>NC_136062.1:350710832-351419166 GCF_964261635.1 Lissotriton helveticus | reverse complement strand
CCTAGTAATCCGGAGGAAAATTACCCCCCTTTCTTGTAATCCGTGCACTAGAGGTGACAGAGGGGACCCAAGGCGCAAAAGTACCCGACCTCCTGGAGCCCTCGCTGGGATCCGGGAGGCAAATGGCACCTCATCGGGACTTCCAGGGAAGTTCGGCCATCTGGTCGCCCCCATTGGAAAGCATTGCGGGCGACCAGATGGCCGAGGCGATCCGGGAGACCAGATGGCCGAGGGGATCCTGGAGACCAGATGGCCGAGGGGATCCGGGAGACCAGATGGCCGAGGGGATCCGGGCGACCAGATGGCCGGGCACGAAAGGGACGCCATCCGGTCGCCCCGTGCCCCCACGAAGGAGGGAGCGGGCGCCCGGGGCATGGCGGGCCGGAGGCCCGGGGCCCCAGCCGGGCCACAGCCATGGAGGCTGCCAGGGGCCGGCGGGCCCTCCGACCCGGGGCCCGCTTACACCTTGACAAGCAGGGGAGGCCTGCAAGGGACCGACGGACCCCTGTCCTGGGCCCAGGGCCGGAGCGCCCGACCCGGGGCCCCGACCGGGCCCCTGGACCCAGCCGGGGCTCCCAGGCCCGGAGGCACAGGGGAAGCCTCCCCGGGCCCGCCGGACCCCGTCCCGGGCACCCTGCCCCGCGGCAGGACCCAGGACGGAGCCCGGGGTGGGGAGGCCACCCTCCCCGGGGCCCTCAGGGGCCCCGGATGGAGCTCCTGAACACAGACAAGCAAGGGGAGGCTCCCCGGGCACATCGGAACCCCTTTCCGGGCCCTTGGCAGTGCGGCAGGCTGGGAGACAGGGCCCAGGGCCTGAGCACCCGACCCGGGGCCCGCCCGGGCCCCTGGACCCAGCCGGGGCTCCCAAGCCCGGAGGCGCATGGGACGCCTCCCCGGTCCCTCCGGACCCCGTCCCGGGCACCCTGCCACGCAGCAGGACCAAGGACAGAGCCCGGGGTGGGGAGGCCGCCCTCCCCGGGCCCTCAGGGGCCCTAGCCACTGCTCCTGAACCCAGCCAAGCAAGGGGAGGCTCCCCGGGAACAACGGAACCCATTCCTAGGCCCTTGGCAGTGCGGTAGGCTGGGAGACAGGGACCAGGGCCGGAGCACCCGACCCGGGGCCCGCCCGGGCCCCTGGACCGAGCCGGGGCTCCCAAGCCCGGAGGTGCATGGGACGCCTCCCCGGTCCCTCCGGACCCCGTCCCGGGCACCCTGCCACGCAGCAGGACCAAGGACAGAGCCCGGGGTGGGGAGGCCGCCCTCCCCGGGCCCTCAGGGGCCCTAGCCACTGCTCCTGAACCCAGCCAAGCAAGGGGAGGCTCCCCGGGCACATCGGAACCCATTCCTGGGCCCTTGGCAGTGCGGCAGGCTGGGAGACAGGGACCAGGGCCGGAGCACCCGACCCGGGGCCCGCCCGGGCCCCTGGACCCAGCCGGGGCTCCCAAGCCCGGAGGCGCATGGGACGCCTCCCCGGACCCATGGAGCCCGTCCTGGGCATTGAACCATGCCGTTGGCCTGGAGAAGGGAGCCCCGGACGCCCGGGGGAGGACTGCCCGGTACCCGTGGAGCCCTTCCCGGGTACTTTGCAACGCCGTTGGCCTCCTGGAGATGGGTGCCCCGAACGCCCGGGGGGTGGGCTGCCCGGGACCCGTGGAGCCCGTCCTGGGCACTCTGACCTGCTGTTGGCCCGGGGGAGGGACCCCAGACGACCGGGACCCGTGGAGCCCGTCCTTGGCACTCTGACAAGCCATTGGCCCGGGGAAGGGAGCCCCAGACGACCGGGACCTGTGGAGCCCGTCCTGGGCACTCCTGTATGCCGTTGGCGTGGGGAAGGGAGCCCCGGACGTCCGGGACCCGTGGAGCCCGTCCTGGGCACTCCTGTATGCCGTTGGCCCGGGGAAGGGAGCCCCGGACGTCCGGGACCCGTGGAGCCCGTCCTGGGCACTCTGAAATGCTTTGGCCCGGGGAAGGGAGCCCCGGACACCCGGGGGGGAGGACTGCCCGGGACCCGTGGAACTCGTCCTGGGCACTCTGACATGCCGCTGGCCCGGGGAAGGGTGCCCCGGACGCCCGGGGCCCGTGGAGACCGTCCTGGGCACTCTGACAAGCCGTTGGCCCGGGGAAGGGAGACCTGGACGCCCGGAACCCGTGGAGCCCGTCCTGGGCACTCTGAAATGCTTTGGCCCGGGGAAGGGAGCCCCGGACGCCCGGGGGAGGACTGCCCGGGACCCGTGGAACTGGTCCTGGGCACTCTGACATGCCGCTGGCCCGGGGAAGGGTGCCCCGGATGACCGGGGCCCGTGGAGCCCGTCCTGGGCACTCTGCCATGCCGTCAGCCTGGATGGAGCCCCGGACGCCCGGGGGGGCGAAGGCCCGGGACGCATGGAGCCTGTCCCGGGCACTCTGCCATGCCGTCGGCCTGGATGGAGCACCGGACGCCCGGGGGACGACTGCCCAAGAGCCATGGAGCCCGTCCTGGGCAATTTGACATGCAGTTGGCCTGGAGGAAGGAAGCTCCGGGTGGCCTAGGGAGGTGTTGCCCAGGCATATCCCATCTGGTCCCCATGGCAGAGAACCACCAACCCTGGAGGGGTGTCCGGGCATACCCTGCCCCATAGTAATCCGGAGGCAAATTACCCCCCTTTCTTGCAATCTGTGCACGCGAGGTGACAGAGGGGACCCAAGGCGTGAAAGAACCCGACCTCATGGAGCCCTCGCTGGGATCCGGGAGGCGAATGGCACCTCATTAAGACTTCCAGGGAAGTTCGGCCATCTGGTCCCCCCCATAGGAAAGCGTTGCGGGCGACCAGATGCCCGAGAGGATCCGGGCGACCAGATGGCCGAGGGAATCCGGGCGACCAGATGGCTGGGCATGGAGGTGAAGCCGCCTGGACTCTTCCCCACCCCGTCCCCGTCCCGGGACGAATGCCCGGGACGCATGGAGCCCGTCCTGGCCACTTGACGTCCCGTCCTGGGCATTGAACCATGCCGTCGGCCTGGAGAAGGGAGCCCCCGGACGCCCGGGGGAGGACTGCCCGGTACCCGTGGAGCCCTTCCCGGGTACTTTGCAACGCCGTTGGCCTCCTGGAGATGGGTGCCCCGGATGCCCGGGGGTGGGCTGCCCGGGACCCATGTAGCCCGTCAAGGGCACTTTTACATGCCGTCGGCCTTGAGGTGGGTGCCCTGGACGCCCGGGGGAGGCCTGCCCGGGACCCGTGGAGCCCCTCCCGGGTACTTTGCCAATGCCGTTGGCCTCATGGAGATGGGTGCCCCGGACGCCCGGGGGGAGGACTGCCCGGTACCCGTGGAGTCCTTTCCGGGTACTTTGCAACGCCGTTGGCCTCCTGGAGATATGTGCCCCGAACGCCCGGGGGGGGGGCTGTCCGGGGCCCATGGGGCCCGTCCTGGGCACTGTGACATGCCGTCGGCCTGGAGGTGGGAGCCCCGGACGAGCGGGGGAAGGCTGCCCGGGACCCGTGGAGCCCTTCCCGGGTACTTTGCCATCCCGTTGGCCTCCTGGAGATGGGTGCCCCGGACGCCCGGGGGAGGTCTGTCCGGGGCCCATGGAGCCCGTCCTGGGCAGTGTGACATGCCGTCGGCCTAAAGGTGGGAGCCCCGGACGCCCGGGGGAAGGCTGCCCGGGACCCGTGGAGCCCTTCCCGGGTACTTTGCCATCCCGTTGGCCTCATGGAGATGGGTGCCCCGGACGCCCAGGGGAGGTCTGTCCGGGACACGTGGAGCCCGTCCTGGGCATTGAGCCATGCCGTTGGCCCGGAGAATGGAGCCCCCAGACGCCCGGGAGAGGTGTTGCCCAGGCATATCTCATCTGGTCCCCCGGGCAGAGAACCACCAGCCCTGGAGAGGTGTCCGGGCGTACCCTGCCCCTAGTAATCCGGAGGGAAATTACCCCCCTTTCTTGCAATCCGTGCACGCGAGGTGACAGAGGGGACCCAAGGCGTAAAAGAACCCGACCTCATGGAGCCCTAGATGGGATCCAGGAGCCGAATGGCACCTCATCGGGACTTCCAGGGAAGCCCGGCCATCTGGTCGCCCCATTGGAAAGCATCGCGGGCGACCAGAGGGCCGGGATCGAAAGGACTCCCAGCTCCCCATCCATCCCAAGCCTTCGCGGTAGGGTTCCTGACTGCCTGCCCACGCAAGGCAGGGCTCTTGGACCCCGGCTGGGCCTCAGGCGCAGGTTGGACCACCGGAGCTCTAGGGCCCGGACGACCTGGGGGAGGAATGCCCGGGACCCGTGGAGCCCGTCCTGGGTACTTTGACATGCCGTCGGCCTGGAGGTGGGTGCCCCGGACGCCCCGGGGGAAGCTGCCCGGGACCCATGGAGCCCATCCTGGGTACTTTGACATTCCGTCGGCCTGGAGGTGGGAGCCCCGGACGCCCGGGGGGAGGTCTGCCCGGGACCCATGGAGCCCGTCCTGGGTACTTTGCCAATGCCGTTGGCCTCATGGAGATGGGTGCCCCGGACGCCCGGGGGACAAATGCCCGGGACGCATGGAGCCCGTCCTGGGCACTTTTCCATGCCTTCGGCCTGGAGCCCCCAGACACCCAGGGGAGGACCACCGTGAAAACCATGGAGCCCGACCCGGGCACTCTGCCATACCGTCAGCCTAGATGGAGCCCCGGACGCCCAGGGGACGAATGCCCGGGACGCATGGAGCCCGTCCTGGGCACTTTTCAATGCCGTCAGCCTGGATGGAGCCCCGGACGCCCGGGGGACGACTGCCCAGGAGCCATGGAGCCCGTCCTGGGCAATTTGACATGCAGTTGGCCTGGAGGAAGGAAGCCCCGGGTGGCCTAGGGAGGTGTTGCCCAGGCGTAGCCCATCTGGTCCCCATGGCAGAGAACCACCAGCCTCGGAGGGGTGTCCGGGCGTACCCTTCTCCCTAGTAATCCGGAGGAAAATTACCCCCTTTTCTTGTAATCTGTGCACGCGAGGTGACAGAGGGGACCCAAGGCGCGAATGTACCCAACCTCCTGGAGCCCTCGCTGGGATCCGGGCGGCGAATGGCACCTCATCGGGACTTCCAGGGAAGTTCGGCCATCTGGTCGCCCCATAGGAAAGCGTTGCGGGCGACCAGATGCCCGAGGGGATCCGGGCGACCAGATGGCCGAGGGAATCTGGGCGATCAGATGGCTGGACACGGAAGTGAAGCCGCCTGGACTCTCCCGACCCTGTCCCCGTCCCCGTGCCCGTGCCCGGGATGCATGGAGCCCGTCCTGGGCACTTTTCCATGCCTTCGGCCTGGAGCCCCCAGACACCCAGGGGAGGACCACCGTGAAAGCCATGGAGCCCGACCCGGGCACTCTGCCATGCCGTCGGCCTGGATGGAGCCCCGGACGCCCGGGGGACAAATGCCCGGGACGCATGGAGCCCGTCCTGGGCACTTTTCCATGCCTTCGGCATGGAGCGCCCCGACACCCTGGGGAGGACCACCCTGGAAACCATGGAGCCCGACCCGGGCACTCTGCCATGCCGTCGGCCTGGATGGAGCCCCGGACGCCCGGGGGACAAATGCCCGGGACGCATGGAGCCCGTCCTGGGTACTTTTCCATGCCGTCGGCCAGGAGCCCCCTGACACCCAGGGGAGGACCACCGTGAAAACCATGGAGCCCGACCCGGGCACTCTGCCATACCGTCAGCCTGGATGTAGCCCCGGACGCCCGGGGGACGAATGCCCGGGACGCATGGAGCCCGTCCCGGGCACTCTGCCATGCCGTCCCGACAAATTCGTACGGACTCCTAACCTTCCGACACGGATCGGAATCGAGCCCTTTCTGACCCAGCAGATTTCAGGTTGATTTGCTATATACTTTACGTACGATTTTATGGGGGCCGATTCCGATCCGGTACGTAAAAGCAAATACGACCGACATGTCGGACAACCACGTACACCCAGGGGATAGGACTGCCCGGGTCACATGGACCCCGTCCTGGGCACTCTGATCTGCCGCCGGCGCCGGGGATCGAACCGTGATCACCAGATGGGGATATCCCAAAAATCTGGCATGGATACGGCCCGCCAGGACAGGTTTGGGCACCCCTGTTCTAAAGGTTGATGAATTTAAAATAAAATAATCCACCCACGTATGCAGTAGAAGCACCCTGTTCACCCGATCTGAACCATCAATCAAGCAGGGATTATTTAAGTGCGCTACTCACCCATGAGGATCTCCAGAGACATGGGGAGAGGGGAGCAGCTCCAGTCAGTCAAAGAGCCAGGTCTTAAGGGTCTTCCTGAAGCTGTGGAGGGTGGAGGCGCATCTGATGTCGATGTAGGAGATGGGTCTGCCACCTGTTCTTGCTCTGCGCAGGGGTTGGCGTGGGTGAGGTCGGCCGTTCGGAGGTTCCACCTGGGTACGTGGAAGGAGATTCTATCGTTGAGATATTGGGGTACGGTGTTGGGGAGGCATTTGTAGGCGTGGGTGAGTATCTTGACAGTTACTCTCTTCTGAACGGGAGCCAGTGTAGGTTGTGCAGGTGTTGGGTGATGTGTTTGTGTCGAGGGATACCGAGGACGAGTGTGGCTGTGGTGTTCTGAATGGTGTGGAGTTTGCAGAGCAGAATCTTGTTTATCCCGGTGTAGGGGGTATTTCTGTAGTTCAGTCCGCTGGTCACTAGGGCATGGGTGACTGTCTTCCTGGATTCGGTTGATCCATTTGAAGGTCTTTCGGAGGATGCGGAGGGTGTTGAAGCAGGCGGAGGAGACGGTGTTGACCTGTTGGGGCACAGAGAGGGAGGAGTCGAATATGATGCAGGGGTTTTGTGTGTGGTCCATGGGGGAGGTGGGCTGCCAAGGGCAGTGGGCCGCAAGGTGTTGTCCGATGCAGTGGGGGAGGGTCTGAGGACGAGGACCTCTGTCTTCTCCGAGTTGAGCTTCAGGCAGCTGCTGGGGTCGAGCATGGAGTTTTCTTTGATTAATTATGTTAGTTGGAAATTGACCGTCTTCTCTGTGACTTTGGCCATGAAGGGGAGGAGGGAGATGGGTCAGTAATTCTTGAGGTCTGTGGGACCTGCTGAGGGCTTCTTTAGTAGGGGTCTAACTTCTACGCGTTTCCAGTCATCGGGAAAGATGCCAATTTTGAAGGTGGCGTTGATGGAGCGATGGCGGTGGTGGCTCTGTGGAAGATGTGGGGGGACAGGGATCCATGGAGGCTCCTGAGTGGATTCCTTTCATGGTTGATGCAGTGTCTTCGGTGGTGACTGGGGTCCAGGAGGAGATGGTGGGCTGTCTGGCGTTGCTGGAGGAGTGAGTGGTTTCGGAGTCAGGTGTCTGGTTGTTGAAGTTGTCGCTTGGGCTCCGGATTTTCGGATGGAAGTAGGAGCCAAGCTTGTTGCAGAGTTCCTGGGAGGGGGTGATGTCCGTGGTTTTGCAGGGGGTTGGGTGTATTCCTGGATGACGTTGAAGAGTTCCTTGGAGTTGCTGGAGATGCCGAGGATCTTGTTCTGGATGAAAGTCCTTTAGGTGGATCTGATGTGTTGGTGGTATTCTGTCACGGCGTTCTTGTAGGTTGTTCAATCTACAGAGGATTTGCTGTTTCTCCAGTTCTTCTCGAGACATCTGCAGGTGCATCTGGCTTCTTGGAGGTTGGTGGTTAACCAGGTGGCCTTTCCGGGGCGCTCTCTGTCGGGGTTACGTAGGGGTGTGAGACTGAAGGCACTGTGAGACTGAAGTTCTACTGGGTGGGAAAAAACCATATGAATTGGGTACAAAGCCATTAAATCAAGATCAGACATCTAAGATAGACAACAAAGTCTTCCAGTCAGGGTCAGGGACCGACCAAAAGCATGGCCTATGTATGTGTAATATATTGAAAACAATAGGTCTGGCTTAGGTGTAGCGGAGACCAACAAAGGGAACATAAAACAGTAAGACTAGACACATTAAGGATATCAATTAAAAGGTAAATTTATTATGATTTAGATAAAAGCAGATTGAACTATAGTTTATACATGGGGTGTGCAGAGTTCCATTTCTTTTTTGTATGAGATTCTGGTGTTTAGCATACATACGAGTAGCTCACTGCAAGTTTAGCTTTCTTGTGACAATTAGGATTTTTGCTTGACTTTTGTATGCAACCGAGCTTCAAAATACTCTTGAGAAAAAGCTAAGCAATATATACACTTCGATTGAAACTGTTCACAAGATGCTTACCGCAAATAAAACATGATTGGTAACCTTAGGTAAGACAATAATCGAAGACTCCATGTGCCTATGGTTCTTTAATAAAAAGTAAAAAAATTATACAAACATATTTTGTATATAGTACATGCAAGCTTGATCATCTGACACGTTAATGTGTTAGGCCCTTCATCTTTGCTCCTAATTCTTTTTAATATCTGTAGTGTACAGAGACTTTTTTTTCTGGACCGCATACTCATATAACAACCTTTAGAAAAAGTTAAGTGTGCTAGCTGTTTGAGTTTTTTTTAAAGTTCTGTGAAATTGCAAAGATTTATTTTCTACAGTTAACTTTCTTTTGTTTTGCCAAGTCTTATTTTTTACTTTGGCCTCATGTTTTCTTTTGTCTTTACTCATGGGTGCAGCTCTCAGAAGATGGTTACAAAGTTACAATGCTTCTTTCTTCTGTGTAATTACTAAAATTATGCTTTAACCCATAATAGTGGAGTACACCCCAATCTGCCCCATTCCAATCAATGCCAATCCATCCCCACCTCACCCCACCTCAATCCACCCCCACTCAATTCAATACAATCCTTCTCAATCCTATCCACCCTAGACCAATCCTTTCCACCCCACTCAATTCCAAATTACTCACCCCAATCCACTCCAATCCACCACTCTCCTGTCTTCCCAGCTCACCCCACTCCAATCTGCACCACTCCAATCGAAAACAATCTGCCCCACTCCAATCTACCCAACTTTATTTGGCTACACTCTAATCTACCTCACTGCAATCGAAAACAACCTGCCCCACTCCAATCTACCCAACTCTATTTGGCTACACTCTAATCTGCCTCACTCCAATCCAAAACAATCTGCCCACTCCAATCTGCACCACACCAATACCAAAAAAGCTGCCTTTTTGTTCAAACCATCCCTTTTCAATCTGCCCCAGTACAATCCAAATCAATCTGTCTTTCTTCAAACCATCCCACTCCAATCTGCCCCACTCCAAACTCAAACAATCTGCTCCACTCAAATCTGCCCAACTCCAATCCAACCCTCTCCAATCCAAAACAGTCTGCCCCACTCTAATCCAATCCAGTTCAATCTACCCCACTCCAATCCAAAACAATCTGCCCACTCCAATGCAAAACAATCCACCCCACTCCAAAGAGCCACTCCAATACGGGCCACTCTAATGCACCCTTCTATAATTCACCCCATTCAATCCAATCTACCTCGTCCCAGTCCACCCACTCTATCCCTATTCACCTCACTCCAATCCAATCCACCCCACCCCAATCCAGCCAAATTCAAACTGCCCCACTACAATCTATCTCAACCCAATCCAATCCAAACCACCCCACTCTTTCCCCAATCTACACCACTCTAATCAAAAACACTTTGCCCCACACCAATCTGTCCCACTTAAATCCAAAAATCTGCTCCACACTAATCTTCCGCACTCCAACATAACGTACCCCACTCTGACCCAGTCGAATACAAAACAATATTCAATACTCCAATCCCAAAACAATCTGCCCAACTCCAACCTACCCCACTCAGTCTAATCCAGCCTACCCCAATCCAATGTACCCGTATCTAGCCAGCTCCATTCTACACAACTCCAACCCAATCCACCCTACTCAAACCACACCACCCTAATCCAATGCACCTCAATCCATTCCACCTCAACTCAATCCACCCCACCCCAATCCAGTCCACCCCCCCAATCCACAGCAATCCGGTCTACCTCTATCAAATCCACCTCACTCAGTCCAGTCCATGTCACTTCAATCCTATTCTATCCACTAATCCAACCTACTCCACTCCAATCCATCCCACCCCACACCAATCCAATTCAACCCACTCCAATTCACCCCACACCACCCCACTCCATAACACCCACATCAGTCCCCCATCCCACTCCAGCCAATCCACCCCACATCACCCCACCCTACTCCAATCCACCCCACTCCAGCCCACGCCACCCAATCCACCCTACCTCACCCCATTTCAATCAACCTAACTTAATCCACCCCACTCCAATCCATCCCACTTCACGGCTTTCCAATCTACCCCACCCCACAATACTCCAAACCACCCCACTCTACCCCTATCCAATGTGTCCCACCTCCAATCAGTCCACCTCACTTAATCTAATCCATCCATCCCACTCCACCCCACTCCAATCCACCCCTCTCCAATCCACTCCACTTCACTCCAATACATCCCCCTCTAGTCCAGTCCAATCCACTCCACCACTTCACTCCACTCTAATTCACCTCACTTCAAAACATCCTACTCTATTCCAATACTACCCCAATCATCCCAATCAAAACCACCTCACCCCAAACCAATCTACTCCACCCCACTCCAATCCAGTCCACCTCACCCCATTTGAATGCACCGCACCTCAGTACAATCCAATATACCGCCATCCAGTCCACCCACTCAAATACAGCCGACTCCACCCAATCTAACCCACTCTATCACAATTTAATCCACTCTACAACACTCTACTCCAATAAACCCAGTCTATGCCATTCTTCTCCCCCCCACTCCACTCTAGGACACTCCACGCCACTAACCTTTGGCCATGCTGAACAGCAGATACACCAGTGTACAACTTGACAAAAAACATTTCCAAAGCCAATAGCTTTCATATAGGTTATACCTATTGGCTTTGCCAATGCTTGTTTTTTCTAGACAGCAAACTCAATATCACAACCTTTAGAGAACCTTAAGTGTGCTAGCTACGGTTAAAATGTTTAAAAATTCTGCGAAGCCTGTTCCTCATCAGTTTTCATATAGTGAAACTAGCTTGGGTATTTTTTATTATTCCCTCCTAGCACAATAGTAGATTAGTCAGATCAAAGTGTTTTGTTATCCTTTTCTATTTGCAAGCAACAGCCTCCAGGGCTCAATACACAGAAGAATATGTAAAGCTATGTCACGTACATTTATGTTCTTGATTTACATATTGTCAGGGATTTATAGAATCGCAATGAGTATGCCATCAAAATCTATGCTACATCATCGCTTTCCAGACATATTTTTGTTCCACTGCCCGTGCTTCAGTGGATTGTCCCCATTAGTGACAATGTACTGTAGTGTGAGTTGAACAAAAAATGCGCAAAAGCTATATCTCTGTACTCCTATCAGGAATCATTTTATCTTATCGGGAAACTTCGTGCACTACACCTCAGTAACATGGGAGAGTAATGCTTCCATACCCTGGAAACTGGCATACCCCTGTGTGACTTTCTAGTGTGAGAAATGATCTTCAAAACGTTGGCATTTGTCTGTGTATTGAAATGGTTTTATGTGGCCCTCATTGGAGATGTTCTGAAATAGACACTACCAAACTCTCTGCAACAAGTAGGGTGGAGTACTACTCTTGTGCTGTGTTGCTTTGCTGGGCTGACATACAGTTGGTGCTTCTGTCAAAGAGAGGACAAAGACTGGAACTTTGCTGTGTACCTGCTTGAAGAAGAGACTCCAAGTGGTTTCATTACATTTCAGACACTCATTTTCGCCTATATAGCCTTGGGGTACAAGAGATACTGGTACTTAAGATGCAGACTCAGGCCCTACTTTCAGAGCAGAAACTACCAGAGTTGCATGCAGATCCCTAGGAGCCATAGGCCCAGATGCAGCTCCAAGGAAATAGTTGATTATTGGAAGTGTATGCAGCAATAGATTCATTATCATCACAGCTCACCTCGCACTAGATTACGTACATATCATGACAACACTCTTCAGGGCTGAGAAGAGACATACTAAAACCCCAAGAAGACGCTGGCTGAGATTGAAGGCACAAGTCTCTCTGTTTGCTATTTTGTCCCAAATGTCCTTCCCTTCTGGGATGGCACGTGATTCACGGTTCGCCCCACTGAGGAGATAGGAGGTCCATCACCTTTTCTATGCACAAGTGCAAGGTGAATGGTATGACTACAAGTTTGTAGCACTACATCCGCTCCAACGGGCTCGGACTGAGATATCTAGGGGAGGTTTGCCTATGAACAACCACAAGCATATATTTATGGATAGTTAGACACGTTTTTGCAGCCCATTCTCTTAAAACAATCATAGGCTTACTAATCTGACCAACCCTTATCTATGGATGGAAAGTGAAGAGAAAACCTCAATGTGGTTGTTTGTGGAAGTTGCTATTTTTTTTGCAAGGGGACATTTTTCCCTGTAGAAAAAGAATGAAACCAGTTAGGAAGTGACGCATGCATAAATGTACACCATGTAAATAATGTACGCAAGTTAAATACCTTCACATATAAGTACTCAGCCACAAGTTGCAATTATTATAACATTCATGAAACATTGCACTGCTACAGAGGTAGGCATCTATCTGTGTGTGAGTTTATAATTGTGCTACACATCGGGCCCTTTGAGGGTAGGAAATTGAGGTTTACATTCTTGGAACCTCATTTATGAAGAGTGAATCATCGCTGTGTGAAAACAGCGATGCGTCACTTTTCACTGCGCCCTCCTTGCGACACCAATGATGCGTCATAATTACAGTATGACGCATCATGGCGCAAGTAGTTACAGATACGTCAGTATTTCTGACGTATCTGTATGGCGCAAAAGTGACGCATTGCTGGAGTGTGTCACAAAAGTGATGCAACTCCAGCAATGTGTCCTTTCACATGGGGCAAGCCCCATGTGAAAGGGCCTGCATCAGTCTTACGCCTGCTGTTAGGCAGGTGTAAGAAATTGATGCATTTGTGTCCTAGAAGACTTCTCTTCTATGACCCTTTGCGTCAGAACGCCCACCCCATACATTATACCTGGCGTAGGTATAATGTAGCGCAGGGGTTTACCAAGTGACGCATCTACCTGGAGGCGTCACTTTGTAAATATGGTGCAACAAGGCACATTTTTTACGCTGCTGGTGCGCCACAAAAAGTGAAGCACCAGCGGCGTAAAAGTGACGCACGGCCTCATAAATGAGGCCCTTGATATATAAATACACCGTAAAAAAGACTTAGCAGGCGCAACTCCAGGGTTGTGGAGTGAGAGATATTTGCACATTTACGAACTAACAACATGTCTACTCGACAATGCCCCCAGTAAGTATTACTTGCGTTATTTATCCCTGGTGCCTTACAGGACAGCTACCGGGGTGACGTGCTAACACATCCAACTGTACAACATTTAATCCCATTAGCAGTAAGAGTGAGGAAGCGCCCCTTCTTTTCATCATAGCTCAGCCTTTTCAATTACACCGCCATGCACTTTAAAAAAAATACTGCAATTACAGGTTGAGAACGCTTTGCTGTCCTCAGTTTGAGAAATGTCATTTGTGTTCATAGACACTATCGCCAAGTAACACCACTATCATTTCAAAAGCTGTTCATTAAAAGCTGAATTCGGCCTAAAAGGTTCTCCCTTTGACATATAGGTGGACTTGCCCATGTGTCCAGCAATCACTCGTGCTGGGGCCGTCTTGAAAGCGCAACCTGCCTTGTCGGATAAAGGAAAGGCTTCTGAGCCCGAATGCTTTTGCTCACGTCTGAAGTTTCTCTTGAAACAAAACAACTTATACAGGTTGTCGCGCTATTTTTCCTCCAGCTTCTCGCAGTGTGCTCAAGCATGCAGGGAAAGCTGCAGTGCTATGTTAGGACCACCACAAATGCTACTGTTACTGGAGGACAGGGGGATCCCAAATGGCAAAAAGTTGTTTTGCTGAGGGCTCAAATAAATCCTTGTATTGCGTATGCGTTCGAAGAATTAATACAACACTGCCTTTAAATTGCATCCATCTCCATGCAACTGGCTGATTAGGTTTCACCCTGAGCAGTGTTACAGGTCTCTTAGGGTGAAATTGATTCCTGATCTGCTATCTAGAAACATGGGGGCTGACAGCAAAGGTTAAGCCCGCGGATCCCCAGCTTCTGATGACGAATCTCAGGCCTAGGTGACTAACAGGTTTACTTTACTTTTGCAGCACAATGTGCAGTACGGCTGCTCTCTATGCACTATGGAATGAGGCTGCGTGTAGAAAAGCCAGGCCTGACTCTGTTTATTGAAACAAATCAGCATAGAGGCTTCCCAGGGTGGCGATGCATGGACGGAGAGCCCCTCACCGAATTGTGGAGCGACGCAAAAGCATTAATTTTGGATTGTGGGTGGGCCACACAAAGAGTGTGAAGTGCCTCACCTGTGAGGCACCTCACCTAGTGGGGCAGCAGAGTATCAGCTCGCAGGGGAACCCTAAATAGAAGAAAACAACCAGGTTTTAATGTGTTTTCGGAAGCGTAGATGGTTGGTAATAGTGCGCACACTTAAAGGGATAGAGTTCCAGAGTTTTGGGGCCAGGTACCTAAAAGATCGGCCTCCAGCTCTGCACCTCAGGATCTTGATGGTACAGGCAAGAGAAAGGTCCGCAGAGCAGAGAGCACGCAACGGAACATAGAAGGAACAGATTCCTTGCAAGATTTGGGGGCCCAGGCAATGCAGCATTCTATGAATAACACACAGGGTTTTAAATTGAATGCGTTGTTTAACGGGCAGCCAGTGTAGCCTACGCAAAACCTGAGAGGTGTGACAGCGTTTCGGCAAACCGAACAGAATGCGGGCTGCAGCGTTCGGAGCCCTTTGCAGTCTATTAACGACTGCAAAGTTGGAACCAAGCATAAGAACATTGCAATAGTCTAGATGGGATAAGACCATGGCTTGGACAATTGTCTGTCGGATGGAGGGTTCGAAGAAACCGAGAATGGGTTTTAGAGAGCGTAGGCGTCCATAACAGGTACCAGCTACTCTTTTCGCGTGAGAATCTAGGGTGAGTGAGTTGTCTATAATCACACCCAGATTTTTGACTTCCCTCTTAGGCATGGGAGGTGGGCCCAATGTAGGGGGCCACCACCGCTCATCCCACTTCTAAAGTGTCATTGCCAATAAGGAGGACTTCAGTTTTGGATGAATTCAACTGAAGGCAGTTCTCTGTTAGCCAGCTGGAAATGGCCAAGATGTCTTCTTGAAATTTGGCTTGATCCCCCACGGTGTTATTGGAAAAGGTGTAAATAAGTTGCGTATCGTCCGCATAGGAAATTAATTTGATGTTACGTTCCCTGGCCAACATGGCCAAGGGGCGGACATACACATTAAACAACGTGGGGCTGAGGGCAGAGCCCTGTGGGACACCGCAGCCTAGTGGTAATCTGCTGGATGAGTACGGGGGAGAATGAACCTGGAAGGAACGGTCAGATAAAAATGACACGAACCAATCCAGAGCTCCATCTCCGACGCCTATCTCCCACAGTCTCCTAAGCAGGATCCCGTGGGAGACCGTGTCGAACGCCACACTCAAATCCAGCAGCACCACAGCTGAGGTGCTACCCATGTCCTGTGCCACCCTTAGATGTTCCGTAACAGCCAATAAGGCCGACTCCGTGCTATGTTTAGCACGGAATCCAATCTGAGACTCCTCCAAGATCCCATTAGACTCCAAAAAACCAGTCAGGATGGAGTTTACATGTGCCTTCGCCACTTTAGCCAAGTACGGAAGCAGAGAGATGGGTCGGAAACTTTCTGGCTTGGAAGGGTCCAGGGTGGATTTTTTTAACAAGGGGACCACCTTGGAATGTTTCCAAGATTTGGGGATAGAAGCTGACTGCAGAGACTTATTAATCAATTCCCCCCCTTCCGTCATGATGGAATCCTGAAACAATCTAAACATCTCTGGCGGCCGTGTAGAACGGTCGGGAGCGTGAAGCAGTGGAGAAGGCAAAGGCAATGACTCCCTGACTTCGGAGCACACAGCACCTCGAAGATACACCAAACTGAGGCGTGAATAATCTGCAGGGAAGTCGTGCGCGCTGCAAAAGGACTTTTCGGTGAACGGAAAAATAAGCAACAGAAACATATGTTGCTGGCTCATACCTGTCACGGAACCATCGGCAGGCTGCTGCGGGAGCTGACGCTGGCCGTGAGAGTGTTGGCAGCCGGCGGCAGAGCGCAGACCTGGGCTCAGGTGAAGGTGAAGGGGAGGAGCCGGGAGCCTCCGCGGACGCCGCGGGACTCGCTGAGCAGAGAGCGGGCTGCAGTGGCGGCCGGGACGGAGACAGCATTGAAGCAGATAGCCACCAAAGGAAGACAGCTCACACGGAGCACTCAAAGGAAACGACAAGGAGGTCGAAGTGGAGCCATGGCCCCAAAAACGATCGCAAGCTCTAAGGCCGCTCTAAAAAGGAAAGCTGCAGCCGAGGCAGCTGCAGAAGCAGAAACTGAGGAAGACAGTCGGCAGAGAAGGCAGACACCGGTAAGGAAAGATCAGCTCGCGGTAAAGACTAAACAGACTGGGTCACCTATCTTGGATATCTTTGCCAAAATAGGCAAGGGGAAGGGTTTGAAAGCGGATACTTTGAAGGATGCGCAGGAACTGGAGTTGAGCGCAAAGGGAAATGCAGAGAATATAGATGTGGAAGGGGCTGGGGTAAATGCGCTATCTCCCCCTTCAGATCTTAAGCTTAACCCTTCTCTGTGCCCGGTAAAATCGCTTGTGGATACTGAGGGTCAGAACAGTACTGCGCCAGTGCCAGTGTCTATCTCGAAAGACCCTTCTGTGATACCGGGGGGGGGCGGTAAAGAGAGGTTGACCCCAAAGTCAAGCTCGGAAGAGCAGATTAAGACAATGACAGGTACAGCAGATTCAGCAGTATCAGGGGCTTTAGTCATGGACAGTACATTAAGCCTAATAGCTGAAAAAATTAACGACAAGGAGAAGGAGAAGCCTCCCAGCGAATGTTTTTTCTCCGTCTCAGAAGGAGGCGAGTGGTCAGAGGATGGTGATAGCTCTGAACAGGGTGGGAGCAATCTAGATACAGGCACTGACAGTGAACCAGAGCTCGATATCGGATCACATATATCTTCTGCTAAACCGCCTGCTGGGGCCAAAATGCACGAACTAAGTTGGGACCATTCATCAGCCACTCCGCTAGTCGGAAGCCCACACGGGGAAGCAGCGCAGATGTCGCTCCTAGAGGTGATCCACAAGGAGATTCTGGCTCACAGGGAAGAAACGCGACAAGATAGTCGTAAGGCACAGGCGGCTGTCAGAAAGATGCAAGGAGCCATAAGAAAAATTTCTAAAGTCTGCACTAACTTGGGCGATAGGTCTCCAACCTAGAGGAGAGGGTTGTTTCAACCGAGGCGGATGCGGCAGCTGCCTCTAATAAAGTAGATTCTCAAAGTGCCCAAATAACAGACATCCAATGGAAGTTGGAAGATTTGGAAAATCGACAAAGAAGGAACAACCTCAGAATTTTGGGAGTACAGGAGGGAGCCGAAGGGACAGACGTGAGGGCTTTTGTCATCAAACTGTTTAAGCAAGCATTTGTAGATTTGCCAGGCTGGAATTGGGCTGAGGAAATTCAGCGGGCTCACCGTACTCCGTTTAAGCTAAGAAGGAACCCAAAGGAAGGAGATAAGCCGAGAGCCATACTGATATTTTTAGGCAATTTTGTACTAAGGCAGGCAATATCAGAAAAAGCTAGACCGGAAGCGCGGAAGGTAGTTGAGGGAATCTCGTTTTTTGTCAGACCTGATTTCTGCCACATAACTGTCGAGCGACGATGGAGGCTGAGACAATTGATAAAACCCTTCCAGGACAAAAAGATGCAGGTTTACCTGATTAATCCGGCACAACTTAAAATAATTAATGCTGGTAAAACTTTGTACTTTTCCTCCGAAATTAAGGCCAGGGAATATCTGGATTCACAGAGTGCTTGATTCTGACGACTAAGTTATCTCTACTATCTCAAAAGGGTGGGGGGAAAAAAAAAAAGAAAAACTGTTTAAATGGGATATCGGCTAGTTTAAGAAATCATATGTGAATCAGATCTTAGGCACCTTTATCTATTACTTTATTCATTACTTGAACCTGCAGTGGGGTGGTAGGATGTTGTGTGTGGTTTTTAGGTATTTCAATTATATTCTTCTTCCTTTTTTCTTTTTCTCCGACTCACAGGGTGTGGTTTTATGCACGGCTTTCTCTCGTTAAGTTCCATCTCCACTGCTTCAGACGCTTTTTCCATTGTATGCACAGACCTAGTCTGAGCGCCTCACATGAGGGGGTATTTGGGTGGGGGGGCGGGGGGGGGGGGGGCAAGATAAGGAAGCAAGGGGGAGGGGTGGGAAAGGGGGGGGAAAAATTAAAAAAAAACGAGATGCTTTGGAGTAAAGAGGTTTCTGTTGCCAATCAGAGGACTACATTGAAAATATTGGCCAAATCAGGGCAGTCGGATTTCTCCTGTCAGGAAAAATTACCTCAAAAATATGGCTCACATTAAAATTTGTTCCGTCAATATTGGTGGGTTAAATGACTGGAGAAAGCGGCAAGGATTATGTCACTTTGTCAAATTTAATAATCTGGATGTTCTGTGTTTGCAGGAGACCCACCTCCCATGGGCCAGTAGAAATTTGCTGCATATAAGGGGGTATGAGATGTTAGCCTGCTCCTCTCAGACTTCAATGACAAGGGGGGTGGCTATTCTTGCTAAACCGATGCTAGGTGGGGTGAAAAGGACTAAAGTAGATAGTTCTGGGAGATGGGCAATAGTGGAACTGAATCTTGGGTGTACGATATGTACGGTATACGGATCGAATCAGGACGATCCGGCAGTGTTTGATACACTAGAAGGGGAACTTGCAGATTGGCCTACCCCTATTATAATTTGTGGGGATCTCAATATTTCGGCAGACTGGAATAGACCTGGTAGCTATTCAGGTGGTAAACCAAAAGTGTTTCATGCTCTGTCCTCTCTAATGAGATCGCATGGTTTGAAAGATGTCTGGAGCGCAAAAGAATCTGGCAATCCAGGTTTTACATATTACTCCTTTCCACATAAAAAATACACTAAGCTGGATTATTTTTTGTTATCTTCAGAGAAACTTGGTAAAGTCAAGATCATAAAGTTGCCCAAAATCCTATCTGATCATAACCCCTTGATTCTATTATTTGATTTAGATAATATTGAAAGAAGGCAATCAAAGTGGTCATTTGAGAGAAAGCTCCTTGCGGATGATAGATTTGTGAGACACATAAGAAAATGGGCCAGGGAATTCTATGACATCAATCGGTACAGTGCCTCTCGCAATGTAGTCTGGGAAACCTTCAAGGCAACTTTGAGGGGCGAGACAATAAGCTGCTCTGCCAGATTGAGGAAGGAGGATAGGATGGAGGTTGAGACCCTGATCAGGGAATTAGGAATAGTAGAAGCACAGCATATTAGAGAGATAGTACAGGGAGTAGATGGTCAGGCATGTTTGAACAAAATGGCTACGATCAAAGCCGACCTCCAGGGAATAGTGACGCAGAAAGAGTCTAGGGAGTATCAATCTTCTAGGGCAAAGAGATATGAGACAGGGGAACAGGCTGGAAAGATATTAGCACTTCGGATTAGGCAGGAGAGATCCAAAAACTTGATCACTAGTATACAGGAAAATGGAAACGAATATACTGAGTCTAAAGAAATATTGAGGGTTTTCCATACGTTCTACCAAAAATTGTATGATGAGGAGGGTGGGAGTGAGGTACAAAATTCTGTTCTCCAAGATGATGGCCCAGAACTAGATCAAAGTAGTAGGGAGATGCTGGATTGTGATCTTACTTTGACCGAGATCAAGATAGCTCTTCAAGAACTAGCAGTTGGTAAGGCGGCGGGTCCGGATGGGCTCCCCTTAGAAATATATAAATGCTTAGAGGAGGAAATTGCCCCAATATTGTTGGATCTGTTTACTGGCATAGTGTGCTCGGGCTCTATCCCTGACTCCTGGAAAGAGACAAATATTGTCATATTCCACAAGAAAGGCAAACCCAAGAATAGTCCAGGTTCGTATTGACCGATCTCTCTTATTAATGCGGACACAAAGTTATACTCCAAGGTGTGGGCAAAAAGATTGGGGGGGATCATTGGCCGCTTAGTCTCCCCGTGGCAGCATGGGTTTGTGCCAGGTCGAGGCACCACGGATCATATAAGGCGAGCAATAGCATTGTTCGATGCCCATGCTGCCACGGGAGGAGACATGGCCATGATCCTCCTCGACGCGGAGAAAGCTTTCGACCGTGTGACGTGGGATTGTTTGTGGGGAATCTTGGCCGGAAGAGGTTTTGGGAATAAGAGTATAAGGGCAATTAAGGCAATGTATAGTGATCCGGTGGCTAGGGTAATGGTTATGGGCCAAAGCTCAGAAAAAATAATAATTAAAAGAGGGACGCGTCAAGGATGCCTCTGCTCCCCGATTCTTTTTTCGTTGTATATTGACCCCCTTATCCCAAAAATTTTATTGTCTGAACAGATTACTCCAGTGACACTGAATGGCCACACGACTAAACTTCTGGCCTACGCTGATGACCTGGCAATCATAACAACGGCCCCTCAACAAGCTATGGTTGAGATATGCCAGCTGGCTAAAGATTTCGGTATACGGTCAGGGTATCGTCTGAATGAGGAAAAGACACAAATTATATGTACAAGTAATATTAATAAGCTAGATCAAAGATATGTGGAATCAGCGGTGTATCTGGGGGTAAGGGTGAATGCCAATGTAAATATGATAATTGCGGATAATTACATGCCACTGATAGATTCAATCACAAAGGAGCTTAAGAGGATAGATATTTTGCACCTCTCACTGATCGGTAGGGTAAATGTATTAAAAATGACCATGTTCCCTAAACTCCTGTATTTATTCCGGGCCATTCCTTTGCTGTTGGAAGAATGGATGATCAGGAAAATAGAAGCAATGTTTATCCGTTTTATCTGGCAATATGGGAAAATTAGGAGATCAACTGCTCACATGTCCCTACCACTTGAGAGGGGTGGTTTGGAGATGCCTAATATCAGGTTGTATCATTGGACATGTCTTTTGGTTCAAATGAATGTATTGTTTCAATATGATCTGGAAACAGTAGAATCCCAGCCAGGTCACCAGGTGCTTCCCTCCATCTTCGAGCTCTTAGTGGGTAGCAAAGCAACAGGGTTATTGTTCTGTGAAATTGATCGGAAGTATTATAAGAGGGCCAAATACAAGATACTAATGGGGGCATGGGGAACCTGGAAATCGGTAAGAAAATTTTTGAAAATCCCCAAAATCCATGTTAACATCGATCTCTGGAAATCAAGTATCTTTGCCCATCTAGGCCAAAACAGAAATAGCCGGCTCTGGTGGGAGTTGGGAGTCAGGTCCCTAGGGGATGTTATGCTAGGCAATGAGATTCTTAGCTTTAATGTTCTTCCGCAAACATTTGGACTCCCAGCTAGCCAGTGGTTTCTATATGGGCAGATTATACAAACTGTCCGCTCATTTAGGCCGAGGGTATCCCTTATGCCGAGCAACCCAATAGTAGAGTATTTGAAAAGGGGAGGGAGAAAAATTGGGATCGGGTATAAAAATCTCCAACAAGAGCTGGAGGATGATATGGAAAAAACAGAAACTACCCTAGCTCAGAAACTTGGTGATCCAGATGTGGACTTAGACCTAGCCCTAGTCTTGAATAAGAAGATCTTTAGGTCCTCAAATTTGAGGGCCCAGCATTATAAGACCCTTTTTAATTTATATTATACACCAGCAAAATTATTGGCCTGGGGGGTTAGAGATAATGATATGTGCCCCAGATGTAATATGGGTCCAGCTGATCTCCTTCATATGTTTTATAAATGTCCGAATCTAACACCGATTATTAGTGAGATACAGCTATTTCTGGAGGGGCTGCTAGAACAAAACATCGTTCTATCCCCTGCCGTTGTTTTAATAGGTATGGATGGCAAACTGAGAGCAGAAGCTGGAGTCGAAGCCTTGGTTTTTATTTCAGTGGCTATATTGCGTCTATTAATTTCCGCTGGATGGAAAGATCCTACAGCACCTACATTTCAGCAGTGGCTAACTAGGCTATTAGGAATGCACAATATTGAGGAATGCCTGTATGATTTTAAGGGTAAGAAAACAAGAGAACTGGGCAGAAATATATGGGCTCCCGTTAAGAAATGGAGGGTGTCCAGACATTGAAAATATAAAGACGCAATAGGAATTGCCTATGGTTTATGATTAGTATATCTATGCCTACTGTAGTATTTTCTCTTTAATCCTGTTTATCTAATTTATGGTATTTATCATCTATTGCTGTATCTGTATTTATTGTATGTATCTATATTGTCCATTGTTTTTATTCTGATTGTGTAATGAAATGATATCTGTAATGCCTCTTTTTTCACCTCTTTTATCCGAAACATCTCAATAAAAAAATAAAAAAAAAATAAATAAATAAATAAACATCTCTGGTTTGACAGGATCTTCCGGGGACCCAGACTTGATTTTTAAAGCTAGGAGTTCCATATCTGTCTTCGAGATGAGTGGAAAAGTTAAGAGGGAGTAGGGAAGGTCCGGTGGGTCTGTGATAGATCTATAAATCATAGAAGAGCCACCAGAGTTGAGTGAATTATAGATCCCTTGAACTTTGTTGATAAAAAAGCGAGCAAGCTCTTCACATTGCAGGTCAGACACTATGATGTTATTAATCTCCTCGGGTGACTTAGTTTTCTCCTTCACTAGTGCGAAGATAGTTTTAGCGCGATTAGTGCTGGCATTGATCAAATCAGTGTAGTAACTAGCCTTAGAATTTTTTATAAGCCTATGATAGGCTTTGGTGGCGATTCTAAAGTTGGTTTTGGCTACAGGGTCGTAAGATCGCCTCCAGGTACGCTCAAGTACCTTACACTGCTTTTATTTAGTTGTGAGCGCCTCACAGTACCATGGATGGGACTGTTTACGTTTGGGTCTTGACATTTTCTTGGGTATAAAATGATCCAGGCACTCATTGATCCACTCTCTATAGGCTAAATCCGCCTCCTCCAAATTGCCAGACCAATCTGGACGAGAGTTTATTAGTCTAGCCTCAAACGGGGCACCATCAAGTTTATGCCATGGGCGTCTCCAGAGAGGAGGAGGAAGCTTTTCCCTAAAGCTAGCTGGGGTCTTAATAGAGATCTGCACCAGGAAATGATCCGTCCAGCTCAGAGGACTGGGGGTAGAGACTAAAGTTCCCTGGATGTTTGAAAACACCGGGTCCAGTAGGTGTCCTGCCAAATGGGAAGGCCCTACAACCAGCTGACATAGTTGGCAGGCTTCCAGGTCATCTAGAAACTTAAGTATAGCCGGGGAGTCACAGGACTCCAGATGGAGGTTGAGATCCCCCAGAATGCTGAAGTTAGCTGACAGTAAAATAAGTGCAGAGACATTTGAAACTAATGACTCCTGGAAAGCACTCGCTGGCCCAGGGGGCGATAAATCAAGAGCCAAGTAAGAGTGAAAATATCTGTGACCCTTAACTTAAAAGAGCGCTTTCACAGTTGGCTATATTTGCGGGGGAAAGAGTGCAGGAATAGATGGTCTTAAAAATCACCGCCAATCCCCCCCTTCCTTTAGATCTATTCTGAGTTTGAATCAGAAAGTCAGGGGGAAGGGCTAAAGCCAGGATAGCCAATGAGTCATTAGTTAGCCACGTTTCCGTTAAAACTAACAGATCAGGAGAATAATCCATAAGAAGCTCATGAATATCCTCGTGGTGTTTAACAAGGGACCTACAATTAAGGCTTAGTATCTGTATGCTCGCAGTAGTTTTTCCCTCAGCGGCAGAGGCCGGTGGAGTAAAGACAGCCTCCGTGGCCTCGAAGCCGCAGTAGTCACACCGCAGATAGTATGAGCCTGGGTGCCAAGAATGGGCCACACAGGCCGATTGACATTGGAGAGCAAGTAGCTCCTCACGGTCAAACTGGACCATGCCGGCAGACTGTCCAACCAGGGGTCCCGGCCACTGGCGACGGACCAGCGCGGCGACCCGCCGGCTACCCGCCGTGCACGTCCGCTGCGCGGGCAAATGCCGAGGTCCCTAAGTAGGCACCAACCCCGCCTCTGGCGATGGAAACACCCTCAGGGGGCGGGCCCAGGTCGTGAACACCCTCCACTACAAACGGCACTTGCCGCGGTGGAACGAGGCGCCGACCGGAATGGCAACAGGTAGGGCACAGAAGTTAAATGCACAATGTCACAATAATTGTTTTAAAAACACAAGTTTAAAACTGGATTTGCCAGGCAGCACACTTCATCGGCAGCACCTCAGCCCCTAGCAATCAAGCGCGTCCGCCTTCCAAAGTCCAAAGCCTCGCACTCTACCTAGACGGTGGGAAGGTCACTGTGGAGGGTCCAACAGTCCCTGTACAGAATGGACACGCTGCTTCCTCTACCCACCGTGCGAGCCACCCGGTGGACTGTAAATCCCACTGGTGTAGCCAAGGCCACAATATGATTAGAAAAAACATCCAGCCAGGTCTCTGTGACAAACAATAAGTCTAAGCTATTGTCAATTACTAAATCGGCAACATCTACATAGTGCTTCCTCAAAGATCTAGCATTAATAAGGCAGGCCCTGATACGCCATGCCTGGAAGTATCTACCATCTTCGCAATTCCGGGATAAATATGAACCCCCAGTCTAAACAGACAAAATCGCTAATAGGCTCAGCCAACTTTCCAATATGTGACAGGCATAATGAGGGTCTAAAAGACTGCAATCTATCGCTCGACATGCAAATGGCCCTGCTGCTTTCTGAATCAAGTCGAGCAGAGTGACTCACCCGGAGCAGTGACTTAGCGCTGACGGGCACAGACGGGCTCACTTTTGGCGCGCCCGCTGCGCGTTTGAGGGGGCATCATTTTTATAGGGTGTGGCTAGAGCCGGAGAACAATGTGCATCAGCTGGACCGCTGACCGCGCTAAGCACGAGTCGCGTCCAAAATGGCTGATGTCACGCAGAGCCGCCCCAAAAAGAAGCAGACAGAGGATCAAAGCGTATCGCACACAGTACTTTTTAAAAATGTGAAGTGTGGCAAAGTTAATACGCAGTTTCAACGGATTTCATATTAAAAAATCTAAGTGAGGCAGCATATATACAAAATTAATCTCCCCCAAATTCCCTCTATTAAGCGTACAGAAAGAGCCATAGGCAAATGAAATAATGTGCACAAAATGAACCTTTCTTAAGCTCTGCACCATCCGACTAACCCATTAAATAGGGATTGCCTAGCGCCGGAGAAAAACGTACATCAGTTGGAACGCTGACTGCGCTAAGCACGAGTCATTTCCAAAATGGCTGATGTCACGCCGAGCCGCCCCGAAAAGAAGGAGCCAGAGGATCAAAGCGTATCGCACACACTACGTTTTAAAAATGTGAAGTGTGGCAAAGTTAAAAAACAGTTTCAACACATTTCATTAAAACAAATCTATCTATCTATCTATCTATCTATCTATCTATCTATCTATCTATCTATCTATCTATCTATCTATCTATCTATGTATCTATCTATCTATCTATGTATCTATCTATCTATATATACTCCTATGATTGCCATGACCTCCCCTATAATGTCCTAGTACATGAAAAGGCAGAGGGATTAAAACTATTATATAACAGGATTAAGTTGTGGGCTGAAGAATGCCAGGTTTTACATCCATGTCAGCTGGGGTTTATGAGTAAAGTCTGCACTGTGGAACAATGCCTTAACCTCAATCTGATTATTGGCAAATATAACATAGCAAAGAAAACACCTGTATATCTGGCATTCATGGATCGTACGTCGGCCTTCGACTTTGTTAATAGATCTCGACTGTGGTCAACTCTTTTAAATTATGGATTGGAGGAGTCACTGGTCTCTTTTTTAGCCTATTTGCATAAAGATCTACCCGCCCGGGTACACATTAGCAAGGACGGTGAGGTCTCCAAAGCCATCAAAGTAGGTAGGGGGTCAGGCAGGGTTGTGTCCTGGCCCCCTCCTATTCATTTTATATATTAATGATCTAAATAAGTCTTTGGTAACTTTAACCCAGGATTGTTCCACTTATTAATGCTAATAAAATCCCTGCATTGTTATATTCTGACGATGCAGTATTGATGGGGCGCACTCCAAAAGCTCTCCGCATTCTGGTTCATGGCTTTGTAGAGTTCATGGAAGCCCTAGACTTATTCACCAGTTAAAAAAATATGTTTTAATGGTGCGTGTGTCTAAGAAGTATTTTAATTCAACGATAGTCTTAAATTCTAACCGAATATAGAGCACTCGCACTTTTCCATACCTTGATTTTGTATTCGCATCCAATGGGTTGTGGACTGACCTTGTGGCCTATTGCAGGAGGAAGTTTACAAACTCTATTAACATCATACTTGGGATCCCTAAGCCAAGGAATGTAGAGGTAATGTCCCCCACTGTTAAGATCTACAGACTTCAATGTATACCAGTCGCAACCTATGTTGCAGAACTCTGGGGGCACACGCACAGTGTTTGCATCCGGGGTGAGGAGAACAAATTTTGTCGTAAAATCCTGGGTGCACCCATCTCCTCATCCAAGTACGCTAGTCATTGTGAACTTAACCCTCCATATATAGAAGATTACGTTAAGGCTCACTCGACCCTAGAATTTGGAAAAATCCTGCAGCCTTGTTGACAAGAGAGATCATTTTAGATTGTTTGAAATGCGACAGGGGGATGATTTTACCATGGTTGGCCGTGGTTCACAAAAATTTAGCTAGCGTGAACCTGGAACATGTATTTTTAAATCCGTCAGACATTAGCTCTACCAGCAGTAAATCCCTTCAAAAGACCCTTTATGCAGTGTATAAAAATTCAATACTAGCTAAAGAATATACAAAAACTTCAGTGGCCAGATACATGCAAATTGAGAATGTCACTCCCGCGGTTTCTAGATATTTGTAAAAACCAATTGGGCGCTGGGAAAGGGGCTTACTTTTTCAGCTAAGGACTGACACTATGAAATATATATTATCATTTCCCATGGGTTTTATAACCTACCTTGATCTCCTACCCTGCCCCTGTAATAATCAACACAAAAAATCATGGCTGCACTTTTTATTCTTTTGTTCTTATTATTCACTTCTCACCAAAAGATTTTTGATTCCGTATTTCAAAGTTTTACATTCAATTGATTATAAGGCAGCTTATGGGATGGTGCTAGCTCTAAATGATGATGAACTAACCTTTCGGGTTGGTTCTTTTGTTAAAGCGGCGGTGCGTACCTGGAACTCTATGCACCCCTGCTAAATCACATGCACTTTATTCTATGTTTTTAAGTTGAATGTTTTTACTGATCGTCCAACTATGAATTATGTACTGTATTACTGTAGGCCAACCTTAACCCTAATGAATGTTTTTAACTATTTTTCTAGTTTGTACTTTTATGGATATGTTGTTTTTATCTGAATAAAGTTCATATTGATTCATTGATTGATACCTACCTTTAAGTCCCTAGTATATAAGAGGGCATGGCAGTTTAGAGGCCAGAAGCCCTTTCTGCACTTGCATGTGTGCACTGCTGAAGCCTGAGGTCCGTTTAAAAGAAGCCTTTTGTTGCAGGACTGGTTTTAAGATGCAAATTGTGCCCAAACTCGACATTGGTGTTTGGGGCACTTACAAAATAATAAACTACAATATTTTGGCATAATAGTCCAAGTGGTGGGGAGATACTTATAAGGAGGACCCTAATAAAATCAGTTTTATATGCCTTGGGTTTAGTGAAAGTGTGCATTCCACTCATCACATTGTAGTAAGATGTTTCTCAAAATCAACTTCTGTGATAGGAGCACTGTGGAGTGAAGATATGCATTATTTGTACATATTATATTCAGAACCATGCATGCCTCCCCTAGGTATTCCAGGGGTGGTGGGTCCTATAGAAATAGGCAGGGTCCTTATAAAAGATGTTCTATAAGCCTTGGTGTTGGAGTAATTGCACTGTTCATTTCCCCATTGCAGATCCCCAGCCACATAGGTTTACATTGCAAGAAGTTATTAATTAAGTACTAACATCAGGATCAGCCAACGAATATCATTCAAGGACTTAAGAGTATGGTATTGATAAATCCAAAACCATGGTATTGTTGAATTTATCCTAAACAGTACAAACAAGAAGTTAAAAGACTTTCTTGTATGTAAGCCAAAATATAACCTTCCAGTGAACTGTTCTGATTGGTCAGAGTTAAATGGATTAGCCAGGCTGCTTCGATGAGGTGGGCCTCATCAAAGCAGCCACAGGGTTAAAGAGCTATTCTGGGAGGAGATGGTTCTGCTACCTGGAAATGCCAGAACCTACTCTCCTACACTTTGAACCCAGACAGATAGTAGGCTTAAGGAAGGAGTGTGCAGATGCCAGGGGAAGGGAGAATATGTAGATGAGCCATCCTGAAGGTAGGTTTAGTCAGCTCTTGCATCTCTGCTGGTACTTGAGCCATATTGAATTTTGGAGAAATAGTGCTTTCTAGGAGACCATTGTGCTACACTTTGGAGGAAATGGTCACGCCCTGGGTTGTAGTCATGTACCTCATGGGACAGGAGTGCCCTTCTCTGTGACCCCAGAGAACACTGAATAAGAACTAGAGAGGGGCACTGCCTCTCAGATCTACTGCTTGAAACTAAATAAAGAAGAAGGGTCAATGCTGGAAGTTTGGTTTGCACCAACCAGGCCCTGCACTCTAACTGACTGCGCCTGTTTCCCAATCTAGAACTACAGCCCTATGGATCAAACCTGCTTCAAAAGGACTAAGGAGTGGACTCCCTGCAAGCTATATGTTAACATAGCTCACATGGACCATCACCAGCAAGAATCACCAGCCTGTAAGGGTTTTGTCCAAGGGAATAGTAGTCCCAAACATTCAAGGACCATCTTGGAGCTTCCAGACCCTTGTAGTAAGTTTTGGACACGCAAAGGAACTTCAGAAAGAAGTATCAGAAGTTTGAAGAAGTTTGGAGCAACTTGGGAAAGAAAGCTCTATAAGTGGACTGACTTGACCTGGCCAGCCTCACCGGCCTGCCCACCAGGCACATCCCGCTGAAAAGTTCTGGAGCTCTGACTTCTAGAGTTTGACCGGGGGTTGGCTGAAACCCAAGTTCGCAAACCCTCACCAAATCCGGCATGGTGAAGAGCATTGAGGGACCGCTGGAGAAAGAGCTCTGTAAAAGTTTATAAGTCTGAATGTAGGAAAAGTGACCGGTACAAACTGCAAGAGTCAAGCCGCCCATCTTCTACCTCGAGCCAGTCTAGATCCCTAGTTTGTCCCACGGTAAAGGCACGGTAGTCTGACTTCCATAAGTTTGACCAAGAGCTCATCGCGAGGCAAGCTGGCGAACCCATACCAAATCTGGACTAGCTGAGAGCTTCTAAGGACCCCAGGAAGAAAAGCTCCAGAAAAGTTTCTATGTCAGAAGGTAAAAACTTTGACTGAGACCTACTTCAAGGAGTAACCATGCATGGCTCCAACAAGGTCAGCCTGAAACTTTGACTTTGTCCCGGGGTAGCATGACCAGATGTCCCAATAGGCGCTATAGAATTCCATGTGCTTTATAGTGCTAAATCTCTTCCAAAACTTTCTATCTATCTATCTATCTATCTATCTATCTATCTATCTATCTATCTATCTATCTATCTATCTATCTATCTATCTATCTATCTATCTATCTATCTATCTATCTATCTATCTATCTATCTATCTATCTATCTATCTATCTATCTATCTATCTGTCTGTCTGTCTGTCTGTCTATCTATCTATCTATCTATCTAACTATCTATCTATCTATCTATCTATCTATCTAACTATCTATCTATCTATCTATCTATCTATCTATCTATCTATCTATCTATCTATCTATCTATCTATCTATCTATCTATCTATCTATCTATCTATCTATGTATCTATCTACCACAGTGGCATACAGACCTATTATAATGGATAACCTTATTAATCAAGAATACAGCTGATTCACATCTTCCATTGGAGGATAAATGGTGAGTTGCTGACTGAGATATGCCTACCACAACCACCAAAAAGCCATAATGCTCATCTTTTTTACAATTATAAGTGTCCCTCGTGATCGGATCTGTGACTGGTATCCTGTGGACTTTCCTACTTTCACCTACCTGTCTCTGTGTGTTACCTACAAAGACTATTGGTCAGGGGCCGATCTAAAATGGTGGCTGGTGGTAAATTACAGCGCTGCAGTAACACCCAGCAAGGCTGGGAGCAAGATCTCTTTCGCTACTTTAAGCAGACACCATCTACGAAAGAAACCTTTGCACACTGACCTTGTCACTCTGCCTCACTTTCTGTGTCTGTACCTCTTCCCAAGTGACCTTTGCTGCCTTGACCTCTACTTAGTAGAAGAGCGGGGTATGACGGAGGCTAGCCGGATGGCCGACTCAGATGCCTGCCTGTCCACCATGCCTCAAAGTGTGTTGGTTGTCCAGCTGAAGGACGATCTAAAGAGCTCCGTTTAAGCATGCCCTGCCCCCTGGTGGCCTCAGATCTCAGGATATGACTAAGGGCATTAGAAAGTCTGAATCATTCAACTCTCAGGGTCCTATCTCCATTTTTCATTCTCCTGTAAAATGAGTGAGTAACCAGGAGGCCAGACCTGAGCGCAGGTTTCCTTCTCAATTGGTTCGACACTCCAGGAGCCCTGGGCAGTTCTCAGCTGCCCCATCGAGGGCGCAATAATGAAAATCATCAGAATAGTCTCATTGTGATGTAACTTCTGCTCTTAATGATGGCAGCAGATGAGAATAAACTTCTATTATTCTTTGGAGGAGAGAGCGTCCCATGGGTGAGGGCAAGCAGTGGCACGCACGGCACAGGGGTATGGAACACTCTTCATTTCCGCATCCTCCTCAAAACTTTTTATTTTGGCAGAACTTGTCTACCGCCATTCTTCCTCTCACACATACCAATGCATTCTGAGCATCCTTTCATTCCATCTGCCCGGAACACGCCCCAAGAAAGCGGTGCCTTGCAAAGTTGCCAGGATAGCCCCCCCCCTCCTCTCAGACTTGACGACGAAAAGATGCTAACTCCTTTCTTTAATTAGAACTAACACATTTATTTGATAGGGTCTTTACAACAAGAAAGATTTCAGGAAGTGTAGTAACGTAAGACACGGTCTAGTGTCTCAGTTCCTTTGTAACAGCACACCTGACACCCACCCACCACCAGGTGTCATAGGTCAGATGACCCTGGCCAATAAAAGGGGCTGAGCGCACGTGCTCAGGGCCCATTAGCTACCCACTATCACTGTGTCCGTGTGTAATTCCCATCAGCATAATGAGGGCCTAGCGCCCCTCACCAATCTCTACAACAGCGACGAGGCGGAGCTGTGCCCAGCGTGCCACAGCTACATGAAAATGTCGTAGGGGAAGAGGAGAGAGCTGCAGGGCGAGGTCGCGCCCCACCTCCCTCCCCTGCAGAATCGCCGCTGGCCGCCGAGAGGCCCGCGGGGTGTGTGCCTTGTCCCAGGCCTGGATATCCATGAAGAGGTGACCGGGAGGCCACCCCGCACCTCTCACGCCTACCAGGGATAGCGGACCGGCCAGAGCTCACCTGCACCGGCCGCAACTGTGCCCCGGATGAAGCGGACAGACCGGAGCCCACCCGCGTCGGCCACGAGCCCTAGCGTATGAGGAAATCCACGCGGAGCCCACCCGCGTGGAAGAGGAGGCCTGCCGGCAAGAGAAGTGCCCAGGAGAAAAGTGCGGACCGACCGGAGCCCAACCGCGTCGGCCACAAGTGAGGCCTCACCGCATGGTGACCGACGCGGAGCCCACCCGCGAAGCTGAAAAGGCCCGTAGGCCGGAGGTGAGCTCCGGCGTGGAGAGAGGTGCCTTGGGGGGCCGCGCAAGCATGAAGCGACCCCCCTAATGTGAAAAACCGAAAGCGGAGCCCACCCTTAATGGTGTTAACAGAGACAGAGCCAGCTGCCAGCCAGCGCCGCCGAAAACACAGAGCGGAGCCTACCCGCTATGAACCTTAAAAGCTGCCCCAATAGTGCCAGCGGAGCCCACCCGCGGCCTGCTAAGAGCGTCCTCTGTCCCTGCCGCGCAGCATGTGTAAGTGGAGGCTGCGGCGGCGGGGTGAATATCCAAAGGAAGCTCCCGCAGCATGTGGGGAGCTGCCGGGCGCCTATACACGCAAAGCGGAGCCCACCCGCTGTAAGCAAAGGAGCGGTGAGGCCAGTGTGCGGCCAGCAGCTGATTTGTGCAACCCCCCTCTCCCTCACAGCCGTGAACTGAGAGGACCTGCTGTGAGGGGCAGGGGACTAGGGAAAAGACTGCATGCGGCATAGAAGTGTACTGCAAAGCCCCAAGCACCGCAAAGCAGCGTAGGCCATGACGCCCTTTTCCTCCGTCACATCAAATGATCACAGGGGGAGCAAGAAGGGCACGAGCGTCCCTCCACACAAAGCCCCAGCGGAATGGGAAAGGAACTCAAAACTCACCGGCAGTCAGGAGGAGTCCCCGCTGATCCCTGCACCCGCGTGCCCTGAGGAGCGGCCATCGGGGGTTGCGCTCGCCCATGGTCAGGGAATGTTGGACCCCCAGGAGTCTGGGGACAGGCCTGGATGGGCCCGGGACACGGCTGGGCCAAACGTGAAAAGCACACAGAGCTTGCAGTGTGCGAGGAACTAGCCAGGATCACGTTGAAACGTGCAACACTGCCACCTAGTGGACATTATCAAGTATTACAGCAAATGCAGAAAACAAGCCTTCAACAAGCCAAGGTGGCACAATAGCTCCATAAAGCACACGTGTAGGAGCGACAGAGCTCCCCAAGATGAACAAAGTGGCGAACAGTGGTAACAGGTCACCAGAGAACGCTGCCACCCAAGAGACACTATACAGTGGCGCAGGAATGCCACACATCGACAAGGAAGCCACACCAGGACAGCACAGCACTGCGAAAGCAAAGCACACGGAGTGAAGGAACTCCATGCACTAGGAAAAGGACGACGGAGCAGAAGCGCAGTCCACCAGAAGCACTGAAACTACACCGACGGAAAGCACAGTGACGCCTAGTGGCCACAGGCTGTCACCGCTGCCGGAACAAAGTAAAGGAGCATCACCACACGAAGGGACAGTTGTGCCAAGACTCCCCACCAGGCAAGTGTGACACTGAGGAAGTACGACAACCACCGACACTGCTCCAGGGTCCCAGAAAGAAAACAAGCACACCCCGTGAAGTAACGGGAGCGACCGGAACATGAAGAAGCAAGAAGGAGTGGTTACGTAACCCTCCACACCCAATGAAGCACAGGAAGAGCGCGGACAAAAGCGCGCCAACGCTAAAGCACCGGAACTAAGCGTAGAGCGAGCACATGGAAGATGGCAAAGCGTAAAGACTCATGCAGAAGGTGAAGCCAACCACTCAGTCTGGTCGCAGAGCAGAAGGTAAAGCCGACCACCCAGATGGTCGCACGAAGAACCCGGACGTCCACACGATGTGACACATCCAAGAAGCCTGCCAGCCAGATGGCCGCACCAAAAGCCGACCCACCAGGGGTCACGAAAGGAGGTGACCGAAGCAAGGGTCAACAAACAGTGACATAGCAAGTATTCCAGCAAGAGAACCGAAGATAGCCTGCCAGCATCGGTAGAGTGGACCGGCAAGAGGTCCAAGAAGTTCGAACACCAAGACACAGTCCACGAATATGGACCAGCGAACTTCAACAACCATAATTCAACATTCAAATCTAAAGAGAAGATCGCAACGACCGGTCCAGTCACAGATGAGAAGGAGACAGTGTCCGAGAACCAGGACAAGACCAGGGCATAACAGGGGGAGTGCTAGCTGCCTGGAGAAGTCTAGTCAGGAAGATGAAGACAGCAAGATGACCAGACCGCGTTGCGAAAAGAAAGATGGGTAAGGAATGGCACAACGCCACAAAAGGAAAAGGAGAAGAAAAGAGAAGAGGTCTGAGTGGCACGTCTGCCACCACCAAAGAGAAGAAAGGAGAAGAGGTCTGAGTGGCACGTCTGCCACCACCAAAGAGAAAAAGGGAGAAGAGGTCTGAACAGCACGACGACAGGAAGACAAGAGAAAGGAGCAGAGCAAAGAGGAGTGTGGACCAAGACACTACAACACACCAGAAGGGGAAACACCGAGGAGAACGTGAGAGGTGCACGACAGTCCACACGCACGACCACCCAGGAAGGACAGTAGCGAGCAGGCCGGTCTGTTGGCAACAACCACCTCTGGGATGGAACGGACACAAGGGCCGCGGAAATCCAGGGGCAGAGGCCTTAGGGGCACCGATGGCATCGGATCCCACAGCGAGAGACGGACTGTTGAAGCTCGCGCTGAAGATCCTGGAAGACCGAAGGTCGCACACGATGGAACCAGTGCCAACAACACCATTTCAGGTGGAGCTTCGGACACGGAGAGAGGACCCGTAGTGACGTCCTTCAACACGTTGGAGCGGCAAGGCGGCATGTCCTCCGGTCCAGTGGGAGCCTGACAGAACAGGGCCTCCGGGTCGTCCAGTGAGAGAGGACACCCAGGAGAGAGGGTTATCCGTGAGAGGCATAACCTGCAACTGCAGATCCCGTCAAGGACAGACACCAGTTTGAACCAAACACCTTGACCAGGACGGTCCAGCGGAAAGCTACACACTCAGGACCTGCAATTCCTACCTCTACATGTTCACAGGATGTTAAACAGAGCGAGAGAGACTGTACAGCCCACTTACAAGCTGCAAGTCGGCCAAGGCAAGAAGAGACACCATTGCCAGCAGTTGACGGAACCAGCAGTGGAGAAGACCACGTGGGAGTCGTCGTGATTAAGTAATGGGTTGTGGGTGAACTATGTTTCTCTCCCACAGGTTGTACTTTAGTTAGGGTAATTTTCTTAACTAAGGTTGGGAGGAATGTAGTAACGTAAGACACGGTCTAGTGTCTCAGTTTCTTTGTAACAGCACACCTGACACCCACCCACCACCAGGCCTCATAGGTCAGATGACCCTGGCCAATAAAAGGGGCTGAGCGCACGTGCTCAGGGCCCATTAGCTACCCACTATCACTGTGTCCGTGTGTCATTTCCATCAGCATAATGAGGGTCTAGCACCCCTCACCAAACTCTACAGGAAGTAAACAATCTATACAGGCATTGCAGTTATTTATTGCCCTGCTTGATCAATGAAGAGTAAGCTGACTTCCTTTTGTGGACAGATTAATATACAAACCTCGATAGGTCTGTTGAGATTCAACTGATTATTTAGTGATGTTTGTGCATAAGACGTGGAGGCGTCTGATTCAGCACGCCTTTGTCTCGCTTCACAGTGTCAGTACTGTGAGCGCGAGTTAATGGAATTTTTCTCTATTGGCTGCTAACATCTGTCCTTTGTTCGCACACTCGAGTCCGCCAAGGCCAGCACACTTCTTCATCCTTTGAAGGTCGATTACATTGAGCACCAACAAATTACGGGGCATATTATCAAGGGGCTTTATCTCCGCTTTTTTGGCTTTAAAAGCCAAGAAAGCGGAGATAAAATTATCTCCCTATTACCAAGCTGTCGCTAACACCAGTTAGCGACAGCTAATAGGAGATAGTGACCATCTTGGGCCCCGCTTTGCATGTCAGTGATATTTATCACTAATGACATGCAAAGTGGGCGTTCCAAGATGTTAGCGACTGAAAACAGTCGCTAACATCGCTATCTCCTATTACCAACTTTTGGAGATATTTGCGCTAAGCGCGAATATCTCCAAAAGCTAACACTTGCCCAGGAGCAGTTCTTAGCCATGTTATCCAATGGGAGGTGGATAACATGGCTAAGAGCATTTGCTCGATCATGCATGAATATCGCTGACATTTCAGCGATATTCATGCATTGCGGCCGTTTTTTATCGCATTTGCGATAAACCTTGCTAATAGCAAGGTTTATCTGCGATAAAAATCGCCGATTTGCGGCGATAAGTTTTGTCTCTAAACAAGTTAGAGACAAAAATTATCTCTATTGGTTGGTAATATGCCCCTACGTTTCTAAATCACAGCATTGTGGAATTGAAAATCGTCTGTGTTATGCAAAATATTTAAAAACACGATAAAACCGTTATTATGTCTTTATTAACGAATATCTTTGATGAGTGTGGATCTATCCACATGGCCTTGCTTTACATGGTAATATATAAGAAGAAAGCAGTAATGTATTGAGTTCCGAAAAAAACACGGGCAAAAGGTAAAGATGAGTAAAAAAATTGCATCATGTTGCTATATGTTTACTGGGAGATAGTTTCAGTCCAAGTAGTATCTTTTGAGAAGAGCACAGGGACAATTCCTAGTTTATTTTATGCCTAGGCTGCTGCTGTGACGGTGTTCATATAAGGTAATTCTTGAAATAACTTGAAAGTCAGCCTGACATTGGATGATATGCAAATATCGACTATTCTGTTTCGCTGCTACTGAATAGGATTGAAAGGCCTATATCTGGGTGACATTTGCAGTATTGCACAGGAAGAATATAAAATATGAAAGGTCGTCTTGACAGAATAGTAATGAATACAAAAATGTCAATGAAAAACATATAAAGAAATATTGGTGGTGGAAGCAAGCAGCTTTTCCCGAACCTTATTTTTGACCCCTCGGCAGTAATAATGTGTTTTTATTTCAAAGGCGTCTGTACACCAAGAGAACATTATACAAGTTAGGAGTGTGGATACATCAGTATCTAGGGATTTTTCTCAATCATTTAATCCTGCAAAATACTCGATCTTTAAAAAAAATTCTAAAACATGTGTTGCTCAAGAAGTAGAGTCAATCATATTGCATACAGTGAAAAAATCCACCATACATGGCGTAATTGCCTTAATGTGGATACACTGTTCCCCCTAAGTATGGAGAGACGGAAGAACCAAAAACAGTGGAAGAGGGGGAAGCACTCTTCCGGAACTAAAACCCTCACACACCCAGCAAGCTAGGTGTCATGCTTCATCATCTGGGTTCTGCTCCTCATCAGACTCGCGCTGCAATGTCTGACGGGCACCCGCGAAGGGGCTCTTTATCGGAGATCTTTTGTTCCTGCCAGTTGGTGCATGTGGGTGTGAGGGCTCTAGGTGAAGTGTAGGCGTGAATAGATAGTGAGGTGGTGCAAAATTAAAAAAGGTTAGGAAGTCCACAGGGATTTTTATTAGTGTGGCTAACTACCTTGTTAAAAACAGAATAGGGAGGTACACTCACGAGTGCTAAGATCCAGTGAGGTGTGCTCTACCTAGTGGTCGGTCAACATGTTTCATGCTAAAACTAGCAATTCATCAGGACCTTTACGAAAACTGTCCTACACGTATCAGGAAAGGGAAAATATTACCTTCCATAAGTAATTGGTAGCAGGCCAATCAGTCCTACCAAAATAGAGTGGAACCTAAGAAAGGGTGACAAAAAACCAAAAGCGTGTCAAAACTGTTGTGCTTGTACCCAAGACTTAGACTATGATGTGTTTGGTTCTGACTCCAACGGGGTATGCTGCAACGTGCATGCAATCTAAATATTAAAAACAACCCTAACTGATTAAAATAATAGAAGCAATAAAACCAACATTTTCTAGGATCATTTGGTGTAAATATCGATTAAGAATAAGAATAACAGAAGGGAAAGTCATGTGGTCTCACCCTACTTAAGGTTGACCCCACCCCCAGACTTTTGACCCAAATCACAACACTGGTCACAGAGGGCAAAAATAATGGTTGGATCAGCAAAAATGAGGCACTATTCTTGATCACCGCCAACCCCAAAACACCTTATTTCTATACCCTCCCGAAGATACACAAAAACATCGTACCGGTCCCTGGCAGACCGATTGTCTCAGGTATTGGGTCACTACTGGAACCACTGTCAAAATTTTGCGACCACATCTTACAGCCTTTAGTCAAAAAGATCCCTTCTTTTCTACAGGACACAAGAGATGTTCTCCGCCTTATTGAGAGCATCAATGGGAGAGACAATGTGGACCTCTTGATGACCCTCGATGTGGAAGCATTATACACTAGCATTCCACAACAGGCCACTTTGGAAGCAGGGGAATCCACCCTGCTCAAGGAAAATTGGTCATCCCCCACACCCATCACATTCTTCATGGAATGCGCAACCATATCCCTGACAGGAAACTTTTTTGAGTATGAGTCCCAATTGTTCCACCAAATACAGGGTACATCGATGGGCAGCACTTTTGCCCCCAGTCTTGCCTGTATTTATATGGCCACTTTTGAAGAAACCACCATCTGGGGCCCAACAACCCATATAAAGAAAATCTGACTATGTGGCGCAGGTATATTGATGACATCCTGATCCTATGGAAGGGGGACTATAACTCCTGTCTAGCCTTCTGCGACTGGATTAATTCCCAGAACCCCTATCTGAGGTTCACTAATACCATCTCTGACTCTAATATCCCATTCCTTGACTTAAGGATCTGGCTTTCTGAGAATGGCATTAGCACGGATTTACATCGAAAGGAAACAGATAGGAACAGTCTTCTACTCTATGGGAGCCATCATCCCAAATCCCTGAGGGACAACCTCCCCTTCGGACAGTTCCTCCGTATACGGAGAAACTGCTCCAGCTTGTCTGACTTCAAGAAAGAGTCCCGCCAATTACAGCACAAGCTACATGACAGGGGTTACCCCTCAAGACTAGTTCACAACTCCTTAAAGAGGGCTATGAATAACCCCAGAGAGTCACTACTCGAAACAAAAACAAAGGTATCCACAGATGTAATCACCTGTGTGACATCATTCACAAAGAACTCTAACTTCACCAAAAAAATGATTAATAAACATTGGGGCATCATTAATTCAGGTGAACTATGCATTCCTCGCCCGAGATTTGCATTCAAGCGCACAGCCAATTTGAAGGAAACACTAATACACACAAGACCCAAAACCAAAGAAGTGGTTGCCCAGAAAACCCTATGGGGATTACCACCTGTCACTGGCCATTACCCCTGTGGCAATCGTGCAGTCTGTAACCAGACAAGTCCTTGTAAGGAGATAAGACTCATAGACACCTTTAACTGGCACATCAAACGCCACACTAATTGTAACACTGCTAAGTGTATCTACCTACTTACCTGCCCTTGCGGGAAGAGATACGTAGGAATGACCATGAGACAGGTCAAACTGAGGATTACGGAACGCAAAAGCAACATTAGATGTAACAAGACTAACACAAAACTGTGCAATCACTGTAAACAAAAAGGCCATCCAGCAGAGAGCATCGGGTGGGTTATACTTGAGTCACACCAACAAATTTCACACCAGGAACTGTTTAGAGTGGAGCAGAGATGGGTACACCGCCTCTCAACGGACACGGATGGTCTCCACGATTCCATTCCGTGGTGCTCCCTCACCAGAGTCTAAAAACTCTAATCATCACCTGAGCTCGCTGCAGGATGCATCTCATGATGTTGTTGAATAACTTTCCTTGGTGCGCATACTACACTTCTGTCCCTCTGCTGCAAGCCCTAATTACGCTCTTGACATAGAATGCAAGTCTTGAGTATTGCCTGCACTGCCACTGATATCAAATTCCTCTTATAAATCGCCGCCACTCTGCAACCAACTTAATGTAGCACTTACGTGCCGAGTAGCTGACACTACCGCGCATGTGCGGACTATCTCAGGACCCCCTGTACGTGACGTGGGAAACCTGGAAATGGTAGTAAGACTTAAGGAGCCGGGAGACCGTTGTCTCGTTGCTCCGGCTTCCTCCCCTCCTTGCCAGCGTGTGGGTAGATCTTCTCGAGAAGTCCGTCCAGCGGACAGGTAAGCTCATGTACCAGGCAGTCCTTGCACATTAGTTCGCGTATTTTTACTCACTTACTGTTGGAACTCAAACTTTGACTTTCTGCCCGCTACCTCAGCTCGGCTAACTCTCTCACACCCTATTCTGAGTGTAATAAAAATCCCTGTGGACTTCCTAACCTTTTTTAATTTTGCACCACCTCACTATCTATTCATGCCTACACTTCACCTGGAGCCCTCACACCCACATACACCAACTGGCAGGAACAAAAGATCTCCGCTAAAGAGCCCCTTCGCGGGTGCCCGTCAGACATTGCAGCGCCAGTCTGACGAGGAGCAGAACCCAGATGATGAAGCATGACACCTAGCTTGCTTGGTGTGTGAGGGTTTTAGTTCCGGAAGGGGGCTTCCCCCTCTTCCACTGTTCTTGGTTCTTCCGTCTCTCCATACTTAGGGGGAACAGTGTATCCTTTTTTGTTTTGACTACTTCAGGGGCTTATACACTGGACCCCGTTAAATATCAGCTCCTTGAGTTCCCTCTTTTATTGTATAGTAATTGCCTTAATCCAATCCATTTGTGCTAGAAGATAATATTTTTGTGGCTTTCACTAGATTTCATTTTATGCTTTGAAAAAACTTTTCGGAACGCGAAACCCAATACTTTAAAATTAGACTCCCCATTCTGACCTAAATATCTCATGGACTTTGGCCTTGTCAGACGTTTGCCACTGTAACACATTTAGTTACAATTACTTTTTCTCTATGTCTACTACTAGATGCAAAAATAAAAAGGTAGTACTCAAGTATAGGGAAGTGTAGATTATTTTTCGAGTATCCAATGACAAACAACGTTTTCATAGTTTTATTTGTGGGCTTTTCTCTATGCAGCATGACATTGTCGCATTTGTTTATTTATGAATGCTATTTAATTTCTTACATCAAGCAACTGTTACCCTTTTAAAGGCCGCAGACCATGACACACCTTTGAATACATATATATTTATTTACAGTATCTGGTTTGGTGATATATTAAATTCAGAGGCACTAGAAATTGTATAAAACACACATTTATTATATAGCCATTATGTTTTAGATTTAAACAGAGTATAATTTATAAATCCCAACCAGGGGGGAAACCGGCCTTATCAGTGTAAATGTATAAACATTGAAGAACACCTGCACGACCCTCAAACTAAAATGCCTTACAAAGTAAGGAAAGCGAGCGAGAATTAGACATTTACATTTCTTTCTAAAAGGGCCAACACCATATTACTGTGTTTAAGAAAGAAAGACTGGTCTATATGTATTCTGCTCGAGTGTTGTTGTTTAGGGATGGCTCTAAAATATTGTGTCTTCTTCCTTTTTTGTTCTTCAGTTAGATATCTGTGGATTAAAGGGTCAGTGTTTGGAAGCATGTTTTAGGCACTGCTTAATTTGTAAAATATATAGTGCCAGGGGCCTTCTTGGAAGGTTTCTACAGCATGCACCACCGATACCCTCCAGCACAGCCAATGGCAGTGCCAACATAACACCTAACCATCTCACTCCTACAGGTGTGACAGTTCAGACTATTTCCGACCACACACAGCTATAATACTGGCATATGATATTAATTTCTAATGTATTGACTTAACAAACAGGGTTGTTGTGCTCATCTCAAAGTGTAAAAAAAAGTCAGCGCCACCCTGTGGTGGACTGTCACTAGAGCCAGTGCTTACAATTAAGCACAAGTACCGGTCACCGGAAACCACGGTCACAAATTAAGCCCTGGTTTTAGGTCTGATCTAATTGTATTATACAGTGTAGAGAACATGGGAATATTAAAATCTTATTTGATCTTTTGTCAGCATTTAATTCTTTCAGTGACTGGTGAAATGGATGTCTTGTAAGAATCTTGGCTAGTATGAACCATCACATTTACAAAGAGACACAGAATGGGTAAAGCACTGTGATTCATCACCCCCCTTTTCCAACAAGTCAGTATTGGTAGCAAGCCACTCGCCAAACACCTCTGGCTGTAAAAATTAAGGATATTAGTGAAAACATCACATAAGACTTACCTCATAACAGCGAAATTCATAGCTGCAAAAGTGTCCCATTGTTATATGCGATACCTTCAGTTAATCCAGAATGTTTACCCAGCTGCACTTTACTGATGGGGTTTTTGAGTCAATAGTTATAATGTTAACAGCAAAAAATCAAGTCCCAGAATACAATGTGAAGTCTGTTAAAAGATCAATACCTGACTTAAAGTGAGGCATTTGCCATGGGGACACCGCCAAGGCAAAATTCTGATCTTTAGGAAGGGCACATCACCATAGGACTCCACCTGGTAGCCATCAGAACTAAGATCGAATCACACTTCCACCACCCATGCCAAGATCCTTAGTATCATCACCGACAGTAACCTCTACATGACTGCCCAACTTAATGCCGTCACTGCCTCATGTTTCCAAACCCTGAAGCTGAGAATAGTCTTAAACAGCACCCAGAAAATCGTTAAGAACCCCCTGGTAAGTAAGCTGGACTAAAGGAACACCCTTTCTGCTGGGATTAACAAAATAATCATCAAAAGCCTGCAGACCCTTCAGAACTTGGTGGCAAAATCACTCTGAACCTACACTGCACTCACATCACACCACACCTGAAGAAGCACCACTGGCTCCCCATGCTCAAACAAGCAAAATTAAAACTTGTCACCCACACTTCCAAGACTCTACATAGTATTGGCCCAGCATACCTCAACAACCCTATCTGTGTTCACAAACCTTCCAGACACCCACTTTCATTCAGAATCCTACGTGCACAAATCCCACGTGTATGGAAAACCAGACCTGGTGGTTGAGCCTACTCCTCTATTGCTATTAAAGCCAGGGCCGAACTGGCTACCGGGCAGTTGTGTGTCCTGCCGAGCAGGGGGATGATTTCGTTGACGGGGACCTGTGTGTGCAAAACGAAATTCGTTTTGCTTTTTTTATTTCAAAGCGCACGCACTTCCCCATCAACGAAATAAGCCCACACCAGAGAGAAATTAGCCCCCAGCTCGGCAGCACACACAACTGCCCGGTAGCCAGTCCAGCCGTGATTAAAGCATGCAATGGCCCCCGCTACACATAAGCGCCTCCTCTTCACTTCTAGAATACCTCAAGAAGGTGAAGACCTGGCTTTTCAAGTAGTTCCACTAGGCCCTAGGGACCCAGATATACACCTGCACAGAGCCAGAATAGCCTTCTGGATGACAGTGCGCTCTACAAATCTGCATAACATAACTACCCATTTTAATACAAAAAGTGTAAATACGTATCAATAGCTTTGGAAGCAATGTTCCTAAGCAAATTATCCAAATGAGATTCACTCAACTGTCCCACAATATGTGATCTGCTGCACTAATTAGAAAGGTTAGTCAAAATAGACCCAAATTAATTTAGAGAACCATATGTTAACATCAAAACACATAAACTGGTAGTTCAGCTTTATATATCATATTATTTGAGAAATATAATCATAGCGAGAGAAAGGCAGGGGTGTAATGGAAGTCTCGTGGTGTGGGGGCCCCCACACCGTTCACCTCAAAGGGGGCCCTATTGGGCTGGCAAACTGCAAACAGAAGTAGCAAGGCAGTTAGGGAATAGGTAATGGGGGGCCCCACCTTACCTTGAAGGGGCCTCACCTGAGGTTTTGGGACAACAATGGAGAAAATAGAGATATAGCACCCTATAAACCTGAAAGCCAGCAGGTCGCTACTTTTATGTTGAGGACCGCAGTTACCAACAGCTGGTCTTAAGCTGACCTAGATAGGATTTCACCATGAATCTACTTCTGGGATTTTTAGACAGCCAAAACCTATCTACAGAAACATGATACCCGACACAATTCACAAGGACTACAATACAACCTCAAAACTTATCATCAGTATATCACCTTGAAAAAGCCCAAGGCCTGCGTGGCGCTAAGGGACAACTCACAACCCTCTATGTTGATAGAGCGCGCGGGACCGTTTGCTCAATTTTACCATACTCACCTGGGCCCATATACACTCACACTTTGAACTTGTAGTTCTGCCTTTATTACTACTAACAGTCTATAATTACTTTGAGTCCTTTTAGGACTTATATCTGTAAACCATGACTTACCAATCCTTGTCACTTTTGCTATAAGTCCTAGGGAACAAAAAGGGGGTTAGACTAAATAAGCAGTATTTATACATTTTTACCTATCCTGCAATAACCACAGACTCGGGAAATGTGTTTCATGCTTTATCTATGCAAGTGTAAGTGAGTCTTCATCCAAATTACAGAGACCATAAATTTCAGAAGTACGAATGTGATTAATAAGATATAAAGTTTGCAAGAAATCACAGTAACACCTTTAGACATTGGTACCAGGGAAGGGTGAGAAAGGGAAATAGCACAAGGACATACCACATGGATTATATTTACCTAGAATGGTGCAAGGACCAATCCTGGCCACGGGATGGGGCAAAGACAAGGCTGCCGACTAATCAGGTGCCCACGGGACAAGACAGGTGCGGTTCAGGACAGGAGACCTCCGCTAAGTGCAACGCCAGCATCACACCCCTCTCTCTTAAGCCAATTAAATACCCCGATTGGATAATCAATAATACTCCCTCAGCTAAATCTCGATTCTCCTGACAGAGTGCTCTGCCAGCACCACTGCTCTTGATCTCCTATAGCATGCGTTAGGTCAGTGACAGGTCAGCTATTTGTACAAAACGGACAATTTCTCTATCTAAGCCTACCTTAGTTATACCATTTCCAGGGCAATGTACCACCCACAAATGTTGCAAATCTATGAGTTCCCCTTCAGTGATTGGTCAGAAAGACGAGGAGAGGTCATCACACCATACTAAGATGGGACCATTCTTCATTGACTTATTGATTAAGTTCCCGCCCATAATTTATTTTCTCACGATTTTATTCCGCCCACCAATATTACTTCAATTTGTTATACAAAATTAATACAGTAGAAACTCTTCTTCCTTTTCCCAGGTTGAGGTTGGAGTTTTCCCAGGCTCACTGATGGAAAGACTGCCTCTGGCATCGGTTCAATGCCATTGCTTGAGGTCTCTCAAAGTTCCGGCGCCTGTGCAATGCGAATTCTATATGGAGATGCAAGTCACTCTTGGGCCCAAATACGAGCTTGTAACAAAGTCAAGGAGAAACATATTAGAATACAAAAATAAATGAATGCACTGTATACCACTTATCTCTATTCTAACCGAATTACTTTATTTATACTATAGCATTAATGGTTAAGCAGAACAAACAAGTTTAGTACAAACAGCAGCATATGCGTTAGTATGAATAAGCTTGTAGCGGCCATCTTGGCACTAGTGCGCAGAAGCAAGTGTTTTCCACCAGAAGTGATAGGCAATCACACCAAATAGATGTGGCGGACGCATGCGCAGGAAAGTTCTGCATTTTTGGCGACCATTTTAAGGTTCTTAGGTTACTGTTAGTAGAAGCAAATATGTAAGCTACCCCAGCTTACTAGATATGTAGTGTAATGTGAATATTATTAGACAAAACATGTTGATAAGTTAATTAGAGGTTATTTCGAGAGGGCTGAGTACGAGCAAGTTTCTGCACATGTGAAACCTTGCTCCATCAATGTGACAAATAGCATATGAAACATCACATCAATAAAATAGTATAAAAAAGAAGAAAGTTACTCAACTTCTCTGATTGAAGCATTTGTACACTAACTACCTCAAAGCAAATCACGTGATTTTCATTTGACTCAACTATCCTACCTACGGTTTACCATTGGAAGTTAAGCTGCTTTACACTTTCTAGGTCCAGAAAGATACCATTCCTAGATTCTCTGTGGTGAGATACACAAAGTGCGTGAGTATTTGTGAATCGACCCTGAAGCGTCCAACTCCCTGTTAGCAATAGTGCAACCATAGTACGGACTTTTGTTTTTGAACTACATATTTCCAGTTTATTACCATTTTAGATATTTTGGGGTTAATTCACAGAACATACTTAGGGCCAGATGTAGGTCGCCAAATACCGGTCGGTAACGTCCGATTTCGGCCGTTACCGACCAGTATTTGGATTTTGAGATGTAGGGGGCCTAAATCTACAGAATCGGTAAAGTTACAGATTCGGTATATTTACCGATTTGGTAAAATACAGATTCGTAAATTTACCGATTCTGTAAATCCAGATGTAGGTGGCACTGAAAACAGGAATTCATTATTTACCACCAAATAATACTTGGTGGTAAATAATGAATTTCTGTGTATATGCACATCTGTGCATGTACACCGGTGCCATGTGGCACACATACATGCCCTGAGGGCATGTATGTGTGTCACATTGCACACAAGCCAGAATCAGGGGTGCAACAGGCTGTCAAAGTGACACCCTGTCCCCCTAGTAAATTCGGTAATTTTACCGAATCGGTATTTACCGATTCGGTAATTGACATTGATTCCTATGGGCCTCAAGGCCCATAGGAATCAATGCCAATTACCGAATCGGTAAATAGCGATTGGGTAATTGCCGAATCTTACCGATTCGGTAATTGACTCGGTATAAACACCTACATCACGATTGCCAGTTCTTAAATACCGAATCGGTATGATTCGGTATTTAAGAATCGGTAATCTGGGATTACCTACATCTGGCCCTTAGTCTTATGTAAAAGGGAACTACAAAAGTACTGCTTTACGTACTCGAAAACATCTTTGTGAATAGGTCCCTAAATTGATGTGATCCACCTCTGGGCTACAGTTTGTCTCTACATTACTATCCATGCAGAGGAGGTAGTGATGGCTACCCAGTAGATATACACTACTTCTGGAATGCCTCTTTGCATTCAACATATTAGACTAAGCTATGTGACAAAAATGGAGTTTAACAAATTGATTTCAGTTTCTCCCACACGTGCTGTTGTAGCTTTCGAGCACAGACCGGGTGTCGTGTAATTATTTGCTGATTTAGGTTCCACTTTATTTTCGATGGTGCCATTAGAGGCTGTGTGGATGGTGTAAACCTTATCATCCATTGCATGGAACACACTAAATAATGCATGAACAGGAGCTGAAAAGCACCCGGGGTATTTTCAACGCTAATACATTTCAGGGGGCTGAATTCACATTGAATAAGAAGGGATACATTACCAGCATGTGTTAAACGAATACCACTTGTTACAACTTACTAAGAATTCTAATTCATGGTCTCTAATGATTTTGCTTTGCTTCCTAAAAAGAAAAATGTAGCTAAGTTCTTAGCAGGAAAGAAATGTGTATAGCTGATGGAAGGGAAGAACTGGATGGGCAACCAGAATGAAAAAGTACAAGCCTACAACAAATAATCTGAAATTCCAGGTATATTTTCAGTAGGTTCGCAATGATATGAGCAAGCAAGGAAAAAAGCCACCACATCTAGAAAAAGCAATATATAGATGTATTGCCGAGTAGAAGACCAAGATGAACAAAGGGATACGCATATGAATTCTGGTCGGCGATAGGCAGCAGCAAAATATAAGAGGACAGTTGTAACCAGTGAACAAAATGTCACCCTTGAGTGAATAAGATAAGGTAACTTTAATTTATCTTTGAACAAAGCGTGTTCAGATTAGCCGGAAGTATAATCGGTGTAGGAAAAAATAACTAAGGTGATCTTCTATCTTGATTACTAATGATAATTATATCGAATGATGCCTCCCTTTTTGTTGGTGTAAACGGTATGTTGGACGGGACACCATTCACTAGTCTATTTTTCAATTATAGAAAGGCTGTGAGAGCACTTTGCTCTTCCAATAAAACATGGCTCTAAAGAGGGCCGCCATGCGCTGTAGCGGTAAACGTATAATAAATACCAGTAAACATCCAAATGTTATACTAGTACATTACTACTAAATTAGAACCTAGGAAATAACTTGCACTAAGATGGGTATTGGTGGTCCTCACATCATCCCAACACATTTTATCTCGTAAAGCTGACGTTAAACATTTCTGAGCATTTCCTTGTACCTTTTCAGTAATTTTCAGTAATGTATATGTGCATTAGAGGGGGGAAATTGTCTGGTAATCTAGTTAATAGATGTATTCTACCACCCCATCAGGTTCAATATGAAGACTTTACACAAAGATGCCCTAACATTTACAAGAATAGAACAGAATTGTGGTTAATGATAGGGATTCTTAATATGCACTTGTTGGACCGAGACTTTTTTGAAGAGTTGCCCCATATTTTTGCCTTCTGTTCCTGAAACTTTTTTGGTGGCATTAGGACCCTGTACACTTTAGCACTTGTGCTCTCCCTTAAAAACATGCTACAATTGGCCTATATCTAATTGATACATTTAGTTTTACTGTACATCCCTAGTATATGTTACTACATGTACCTAGGGCCTGTAAGTGAAATGCTGCTAGAGGGCAGCAGCACTCCTTGTGCCACGCACTACATTAGTATTGTAAAACAGGCCTCAGGTCTGCGCGTATTACATAGCTAAACAAGCTTTTGCAATGCAATCAGTCTCACCTTTGGGACCTTATATGTATTTTGCTATGCAGCACATTAGCCTGGTTGCTGAACCATCTACTGTTCTTAAACACACTCCAACAACTTGTAACTATGCTCTGAAACTGTGTAACTTGTAACTATGTTATTTGTAACTGTGCTCTGAAACAAAGCTCATCCTCATGTAAAACGCTCTGATACCTCCCGGTCTAGCCAGCGCTATATAAACTTTTCGAATCAAATAATAAATAAATAAACTAACATTTCGACCTGGCAAAATAAACCTTTTGCCAGACCTAAACCTTAATTTGTAACACTTGTATGTCTCCAGAATTTAGGGCCTAAAGGTTCAGTGGGCAAAAGGATTATATGTATTAAAAAGGAAGGTTGAAGCCTGGCAAAAGGTTTATTGTGCCATGCTGAAATGACAGTTTAAAACTGCACACAGGCTGTAATGACCGACCATGAAGGAGCTCCCTACGGAGTCTTCATCGACGTAAATCCCCACCAAAGCCCATCCATTGAGCCCCCACCTACTCGGAGACAAATATATGAGCCTGTCTAATTGGAAACAACAATCCACGAGAACGATTTCTGCCATTCCCATGGATTGCCTCAGCACCTGACCCACCCACGCCTACTCGATTCCAGGACAGTAGAAGAGCCTAGCGCCCCCTCATGGCAGCTGCTGGGGCTCACCAACATCACCCCCTTGGACCGCTGCAAAGTTTGCTATATGTTGTGCTGAACCTGTGTTGCTTAAGGTGGGCTTGCTCTGCACTGCCCAGTGGCCATCCTTGTCCGACCGACCCCACTGCTGCTCTAGTCACAATAGAGGCACAATGGTCCCAGGGAATGGTGTCCTGGGACAGCCGTGACTAGGAGAATTTCAGTCGATCGCCCCGTGCATTGTTCCTGGTGTCTTTCCAGGCAGGGACACAGCGCCTAAGGAGTATGTGTGATTGGCTGGCTGGCCCCACCGCCTGCATTGCTCAGCCGGTCTCCTTACGTGCCGCTCATGCCACTGAGGTTACTACCGCGATCCGCCTCTGAGGGCCCTGGAGCCCGCTGCGACCTGTACATCCCGCCTCACTCAGTTGGCTCCCAGCGTGCCGGTCTGGTTGTCAAGGTTCTCTCTGGATCTGCTTGAAATAGCTTTTGCTGATCCGGAAGCCAGCTGCATCCTGCCTGAATCAGCTCCTCACAACCCTGCTGCCCCTGATGCCGCAGGTGGCCCCTTAGGAATTTTGCTGGTAATCTGCAAGATTTTCAGACGCTTCTGCATCTGCTGCAGGCTCTATGACAAACTCCAACATTGAGGTATAAACTGTGACTTCTGCTACTTCCCCAAGCCCCTCTTCCCAGACCATGGTGCTCTGACAATCTCTGTGACCTTTCCTTATTCGCCTTGTGAGCAGGAAGCACACAAGGTCGACCCTTTTCTATCTGGTGTCCTCCTGTACACAGCTGAGTCTGTCTTTCTGTATGCAGCTGAATCTTGTGTTGCCTATCAAATGGTACTTGGCATGAACCGTTGTAGACTGGTAATTGACATGGGCTGACATTACACAAGTAAACTTGTTCCCCTCTCACAATCACTTCCCCTTGCAGTCTTCCCGCAAAAATAAAAAATAAAAACTTCATCCCCAGCCCAGAGCTCAACTTTCAGGGCAAATAAAAAAAGTACTATGCCTCATATATTACTTAAAAGCTCTTGCTATTGGCCAACTCATGAATGACAACTCCTCAGTGTAGTCTAGAACTAAGGGGCAAATTACCAAGCAATAGCGATAATTATCGCTATTGCTTGGTTAGAGACAATATTTTACCGCTGAGCTGCGGCGATTTTTATCGCAGATAAACCTTGGTATTACCAAGGTCTATCGCAAATGCGATAAAAAACGTCCGCAATGCATGAATATCGCTGAAAAGTCCGCGATATTCATGCATTACCGAGCTAATGCTCTTAGCCATGTTATCCACCTTACCATTGGATAACATGGCTAAGAACTGCTCAGGGCAGGTGTTAGCTTTTGGAGATATTCGCGCTTAGCGCGAATATCTCCAAAAGTTGGTAATAGGAGATAGCGATGTTAGCGACTGTTTCCAGTCGCTAACATCTTGGAACGCCCACTTTGCATGTCATTAGTGATAAATATCACTGACATGCAAAGTGGGGCCCAAGATGGTCGCTATCTCCTACTAGCTGTCGCTAACTGGTGTTAGCGAAAGCTAGGTAATAGGGAGATAATTTTATCTCCGCTTTCTTGGCTTTTAAAACCAAAAAAGCGGAGATAAACCCCCTTGATAATATGCCCCTAAATTCCTAGGTGCACTCGTAGAAGTCTATGCACCTAAGTCTCCCTTTTAAAAATCCTCTTTAACGACTAAAGCACAACCGCGTAAATTAGCCTTCCGGTAGCTAATCCTTCCCAGGGCTCGTCTGTTACCCCTACTTTTTGGACTCTCCTAAAACTACACCTAAAACTACACCTTACTTACCCAACTATGCCCTCACTTACTTCCATCACGGAGTAAAGGGGATGCCCCTACAATAAAAGAACAATTTTGAGGATACTATCTGATCTTACAGCTAAGTAAGATTAAACTAAAACAGGACTAAATGGGACGGATCGCTTTTCCCTTCATAGTCTCTATCTATAATAAGAGGAGTTTAACCAACATAGGGCGAAGCAAGGCTAGTCAGTCTATTCCCCACAGATAGCATCAACCCGATGTCACCTATCTATAATACATAGTACTCTCCAGCTTCTCCTCAGAGCCTAGATTGCAGCATCTATGACTTACCTACACCCTAGACCCCACAACACCACACTCGAGAGATACTACCCCAAATCCTGGAATATAAAATCCCCAATAAATCTTTCAAATTATGCTAGGAAAAGGTTTTAACACAACCTACCTAAACAACTTCCAGAAAAAGAGATTGCTGATTACTACTATAGCACAAAAAACAGCAATAAAAAAATGACTCAATTTTACACTAAAACTGTCCTACAAAATGGAGAAACATCTTCCTCCTTTATCTACAAGTAACAAAAATAAGCAAAATTTCCTTTGGCAATAAACACACTACTACTCTTTTACAGAGTTTCGGATGGGAAATCTTTATATCCATCTTCAGGATGGTTAACATTCTAATCAAGCTACTGTCCATCACCTATCTATCTTTGACCAACACTTCTCGTCACTCTTAACCTGTCTATCTCAAAATTGTTCTTTCCCTCCTTCTTCCCTCCCTGCTATCTCTGCTTAGCAACCAAGAAACTACTCACCCCCTGGACTCCAATAACACACCTAGCGCCATTACCGCCCCCAGTCACACTCCCTAGGCAGGAGAACACCTGTCGGACCACCACTATGCCAACCCTAGTACACAGCTACAACGACACGCTGCCCTTCTACGAACTAACTGGTCATGATAGCACCCATCCCAAGCCTGGTTCTCCCACCACTGACCCCACTGTGATTACAACCTTTACTCCCAATGTATAACCCTGTGAAACAAAATGGAGAAACATCTTCCTCCTTTATCTACAAGTAACAAAAATAAGCAAAATTTCCTTTGGCAATAAACACACTACTACTCTTTTACAGAGTTTCGGATGGGAAATCTTTATATCCATCTTCAGGATGGTTAACATTCTAATCAAGCTACTGTCCATCACCTATCTATCTTTGACCAACACTTCTCGTCACTCTTAACCTGTCTATCTCAAAATTGTTCTTTCCCTCCTTCTTCCCTTCCTGCTATCTCTGCTTAGCAACCAAGAAACTACTCACCCCCTGGACTCCAATAACACACCTAGCGCCATTACCGCCCCCAGTCACACTCCCTAGGCAGGAGAACACCTGTCGGACCACCACTATGCCAACCCTAGTACACAGCTACAACGACACGCTGCCCTTCTACGAACTAACTGGTCATGATAGCACCCATCCCAAGCCTGGTTCTCCCACCACTGACCCCACTGTGATTACAACCTTTACTCCCAATGTATAACCCTGTGAAACTAAACAATCCCTCTCCAGTTTCAGCATCAATGACGAAGCCCTCTCCTCAACTGAAGATCAGCCGCCCTCTTTAGATATGGGACCTACTGTCTATCCTCCCTCATAAGGAACAGGAACACTCCCTGACATACTTTTTTTATTTTTTTTATTTTTTTATTGTGATGCAATCATATATCTCTTAACAGTGTCTATAATGAGGGATCAAAAGGTAGTCTCCAAACAGCATCTCACACAGCCATTCAGCCCACATCCCGGGGGACGGGCGGCAATCCGTATTCAAATCGTCCGACCTCTGCTGCCTAGTACCAGACAAGTCCACTGTAATAGCAAGCATTTTTCACACATAATCATCACATTTTCCTATTTTTCGTTACTCGAAGATTATTCCTGAATACATAACAATGAAGAACATAAAAAACTCACCAATACAGTCATCTGAAGCAGCCGCCACACTCCTAACACCCCACCCCACCCACCTCAAAGTCCAAGAATCTCTCTCCGCTTGAAGCATCGTATATGCCGTGCCTAGGATTAACCTGGGATTACTCCGCCCCCCCCCTACCCAGCACTCTAACAACTAAATGGCCTCGGCCCCCCCCAGATCCCCCCCTCTCACAGTCCCGCATCTAGTCCATGAAAGTGACGCATTTGGCCCAGACTTTTCTGAATTTTTTTGGGCATCCCCTTGCCTTGTATGTCACTCTTTCGGCTGCCATATAGAGGTCCAACCCCCTCCTCCATTCGTCAATGACGGGCAGCTCCGGCGCCCCCCAGTATTTTGCAATGTCCCTTTTCGCCACCACCAATGCTAGCACAAGAAAGGTAATGAGTGGGCGCGCGGAAGGTCCACCTCGCTAGTCATGCCCAACAATGCCAAATTGAGGTCCTGTCGGAGCTGCACCCCCAGAACCTCCCCCAATTCCACAAAAATGTGTGTCCAGTAGGTTTGCATTTTGTCACAAGCCCACAAGGTATGGTAGAAGTCCCCTTCCTGTAGGAGGCACCTAAGGCAGCGGGAATTCTCTGCTTTCCCCATACGGAGGAGACGCCGTCTGTCATAATAGGTTCTGTGGAGTATATTAAACTGAATCAGGCGCAATCTTGATTTAATCGCCACGTCCCTCGGATGCATCAAGACTATTTCCCAATCTAGGTCTTCCATCTGTCCTACCTCCGCCTCCCATGTACCCCTGAGCTTGGCCAGGTCTCCCAGCATATTGTTAGTCAGGGTTTTGTATGTGAAGGAAACTGCTTGTCCCACCATCTGCTCCTGGAGAAGACGCCCCTCTAACGGTGCATACTCCAGGATATCCTTCAATTGAACATTTTGTGCCCGCCATGCATGTCGGAATTGCAAGTATTTGAATAATTGTGACTCGTGAAGACCAAAGTCACCCTATAGAGCCCGGAAGGACTTCAGCTCTCCCTTGGCTATTACATCTCCAATTGTGGAGATGCCAATATTGTCCCATCTCTGGAATCCCCGTAACTTACAGAGTTCTGTCAACCATTGGCAGTGCCACAGCGGTGTCTGCCTTGTCTACTTCCTCTCCCATCCCATGTGTCTCGTGGCCTTGTTCCACGCAGTGAGCGTGAGGATCGTGGCCGGGAGGAGCGGAGCCCGTCTAAGGCCTCCGTAGAGATAGTTCAGTAGATTCTTGGGCGACAGTTTAAATCTCTCTAGAGCATATGTCGGGTGGTCCGCCGGGGCGTGCAGCCAGTCGTTGACCGGGGTCAAGTGTTCCGCCCAATAGTACGCCTCCAGGCTGGGTAGCGAGATACCACCGCTATACTGGTGCCTCTGCAGCGTTGTCAAAGCCACCCTGGGTTGATTGCCCAACCACAGAAAAGTACGCAGGTCGGCGTGAATTCTAGTGAGTACCGTGGAAAGCAACGGGTAGTATTCGTTTTGCAGGGCATAGAGGAATTTGGGTAGGATTATCATCTTATACATGGCCGCACGGCCAAGGAGAGTGAGAGGGAGCTGTCTCCAGCGGTCCATATCCGCCACTGTGTTCATTATGACCCGCTCCAGGTTCCTCTGGAACGATAGGGCCACATCCAGTGTAATGTAGATCCCCAAATATTGGAAACCTTCGGTAGTGGTCAGCAGCCGGTCTGGCAGCCACCCCCATGTATCCCAGCCCCCTGGGTCATAAAGGATAGACTTGTGCCAGTTTATGGTATGCCCTGCTCGTCCACCGTACTGTGCTAACTCCCGGAATAACTCCGGGACAGTGGTTTCCGGTTTCGTAATGTATAGGAGGACATCGTCCGCATATAGCGATATCTTTTCCTGTTCACGATCCGTACCCGATTTCATGAAACCTGTGATGCCCTCGTTCTGTCGGATCCTGGCTGCAAGTACCTCTATAGTGAGTGTGAAAAGAAGAGGAGACAAGGAGCATCCCTGACGGGTTCTCCTTTGGATCTGGAATTCCCGGGACAGCCTTCCATTCACCCGCACTCTAGCTCTTGGCGAGATATGAGGGAGCCGGACCCACTTCTGGAAATTTGGACCAAAGCCAAATTTACGCAGGACCGCCGTAAGAAACGGCCAGTGTACCGCATCAAATGCTTTTTCGGCATCTAGGGAGAGAAACCAGTGTGGCTCCTCTCTCCCCCTCACCTCCTGTAGCCAATTGTGTGTTCGTCTAAGGTTCAATTTTGTCGCCCTGTCCGGCAGAAAACCGGATTGGTCCAGGTTTATCAAATCCGGTATGACCACTTATAGGCGATCTGCCAGGATGGTTGCCAGGAGCTTCACCTCCGTATTGAGGAGGGAAATTGGGCGATAGGACGCGCATTCCTCCCGAGGCTTGCCTTCTTTATAGATCGGGACTATCGTGGCCACAGATAGATCCGGTGGGAGCTTCCCTTCCTGATATGCGTCTGCAAAAAGACCCTTAAGGTGACGCGACAGGAGGTCGGCCATGCGTTTGAAAAATTCCGCCGGGAAGCCGTTGGGCCCCGGGGTTTTGCCCGGTTTCAATTTTGCTATAGCTTCGGAGATTTCATCCATAGTGATGTCCGACTCCAAGCCCAAAAGAGCCTCCGGCGGCAGCGTCGGTAACTCTGTCTGGGCCATGTAGTCCAGCACTTCCTCGCACGTTCCCAAAGCCCGCGCTGCATAGAAGCGTTCATAGTGCGTGGCGAAGACGTCGGTTATCTCCGCATCTACATTGACCAACACCCCGTCTACAGTACTGATACTGTCAACCCATCTCGCCGCCCGTTCCTTCCTACTGAGCCATGCCATAAGTTTGCCAGATTTGTCTCCCACGTCGTAAAGACGGTGGAGGGTGGCCAGGGACTGGGTCTTTGCCTCGTTGGTTACTAACTCTCTATATTGCCTCTGGGTATCCAACAGCCGTCTAAGGGTCTCAGCGTTCTTTGTTCTCTGGTAGTCCCTTTCCAAATCTAAGACCGTCTGTTCCAGGGCAGCGACTTCCGCTTGGACCTTACGTCTCTCCTCCCCCAGTCTGCCTCGCAGCCTATCTAGTAGCACCGGTTTTAGGGCTTCCCAGAATGTGACCGCCGAGTCTACTGAACCCTCGTTTTCAGCTACGTATTCCTTGATGTCTGCTCTAAGACCACGGACTATAGCTTCATTCTGTAGGTCCCATGCCGCAAGGCGCCAAGAGGCCCCCCCGCGCCCCGGTGCCATCCCACCCTCACGAACAGGGGCGAGTGATCAGACACACCTCTAGCCTTGTATTCTGCCTTGTCCTCCGCCTGCAGATACTGTCGTGACATGAAGACGTATCTAGCCTCGAGAAGGCCTTGTGTGCCCCCGAAAAGTACGAGTAAGCTGTTTGGGTAGGGTGTAGCCATCTCCATACGTCTATGAGTCCTAGGTTTTGCATCTGACGAGACAGCGCCCTCTGACTCCCCCCTCCCCCTGCCCCTGATCTGTCCTGCCCCACATCCATGACATCATTGAAGTCTCCCCCCACCACCTGAATCGTGTCCGCCGTGTCTAGTAGAATGTTGGCCAGGGCTGTGAGTGTACGTGTCTATAGTTTTGGCGGTGCATACACCGAAATTAGCGTATAGATCTTTCTATTCCATGTCCCCTGTACCCCCACAAATGTTCCCTGTGGATCTACCCAGGTGCGTGCGATATTGAATGGCGAGGTCTTCTTAACTATGACCGCCACGCCTCTGGAGTTAGACGTATAGCCCGCATGTGCCAGGACTCTGTGACGCCCCCTAGCTATAAAAGCACATTGTGTCCCCTTAAGATGAGTTTCTTGTAGGAGGGTAACATCCGGGTCTACCCTTTTGATGTAAGCGTTCACAAGCCCTCTCTTAATTTTAGAACCCAGTCCATTAACATTCCACGTCAGGATGCTAACTCCCCTGTCCCCCTGGTGCGTTGTTTCTAGATTACGGGCCATTGGAACCATCGATAAATGTATGAGGGCGGACTCCGAGGTGTGTGTGTGGTGCCAAATCTCAAAGTGCGCAGCTGCTTAATCCAGACTATAACTCCCTTACCCCAACACCCCCCTCCCCGACCCCAACTTGAATGAACGTGCAGCCCCCTGACTCTCCCCCACCCCACCTCCCTCCCCTTCCAGTCTCATCCCTTCACGGGACCGAACCGTTCGCAAGAGAAGGTCTGTCGCCCTCCCTTTCAACCTACCCTTTAAACTATCCTAACCTGTCCTAGCAAACCTAAATAAATGTGTTGACAGGCACAACTGACAACCCGTACAAATAAAAGAAATAAAATACAAGTGGGCGTGTTAACTTGAGTGTCCCTCACTCGACGAGCTGCCATCCTCAAAAGTCTAGACCTTCACCAATCATGAGTGGGAGTCCTGCGTATCTTGATCAGGAGCGCTGCTGCGCCTGAGGCATCGTGTTCCAAAGTTTGGATCGCCTCCACCAGTGAGTGAACTGAGTGCTGTCCCTCCCCCTTCTCCTCCTCTCCGGACTGATGGCTCTCTATGTCCTCTTCCTCGTCATCCCCCTCCGAGCGGGCTTGGTTCCGCATGCCGATGTGACTGGAGCTGGATGGCCCACCGCTACTCCTCGGAGAGGCCGACCGACCCCTCCGCTCCCCCTCCGGACCATGCCCCCTGTAGGGCGTAGCCGGAGTATGCCACTTTACTCTGCGGGATTTCCTTCGTTGCGGTTTTGGCGACTCCCATTTGGCTCTGAGTCTCACCGTTCTGTCCACCTCCTCACGGCTGGCCAACTCTCTGCTATTGAGTATCGGTCGTTCCTCCAGCCACTGCCAGGCCTCCTCCGGTGTATTGAAGAAGATCGCCCTTTCTTTGTAGAGCACCTTAAGTTTTGCTGGGAACAAGAGCATGTATGAAATGTGCAGGTCTCTGAGTTTCGCCTTCAATGTATCAAAAGATCGACGTTGTTTCTGCACCTCCTGGCTATAGTCCGGGAATATCATAATGTTTGAGTTCTCGAATCGTATCTCTCCCAGTTTTCTTGCCTCCCGCAGGATCAAATCCCTATCCGCATAGTTCAGAAAGCGTGCAATGACTGGCCTCAGTCTCGCCCCTTCAGGTGGCTTAGCCAAGAGTGCTCTGTGGGCTCTCTCTATTATGAAGCAAGGTGAAAATTACGCCGCCGGGAATGTCTTTGTCAACCAAGCGTGGAGAAACGCTGCCATATTTGTCCCTTCTATTCCTTCTCTAAATCCCACAAAGCGTAGGTTGTTGCGTCTTGCTCTATTTTCCGCATTGTCTACCTTCCAGAGCAGCTGGCAGTGTGAGGCCTGCAGTTCAGCCATGTCCTTCCTCAAGGTGGAGACCGAGTCCTCGGTCTCTCCTATCCGAGTTTCGGCCGTGGACACCCGGTCCGATAGGTTTCTGAAGTCTTGCCGCAACAGCGTCACCTCCGACCTTACTTCCCCAATTTTCACTTCCAGCACCGCTCGGGACTCCTGTATATCGCTTCTGGATGCCTGGATAGCACTTAGAAGCAGGTCCGTGTCCGTGTGCCCACCAGAGGCCGCGGGGGGTGCATCCACCACCTGCTTCGGGGCCGCAAAAGTATCCATAGGCCCCCTAGGAGTCTTGGGCGGGAGGTCCCTCTTCCCCTTTCTCTCCGACTCCGTGTCCCTCTCACTGCCCAGTCGCAAAGCCTCGTCACACTTCCAGTCCCCAAGTCAACCGGTGAGGGAGGGGGACGAAGGCCCACCACCAGGTTGTTTTTTTTTTGTTTTTTTTTTGGGGGGGTACCTGTGTCCTTTCCCCCAGAGCACCCAGTTGCTCACAACCACTCACACAGTCCTCTCCTCCAATGGGGTTCAGCGTTCCTCCTTACCGGCACAGGATGTCTTTCTCCACCTGTCCTGTTCCGCCCCCAGGGCCCAGCCCCCGCGCCCAGCCCTCCGGATTGCTCTCCGTATGTTGTCCACGTGTGCTCAGGGGACGGGGGCTTGTCTCTGCCTGTGCCAGTATCGCCGGCCTCCCACAGGGGCTTCTTCTCCTGCCCAGGGGCCCCGACTGCCGGATATGTTCAAAGTTCTCCTCAGCAGGGGAGACACAGGTCAGAGATCCTGTCCGCTCCCCCCAGGCCCTCCACCGAGACAAGCAAAGGCCTAGGGTTCGTCCGGGGCGATACTTTTAAAATCCGCCCGCCATCTTGGTAAAGGTCTTGGTCCACACGAGGGGGGCCCACAGCTCAATCAGTGCCAGCTGCCCCCCCCCCCGGATCGGCCACTACTAGGCCGGACCTGCCTCACCGCAGCTTCCCTTCTTCCTCCGGTTCTCGTCCTGTCGCTCTCCCGGCTCTCCTCACAGTCTCGGAGCCTGGGCCGTCGCCATGTTGGTGCAGGTCGAAGCAGTGAACCGGCTCCGTGAATCTCAGTCTCCAGCCCGGGGTCCCACCAGCAGCCGCTCGCCTCAACAGGTCTCTGCCAATCAGGCCCCGGAGGTGTCGGGTCGCATTGCACACCCTCCGCAGCGTTCATGACCTCCGTAGGGACCCGGAGGCCATGGCTGCCATCTTGTCGCGGGAGCCGGGTCCCGGCGTACGGAACAAAAACCGCTGGTTCCCCGGCAGAGAAGGACGTTGTGCAGCTGGAAGACCCTCTCTAACTCCGTCAGCAGGTCTGTGGCTCCTTTTTAAGGATTTGTGTGTAGTATAGGTTGGTTTTATGACGGATTTCGATGCAGCTCGTCAGGAGCTCTCAGGACGCACGTCCTACCAGGCCATGCTGTTGGCCACCCACTCCCTGACATACTTAACCTATTTTACAACCTAAAAGAAAAAAAAATGCTTCTCACGTTTAAGGCCTCTTTCTGGTAAACAATTATTTCTCAAACGAGACCAAATTAACATCCAACCCCATTCTGAAGATTGAGAAATGTACTCCTCATAGTGTATCCCCTATTTGCAGCCGCCACTTCTCCTTGACCTCGATTCCTTTGAGTCTCCTGTCCCACAGACCCTATCAAGCTCTTAATCCCCTAACCCCAGTTGAAGTGGAATCACTCTGTAAATCAAACAAAACAAATGCTCAGCAAGTGAACCATCAGCCTACCTCCAGAATCCCAGTAATCATGAGCTCCAATAAAATCCCTGGAGTTAATATATCACCTAGACCACCATCTCAATACACCACTTTCCAGACACTACACACCACACTTAACAACTCAAACCCCCTTTCCTGCATGCTTTTTAACTGCAGATCTGCAGTTAAAAATACAACTGAAATAACTGAAACAATACTAGCTGATGGTATTGATATCATCTCCCTAGCTGAAACCTGGCTTAACAAACACTTAACCCCTTCCATTCTCCACACTATCTGCCACCCCCTGGTGATTTCTTACTCTTCACTGATTAACTAACTGACTTAATAACAGAGCAATTCCTTACTGACACTGAATTTGTGCTTCTAGGCAATTTCAACCTGCATTGGAAAAACACTGAAGACTCCAAAGTCGGTAATCTTTTCATTCTTCCAGTAGTAGATACCCTTTAACAACTCTGCAACAACAGACCAACACATAAAGTCTTCACTCTGGATGCAATAATTACCGGAAATTAGCTTGTCTCTCTTTGTTCAACCATACCCATCGACTGGTAAGACCACCACCTCAGCCTCAAGGATAGAACTAGAAAAATTCAATCCAGAGCCTGGTTCAACTTAGACCTTAACAATGAGAGGAGACATCTTAGACTGATGGAGCAATAACTCCTCTCCCACACACCTGGCACTCCTCAGATCTGAATGTCTTGCCTATCAAAAACTCAATTAATAACCTGGGTGCCTGGAGAAATATCAAGGCCATTAATAATTGCCTACAACTGGAAAATAATGCTAAGTGGACAGATTTCAAACTGATGACAGAAGGAGAAGTCTTCAACATAATGGTGAACTTGAATCTCACATCTCATACTACCGATCCCCTCCCCTCCAACCTAGTACAGAACCTCAACCACATTAGTCTCCATGTTTGAACAAAATTATCAACACCTCTCTTCCATCTGGCTACGTCACTTACTCCCTCCAACAAGGCCAAGTCACACCCATTCTTAAAAAAATAGGGGCTGAACCCAAACACTTTAATAACCTGAGATCAATGACCACCTTCCCTTTCTAGCTAAAACAATTGAGAAATGTGTCCTGCTACAACTCAACCAGCGTATAGAGGAATTCAACTTTCATGACACATTCCAGTCGGCCTTCAGAAAAGGCTGCAGCACTGAAACTGATATGCTAAATATATCAGATGACATACACAACTCCTTAGGTGAAGGATACTCGTTGTTCATAATCCTACTCAATCCATTGGCCGCATTTGATTTGGTTAATTATCCAGCTTTACTTGAGACCTTCAAGAATCTCACTGTAATTAATGGCACAGTCTTGAAATGGTACATATCCTACCTGCAACATCGTAATAGGTGTCTCTCGAAGCCTTCACCAGTTCCACAAGGTATTCCTCAAGATTCAATCCTTTTGCCAGTCCTATTTAATCTTTTCATGGAACCCCTCACAGTTATTCTGAAACAATCCGGGGTCAAATATCATCTTTATGCTAATGACACACAACTATACTACAAAATAACTTCACCCAGAGATATTCTCCATCTAAATACCACACTTACCAAGACACAAGATTGGTTTAACACCAACCACCTAAAATGAAACCCCAGCGAGACTGAATTTATATTCTCCTCCGCTAAAAACGAACTGCCACCAGTTCACGAATGGCTCAAGAATCTGAACACACACGATTGTTCTCTTCTCACTTTCTAACCTCGTAAAGTCCTTGGGTATCACCCTGTACAGAAACTAGTCAATTAAGGGGCACATCTTTAGGCACCATACCTATACCCAAGCCAGAGGTTAAGAACCTGGGAGTTTGGCTGGATGCGGACCTCAAATTCCAGTACAACATGAAGAAAGTGGCAGCGATTTGTGTGGGCCTGTTGAGGGGCCTCCGTCCCATTCTGAGGTTCTTTAGTGCGCCTATCCGTCAGCTCATTATCCAAGCTACTGCTCTATCGCGCCTGGACTATGCCAGTGTTCTACTTCTTGGCGCTAATAAAGCTGAGATCTTACGCCTGCAGCGAGTCCAGAACGCGGCAGCGCGTGCTATTGAAGGACTCCCACGCAGATGCTCTGCCAGAGCTACTATTAGTGCCCTTCACTGGCTACCAATTCAATCAAGAATTCAGTTCAAGGCGCTTTGTGTGGCATTTAAGATTCTGAAAGGTACTAGCCCTGAGCTTCTCTGTCCTCTCCTAACTCCCTACATCCCCCAACGCAACCTTCGTTCTTTGGGTCAACACTTGGTGATTATACCTAAATTCAGACTCTGTCGTGTGATGGTGGCCGCTCCTTTCGACTACTAGCGGCTAAATTGTGGAACTCTCTGCCTACATCTATTCGCTGCATAGATGAACCATTATTATTCAGAAGAGCCATCAAGACCTTCCTCTTCCCTTCGAACTAAGATCCCTTGCTCCTCCAATCAGTCTCCTGTACAATGAATGGTTAGCGCCGGGACGCCCCTTGACTGGGACAGCTGTGCGCTTCAACAAAACTATAACATAACATAACATAACATCGACAACTCAGACAAAGGAGCCCTTTTCACACTAAAACACTTAAAAAAACAAACCTTTTATCCCTCCCAATGATCTCAGACTGTAGTGAAATCACTTGCCCTCTCTAAACTAGACTATCACAACACCATCTTACAGATCTCTCTGCAGCGGCATCTGTCCTACCTCCTTTAAGGATCCCATCCTGGTACCTCTTCTAAAAAAAACGGGTGCGGACATGTCGGAGCCTTCGAATTACCGCCCCATTTCCCTCCTCCCTTATTTCTCCAAACTTTTGGAGGCCCATGTCACCCGCTGCCTGTCCAGCTTCATAGAATCCACCTGTTATCTCGAGCCGAATCAGGCCGGCTTCAGACCTGCCCACTCCACTGAAGCCGTTATCTTGGCAGTTCTTGACACACTCAGGAGTAATGCGGACGCGGGAATCCCCCAAGCCCTCGTCCTATTGGATTTGTCTGCCGCGTTCGACACGGTGGATCATAACATCCTCCTCCGCCGTGTCGAGCAAGTGGGCATCCAGGGCGTTGCTCTTGAGTGGGTCAAATCCTTCCTTACGGGAAGAACACAGGCGGTCCGCCTAGGTCCCTACACCGCCAAACAAACCCCCATGTCCTGCGGTGTACCCCAGGGTTCTTCCCTTTCCCCGCTCCTTTTTAATCTGTATCTCCGGCCACTCATTCAGTCACTCTAGAAATGGGATATCGTCACCTATAACTATGCTGACGACCTACAAATCATCTTCACCCTTAATTCACCACACGCCATCAAAACCTTCCACGGAGCCATGATTCACATCCAACTCTGGATGAACCAGAACCAATTGAAGTTGAACCCCGGTAAAACTGAGCTCCTACTCCCAGGGCTCAGCCACGTTTACTGGGGTCCACAGTTCTGGCCGCCAGAGTTTGGATCCCCCCCTACCCCAGTAAAAACAGTAAAGAGTCTGGGTGTCATCATTGACACCGAGCTCTCCCTTAAGGCTCAAGTCGGAGCGGTGGTTTCCTCTTGTATGTATCAACTTCGGAGGATTCGCAAAGTCCGTTACCTTCTTCCTCCGGCAGCACTCACCCAATCCGTTATTTCATTGGTACTTTCCCGTCTGGACTTTTCTAATGCCATCTACCACGGTCTACCGCAATTTCTTATACAACGCCTCCAAGGTGTCCAAAACCAGGCGGCCCGCCTGATTCATGGAACCCCCAGATGGCAATCAGCTAAGCCTCTGCTTACGTGCTTTCATTGGCTCACAGTCGATCGAAGGGTCGCCTTCAAGGTGGCATGCCTCACCTTTAAAGCACTTCACTGCCCTAGTCCCGCCTTCTTAAAATCCCTCATTCACCCTCACTGTCCTACACACAATCTTCGAGCAGCCCACCGCGATCTGCTGATCACCCCCAAGAACAAAACCAAGAGATTCGGTGGCCGCCGCTTCTCCCACCTGGCTCCTGTGCTTTGGAATCTCCTCCCTCTCTCTATCAAATCCTCCCCTTCCCTCTTGAAATTTAGAAACATTTTATAAACCCACCTCTTCCCCACCTCTGGCTAGATCTCGTCACCTCTGTTCCCCCCTCATCTGTTCTGTCTATCAGCGCCAGGAAGCTTCGGTGTCAGTGCGCTTTATAAAATGCACTTAACATAACATAACCTAGAACTCCAGATATTCACCTTGCACCCCTGAGAGCCACTCTCAATTTGCTGCCAGACTCCTCACAGGAATAAAGTGATTTGATCCCATCGGACCTGCCCTTAAAACTCTCAACTGGCTTCTCCTATGATGGAAGATGCTTTTTCAATACAGCCTGCATCACCCACAAAGCCCTTCACAGCAAAAAACCCAACTACTTCGAAACCAAATTTTTGAGAGCAGGTAGAGGCCAGGCACTGAGAAGTTTCAACTTACAACGTTTCGAACCCCTAATCATGAAAAAGAAATCTCAGGAAATTCTCCCACGATGTTGAACTCACTCCTCAAAGAGCTATACTGCAACCCCTTCTTCTCTGGCTTTAAACAGGACCTAAAATCTCTACTGGTTAATAACTACTTCTGGACTCTCACAGTTTGGTCCACATTACCTAAAGACCTAGGGCCAGATGTAGGAGCCCCAATACTGGCCGGAAACGGCCGATTTCGGCCGTTTCCGACCAGTATTAGGGTTTTCAGATGTAGGGGGCTGAAAATTACAGAATCGGTATATTTACCGATTCGGTAAAATTACCGATTCGGTAAATTACCGAATCGGTAAATATACCGATTCTGTAATTCCAAATCTAGGTGGCACAGTTTACAGTGCAACAGGCCCTTAAGAGTCGGTATTTTACCACCCAATCCTATTGGGTGGTAAAATACCGAATTCAGGTGTGCATGCACACATGTGCCATGTGACACACAGAAATGCCCTTAGGGCATGTATGTGTGCCACATGGCACACAAGCCTGTACTTGGGGTGCTAGAATGTGTCAAAGTGACACCCCCTGCACCCTTCCAGGATTCGGTATTTACCGATTCTGTAAATACAGAATCGGTATTTCCCATTGATTCCTATAGGCTTCAAAGCCCATAGGAATCAATGGGAAATACCGATTCTGTATTTACAGAATCGGTAAATACCGAATGTTACAGATTCTGTAATTCTGAATTTAAAATTACCTACATCTGCCTCCTTCCTATTTACCTACTCTTAAATACCGAATCGGTAAAATTCGGTATTTAAGAGTAGGTAAATCGGAATTACCTACATCTAGCCCCTAGTCTCCCTCTAAAGACTCTTTCTTTACAATCTTATGACCTAGTCAATCTCAACTTTGGCATAAATATCATTATCCTAATGCTGTATTGTTATATATTTCTCTGGTCTGTTGTCACTATTTTATTTCTGTTTTGTACATACGTCCTTTGACTGTGTTTGACCCACACGTATCCTCACAAATATGTCAAAGTAACCTATGATCATATCTTGTAAAGCCCTGTGATACCCCCAGGTCTAGCTAGCGCTATATTAACACTGAAAAATAAATACACTTATGGCAGGCCTGAAATATGTTTAAAAAGGCTACTTAAGTGGGTGGCGCAATCAGTGCCTCAGACCCACTAGTAGCATTTAATTTACAGGCTCTGAGTACATATAGTACCATTTTACTTGAGGCATGCAAGTAAACTAAATGCGTCAATTGAGTGTAAGCCAATTTTATCATGTTTGGAGGAGTGAGCACAAGCACTTTAGCACTGGGTAGTAGTAGTAAAGTGCACAGAGTCCTAAAGTCAATAAAAATAATTCAGCAAAGGAGGAGGGGTGAAAAGAAAATGTCAGGTGTAACAGCCTGTTTGTGCATGGGTCGGACTTATGTGTTGGGGGCTACATAATGCATCCGAATAATAGTTTGGATAATTATCGGATGCAGTAATTACCTTGTTTCATTACATTTCGGCAGGTCAAACCAGCTAAATTAAAACAGGGAAAAGTGCATGGTATTTACCTCACCATGTGGATTTTGATGCATTAAACACCAGCACTTATATTTTTTCCCTTAAAAACTAGTAACAGACTCTGTTTTTCATACCCGATAAATAACGCACCTTCAGCCGACCCTTTTTTATGTGGCGAGATAAAGCGCAAACTACTCTCCCTTACAGGTCTCAAGGCGCTGGCGGCCATTGTGGAAATTAAGTGAGCTATTGCCCAGAGTCACATGGTGCTAAGTTGAGAAGTTGAGAAGTGTGGCTCACTGGTTAGAGGAGGCAGACCCTGAAGCAGAGGTCAGACCTGGGACCAGGGTTCAATTCCCGACGCGGCAGGGTCTTGAGCACAAATGTCTACGGACTCGATAATTCTCGCTTCGGTGCCTACTCGAATCACGGGTTCACACTATGCAACTCTGGTCAATAGCTTGCTTAATCTCCACTACGGCCCCCCGTGGCAGGATGCCTGGCTTTCACCTTGGGGATGCCCAGTAGGGGTTATCTCACAGGGGCTTTCACCTTGGGGATGCCCAGTAGGGGTTATCTCACTGGGAAAAGCCAGGACGGGTTCCCAAAGCAAGCGCCTTGAGACCTTGCGGTGATAAGGCGCTATATAAGAACATTTGACAGTTGAGCTGGAGCTGGGGATCGAACCATGAGCCCTGTGCTCCGAAGTCAGCTGCCCTGGCCGCTTCACCGCACATTAAATGGTTTTCAACCCTTAGACTTTCGATTGGAAAGCAGCTGTTCAAGGTCGTTTCTCCTGCTATTATTTAAATGGCTTGATGTCAAGTATTGACCACAGAGTTGTTATCTCGTGGTCTATAACAAGTTGTTTAAACAACACAGTACACCTGAAATTCATTCAATGTTAATTGTATAAAACCACCCTCTGCAGTAATAGGTAACTCCAACAAACTGGACTTTTTTTTTTTTCTAAATGTAGTTTAGCTTTAATTCAATTTTTTTCAACGTGTAATTTAATTCAAATTCATGTAATTGTTTTTCTTAGTAAAAAAAAAAATAGATTAGTGTTGGCTGAGGACCGTGCTCCTCACTGCCAATATTTTCCATCCTTTGTTTATTAGGGTCATTTGTGGCCGATTTTCCAGCTGTGGCATCAACACTGAAAACAAACAACAACACAGGGTTTTAAAGAGCACTGCAAAATCGCTATAACTGTGCATATAAAAAACGGGGCTACAACGTAGTAGACCTAATCTCCAATCAATATCATAATCCATTTTTACAGATTAGGAGAGCAAGCACCGTATAAGCGAATGCACATTGGTTGCTCGGATCGATAGAGAGGCGTAGAGCTTTAATAGCCAACCTGTGCGTGGTTGTGCCCCAAAAGGACGGGCTTAGGCACAGCTGAGGAGCGTCTGATGAGCCGTGAATAATGCCTCCTAACTCCGGCCTAATTGACACTCTGAGCCTGTGTAAAAAAATAATATCCAATGGAAATGTTAGCGCTGGCCTGTAATTGGGGTAGTGAAGTGAAATACAGAGCGAGCGGCGATGCAGGGAAACGAGGCGTTCGGAGGCATCGCCCAGTGGAACAGGGAGGGAGGGAGCAGAGCAGCATCACAAGAGGATGCTGATGCGAGGAAGACCGAGTGGAAGATGCTGAACAATTAGGGCTCTCAGTGTTAAGATGAGCAGAGAAGAGCTGTGTTTACCGTCACGTTTTTACCATCGACCCTTTATTCCGAATTTTGTGCAAACAAATGAAAACAGCCAGTCAGGGAAAACTTTTCATCATAGTGTGTGCCATTGCTATCTAGAAATGTTGTCGTTTAACACAGATGGAAACAATAACGATCCCAGGGGCATATTACCAACAAATAGCGATAATTATCGCTAAGTTGGCTTAGCGGGAATATTTCTATAGCCGCCCTTCACCTGTTTTTATCGCTGAGATACCTTGCTGTTAGCAAGGTTTATCTCAGGAGCGATAAATAACAGGCGAAATGCGTGAATATCGCTGTCAACATCGATATTCAGGCATTACCGTGACAATGCTCTTAGCCATGTTATCCACCTCTCATTGGTTAACATGGCTAAGCACTGGTCAGGGCAGGCGTTAGCTTTTGGAGATATTCGCGCTTAGCGCGAATATTTCTAAAACTACGCCTGTGTTGATCATAGGCGATCATAGGCGATAGCGATTGCAGCGACTGTTTTCAGTCGCTGACATTTTGGCACGCCCACTTTGCATGTCATTAGCGATAATTATTGCTGACATGCAAAGCGGGCCCCAAAATGCCCGCTATCGCCTACAAGCTGTCGCTAACGACAGCTTGGTAATAGGGCGATAAAATTATCGCTGCTTCAGCGGGAAAAAGTCCTGCTAAAGCGGCGATAATGGCCCTTGGTAATATGCCCCCCAATGCTATAGAATGCATAGCTTTGTTAAGAAAGGGAAGTATGTAGACTTCAGTAGGATATATTCAATCACGTGCTCTTAGGACCCGTACCCTCCAGATCTGCCCCCGCCCACCACATGATACCAACATGCAGACCCCACAATCATATTCGTAATAACCAGGAGATTTCGTGGGGTAAAAAGGCCATGTTTAATTCATAACATTTTGAATAAACATGACAAGCATACACTATGCATATTGATAATCATAAATACATTTTCCAAACACTCATGTACTTTTCCTGTTCCCCCAGCCCTAAGGGAGGAGCTCCATCTGGCTCGCGTCTCGCGCCGGGGTATCCTACGCCAAGTGCCGTGCACCTGCCCCCTCGAGTGGTAGGCCTGCACCCGGGTTCCTTGTCCGTCCTTACCAGGGCCCACCCCTCTACCACCCGGCTGCCCTGGGACGCCCAGGAGGCTCGAAATCTGGCGCCCTAGCCTCCCCAGCCGGTGGTGACTTCCTCCCCGCGGAGAGCTTACCATATCCCCCCTCAGAGCTGGCCAATGGAGTCCGCCCGGCGGCCTCCCATCAAACACTGTTTATTGCTCGCAGGTCTCTTTACCGCAACAACGCCCCTCAAGCCACTATTCTCAGGGACGGGTGGGTGGGAGTTTAAAAAGGGAGAATGGTCCTGGAGCACGAGAGTCCACAGCGGGGCACGCACAGTCCGGTAGTGGCGACGGGAACAGAGACCTCGGTCAAGGGAGATTGACCTTACATAGGCCCGAGGTCTCCGCCCCCCACCACTCTGGATGCGCGTCACCCGTGACCCGGAAGTACCCAATAGGGGAGGGGGAGAGAGGCGGCCGTCTGCCTATTGGCCGCCCAGCCGCTCACCTGCGACAACCAGGGGCGGGGTCCGGAGGGGACGTGCCCTAAGGGCGCGCCTCGTGATCTTCGTCGCTTGGCATAGGACCCGTACCCTCCAGATCTGCCCCCGCCCACCACATGATACCAACATGCAGACCCCACAATCATATTCGTAATAACCAGGAGATTTCGTGGGGTAAAAAGGCCATGTTTGATTCATAGTAGAAATATCAATATAGGACTAGCTAGGTTGTGTTAGTGAGACTCAGGAGGTACATCTGTGGGCAAACCATTAGGTTTGGTCATGAAGCCCTCACACACCAACCTAGTTGGTGTCATGCTTCATCATCTGGCCCACCACAGTGACACCGAATGTGTCCCGGGTGTGCTGCGACTCCAGATTACTGAGGAGCTGGTATGCTTACTGAGTGTGCAGTGATAGTGAGAATGAACGTGAAAAGTTAAAAGCTATACAGGTGGTCCCAGTTCCCGAGGGTGAAAGGTAAATTTTAATATCTGGGCCCCTGTTAGCAAGATAAAAAGGCTTGTGGACGATGTGGAGTGTATTAAGAGCTCCTACGTCCTTTGTGGTCTACATGTTTCAGCCAGGCCTTTTGGTTAAAACTGGCTTTCCTCAGGACCAATGAGTATGTGTGGGTGACAATAAACTATATTAAGTGACAGTGTGTGGTAAAAAGTGTCGCACTCGCTAAGGTGCTGTACGTGTTAGAGGGGGATTCCCTCTGCTTTACTGTACATAGAACATAGAGACAATACAGACATACAAGGGAGAACCAGTGAGAATGGTATTTTAGAAAACACAACTTTTGGCCGACTTCTAGTGTGCGTGAGCGACCTAGAGCGGCAGATAACGTGGCCATGAGCGTCTTTCATGGCTGTAGTGAAATATGGCGGTAAAGTTTTTAAACGCAGTGGCGGTGGTGGGCTACACAGCGAAACAAGCATAGCGTGAGGTACAGGTAAGTATGGTACATAATTCCTCACACTTGCTACTTGCTGTTAAAGCCTCATGGGTCACTTGGCAGGGAGGGGAAGAAGACCCTAAACATTGTAAAAGGCCAGAGTTAGGATAGTACCTGTGGAGAGAAAATGCTGCTTACCCAGAGCGTCGTGAAGAGAACACTCGTTTACTCACGGTAATTCCGATCAGCGTGCTCCTGCGACCTATCGTCCTGCTCCAGTGTCCCGAGTGAAATTGCATGGCTCAGGCACGGGCTTAAATAGCTGGTTCAATTGATTGCACCTGGAAAATGAGAGAGGAGGGTGCGGTCGCGCTGGCTCTCAGTGCGCGTGTGTAAGGAGACAGTGCCACTCGCGTCGCGCATGCGCGGAGGTCAGCGCGGCGCATGCGTGTACTGCAGACACCTACACACTGCGCATGCGCATTATAGGAAAATTATAGAAAAGGCCATGGGACCGATTAATAATGGTCCGTGGTGGGTAAAAATATGATAAAAAGCAACTGTTAACGAGTTAAAAGGGCAAAGAGGCAAATACAGAGTTGGGACAGACCACGAGTCTAAGCGTGGACAGGGATACAGACTTACTGCTGTGAGCAGACAGGGAATGTTTATTTGGATAAAGCATTCCACGGAATGGAATCATTAAGCCCCTCTATGTGGGTAGAAAGGCGATAAATCCAGCGTTGCTCTTTGGAGAGTAGTGTTTTCTCATCGCAGTTGGATGGTGCGAATTGTTCAATGACTGTCCAGGAGAAGTCATTTGGGGTGTGATTTTGGGTGATGAAGTGTTGGGTCAGTTTGCTGATGTTTTTTCCACAGCGCATTGTACTTCTATGTTCAGTCATCCTGGTTCTGACTTTCCTGGTGGTCATACCGATGTATCTCAAACCACAACGACAGGTGATCAAGTATATTAAGTTGGATGAGTTACAGTTGGTAAATTGTCGTTGTGTCCAGGTTTTTCCGTTTTCCAAAGATAATGTTTTGGAAGGGGTGGTCAGGTGGCAGACGCTGCAATTGTAACATGGTTGATGGCCTGTTTTTTCGGGTAGCCCCCATGCATTCAGAATTGTCTGGCCTGTTTGTAGTTTCTTTCTGGGTCTGGTGGATACCAGTTGGTCTTTCAGATTTTGGGCTCTTTTATATGCAAACCGAGGGGGATCCCAGTTCCTGGTGCCTGAATTGATGATCTTCCAGTTCTTGCGGATTATGTTTGAGACCTGGTTTGAGGCGGTATTGTAGGTAGTGACACATGTCATAGTGGGCGTTTCTTGTGGTTTGACAAATGTTTCCAGAAGAGCCTCTCTGTTCTGGTTGCGTGCTCTTTTGCAGGATTTGGAAATGATTCTGGATGGATAACCCCGGTCTTCCAACTTATGGACCAAGGCTTTTGACTGGTGTTTAAAATCCTGGAGGTTGCTGCAGTTCCGTCGTATACGCAGAAACTGTCCAAATGGTAAATTCTCCCTCAGAGGTCTGGGGTGGAAACTGTCAAAACGCAGCAAAGAGTTCCTGGATGTCGGTTTGTGAGTGAGTTTGTGAGTGAGTGGTTGTTGTTAGGCCTCCCTGATCAGGTCTTATATTAAGGTCTAGAAATGCTAGTTCAGTAGGGCTGCTGGTGCAGGTGAACTTGAGAAACGGGTCAAGGTTGTTGATCCAAGTGAGGAAGTCTTTTAGTGTTTCCTCATTGCCCTCCCAGACAATGAAAATGTCATCGATATATCGACGCCAAATTGTGATGTTAGCTGAGTAGGGGTTCGTGGGGGCTTCGATGTTCGTCTGTTCAAAATGGTGGACGTATAGCCCTGCCACGCTCGGGGCAAAGACACTCCCCATAGAGGTCCCATTGGTTTGTAGGAAGAATGTGTCTTCATATTCGAAATAATTCTCTTTCAATGCTAATGAGGCGCAGTCCAAGATGAAGTGACGTGGGGTGTGATGTTGCCAATCAATCTCCATCAGGACATCATGGAGTACCTTCAGTGTGGCGTCTTGGGGGAGGCTCGTATATAAGCTCTCAATATCCAGTCCGACCAGGAGATGTTTATCTGGATCGAAGCTGACATCTTTGATGATGTTGAGGAGATGTTTCGTGTCCTGGATGTAGGATCGAGTTTTCTGAACTAGCGGGTTGAGGTAGTGATCACAGAACCGTGATAGCGGTTCTAGAAGGGATTTGATGCCTGACACTATGGGTCTTCCCGGTGGTGGGGTGACCCCTTTGTGCACTTTGGGCATGATGTAGAAATAGGGTACTTTAGCGTCACGTGTGTTGAGATATTCAGCTTCTTGCTTCGAGATGTAGTCTGCATCAGAAGCCTCTTGCACTAGTACTGTGATCTTTTTCTGTAAGTCTTTAGAGGGGTCTCTCTGCAGTTTTCTGTAGTTGCGAGTGTCGCTTAGAAGTCTGCGGCATTCGGTGTCGTAGTCGCTTTTGTTCATGATGACTATCCCCCCTCCTTTATCCGCTGGTTTGATGATGCGGGTGGGGTCATTTTGAAGTTTTTTGACGATTTCCCTGTCTCGAAAGGAGAGGTTATTGAAATGGTTTTGGGGTTGTAATCTCTCGACCTCTGAGTATACTGCCAACTCAAAGGTGCTGATCTCCACTGGCACAGTGGCAGGTGGCGGGGTGAAGTTGGATTTAGGTTTCAGGCCCGTTTCATTGATGATCTCTGGGTCATTGGGTTTCTCCTTATTTTCGAAAAACGCTTTTAACCTCAGTTTTCTGAAAAACTCGGTCAGTTCGACATGGAGTTTGAAAGTATCTAGTCTGGTGGTGGGAACGAACGACAGTCCTTTATTAAGGACGCTGGTTTCCTCATTAGTGAGGGGTGTGTCAGAAAGGTTGAACACTAGAGTGCTAGTATTCGCTGGTGCCGTTATTTGCTGGGACCTGCTTGCTCCTTGGCTTTGTTCCTTGTTATTGGCACTCACTGGGTCCTCTTCTGCTGTCCACTGTGCTGGTTGTGGTGCCCACTGTACTTGCTGGGGGGGATTCCTTCTCTTGCCGCGGGGTCTGCGGCCTTGGCCTAAAAAAGGATATCTTTGGTTTGGGTTGTTTTGGTAATACGGCACCTGGCCAGGAGGGTATAGTGGTGGGTATCCATAGTATGGAGGCATGGGACCAAATGGTGGTGGTCCGAAATTTTGGAATTGTGGAGGGCCTTGCCAAGGTTGTGCCCGTTGTTTACCTCCACGGCCTCTCCCTCTGGCTTTGTAGGATCCATTGCTGGAACCACTAGATATGGAGCTGTTGTCTCCCGAGCTATCAGTGTTCTGGCCTTTTGTGGGTGCAGTATATCCGTCATCAGCATAAGGATAGGTTTTTAAATAGCTGAAATTTTTGAGGTCCTTCTCGAATTTCTTTCTCTTGGTTTGGGTTAGGTACTCTTTATAATCGTTCATCTCACGATTCTGATCTTCCAGTTTCTTTTTGTATCCTGTCAAAGTGGTTTTGAAGTGGGTTTCGGTAGCCTGGATCTCTATTATGACTGCGTCTGATAGACGTTTGGCAGTTTTTATTATCAGGATGAGCCAGTCCCTGGTGCAGTGCCAGGCTATCTGTGCCCAGTCTTTTCTGAAAGTTACATCGTCGAGGAATATTCTTGGTGCGTTGGTGACTAGTAGGCCTTTGGGCGCTGTGTTGGTTCTAAGGTATTGTGCGAGGATAACACCGTGTAGAATAGTGTGTATCCTGTTTCGCTTTTTCTCAGTGAGAGTGTCCCAGTCTGTAGTTTGCGCTATTGTAGTTGCTGTGTTAAAATCTGCCAAGAGCGAGGGGTCGTCGAGGATTTCAGTAACGTCATCCTCAGTGAAGGTTAGGCCTGTATTTTGTGCCATCTTGTATCGGTAAGGTGTCTCTCGCAGCTGTGCGCTGCCAAATATCAGCAAATCAAAAGGGAGAGAGAGGACTAGGTAAGCTAGTCCGGGTCCCCTGATTATATGTAGAAATATCAATATAGGACTAGCTAGGTTGTGTTAGTGAGACTCAGGAGGTACATCTGTGGGCAAACCATTAGGTTTGGTCATGAAGCCCTCACACACCAACCTAGATGGTGTCATGCTTCATCATCGGGCCCACCACAGTGACACCGAATGTGTCCCGGGTGTGCTGCGACTCCAGATTACTGAGGAGCTGGTAGGCTTACTGAGTGTGCAGTGATAGTGAGAATGAACGTGAAAAGTTAAAAGCTATACAGGTGGTCCCAGTTCCCGAGGGTGAAAGGTAAATTTTAATATCTGGGCCCCTGTTAGCAAGATAAAAAGGCTTGTGGACGATGTGGAGTGTATTAAGAGCTCCTACGTCCTTTGTGGTCTACATGTTTCAGCCAGGCCTTTTGGTTAAAACTGGCTTTCCTCAGGACCAATGAGTATGTGTGGGTGACAATAAACTATATTAAGTGACAGTGTGTGGTAAAAAGTGTCGCACTCGCTAAGGTGCTGTACGTGTTAGAGGGGGATTCCCTCTGCTTTACTGTACATAGAACATAGAGACAATACAGACATACAAGGGAGAACCAGTGAGAATGGTATTTTAGAAAACACAACTTTTGGCCGACTTCTAGTGTGCGTGAGCGACCTAGAGCGGCAGATAACGTGGCCATGAGCGTCTTTCATGGCTGTAGTGAAATATGGCGGTAAAGTTTTAAAACGCAGTGGCGGTGGTGGGCTACACAGCGAAACAAGCATAGCGTGAGGTACAGGTAAGTATGGTACATAATTCCTCACACTTGCTACTTGCTGTTAAAGCCTCATGGGTCACTTGGCAGGGAGGGGAAGAAGACCCTAAACATTGTAAAAGGCCAGAGTTAGGATAGTACCTGTGGAGAGAAAATGCTGCTTACCCAGAGCGTCGTGAAGAGAACACTCGTTTACTCACGGTAATTCCGATCAGCGTGCTCCTGCGACCTATCGTCCTGCTCCAGTGTCCCGAGTGAAATTGCATGGCTCAGGCACGGGCTTAAATAGCTGGTTCAATTGATTGCACCTGGAAAATGAGAGAGGAGGGTGCGGTCGCGCTGGCTCTCAGTGCGCGTGTGTAAGGAGACAGTGCCACTCGCGTCGCGCATGCGCTGAGGTCAGCGCGGCGCATGCGTGTACTGCAGACACCTACACACTGCGCATGCGCATTATAGGAAAATTATAGAAAAGGCCATGGGACCGATTAATAATGGTCCGTGGTGGGTAAAAATATGATAAAAAGCAACTGTTAACGAGTTAAAAGGGCAAAGAGGCAAATACAGAGTTGGGACAGACCACGAGTCTAAGCGTGGACAGGGATACAGACTTATTGCTGTGAGCAGACAGGGAATGTTTATTTGGATAAAGCATTCCACGGAATGGAATCATTAAGCCCCTCTATGTGGGTAGAAAGGCGATAAATCCAGCGTTGCTCTTTGGAGAGTAGTGTTTTCTCATCGCAGTTGGATGGTGCGAATTGTTCAATGACTGTCCAGGAGAAGTCATTTGGGGTGTGATTTTGGGTGATGAAGTGTTGGGTCAGTTTGCTGATGTTTTTTCCACAGCACATTGTACTTCTATGTTCAGTCATCCTGGTTCTGACTTTCCTGGTGGTCATACCGATGTATCTCAAACCACAACGACAGGTGATCAAGTATATTAAGTTGGATGAGTTACAGTTGGTAAATTGTCGTTGTGTCCAGGTTTTTCCTGGGTGTGCTGTTGTGTCCAGGTTTTTCCTGGGTGTGCTGCGTCTCCAGATTACTGATTACAGATTATCCTCAGTAATCTGGAGTCGCAGCACACCCGGGACACATTCGGTGTCACTGTGGTGGGCCCGATGATGAAGCATGACACCAACTAGGTTGGTGTGTGAGGGCTTCATGACCAAACCTAATGGTTTGCCCACAGATGTACCTCCTGAGTCTCACTAACACAACCTAGCTAGTCCTATATTGATATTTCTACATATAATCAGGGGACCCGGACTAGCTTACCTAGTCCTCTCTCTCCCTTTTGATTTGCTGATATTTGGCAGCGCACAGCTGCGAGAGACACCTTACCGATACAAGATGGCACAAAATACAGGCCTAACCTTCACTGAGGATGACGTTACTGAAATCCTCGACGACCCCTCGCTCTTGGCAGATTTTAACACAGCAACTACAATAGCGCAAACTACAGACTGGGACACTCTCACTGAGAAAAAGCGAAACAGGATACGCACTATTCTACACGGTGTTATCCTCGCACAATACCTTAGAACCAACACAGCGCCCAAAGGCCTACTAGTCACCAACGCACCAAGAATATTCCTCGACGATGTAACTTTCAGAAAAGACTGGGCACAGATAGCCTGGCACTGCACCAGGGACTGGCTCATCCTGATAATAAAAACTGCCAAACGTCTATCAGACGCAGTCATAATAGAGATCCAGGCTACCGAAACCCACTTCAAAACCACTTTGACAGGATACAAAAAGAAACTGGAAGATCAGAATCGTGAGATGAACGATTATAAAGAGTACCTAACCCAAACCAAGATAGAGAAATTCGAGAAGGACCTCAAAAATTTCAGCTATTTAAAAACCTATCCTTATGCTGATGACGGATATACTGCACCCACAAAAGGCCAGAACACTGATAGCTCGGGAGACAACAGCTCCATATCTAGTGGTTCCAGCAATGGATCCTACAAAGCCAGAGGGAGAGGCCGTGGAGGTAAACAACGGGCACAACCTTGGCAAGGCCCTCCACAATTCCAAAATTTCGGACCACCACCATTTGGTCCCATGCCTCCATACTATGGATACCCACCACTATACCCTCCTGGCCAGGTGCCGTCTTACCAAAACAACCCAAACCAAAGATATCCTTTTTTAGGCCAAGGCCGCAGACCCCGCGGCAAGAGAAGGAATCCCCCCCAGCAAGTACAGTGGGCACCACAACCAGCACAGTGGACAGCAGAAGAGGACCCAGTGAGTGCCAATACAAGGAACAAAGCCAAGGAGCAAGCAGGTCCCAGCAAATAACGGCACCAGCGAATACTAGCACTCTAGTGTTCAACCTTTCTGACACACCCCTCACTAATGAGGAAACCAGCGTCCTTAATAAAGGACTGTCGTTCGTTCCCACCACCAGACTAGATACTTTCAAACTCCATGTCGAACTGACCGAGTTTTTCAGAAAACTGAGGTTAAAAGCGTTTTTCGAAAATAAGGAGAAACCCAATGACCCAGAGATCATCAATGAAACGGGCCTGAAACCTAAATCCAACTTCACCCCGCCACCTGCCACTGTGCCAGTGGAGATCAGCACCTTTGAGTTGGCAGTATACTCAGAGGTCGAGAGATTACAACCCCAAAACCATTTCAATAACCTCTCCTTTCGAGACAGGGAAATCGTCAAAAAACTTCAAAATGACCCCACCCGCATCATCAAACCAGCGGATAAAGGAGGGGGGATAGTCATCATGAACAAAAGCGACTACGACACCGAATGCCGCAGACTTCTAAGCGACACTCGCAACTACAGAAAACTGCAGAGAGACCCCTCTAAAGACTTACAGAAAAAGATCACAGAACTAGTGCAAGAGGCTTCTGATGCAGACTACATCTCGAAGCAAGAAGCTGAATATCTCAACACACGTGACGCTAAAGTACCCTATTTCTACATCATGCCCAAAGTGCACAAAGGGGTCACCCCACCACCGGGAAGACCCATAGTGTCAGGCATCAAATCCCTTCTAGAACCGCTATCACGGTTCTGTGATCACTACCTCAACCCGCTAGTTCAGAAAACTCGATCCTACATCCAGGACACGAAACATCTCCTCAACATCATCAAAGATGTCAGCTTCGATCCAGATAAACATCTCCTGGTCGGACTGGATATTGAGAGCTTATATACGAGCCTCCCCCAAGACGCCACACTGAAGGTACTCCATGATGTCCTGATGGAGATTGATTGGCAACATCACACCCCACGTCACTTCATCTTGGACTGCGCCTCATTAGCATTGAAAGAGAATTATTTCGAATATGAAGACACATTCTTCCTACAAACCAATGGGACCTCTATGGGGAGTGTCTTTGCCCCGAGCGTGGCAGGGCTATACGTCCACCATTTTGAACAGACGAACATCGAAGCCCCCACGAACCCCTACTCAGCTAACATCACAATTTGGCGTCGATATATCGACGACATTTTCATTGTCTGGGAGGGCAATGAGGAAACACTAAAAGACTTCCTCACTTGGATCAACAACCTTGACCCGTTTCTCAAGTTCACCTGCACCAGCAGCCCAACTGAACTAGCATTTCTAGACCTTAATATAAGACCTGATCAGGGAGGCCTAACAACAACCACTCACTACAAACCGACATCCAGGAACTCTTTGCTGCGTTTTGACAGTTTCCACCCCAGACCTCTGAGGGAGAATTTACCATTTGGACAGTTTCTGCGTATACGACGGAACTGCAGCAACCTCCAGGATTTTAAACACCAGTCAAAAGCCTTGGTCCATAAGTTGGAAGACCGGGGTTATCCATCCAGAATCATTTCCAAATCCTGCAAAAGAGCACGCAACCAGAACAGAGAGGCTGTTCTGGAAACATTTGTCAAACCACAAGAAACGCCCACTATGACATGTGTCACTACCTACAATACCGCCTCAAACCAGGTCTCAAACATAATCCGCAAGAACTGGAAGATCATCAATTCAGGCACCAGGAACTGGGATCCCCCTCGGTTTGCATATAAAAGAGCCCAAAATCTGAAAGACCAACTGGTATCCACCAGACCCAGAAAGAAACTACAAACAGGCCAGACAATTCTGAATGCATGGGGGCTACCCGAAAAAACAGGCAATCAACCATGTTACAATTGCAGCGTCTGCCACCTGACCACCCCTTCCAAAACATTATCTTTGGAAAACGGAAAAACCTGGACACAACGACAATTTACCAACTGTAACTCATCCAACTTAATATACTTGATCACCTGTCGTTGTGGTTTGAGATACATCGGTATGACCACCAGGAAAGTCAGAACCAGGATGACTGAACATAGAAGTACAATGCGCTGTGGAAAAAACATCAGCAAACTGACCCAACACTTCATCACCCAAAATCACACCCCAAATGACTTCTCCTGGACAGTCATTGAACAATTCGCACCATCCAACTGCGATGAGAAAACACTACTCTCCAAAGAGCAACGCTGGATTTATCGCCTTTCTACCCACATAGAGGGGCTTAATGATTCCATTCCGTGGAATGCTTTATCCAAATAAACATTCCCTGTCTGCTCACAGCAATAAGTCTGTATCCCTGTCCACGCTTAGACTCGTGGTCTGTCCCAACTCTGTATTTGCCTCTTTGCCCTTTTAACTCGTTAACAGTTGCTTTTTATCATATTTTTACCCACCACGGACCATTATTAATCGGTCCCATGGCCTTTTCTATAATTTTCCTATAATGCGCATGCGCAGTGTGTAGGTGTCTGCAGTACACGCATGCGCCGCGCTGACCTCCGCGCATGCGCGACGCGAGTGGCACTGTCTCCTTACACACGCGCACTGAGAGCCAGCGCGACCGCACCCTCCTCTCTCATTTTCCAGGTGCAATCAATTGAACCAGCTATTTAAGCCCGTGCCTGAGCCATGCAATTTCACTCGGGACACTGGAGCAGGACGATAGGTCGCAGGAGCACGCTGATCGGAATTACCGTGAGTAAACGAGTGTTCTCTTCACGACGCTCTGGGTAAGCAGCATTTTCTCTCCACAGGTACTATCCTAACTCTGGCCTTTTACAATGTTTAGGGTCTTCTTCCCCTCCCTGCCAAGTGACCCATGAGGCTTTAACAGCAAGTAGCAAGTGTGAGGAATTATGTACCATACTTACCTGTACCTCACGCTATGCTTGTTTCGCTGTGTAGCCCACCACCGCCACTGCGTTTTAAAACTTTACCGCCATATTTCACTACAGCCATGAAAGACGCTCATGGCCACGTTATCTGCCGCTCTAGGTCGCTCACGCACACTAGAAGTCGGCCAAAAGTTGTGTTTTCTAAAATACCATTCTCACTGGTTCTCCCTTGTATGTCTGTATTGTCTCTATGTTCTATGTACAGTAAAGCAGAGGGAATCCCCCTCTAACACGTACAGCACCTTAGCGAGTGTGACACTTTTTACCACACACTGTCACTTAATATAGTTTATTGTCACCCACACATACTCATTGGTCCTGAGGAAAGCCAGTTTTAACCAAAAGGCCTGGCTGAAACATGTAGACCACAAAGGACGTAGGAACTCTTAATACACTCCACATCGTCCACAAGCCTTTTTATCTTGCTAACAGGGGCCCAGATATTAAAATTTACCTTTCACCCTCGGGAACTGGGACCACCTGTATAGCTTTTAACTTTTCACGTTCATTCTCACTATCACTGCACACTCAGTAAGCATACCAGCTCCTCAGTAATCTGGAGTCGCAGCACACCCGGGACACATTCGGTGTCACTGTGGTGGGCCCGATGATGAAGCATGACACCAACTAGGTTGGTGTGTGAGGGCTTCATGACCAAACCTAATGGTTTGCCCACAGATGTACCTCCTGAGTCTCACTAACACAACCTAGCTAGTCCTATATTGATATTTCTACATATAATCAGGGGACCCGGACTAGCTTACCTAGTCCTCTCTCTCCCTTTTGATTTGCTGATATTTGGCAGCGCACAGCTGCGAGAGACACCTTACCGATACAAGATGGCACAAAATACAGGCCTAACCTTCACTGAGGATGACGTTACTGAAATCCTCGACGACCCCTCGCTCTTGGCAGATTTTAACACAGCAACTACAATAGCGCAAACTACAGACTGGGACACTCTCACTGAGAAAAAGCGAAACAGGATACGCACTATTCTACACGGTGTTATCCTCGCACAATACCTTAGAACCAACACAGCGCCCAAAGGCCTACTAGTCACCAACGCACCAAGAATATTCCTCGACGATGTAACTTTCAGAAAAGACTGGGCACAGATAGCCTGGCACTGCACCAGGGACTGGCTCATCCTGATAATAAAAACTGCCAAACGTCTATCAGACGCAGTCATAATAGAGATCCAGGCTACCGAAACCCACTTCAAAACCACTTTGACGGGATACAAAAAGAAACTGGAAGATCAGAATCGTGAGATGAACGATTATAAAGAGTACCTAACCCAAACCAAGATAAAGAAATTCGAGAAGGACCTCAAAAATTTCAGCTATTTAAAAACCTATCCTTATGCTGATGACGGATATACTGCACCCACAAAAGGCCAGAACACTGATAGCTCGGGAGACAACAGCTCCATATCTAGTGGTTCCAGCAATGGATCCTACAAAGCCAGAGGGAGAGGCCGTGGAGGTAAACAATGGGCACAACCTTGGCAAGGCCCTCCACAATTCCAAAATTTCGGACCACCACCATTTGGTCCCATGCCTCCATACTATGGATACCCACCACTATACCCTCCTGGCCAGGTGCCGTATTACCAAAACAACCCAAACCAAAGATATCCTTTTTTAGGCCAAGGCCGCAGACCCCGCGGCAAGAGAAGGAATCCCCCCCAGCAAGTACAGTGGGCACCACAACCAGCACAGTGGACAGCAGAAGAGGACCCAGTGAGTGCCAATACAAGGAACAAAGCCAAGGAGCAAGCAGGTCCCAGCAAATAACGGCACCAGCGAATACTAGCACTCTAGTGTTCAACCTTTCTGACACACCCCTCACTAATGAGGAAACCAGCGTCCTTAATAAAGGACTGTCGTTCGTTCCCACCACCAGACTAGATACTTTCAAACTCCATGTCGAACTGACCGAGTTTTTCAGAAAACTGAGGTCAAAAGCGTTTTTCGAAAATAAGGAGAAACCCAATGACCCAGAGATCATCAATGAAACGGGCCTGAAACCTAAATCCAACTTCACCCCGCCACCTGCCACTGTGCCAGTGGAGATCAGCACCTTTGAGTTGGCAGTATACTCAGAGGTCGAGAGATTACAACCCCAAAACCATTTCAATAACCTCTCCTTTCGAGACAGGGAAATCGTCAAAAAACTTCAAAATGACCCCACCCGCATCATCAAACCAGCGGATAAAGGAGGGGGGATAGTCATCATGAACAAAAGCGACTACGACACCGAATGCCGCAGACTTCTAAGCGACACTCGCAACTACAGAAAACTGCAGAGAGACCCCTCTAAAGACTTACAGAAAAAGATCACAGAACTAGTGCAAGAGGCTTCTGATGCAGACTACATCTCGAAGCAAGAAGCTGAATATCTCAACACACGTGACGCTAAAGTACCCTATTTCTACATCATGCCCAAAGTGCACAAAGGGGTCACCCCACCACCGGGAAGACCCATAGTGTCAGGCATCAAATCCCTTCTAGAACCGCTATCACGGTTCTGTGATCACTACCTCAACCCGCTAGTTCAGAAAACTCGATCCTACATCCAGGACACGAAACATCTCCTCAACATCATCAAAGATGTCAGCTTCGATCCAGATAAACATCTCCTGGTCGGACTGGATATTGAGAGCTTATATACGAGCCTCCCCCAAGACGCCACACTGAAGGTACTCCATGATGTCCTGATGGAGATTGATTGGCAACATCACACCCCACGTCACTTCATCTTGGACTGCGCCTCATTAGCATTGAAAGAGAATTATTTCGAATATGAAGACACATTCTTCCTACAAACCAATGGGACCTCTATGGGGAGTGTCTTTGCCCCGAGCGTGGCAGGGCTATACGTCCACCATTTTGAACAGACGAACATCGAAGCCCCCACGAACCCCTACTCAGCTAACATCACAATTTGGCGTCGATATATCGACGACATTTTCATTGTCTGGGAGGGCAATGAGAAAACACTAAAAGACTTCCTCACTTGGATCAACAACCTTGACCCGTTTCTCAAGTTCACCTGCACCAGCAGCCCAACTGAACTAGCATTTCTAGACCTTAATATAAGACCTGATCAGGGAGGCCTAACAACAACCACTCACTACAAACCGACATCCAGGAACTCTTTGCTGCGTTTTGACAGTTTCCACCCCAGACCTCTGAGGGAGAATTTACCATTTGGACAGTTTCTGCGTATACGACGGAACTGCAGCAACCTCCAGGATTTTAAACACCAGTCAAAAGCCTTGGTCCATAAGTTGGAAGACCGGGGTTATCCATCCAGAATCATTTCCAAATCCTGCAAAAGAGCACGCAACCAGAACAGAGAGGCTCTTCTGGAAACATTTGTCAAACCACAAGAAACGCCCACTATGACATGTGTCACTACCTACAATACCGCCTCAAACCAGGTCTCAAACATAATCCGCAAGAACTGGAAGATCATCAATTCAGGCACCAGGAACTGGGATCCCCCTCGGTTTGCATATAAAAGAGCCCAAAATCTGAAAGACCAACTGGTATCCACCAGACCCAGAAAGAAACTACAAACAGGCCAGACAATTCTGAATGCATGGGGGCTACCCGAAAAAACAGGCCATCAACCATGTTACAATTGCAGCGTCTGCCACCTGACCACCCCTTCCAAAACATTATCTTTGGAAAACGGAAAAACCTGGACACAACGACAATTTACCAACTGTAACTCATCCAACTTAATATACTTGATCACCTGTCGTTGTGGTTTGAGATACATCGGTATGACCACCAGGAAAGTCAGAACCAGGATGACTGAACATAGAAGTACAATGCGCTGTGGAAAAAACATCAGCAAACTGACCCAACACTTCATCACCCAAAATCACACCCCAAATGACTTCTCCTGGACAGTCATTGAACAATTCGCACCATCCAACTGCGATGAGAAAACACTACTCTCCAAAGAGCAACGCTGGATTTATCGCCTTTCTACCCACATAGAGGGGCTAAATGATTCCATTCCGTGGAATGCTTTATCCAAATAAACATTCCCTGTCTGCTCACAGCAATAAGTCTGTATCCCTGTCCACGCTTAGACTCGTGGTCTGTCCCAACTCTGTATTTGCCTCTTTGCCCTTTTAATTCGTTAACAGTTGCTTTTTATCATATTTTTACCCACCACGGACCATTATTAATCGGTCCCATGGCCTTTTCTATAATTTTCCTATAATGCGCATGCGCAGTGTGTAGGTGTCTGCAGTACACGCATGCGCCGCGCTGACCTCTGCGCATGCGCGACGCGAGTGGCACTGTCTCCTTACACACGCGCACTGAGAGCCAGCGCGACCGCATCCTCCTCTCTCATTTTCCAGGTGCAATCAATTGAACCAGCTATTTAAGCCCGTGCCTGAGCCATGCAATTTCACTCGGGACACTGGAGCAGGACGATAGGTCGCAGGAGCACGCTGATCGGAATTACCGTGAGTAAACGAGTGTTCTCTTCACGACGCTCTGGGTAAGCAGCATTTTCTCTCCACAGGTACTATCCTAACTCTGGCCTTTTACAATGTTTAGGGTCTTCTTCCCCTCCCTGCCAAGTGACCCATGAGGCTTTAACAGCAAGTAGCAAGTGTGAGGAATTATGTACCATACTTACCTGTACCTCACGCTATGCTTGTTTCGCTGTGTAGCCCACCACCGCCACTGCGTTTTAAAACTTTACCGCCATATTTCACTACAGCCATGAAAGACGCTCATGGCCACGTTATCTGCCGCTCTAGGTCGCTCACGCACACTAGAAGTCGGCCAAAAGTTGTGTTTTCTAAAATACCATTCTCACTGGTTCTCCCTTGTATGTCTGTATTGTCTCTATGTTCTATGTACAGTAAAGCAGAGGGAATCCCCCTCTAACACGTACAGCACCTTAGCGAGTGCGACACTTTTTACCACACACTGTCACTTAATATAGTTTATTGTCACCCACACATACTCATTGGTCCTGAGGAAAGCCAGTTTTAACCAAAAGGCCTGGCTGAAACATGTAGACCACAAAGGACGTAGGAGCTCTTAATACACTCCACATCGTCCACAAGCCTTTTTATCTTGCTAACAGGGGCCCAGATATTAAAATTTACCTTTCACCCTCGGGAACTGGGACCACCTGTATAGCTTTTAACTTTTCACGTTCATTCTCACTATCACTGCACACTCAGTAAGCATACCAGCTCCTCAGTAATCTGGAGTCGCAGCACACCCGGGACACATTCGGTGTCACTGTGGTGGGCCCGATGATGAAGCATGACACCAACTAGGTTGGTGTGTGAGGGCTTCATGACCAAACCTAATGGTTTGCCCACAGATGTACCTCCTGAGTCTCACTAACACAACCTAGCTAGTCCTATATTGATATTTCTACATATAATCAGGGGACCCGGACTAGCTTACCTAGTCCTCTCTCTCCCTTTTGATTTGCTGTCATGTTTGATTCATAACATTTTGAATAAACATGACAAGCATACACTATGCATATTGATAATCATAAATACATTTTCCAAACACTCATGTACTTTTCCTGTTCCCCCAGCCCTAAGGGAGGAGCTCCATCTGTCTCGCGTCTCGCTCCGGGGTATCCTACGCCAAGTGCCGTGCACCTGCCCCCTCGAGTGGTAGGCCCGCACCCCGGTTCCTTGTCCGTCCTTACCAGGGCCCCCCCCTCTACCACCCGGCTGCCCTGGGATGCCCAGGAGGCTCCAAATCTGGCGCCCTAGCCTCCCCAGCCGGTGGTGACTTCCTCCCCGCGGAGAGCTTACCATATCCCCCCTCAGAGCTGGCCTATGGAGTCCGCCCGGCGGCCTCCCATCAAACACTGTTTATTGCTCGCAGGTCTCTTTACCGCCACAAGGGTGGCCAAGGCCCTCAGGTCTGACACCCTCCCCACCTGCGTTCGCAATAGATGACCAAAGTTCTCTTATGAAAGTATCTGTTCCTAAGTCCGACAGGTGTACCCCATCCTGGTGGTACATTGCTTCCCCAGAGATCAACCGGTGTTGAATGTAGCGCAAGCGGCCCTTCGCTGAGCACAACCTTGCTAATTCACCATTCAATCTCCTTACTGAAATGTTCAAAGATCTAACCCGGACTCCCGGGCCCCAAGTTCTGCGTGAGAGCATGCCCGACCAGACAATCGTTGCTGCCGGGAACGTGTGCCCCAGCCAGGCAAATTCTGCCAGTAAGGCCTCCTTGACGGCCAAGCGTCCTCTGTCCACCATGTCATTTCCTCCCACATGTATCACAATCCAGTTTGGAGACTTGTGCCGCCTCTGTGCCCTGAGTTCCTCGACCATCCGCCTCAAGTGTCGGATCCGCATCCCGCCGATGCCCTGCCACACGAATTCCACCTCGCCCAAGTCTGCTGGCTTCACCACCTGTCGTTGCTGCAAGCGCACCGCCGCCCGGCGCACGAAAGAGTGCCCCAGAACCCAGACCACCGACTCAAGCATGCTAATCAGAAGGAGAAAGAGGACACCGTTAGACATAAACCAAAATGAGACGGCAATGTCTGGTCATAACAAATCCGGCCTCACATATCTTTTGTAGCAGCCCGATGCCCAGCGTCCCACACCCTTTACTGCGTCGGGAGAGAGGCCCGCCCCGGCCGCCAAGGTAGCAGCGCCAATTCTGAAGGAATGAGAGGAAAAACCGGCAGAACCCAGACCCAGGTCCCCTAGGGCTAGCCTGAAAACCACTTTGAATTGATACTGTGACAAACAGAGGCCATTCTCGTGAATGAACAGGGCCGGGCCCACCCCGGCCGGGCGTAGAGCCATGTAGGCATGCATCCGGGCTACCGGGCAAGCTGCTACCCCAGGGGCGGGCCGGAGGTGGATGTGGGCACCCTTCCCCCCCTGATCCATTTTGGAACGCCTTAACAGTACCACCAACCCACCCGGAGAAAGAACCAGGTCCCGGAACTGCAAGCCGCCCCTTGGTCTGATCTGGATGACCCAACTAATTCTCCCAGGCGGAAGACCCCATAGAAGGCTAAGCTGAAAGCTGCTCCCAGCAGTACCCCCTCAAACGGCGAATCACAAACCAATGGGAGGACCCCCAGAATGTCAGACAAGGTCGGGAGATCCAGAGGCCTAGGACAGTCCCGCCTAGGTCCTTCCAGTCTGGCCCACCCTGTCAGCGCCTTTCCGATAAGGAAGGACGCCCCCGGGTCACGCTCACCCGCTACTTTGGCAAAGAAGGCGATCGCCGACAAGTTTGCCCTTGCGTAGGCCACAGCCTGGCCCTGATCCCGTAACCCTTGGAGGAAACTATGTATCGCCTCTGGGGAAAAACGGGTTGGAAAGGGAAGTATGTAGACTTCAGTAGGATATATTCAATCACGTGCTCTTTCTCTTTCATGAAGTCCAGGAGCACTACTTTATCACCACTGACCTCCCTAAAGTCATAGGTAGTATAGTTTGTATATACAATATACAATTAAGCATTGAGGGAAGAAGTGTGGCGCAGTGGCCAGCATGGCTGACGACAGAACACAGGGCACACGGGTCGATCCTTGGCCGCAGATCAGCCCAGCAACATGTGACTCGCTTAATCTTCCCGATGGCCCCCAGTGACCCTTAGGGGTGATTAGTTAGCACTTTACAAATACCACGCTATTATTGTTGTAGTTGATAAATGCCTCCTTGCACATGCAATAAAAGGAGTGTCATTTTTTTACAAGCCATTTAGGCATTAGGCAATAAATGATGTCTTACGTTTCGGATTTACTTCTAGTTCACAAGATTTTCATTCCAAATGTAGAAGTAAATGTTTTAATGATTCGCAAATACCATCACAATTATAAACAGCAATCAGACATATGGGAAACCAGTGGCGTAATGCCCTGCTTCATATTTAAAAAGCATATTTAAGAAGCTTAACACTGCTTCGTAAATGTCGCGCCTTTCATTCTGGTCTCTGCATGAACGGGGACGTGGAATGGGTGTTGCTTCCTGCACATAAACAATCATCCCTGCAATGCAGACACCCTTACACCATGGAGCAAGGGTGTCTGCATTGTAGGACTAATTCCATGCACCATGGCGCAAGTGTGGCTGTGTTAAGGCTAGGCAGCTTTTTTTTGCGGCAGAGCAAGGGAAAACACAGGGGTGGGCTGTATTCTTGAGAATGAGGCGCATCCCTGCATTTTTGAAATGGTGCAGAGCGGTTCCACAAAGTTGCTTGCAGCGCCGTATTGCACTATTGTTTGGTGAATATGCTCCTAGGAAAGGACAAATACACACAATATCCATGTGATTGGCATGTAGTCTATAGAGTTTAACAGGAAGGGAAAGCTGCCTATACATTCCTATGCCGAACTAGTGAGATGTGTAAGCCCAGAGGGTGTAAATACAAATGTAGGTGACTTTTCGACAATACTCTGACAGATAATATTTTAGACTTCCTGTTTTATAAGTACGTGAATGTACTTTACAATGGGAAACAGCTGTGCATTACAGTGATTTAGGATGCAGAACTGTTACGACCCTGTCTCACTGGAAGGCATTTAATGATGCAGCATGCCAGACTTGAAAAGGAGATGCAAGAAACTCTTCTGAATTGTGAATGACTTCCTTGGAAAAACAGCTGCTTTGAGAACAGTGTCTGTGATGTAAACAGGAGTTTGTATGAATTATAAATTAAAACACGCTCTAGAGAAATAAGTTAAAATTCAATCTTCACTATATTCCTTTCATTTAAACACCAACGACCTGAATATCATAAGAAAGTCACCATGCATTTTTACAGTGTTTTTTCTATATTTGGAGTAAATGTCCTATTTTTTGGGAATTGTCAAAATGTACAAAATTGGATTATCATTTAGGGTGGCCCAATGCCCACCTCATAAAATACCCACAACTCTTGTTGGTGTCAACCCTTGACACCTGATCTCCAATTTCCCTGTCATTAATGTATATAGCTATTGTACTACTTATTTATTTATTGTATATGTAATTTCTTTCCAATTCTCCTCTATTTTATGTTGATATTGAATGCTATTGATATATTGTTTTTGCCCTTGTTGCTGTAATATTGCGTTTTAACCGTTACTATCTTCTTACCAATGTAAAGCGCTCTGATACCTCTGGGTCTAGCCAGCACTATATAAAACATCGAAAATAAATAAATAAATAACAGGGGGGAGCATTTAAGGGGTTAAGACCCCTTAAATGCTCCCCCCCGCCCGTACCCATTCTGAGCCCTGTTTTGGCTATTTTGGGTGGTTTACGCTTAGGGCCCAAAACATTTGTTTTCCATATAAGTTATCCATGCCACCCTTTTTTCCTCAACATCCTGAGGATTCTAAAGGTATCTAGGGTTTGAGGCTTTCCCTGGAGGGGACAGAGAAACTGGCCAAATATAGCTGCATTCTGAGTTTTTGAGAAAAAATAGAAAGATTGCTCTGCTTTTCTTAAAAATGGCTTCAACAAAAATATTTACTGTCATAAAGTCACCATCAACCCAGCTTTCTGAAGCATGCAGAGCTGAATCAAAAAACAATTTGACCACAGTATTGGTATTTTTCACAGATTGAGTAAATGTTTCCTATTTTTTGTGCTTTAAATCAGTGTGAAACCCATGGGTGATCCAGCAGACCTATAGATTTCTTAAAAGCAAACATCATTCTGTATTCATCATGGGGTCACATGTGCAGATCCCTCAAAGATTCTTCCCAAGAGCCATTGAAATTAAGAAATATTGAAAATTAGTATGAAAAAACAGTCATTTGAGAGGTTTTCATCTCTTATTTTTTGTCACCATAGCTGATTTATAAAATCAATATACCATTAAGTCCTATAGATGCTACTGGTTGTGGAGTTGTATAGGGTTTGTTGGTTCTCCAGGAATCTAAGGTAACCAGTGCCAACAACTGAGCTGCACTCAGTGCAGCTCAGTTGCAGAGAGTAATTCATGTAGTGAAATATGTAGAGTGAAAAATGGGTATCAAGGAAACTTATGTATTTCTAAAAGGAGCACATGCAGTGGAGTTCAGGAGCAGTGGTTATTTGCCCATCTCTGATTTGTTGGGTGCCCATGCTAGTATTTAAATCAAAGGGTATTTTTCAAAATGTTTACTTTCTTACACACTAGCTTACATTTGGCAAGCACACTACAGTAAAATCCAAGAGGTAATAACAAATGTTCTGGTATTCTATCTACCCAAGTGTCTTCTGATAAAACTGGTACCTTACTTCTGTGGGTAGGTCTAGTGTCTGTAACAGGAAATCGGCCAAAGGTAGCATAGACACATCACATTTTTCCACTCCAAACTGACCCTTTTTCCCCCAGTGTGGGTAGCTGAGGATTTTGGGCCCTAGCTCAGGCTGCACCTTGGTAAACCTAGCAAACCTGCACATTTCTGAAAAAAGACACCTGGAGTAATCGAGGATGTAATGACTTGCTTGGCTCTTCACATATTTTTTTACCCAGATTCCCTTACACACATCAAACTTCAACTGAAAGCACAAAATTTCCACACATTTCTGTAAGGAAACTGTATGGAATTTGCAGGGAGTCACTAAATTCCTAACAACTAGCATTCGCCCTAAACCCTTGCGAGGGAACTCACAACGACTTTGGTATGATCCGTTTCTGTCACAGGCAGTAGGTCCAGCTACACAAGTAGTGCAGCATTTTTATTGGCACAAGTGGGGTAACGCTGGGTGGTGTACAATTTTGGATCCCTGTGGATTCCAAATGTCTCCTTTAAAGAGATATATGGAAAGTGTGCTATATCAGGCAAAGTTTGAGGGTTGCAGGGCATTGTGGGTAAGAAAATATTGTGTGATCCACACAAGGCACACCGCCCTGGAATCCACTAGTTGGCTAGATTTAAAAAAATGCCGACGTAGGTTTCAATTGGTGGTAGCCAAGCACGACCCCAAATACGCAACTACGCCTTTCGCTGATCTCTCCACTAAACGCTTTATTGTCTTTTGTGTCAAGGTCTCTTGGCTCACCCACTCAATTGAGGTATCATTTTTACCAGGATACTTGATGGTAATGCTGTGTGCTAAGAAATTAGTAGCTCCCCAGGATGTTTCTGGTCCAGGGAGGACCTGGCTTGGCAGTTCGGGTTGGATTTTCCCATATGGAACAGGGTCAAGACTGGTTTGCACATTGCTGGGTCCAAACTGGGCTGGGGTGGTGTGCAAAAGAACGATGGATTAGACCCAGATTCTGGTGACTGGAGATGAATGTTTGCATTGTTAAGCATTCTGCCCATCAATTGTTTCTTTTCCATTTGTCGCCCTACGCGGGAAGGATATGCCCAGATGTCGGTCCTCTGCTCACTGAGCCACTGGATTCAAGTTAGCCTGGCTGATGAGAGGTGATTCTTTGAAACCGGTCCCAAGATGCTTATTTCCAGTCCAGGGTGGACCTGGCTTGGCAGTTTGGGCTGGGCTATCTCTATAAGGTACAGGGTCAAGACGCATTTGCATGCCTGGGACCAAACTGGGGTGACGTGGTGGGCAAAATAATGATGAATTACACCCAGATCCTTGTGGCTGTGGGTGAGTGTTTGCATTGTTCAGCATCCTGACCATCAATTTTTTCATTTGCACCCCACAGACTCCAGACTTTCTCATCACAGAAATGTGAGGAAAATGTGTGTTTTTAGTCATAGTTGGAGGTTTGCTGAACTTTGTGGGTAAACAATTGTTGTGGGATATTCGCAGAGCACATCACTTTGTACTTTCCTAGATGTCTAGTTTTCAGAACTGTGTGGGTCTTGTAGGTTTTCCCAGGTGGCAGCATACCAAAGCCAAAACAGTGCAGCCACTCACCATTGCAGTAGGACGATATTGGGAGTCAGAAAACCTCCCCTGGCCTATGTGTAAAAACAACACATAAAAGTACAATATGTCCTCTGGCATGCCATTGGAATCGGATGCCTTAGTCCGCAGGGGTGGAGATGGACTGTTTTTGACTGGTTGAGGGTTGGGCCTGATGTTAGGATTGAGCTGACCCACCCTAATAATTTAATAAAAAGATATATTCCTGCCAAATAGTGTGTTTTTTGCCCTCCAAAGGCAAATTGGAGGGCAACATCCTGTTTGCCCTTGGGTGGGGCATAGAGGCAGTACTACCCCTTCTGGGGAGTGGGTGTAGCTCGATACCAGGGTAGGCTACACCCTACTTTTTTTTGTTTTGGCACTATTTTGGATCTCCTGTTCTATAGTTGGCTTCGGTCACTCCCACGCACAGGGTCACATTTAAGGCAAACACCCTGTGCCCTGCTGGAGGGGGCAGACCAACAACTTTGTCCTATTTGGGGTAGGGTTGTGGCCAGTGCCGGAGTACAGCAGCTGCACCTTTGTCTTTTGTCCCAAATTCAAAATCCATGGTCACTAGTGGCCTTTCTACCCCACCCAGTCTCTAATATACCTCCCCAATGTCAGCCACTGGTCAAAACACACACATTGTGTAGGTAGTGTGGCTATTGGCTGGCGGCCACACTTAAAATGTTAAAGCCACTAAATTGACCTGATCTCAACCACCTGGTTGCTATGGCACAGAGCAGAGAGGCTTAATGTAGAGAAAAATGTAAAGTATGTGTGCAGAGCCAAAGCAGTAGTATAGTCACTGCACAAAACAATAAAAATACCCTACTGAAATAAATAAATGAATTAACAAAATGAGACCATGATGGCAAAAATTCAAAAGGGGGAAATTGAAGTATGATGTTTTTAAGATTTGCGTGAAAATAGCACCAAAAATCCCAAAGCACCAATAGTATTCGATGGCCCTGGTATACTGGGACCCAGCCATGATTTGAGGCTCACCACAATGGTCAGATATTTTAAGTGGATTGGTCCCGTGGAAAGTAAAGATGTCTAAAAGTTCATACATTTTTCAAGTTCTATTGAAACAGGTACTTAGTCTCTCCGTGGGACAAACCTGAAATTGTAGCCACAGCTGTGGAACTGTCAGTCAGATACCTGCTGTAATGTGGTACCACTAATGCCCTGGAGCTATTGAGGTTTTGCTTGGAAAGGTTTCGTAGTCCCAAAACAGAAAGAGGCTTTATTATTTTTTTCAGAAACACTGGAACTTTTTTAGGCGCCTGGAACTACCACTGAGTACTTTTCGTGGTAGGTCCCCTTGGTCCCAGGACTCTGTGGCAAAGATTTACAAAAGTTTCCAACCACAATGCACTTTTAAGACTCCACAAGATTTCTGAGGGGACACCCAAAGACTCACAGGTTGCCAGACAGAGGCCATCAGCATAGTCCGGTCCAAGGGCCATTTGCCACAGGTTAGCTAGGAACTGTGGGGAAAAGCCTACTTGCTGCTATTTTTGTGTCCCAGTAGCCACACAGGAGACCAGCCTGCTGCCTTTGGATTTCGTTTCCTGGGTTCAATAGGGAGCAGGTCCAGTCCTTCAGGGATCCTCACAAGACACAGCCAGTAGGTCCAGTCCTCATCTGCATGTTCTTCTACAGGTCTAAAAGTGTTTTGTCCAGATTCCTTGGGGTGCCTCACTTATGCCTGGCACTAGTGAGTAGATGGAGGTGATGCCTGGGCACTCCGTAACTAAAGTGGTAAATGTTCCTGATGGCAACCCTATAGACTTCTTTTGTGATTCCCCTTTGCCTTTTTGCAAATAGGCCCCAAATGCAAGGTGTCAGGGCATTTTCAAATAAGTGAAAGTGTTCTCCCTCTCCAAACTTGCAGTCTCGGGGTTGTGGATTTGAAGGGGTGGGCACAAGGGTATCACATCTAACACTAAAAGCCAGTATGTAGCAGGCATGTACCATAACCAAACCCAAAGACAGACGTCCGGTAGAATAAAACCAGGGTCCCCCAGCAACCGGATAAGGCATACAGAATAATTGTCCTTACATCCTGTTCTCTCCCTTTCAAGTGCACAGGCAGGTTATTACTGGGTATTGTGCATTGAGTTCTAAAGCCAGCAAAGCAAGGCAAAAAACCTAGGGGAATATCACACAACATTTGTAATTTTCGACAACAAAGAATCCAATGTCTACTACAGTTAAATCTATGGCAGTCACTTTTTTCCAGGTATACTCACATGCGTTACCATTAGGGCATTTGTAAATGTGTCAAGTAGATTTCCAAGTCAGTAAATGTTATGCATTAGTGTATTTGAAATTAGTAACTATTCCCCTTTTCTGGGAAAATAATTTTCACCTATGACCTATCTCCTTCGCAAACACCCTCTCTTTCCACACCATGATAAATAATTTATTATTGTCCTTGATAGGAGAAAATATCGAACAGTTCTCCGGTTAGAAGACTACTTGCAAATAGTTTGTGAGTCCCTAAAGGCTTGTGAGTTTGTGGTTGTTTACCTATTTTTGCAGATTTAATTGCATGTAAAATGACCACATTAGTCTACTTTTACATTGTAGCAAAATCACTTACTAGTGCAATTTTGAATCACAAAATTGAATTTGCACACATCTTCTTAGACCTAAGGGTCACTTGGATTAGTAAATATCTTTCAGAATCTAACCCATAAAGTAATGGCATCTTGCTGCATCCAAAATTATTTCCCCAGTCCATCATTTAGGAATGTTAACGCCATTTTCATAACAAATAACATCTCTGGTGATACTGCAATCTACAACTGAAAGGTGATCCGTTAACTTTTGCAAAGTTTCATGCTGCTCATTTCACACATTTCAGCAATTTTTCATCATTTTTCATAATTACAAGCAATGGTGGGGGCTGCAGAATCCTAGAATGCCATTGCCCTTCTAATAGTGTAAAAATAAGTGATGTGCATGTAGGAGAATGACATTTCTGGTCATGTGTATGTTTCTAAGAAGAGGAACCTAACGTAATTGGAGAATGACTAGAAGCTTAAATGTTGCATAAGCAAGAACAACTGTCATCCAACTACTTTACATCCCAGACTCGCAGCAGATTACGGGTGAACTGAGTCCTGCACTATGCTGTCAGACTACTAGCATAGGTACTTGTGAAAATATAGGGGCATATTCTCAAGGATCTATCACCGAGTTATTGGCACTTTATCGTAGCCAAAGTCACAATAAATTCATCGCCCCATTCACAAGCTGGTGCTAACAGCCCATATCACCAGTTTACCTGCGATAGCAGTCGCAAAAAACATCGCCACAGATGACCCCGGCAACTAACTCTAATGATATGCAGAGTAGGCCTTCCCATGCAAAAAGCCGTGACAACACCACTTTTCAACATTTTTAACGACCAGCCAGATCAGCAAAGAGATCACAAAACAGGCGTAAGCTGCAGGATTTTAACACCTGCTCTTACCTGGTATAAAGTCGGATGACAACCGGCACCAGACAAGGTAGCACAGCCCGTAGCCACACATGAAGAAAAACAGATGCCCTGGAGTAACTGAACATGCAGCCCGGAACCCCAATAGGGCAACAACACCCACCACCACACCCCCAGGACCCCCCCCCAAGGCCCTACCCTGGCACCCTCCCCTTTGGACAAAGATATTGCACATCAACTCTATGTAATAATGAACCAAACAATTCGCCTGAAGTCGCACAATCATAACACCTAACATACATGTGTGGTCAGAAAAAGGAGAATCATACATTCATCTTAGAATATCGAAATACTTCGTTTTTTACAGAATAAACAAAAATTCGGAAGAGTCATGGCAGGTTTTCTCAGGACATACTGTAAGTCACAGCCTGCATGACAAAAATCAAGATAAGAAGGTGTGTCATGCACTAATCAATGTATAAATAGCGAGAGATAGAGATAGAGATAGAGAGAAAGAGAGAAAGAGAGAGAGAGGGAGAGAGAGAGAGAGAGAGAGAGAGGGGGAGAGAAAGAGTGAGCCAGAGAGAAAGAGAGAAAGAGAGGGAGAGAGAGTGCCGACACTGCAGACCCAGGCCTCACTGCTCACCTGCTGCCACCAGTGTGTCTCCAACCATGTGCCTGTATACACTGCAGTCCCCCAGGTCCCTTATCTGAAACAGTTTCCAGAGACATGAATGGCAGAGTCAATACAGTTACACACACCGACTTCGCTTGCCCGCCCCTGCGCACAGGCTTCTGCACCCCAGCCACTCCCACCGCCCAGCGGTGATTGTCCGCCTCTGCGCAACCAGGCCTCACTGCTAACCTTCCACCACATGCCTGTCTCCAAGAGGGCCCATCACATGCCGATGGGAGCTCAAAGCCCCGGCCACCAGGTCACACGCTTGAGTCTGGGTCTTGATTTCGCAATGGCAGAGATCACATCAGTGCACACGGCATCATCGCAGGCTGCACACCCGCTCAGCTCTTGAGGTGCCAGTAACTCTGTGAACCGCGAGGCAACATCACGTGGGGTAGGCCAGCACTGCCCACTGGCTCAGGCATACACTGCGGTCCAGCAGGGCTCACACTAATCCTTATTATTCACTAATCCTTATTAGTCAGGACCGCCTGGACGGCACATCATCACAAGCTGCACACCCACTCAGCACTCTAGGTACCCCTACCTCAGTGCACCAAAAGACACCATCCAGTGGCTGTGTGCCTGTGATTGCCGCTGTGCATCCGGTGCCACTGAGACTGTGCATTGTAATTTAATAAGGCGGGTGGGAGACGGGTGGGAAGCGGGCGGCTGGCGGGCGGCGGACCGGCGGGCTCGCGTAACGGAAATATTGCGGAGAGGCACGGAGATTGGTTTAATCTCCGTGCCTCTCCCGATAGTCCCTTCCACGACTTCCGCCCACCCCTAGTGTTAACCAGCCGTGAGGGAGTGGCTGTGGCTTGCTGACAACTAGACATGTGAGCAGCAGATCCCTACAGGGAAGACCTGGGACATGTATCGTTGTCCCCCCTGTGCGCGTAAGTGGAGTTTGCTGGCCGGGTGTCTGCCAGTCCAGCGTAAGGGTGTAGACAATGACCCCGGGGATCTGGGTGTGGTTCCGTCCTGGGCTGGGCGAGGAAGTCACTAATGCGTGTGTCTCCATTGTAGTGTCGGCACCACCCGGACCACAATCAGCAATGTGTCACCCTGTGACTAAAGTCCCACAACATGAGCAGCATGGACAAATGGGTGAATCACGGACCCTACATTCATCCATACTTCCACACTTGAAAGATCATAGACATGACACATCTGTGTGATTATGAATGTTTATTGCACATTCAGTGGAGTGTCATAGCTGGAGCAGTACAGGGCCATGCAAACCCCACTTTACATTGTTGGCCAGTGGAGGCCCAGCCAGAGTCCTTCAGGGAATGACAACTAAATCAGAAGAGGAGGAGTACAGTCCACAGTCTGATAGCTGTGTCATAGGTGACCAAACAGAATGTGGCAGTCCATGCCGAGGTCCAAGGTGAGTGTTGCAGAGTGCATCGGGGGACAGTGGGAGGTGATAATGCAGAGGGCAGAACCAAGCAGAAATAGGCCATATGGCAGAGAGGAATGCTACTGCGTCCTGCTCACCACAAAGGCAGATTCATCTTCATCTTCGTCCTCTGCTGTTGCATGTGCCTCACATGTGGGTGGTGGTGTTCTGCCTCCAGCACTGTGTGGCAGTGACACCTCAGGGGCTGGTGGTGGAATGTCTGCCGCACTGTGTGGCACTGACACATCAGAGGCCAGAGATGTGGATGGAGTGTTAGCAGCAGCATTCATCAGTGCCAGGCCTTGTGGCAGCAATGCCATGAGGAGGGTCTTTAGGTCATTGAGGGACCCAGCTACCTCTCCCTGGTGTGCAGTCGTGGCCGACTCTCTTTCTGCATGCGTCCACTCCATGTTCTCCATGACCCTCCACATGTGTCCGAAATTCAATGCGGGATCGCTGGAGCCACTCTGACTAGACAGTCATTTTTATCTCAGAGTCAGGACTCTGGTGATGTCAGCCATGATCCGCTGGAGAGCATGGAGCGGCCTGTGGGTGTCTGATAGGGACTGTGAGTGGTGTCTGATAGGGACTTAGACACCCACAAATGGCATCTAGTTTATATGCCAGGCAGTCGAATCCCACCTGCACCTGTTCAGCCAGTTTCTCCTGGCATCCCAACACACAGCATTGGAAGGCCATGTGTTCGTCTTGGGGGTCCTGAGAGGCAGCTGTGGTGGTGGATGCTGCCTGCTGTGTGTTCTGTGCAGGCTCTCCTTGTAGCAGCTGGGCTGCCCTGCTCCTGGCAGTTAGCGGCAGAGGCTCTCCACCAGCTGTTGGAGGGCGTTGGATTCAAAGGTGTGGTGGTCCTCTTTGTCATCAGAGAAGAGAGGTACGGACTGCTCTGCAGGAGGTGTTGCATTTCCCCCTGCAATATGGAGGGGACATGCAGTTTACCATTGTGTTCCCATGTATGTTGACGCATTCAACATGTTTACATTCAGACTGCATGACAATGTACAATGTGACTTTTTGTGGGGGGCTGCCTTTTTGATGCGGGACAGTGAAAATTCTAACAACATCACGGATGTATGTTTGTACTTGTACATTGTCAAATCACATTTTCCTGTAATGCCAAATGTGGTTGGTCAGTTTCTACACACAAGCGGCACCAGTTTTGTCCTCTGTTCTGTTGTGGACGTGTTGCGATTTGTTCCACATTGTTGTCAATGTTGATATGCTCAGCATGTAATGTGTGTGTGCTGCATTTTGGCCCCTGAAGCTCTAATTTAGCTGTCCCTTATCCCTTACATATGGAGTGCCTCTGACTTCTGTGCTTCTACAGTGCTGAGATGTTGCATACTTGGGTGCATTGGTCTCTTGGTGGGAGTTGGGGGTCTGAGGCATGGTTTATCCACAGATGTGCTATGCTTAATTGTGCATGTGTGACATCGTGCCCATCTCTCCCGTCCCCCAGTCCCTGGCTGTTACTCACCCTGTTGCTGTTGTGTCCGGTCATGTTGAGCAGTGTCCGTGCCCCAGCTCCTGCAACCGTCTCCTCACTAATGACTTTGGACACCATTTCCTCCATCTCATCCAGCTCCTCCCGTGGCGCTGGAGTACCACCTCCAGTCTGCATTGCTGCCTTCCAGTTGTTTGGAAGTTTCTGCTTAGTTTAGTGCTTCACAACATTCCAGCGCCTCTTGACCTCTTCCATTGTCCTCTTAAGCACTCCGACTAGATTCACCTTGTCCACGATGGTCTGCCATATTCCATGTTTAGTTGCCACTGACAAAGTGAAGGTGACAAACAGTAGTTGATGGTGTTCTACCACCTCCGTTATCAGGATCCTGTATTCCTGCAGGCTGAACTGCTTCTTCCTGCTATTCTTGTCCTTGCCCTTCCCTGACCCCAAGGTCCCAGGCTGGTCCTCTGCGGGGCTTGTGGGGTTCTGTTTGTCCTCTGTACTTGCTCCAGCTACCTCCATTGTGCTTTGCTGTTGTTTGGCTTTTTTTTTTTTCTACTTTTATAACGCATGTTCCCGCATGACGCGTAGGTATTGCAGGCCTGTGGCTGGTTTTTGCAGATTTTTGTTACGCGATTGGCTACATCACTACTATTTTTGTGTTTGTGTTTTGCATTTTTGCGGTGTCGTGTTGGTTTTAACGCGTTCATTTGATGCGTTATCGTGAGACTATCTCATGGTACCGTCGTGTTGGGAATACCACGTTAACACAGCGTTATTTTCCCCCGATAGACTGCGATGTGGAGAGTTGCGAAAAGCTACTTTTGCAGTAGTCATCCACGTTCTTGGGAATATGCCCCATAATTACATACTACGACAAGACTTGATCCAGCAATGCATGGTCCAAAGTGTCATGTCTTTTATGAGAAATAGTAAGGGAAAGACAACAGATCAAGCAGTGTCAGTGTTAAAAGATGAGATAGTAGCGATTTCACACTAGGCGGACTTAAGGATCAATATTTAACAGCAATTTCTATAGTTTTGCCCTCTTTGGATGCAGACAAATTGAAGATAAGTTCCCTGACCTCAGCCCTGCCTGATGCCCTGCACGAAAATCCACACATAGGCCCACATTACTAGTGGACCAATTCTTTTTTCATAACACATGCCACAAAAACCCACATTCACTATCACTGTCACCTTGCATAATACTGGAAACAAATTCACCCCGTTAACCTGGTGAAATTTATCCCAGAAAAACAATTCCTGAAATTCAGGATTCACATGTGGAAATTAGTGCATTAACACCAATTTATGCATGTTATTTTTCACCTCATAGTTTGGCAATTACGGGTTCCTGAGTTACCAAGTGAGGCCTTTTTGAGCATCAATCACCGCTGAACCTGTGCTGTGTGCCTTTCAAATTTGTTTGAGAGATTATAGAGGGCATATAATGTTAAAAGTAAACAGGAGTGTTTTTATCTTTTTCTAAAACTTCTGTAGAATGGTGCTTTCTATGCAGGGAAACAGATCTGTTTACTTCACTTCACCCTAAAATATAGCCTCTTTCATTCATTCATTCATTCATTCATATATCCAATATTAATAACATGCTTGCTGTAGCTAATTCCCAATGAGCTAAAGAAACTCTAATAGTTCAAAATTAAATGTTTTTATATCCTGTCCTATTATATCATGAGAGAATGTGTCTGAGGGTCAAAAACTGGTGGTAAAGAATATAAGGCCCACATACAACAAGGTAGGCTTCTGCAATTATTTAATTGGGATTATTAAAGGATCGCAGTTAAGAAATCGCAAAAGCCTATCCATGTAGAAATCGCTAAACAAAATAGCAATTTCTAAACATTCCTTAATTGCCACTCCCAAAATGCGAGTCGCAATTAAGAAATGTTTTCCCATTCATTCCTATGGACCTAAAGGCCCATAGGAATAAATGGTAATTGCATTCGCAATTTGCAAGTAACTAATAGGTACTCGCAAATTGCGCATGCAATTTCAAGGGTGCAAGGGTTACAAAAGGACACCCTGTTGCACCTCTGAAATCGGCATATGAGCACATGTTGCTTACACACATATCCCAAGGGCATGTGTGTGTGTGAAATGGAACTTTGAAAAATGCACTATAGTGCATTTTTCCAAGTTTTTGCAAATTACCATCAAGTACAAATTGATGGTAATTTGCGACTCCTATTAGCGAAATTGTAAAATGTTTTACTTTAATGCATAACATTTAAGAAATCTCAATTTGCGATTCCTTAAATGCAATCGTAATTTAAGTAATCGAAATATTGCGATTTCTTAAATTGCGATTTTTGCATTTAGGATGTTGCATCCCAAATGCAAAAATGCTGGTCGCAAAGGGGCAGATTCTGAGAATCTGCCCATTTGTGACCGGTTCGTCCTTTAATGCATGTGGGCCTAAAAGTTTCAATTCAAAGCCCTGAGCAAGATCAGAGGCTGACTCCCGAACACATCAACAGGTTCATCTCCTACATTCCAGTGGCCTTTCCTTTTGCGTTGTTCCCAGAGTCAAATGGACAAGTAAGGGATGATGGTCCTTCACATACCAGCAGGAGCAGCCAGTGCAGGTAAGAGCAGTGGAACCAGGTTGGGGGTAATTTGACAGACAACAAGGAGGACAAAATTGTTATTTATTTATTTTCCCTCGCTGTAGTCTGTTAAATCCCCCCCCCAACCCGACACCACCTCCCCAGCGCTCTTACCTGCTAGGGCCGCTCCTGCATACCAGGGTCCTAAGCTTTGGAATGCTCTACCAGAATCTTTGAGAAGTTGCACCTCACTGACCACTTTTCATAAACAGCTGAAGCACTGGCTGTTTTTGGTCAGCCTTGTCTGGTTAGACCCTACCTGTAGTTAAAGCGCTGGTTAACTCTGTTTGGGCAGTTGAGCAATATGCAAGTCTGAATTTTAACATTGCTTGCATATGTTAGACCGAAAGATCAAAATCTGAAATCATATTTCAATAACGCCAACCTGAACAAAAGTTATGTAATGTATCATTTTTATCATTTTAGCCCACCTTAGATTGATAAATAGCTTAGTTGCACCTCTGAGATCAGGGAGATAATCCCACTAAGGAATGCAGATAAGCTCTCCTGTCATTTAAATCTGTCTTTCCAGGTTGAATAGAGTTTTACACAATAGAAGCTTTCCGGCAGGCAGTGAAAGAGTTGAATGAGAGTCTGTGCTATTCACTTTTGAGAAGCCTCATGTCCATAGCATCAGCAGAAAAGGCAATATTTTGACTGGAGATAGAATTCATAAGAGTCCTCAGTAAGTATTAAAAAGACAGGAGAAAAGAAATGGACCATAAGGTGACTGCCAATTGAGTACACACGACCCAGGGGCTTATTTATGAGCCCCTTGCGCCGCTGTTGTGTCATTTTGTGTGATGCTGCGGTGGCGTAAAAGATGCTCCACATTGTGCCATATTTACAAAGTGACGCATCTAAGCAGATGCGTCACTTTGTGAAGCCCCGTTTTACATTATACATGTCAGATATAATGTATGCTGGGGAGGGAATTTCCCCCCAAAAAAGGCTCATAATAGTGGTGCAATGAAATCTTTGAGATCTCACTGCAACACTACTAGGATGCCACTGCGTCAAATTCTTGCGCCTGCCTCACAGCAGGCATAAGACTGATGCAGGCCCTTTCACATGGGGCATACCCCATGTGAAAGGACACATTGCTGGAGTAGCGTCTGGTTTCAGACACAATGGGGCAGATTTACAAGTCCCCTGCGCCACCAGTACGTCACTTTTAATGACTTACTGGTGGCGTAGGGGGCTCCTCCATATTTACAATTATAGGAAAAGCCACCCAATGTGACTTTTCCTCTCCTTGTAAATCCGGCCCCTTCACACGCAGCACTTTGTGTTGAAGGGGGGTTCCATGGGTGTTGCTGTGGGTGTTCCCATGCACCACCCATGGAACAAGACACATCTCCAGATTTACGAGAAATCGTAAATCTGGAGAAGTATCTGAATGCTACTCCACCCTAGAGGTGGCGTAGCGAGGCACAGCAAGGAGAAATGTTTTCATTTTTCCTCGTTTTTTCCTCTTTCAATGTGTGCTGCATTCTACAGCACTTATTGAAAGAGGATTTTAATAATAGTAGTGATTGTTTTTGTGCAGGAAGGTGCCCCTTCCCGCACAAAAACAATCTCTCCACTATGCAGGCATCCTTGCACCATGGTGCAAGGGTGCCAGCGCCAGTGCATGGTAGCAGTTTGTGCGCCAGCACAGGGGGAATCACAGTGATGCGACATATTCTTGTAAACATGTCACATCCCTGTGCTTTGGAAGTGCTGCAGCGTGGCGCAGCCAAAGGGCTTGCGGTGCCACGCTGCGGCACTTCTTTGTACATCTGCCCCGATGTGTCATTTTTGCGCCAATAGATATATAAGGATTCCAGATGTATCTGTGAATCCTTGCAACATGGAGCACCTTACAGTAAATACGGTGCTTTCATGGTGTCGCAAAATGGGCGCACTGAAATGTTTTGCATCGCTTTTTACCGCAGCGTTGCAACACTGTTCATAAATGAAGCCCTCAGTCCTGAACAATGTGAGACTTATAATTCCCGATACAGCTGCACCACTGATTACTAGTTTCTTTGACTCATGAAGCACCTTCGAGATTATAGACCAGCAACCTCTGGTTAGCTGTATTGAAGTATTTATGGGTTCTTAGCATTTATATGTCAAATTGGGTTACATCAAAGCTGCATACACTGCTAAGTTCATCACCGTTTGCACTCACTTCAAGAAGTAGTAAGTAGTTCCTATCAAGCTAACTGGGGTCAACTGTGCGAAAGAAGATATATTTACATCTAAGTAAGTCTAGAAATATTTTCAAAATTCAGATAAACGCTCATCAACGATTTGTTGCAAGACCACACTTTATCTTCAACAGGACGCTGTATTCGTTTATCTATAAATGCCCCCCAAAACCATATTTTCCAGTGCACTTAGAGCCTCAGTTATGAAGAACTGGCGTACGGCAAGTCTTCTTGTTGCACTGCCCTATGCTAATGTAAAAGGGCAGGAATGCACCCGGTTTCCGTAATATGGTACATTCCTGTACTTTCACCATGTGCTGGCGCACAATTGGCTTCCCCACACCAACATGCAATGGTGCCTTCATTGCAGGCAGGATTGTTTTTATTGCACAAAATCAATCCTGAGACGTGTTTTTCTCTTTCTATGTGTGCTGTAGAATGCAACACACATGTAAGAGGAAAAAACTAGGTGATATAAAAATATTTCTCCTCATTACGCCTACTATGGGGAGGCGTAAGGTTTTGACACTTACCCAGCTGTACGTGATTAAGTAAACCTGGCGCAGCATCAAAATCGATCGGTATTGCGTAAGAAAACTCACTGGAATGCCCATGGAAAGGCTCCTAAGCGCAAAGTAAGGCAAAGCAGCGACCTACGCTGCTTTGTCTTACTCCACATCCATAAATCCATTCATCCAAAGGCACACAGAGTTGCTTTGCTTCACCTCATAGATATGATAAAGTGGGTTGCGCTGCCACAGCGAGGCACAAGCCTCGCTGTGGCACAGCGAGGCTTGTGCCACAGTTTACAGTAAGTTTACAATAGGAACCAGCATGTATTCTGGCTTCCACACTTGATAATTTGTGTGCATTATTTTACAAGTTCCTTGAGTGGGGTAATTTCCATTATTTTAAATAAAATTACCAATTAGTATTATTGTGGCCAGGTAAATTTCATTTCCAGTTTCTACACTTCCCATATTGGGGCATTTGTTAGAAGCAGACATTGTCACAGAAAGATGGGCAGTACAACTGAACTGGGTAGGTGATAGTATACAAGACACACACCCCAGCCTGCACGTTGGGACAGAAATGTCCACACACATAGAACTACCTTCAGAAAGCCCTGAGGTCCCATGTTTGGACTGTGAACCAAAATTAGTGCTGGCAAATATTTTCAGCCCAGCCCATATACTGCATGTAGTGAGAGAACACAGAGAGTAAGCCTGGCCTCTGCCAGGAGTGTTCAGGGGGCCGGGGGGTGGTGGTCTTCTGAGAAATATTTGAAAACAATTGCAAATATGGTGCATTCTACAACACATTTTACAATATAAAACATTGACCAATCATTGGATGTATGGAGACAGGCCACAGTGCTACAAGGTTCTATGATTAATTGAATAGGGTTATGTGTGAGGTGTCTGTAATTAGAAAATGAATGTTAGTAGGAGGGACTTGTGCACACATGATTCAAAATGGCCGCCGGCCGCCGATCTACCACACGCCCATAGGAATGACAAGCTATTTACGCTGGTAATAATTCAAAATTTTCACCAGCACCTTACCCCCTTGTCTTTCAGAATATTTTGCGGGGTTTCTACAGCAAAGCACCATGCTTTTGTCCTCTGAGGGGCATCTAAACCCTCACTGAGGCTCAGCTTGCTTTCTCTCTGGAGTTCCTGTCAGGAAAGGCACAGTACCAACATAACAGGGTGCAGCTTTTGCCCTGAAAGCACCCACTGTCAGTTTTAGTTGCTGCACCTGTGAATGCTCATCAGCTCAACATTGGTTTGGCTTCTGTATTTACATTATCATTTATATTTTATTAATATGTTTATTTACTGGATTATATTTTAATATGGAGGGCAAATCTACATCTTCAGCTGCTCATAAATGGAAACAAGTAGTATCTCTACCTCCCATGAAGTCTAAACGTGTTGATTCTTCTGAACATTGACCTATTACTAAATTGAAGGAATTGCAAGCTGTTAGATCTAACACTGACAATATTGTTCATTAGATTAAAACTATTCTTAAAGACATGGCTGGTCTCTCCATGAAGGTTATATAACTTGTGAATTTTCAATTTGCCTATTGATATAGAGGGAAATGATTGCAGGTGTTTACTTTAGAGCCTACTGCCTACTCTCTTAAAATTAAAATGTGTATAGAAATTTGATATTGATAAAGTGCATTGTATTTCATCTCCTCGCAAACCTCACCAAGCCAAACCGGGCAAGTGATTTTCAAAGTTCCTTGTCATCATCATCTTGTTTTGATACACAAAGCAGCACAAGAGATCCCTACAGAAATGGTTAATGACAATAACATATTGATTTATCAAGACTTTGTAAGGAAACAGTTACCATCCATAACGACTTAACAGCTCTGTGACCAAGACTTAGAAACTTTTGGTTTTAAATGTAGGATTTTTTATCCTTCCACCATGCTCATTGGGATAGATAAAATCCCTAAATAATTTCACTGACCAGAGGATCTTCGTACATTCCTGAATAGTTACTACAAACTTTAAGTGGATATACAGGACCCTTCAACCTGCTACCTCTTACACCTTGTAGGTGCACAATCTCTATAATGACCCTCCAAAATAAGACCTTTAATACAAAACACTAACATTTGGAAAAATAAATTGCTGAGTGTGAAAGGGTATTCATCAATAGTACTTTCAAAACTGTCCTCCAACAATTTAGATATGGATATAATTACTTAATAAGCAAAAAAGCTGAAGTACAACTTTCAAACAAAAAAGCTAAACTTTCTTTTGATAGTAATAGATATGGGAAATTATTAGCTATTTATAGTCACATTCATCAAAATAAAACCCAAATTCATGCTATTTACAAAGATAATGGCACAATTGCTACATCTATTCCCCAAATTATTTATTATTATTATTATTATTATTAAAGGAAATTTATATGGCGCAACTAAGCCCAATGGGCGTCAAGGCGCATAACCAAACAGTAACAGCTGTTAGAGATACCACTATGCAGTTATACAACTATTGCGGGTAAGCCTTGACGAAATACCAGGTTTTAAGGGCCTTTTTAAAAGAGGAGAGAGAGGACTGTGTCTTGATATCTTGGGGGAGAGAATTCCACAACTTTGGTGCAACAATTGAGAATGCCCTATCTCCCCATCGTGCTCTTTTGGCTCGAGGGACGACCAACAGATTCAACTCAGCAGATCTAAGCGCTCTCCCCGGCTGGTAGGGAGTAAGCAAGGCGCTTAACGGGTGCATAGATCTTTCTGATAAAGCTCTATAGGCTAAGCAAAGAATTTTAAAGGAAATCCTCAGTTGAATAGGGAGCCAGTGAAGGGTCCTTCTGGCCATAGTGGCAGATGAAGTATTTGGGAGTGCTAGGACAAAACGGGCCGCAGCATTTTGTACAATTTGTAGCCGCTGGGTGAGCCCTTTGTTGGCATCTGCATATAGTACATTGCAGTAATCCAACCTCGAGCCCACCAATGCCGCTACTATCTGCTTCCGTGCTGGGAGAGAGAGATAATGAAGAATTCTCCTGAGTATTTTTATAACTCCCCAGCAGGTAGCAACCGTGCGATTAACCTGTAGGGTCATAGACAGCGATGAATTGAATTTCTTAAATGTTATTCTTCACAATATAATACAACTGACCTCCTTGACTGTCAATTAATAGATGCTTTTTTTGGGTGCCGTTAAATTTTCACAAATCTCCCAACATAACAAGTTCAAACTAGATATGCCCTTAACCAAGGAAGAAACACTAACAGCTATCCATTCACTCAAACCAAAAAATCCCACAGAACAGATGGCATTCCTTTAATAATAGTATACCTAAATCAAATAAAGATAGAACTAAAGTCTCTACTTATTGCCCTATCTCACTCATAAATCAAGACTGTAAAATGTTTGCAAATATTCTGGCCACAAGACTATCCAACATTTTATCATCACTAATACATGTAGATCAAACAGTTCTAATGAAAAATTGATTCTTTGTGACTAACACACAACTTCTGTTTAATGTGATAGAAGCCATCTCCACACATACCTCTTCTTCCATACATCTTGCTCTACATGCTGAGAAAGCTTTTGATACTTTACACTGGCAATTCCACTTTGTTACGCTATCATCTTTTAATTTTAGATCTGAATTTATTAAAATGGTATTGTGTTCCTATTGTTCTCCTTCAGCTCTGCCTTTTATTAACAGTCAATTTCCTGTTTCTTTTTTTTATATATAGAGGTATTCGACAAGTTTGCCATTGTCACCCCTTCATTTTTTGGTAGCTATTAGGCTCTCACCATCTAATATCTGAAACTTTAATTAAATCACTGTAATCAATATTGCAAACATCCCACTCAAAACATATGCTTATGCAGATGATGCCTTATTATTTCTTAGTAATCCTGCCACCTCTATACCTGCTTTACTCGATTTATTACAAAAACACTCTTATGTTTTTAGTTACACCTTTAACATTAATCAAACTGATGTTTTCCCCCTAAATGTTCACTGTACTCCAGATATGTTGGACAATACTGCTATTATTTTGCCAAAAGGGAAATTAAATTAGTTGGGGATCTAATTATGCACTCTCTTAAACACTCAATTACATTAAATTGTGACTTGATTACTAAGATCACAGACAACATTTGTAATTGGTCTCTATTATACCTTTCCTGGTGGGGTAAACTTGAAGCTATTAAAATGGTGCTAGCTCCTATTTTGTTTTGCACTTTAGAAATGCCCTCATTTCAATTACCTCCCACATTCTATAAAAAGTTAGATTGCATTGAATTTCTATGGCATCATAAACGACCGCGGCTTCGATATGCCAAACTTAACCTCTCCAAATTCAATAAAAGATTTGGTTTACCAGATTTTTTTAACTGCCACAAGGCATTTATTTTAAGACAAGGTTCTCATTGGTTTTCATGTATTAATTCTGTTCATTCACCTAAATGGCTACAAATGGAATAACAGATAGTTTCACCATTTCCTTTATAGGCTCTATTCTCTATAGCTAACAGTTAGACATGGCATCCATAGGGTGGTCTTCCACTTGACATTTTGCCCTTTGGCTCCATGTTTTGTGGGTTCTTTTTGTTGGCCTTTGGACTCTGATCAATGTATCACTGCTAACAAGTGCATGTACTTCTTCTCTAAACGAAATGACAGTGGTGTATACCTGATTGGCAGACTAGCTGTATTGTGAAGTCCCTTGTAAAGTTGTATCCCATATACCCAGAGCCTGCACTTCAAATGTTACTGGTGAGGTTTAGTACTGATTGTGCCACTCACAGAAGTAGCCTTTCAAACCCATCTTAGGCTCCTGTTTGCAGTTTGCTGCCTTCGACTTGACATTTAAAACTGCCTTACAAGCCTCAAACTCCCCTTTTATTACATATGTCTCCCCTAAGATAGGCCCTAAGTAATGCTAAGGACAGGGTGCCATGTAAGTAAAATGTAGGACATGTACTTGTCCTTGTCCTGGTAGTGACAAACAGACTATTTTGTGTTTCACTAGTGTAAGGCCTACCCCTGTCACAGGCCAGCATTCGGGAATTCCTTAAAATCCTTTTCAAGCTATAATTCCTGATCAGAGAAGAGTAACTTTTTCATATTTCAAATGTTTGGAATGGTAATAATAAATCCTCCATACTAGTGAAGTTTGATTTAACATTACTGTTTTAGAAATGCCACTTTTAGAAAGTGGACATTTCTCTTTACTTACTGCTCTTTGTGTCTGACAGCCTGTTTCAAATAAAATCTGGGTTGCGTGACAGCTACACTTTGTGCATTCCCTCTAGACAGACACAAACACAGGAAGGTGAGGCTCTTCTGCATTCTAAGTACTCATCTGAAATCATCTGCAGTATGATGGGTCTTCCTGGGCGAGGAAGAATGGGAGGGGCTGCCACTTACACTACAATAGGTAGTGTCCTGTCCACACATAAAACACTGATCTACCCCCACACATAGCCTGGTAGACAGGACTGGGTTGAGAGAGTTCTTTGTGTACTTTAGAGAGTTGCTTTGAAGTCACCACCCTATAGCAAAACCACTTTCGGGTCGAAGTACTGGGCTTCTGACCCCCACAAATCAGGCACTACTCAACTTGTAACTAAAGGTCTTCCAGTAGAACTGCTGTGCTTCTTAAAGGACTCAACTGTACTGCTGATCTGGATTGCCTGCTTTTCTGTTTGCTGCCCTCTTTGACTCTGCTAAAGGAGAGCTGGATCTGCCTTCCCTCCTAATGATCTCCAATGGCTTGCTGGCTTTCCTCCTGTATCCTGAAATGTCAGGGACACAAATGACTTTTGTAATTTTGCTGGTGCTGTTGGACTCTGCCATCTGTGAGTCCTACCCTTATCTGAGGTGTCCTCTCCAGTTCTGGGCCTCACAAGTGAGTTCTGCAGCTAGTTTGCTACAAAATGGACTCATCGTCACCACTGTGCTGATCAGAACCCGATGTGGGTTCGATGTGGGACCTGACTGCGAGTTCGATGATGACGCATTGCTGTTCCGAGGTCCCGAACACAAGGCTGGACTGTGATGCATTAACCCGACTGCGTGAATCAGGACCAACGCATTGCTTTCACGGCGTGGATGAGATTTACGCATTTCATTGCTTGCAACAAGTAAAGGTACTCTGCTCAGCATGGCCTGCGTGGGTCCTGTAGCTGGGATGCACTTCCATGAGGTCAGTCTGAACTTGCCCCGGTCCAGCAAGAACTAAAGTAACATTTTTAGCGCAACTTGCTTCCTTTAAAATTCAATATATTAACTTCTATACATTAGATTTGTTTCATTTTGGTCTTGTTGTGTTTAAAGAGTAATACTCTATTTTCATAAAGCTAACTCTATTAAACTTTTTGAATCATATGCCATTATTTTCAGCCCGAAAGTAATTACACAAGATTTTGATTCTTCATTTTCATCACATATCTCATGTTCTTTCAAACAATCTCTATGGCACAATCCTAAGATAGTATGTAATCATACCATCACATTGAGGAATTCATGGCTACATGCTGGTATTTTTTTTACCTTGGAGTTATCTATGATAAGGGTATTTTATTTTTATTGTCTGAATTACAAAATACATTCTTGTTACCTGATTCCAAAGCCCATAAGTACCATTTTCCATGTAATGCTATATTTAATTGCTTCCCATTTCATTTCCCCAATATACTACCTCCGATTCAGAGAATTGTATTAGGGCCTTTTCTGCTTCTCCACAAATAGTCTAGAAATTGTATAAACAATTAAACACTACCTGTAAATCTTACTTGTAGGAGGTACTGGAATGCAGAACTGTCTATATAGAATTTTCTCTAGATGATTGTAAGCATATTTGGCAATATAACCAGGTGGTTTCCTGTGTCTTTATCACAAACAAATGCATTTATTATGTCTAATTGTTTATGGATTCCATGTAAATTACACAAGGCTAAGCTTATTGATTCCCCTCTTTGTTGGCATTATACAAAACATGAAGGGTCTCTAAAAAAATTTTTTTAAATGTACAATAATATAATAGTGTTGTATACATGTTTGGGATATTATACACAAAATAATTCCCATCACTGATACACTGATGTATAGCATGGTTATATGTAAATATATTGCACTCTTCCTAATTAACAGAACCCCATAATAAACTTCTTGACCTTATGATCTCCACAGTCATTACATCCATTGTTGCTAATTGGATTATCCACTGAAGCATTATCCTTTTCATACATGATAGTCTTGAGTCACATTTACTTGGCGTGGAGCTCAATTACCTTTTAAGAGAACATGTAAAAATACTCCAATGTTTCCAAAGATTTGGAGAAGGTTCATGACTATATTGCTAACACATGTAATATATTTATTAATTATATGTATTGTTTCTTATTCATGTGATCTGTAGTTTGTGACATCTGGGGTAGCTCTTGTCTGTTTCTTACCCAACATTCCTTTTATTCTAGCTACATGGTTTGTAGTTATGATAGGTATATGCATAACCCAAATATGGTATTTTAAAGTGTTAACATATTTATGTCATATATACCAATACTGTGTACTTTGTGTGTTCTCTTTTAACTTTGAAAAATCAATAAAATATTTTGAACTACAAGAATGTTATTTACTAAAGACTTTTAGCTCTGTGGTGCAAATGGTCACAATGCACTGAGCAGGGTGTGTAGTAGTGTTTTCATTTTCGCTTCAGAAATGAAACATCAGCCTTCCCAAACACTAACAGCACCACTTCTTAGGAAACCTGCACAGCTTGGAAGTATTTTACACAGTGTACTGATTTAGTGCCTTAAAGAATTATAAACAAAGTATTAAACTTTGGTCTAAAATGGGAGAAAGAAAGTGATAGCCATGTAGTAGCAAATTGCACAACGTGGAACCAGGAAACCTTGATTCAATCCTGTTTTACGCTTGAACACATTTTGTGTTCCTAAGCAATTTGGAGCATACTCTGTAATCCTAGGCAATTATGTATTCTCACAGTGCCTCTTTGTCCTTAATCATCACATGAGTGCAATCTTAAATACATACATCTGTTTAGGGTGGGCACTGCACAAAGACTATAATGTTACTCCATTTTATAGTAACACCCTAAGCCACATACAGGGGCCATAGATAACTGACTTCCCTCTTAGCTTTCCAACAGAATCGTTGTCAAGGCAGAGGTGGAGGTGCTTGAATGTTTTTAAGTTCATGAATAGAATCTATCACTCCTAACAATCCTCACTCAATGCAATGATATACTTTACTATACTAAACTCAAATGAGTTGCAGTCGTCACATTATAAAGAAAATACAGTTTTGAACTTTTAAGTATCTTAATGATATATGTACTGGACTCTCCGAGCTAAGTAACAGCAAAGGCCTCACCTCTTTTCCCCCGTATCCCTGGACGTCAACGCTGCCTTTGATGATCCTGCAGAAGACAGGAGCCAACCAAAAAGCAAAAAGAATATGGTATTATAGTGATCTGTGGTATAATAGGCATTTTATAAATCCTTTTCTTTTGCATTGTTTATTTTATAAAATAACAAGGTGCTGGCCATCACCCAGCAACACATCCGGCCCCAACAAACAGCCGAAAGGACCACCCACCCAGCCAGTCCACCAGTGTTGGACACTGCCCACCAGTGTCTATGTGGTCCTTTTGTCCTGAACCACCCACATGCTATCTGAGGTCAGGTGGATGCCCAATGAATAGATTTATATGCATTTTATGGGCATGAAAGATTCTTAGAAACAACTGTTTGTTTATGAATTTATTTGGTTATGATCTATTTTTCCACTTTTTTCTAATTTTTTCTAATTTTATTGTTGGTTCACCGTAATATTCATATGCCTTTTATGTATGTTTTAGAAGCCTTTGAATACCAGTAACCAGCATATTCAAAGCGCTTTGATGTGCCAAAGGGGATACACAGTTAGGCACATCAGGCCAGTTATTATCTTGTTTGGTTAGCCAATTTGTCTTCCAGAGCTGTATTTGAACTAGCCACAGGCTAAGCCTTGAGCAGGGGAAGGAAGAGAGTACCTTGATGGCCCACAGTGGTGTAATGTGAAAGTAGAAAGAAGCAGCCATAGGCATTTGCTCGGCTGAAGAATGGAAAGGATGAGAGCAGCAGACTTTCCTAGTACATAGTACATGATTTCTCAGGTGCCAGACTGTAGGTTTTTCGGAATAGGTTGCCCTTATTCTCTTTAAAAATGTAGGAGTCTATGAGAGAGTGTCCCAGAGGGTGGGGCGCTACGGATATGACTGTCTTCCTGCACACATTTATGTAACAGTTTGGGGACACTGCTAGAGAGTCTGAGTAGAAGACAAAAGAAGGATGAACTCAATGTGGATGGATTTTCCCCTTAGTCTTCCTGATACCCAGTCCACACTCTCATTCAAAATATCAACTTTTATGTCAAAGTCTGAAATGTTTTTATTATAATCTCTATGAAAATTCCACTCCCAAGTCCAAGATCTGTCTGTCACAGGTGCTGCAGCTGATGAAATTCTCTTACTACTGACCTCTAGAATCACCCACTCTTCTAGTCTTCAAAAGCATTATTTTCATTTTGTCCAGCAAAGGGAAATATTTAACTCTAAATTATTTTAGTGCAGGCAGTTTGGCTATCCTGTGGTGAGAGGGCTATGAACTTGGTGAGACTCTCGAAGTACAGTCAGGACCTTTTATATTGATGGCCAGTAGTTGTGGGTGGAAGGAATTGTCCGGTTGCACCACTTGATAGTGCTGACAGTGTTAAAAAATATCATAAGATATATATATTTTTTTTAGATAAATGCAGCAAGTGCTCCATCGCAGATAATCTCTGGTGGTTCCTATTGGTAGAAAACAGTTTAAAGGGTTATTTTCCTAAATATGTTTTTTGTTAAGGCCGGAGGAAGAGAAGGGCTGGCCACAGGTGGCAATGAGTGGACAGTGAAATTGGCATTAATGCCTTCTGACTAAGTGGTGAGGGGCTCGTAGTTTACTAGCAGCCCCCAGTGACCACAAGGGTGCAGTTCAGATAGTAAGTCAGAAGAGTAATGGAATGTTTCAGTAGATGGGCTGTGTGCTGACTTGGAGGAGATTTTGATAAGGTCACCCTTTGATAAAGTAGGGTACAGTTGCGCTGAGGTCCTCTATGAATCAGGGAGAACTGCACTTGAAGAAGGTGGGCTAGACTGTTCCTAACATAATCCTTTAGAGACAAGCATAACCCCAGTTTCACTCATACCTAGGAATGTGTCCCCAAACTGTTACATAAATGTGTGCAGGAAGACAGTCATATCCGAAGCGCCCCACCCTCTAGGACACTCTCTCACAGACTTCTACATTTTTAAAGAGTACAAGGCCAACCATTTCCGAAAAACCTACAGTCTGGCACCTGAGAAATCACGTACTATGTACTAGGAAAGTCTGCTGCTCTCATCCTTTCATTCTTCAGCCGAGCAAATGCCTATGACTGCTTCTTTCTACTTTCACATTACTTCACTGTGGGCCATCAAGGTACTCTCTTAATGATATGTCAATGGAGCAGCTAAAATGCAGATGTCTATCCTCCTGGACTGTTTCTATGAGGTGAGGGCATGCCACACTTTCACTCTGCTGAATGATATCTTCTACCAACATTCCTCTATCCCACAGACCATATATCTCTTCGATTCCTATTTGATGTCCAATGCATAAGTTGCAGTGCAGTTCAGAAGCTGTTATAGTTATATCAAGAGTTGTCTTTGGATTGTCTGATGGAGCTGCACGGATGGAAAAAATTAAGGCTGCTTACTCCAGACAGAAGAATGTGGCTTAAAACACTATTATTTAAATTATTTCATGAATTCAGAACTTGTCTCCGGTAGAGAACATCTTCTAGTACCTTGGTTACTCGAAGTCATGCAGCCCCCACACACAATCTACCATGCAAAGATCTGGTAGGATGTGATGCACCCACAGCAAAAAAATGCCAAAGAACCAATACATGCTACACCCAAACACTATTTTGAATGGATTAAGCCTAATTTAGGAAGCACAATAACCACGTCAACAAGAAATCCCTGACCCGACAACACCACGTGGTAACACAAAATTAAGAGGTATGCAATACAAATATAAGCAAGATTCATGACCTGCTTATAGGGCGGTCAATTAATCCTATCAGAATCTTATAAAAACAGGTTCAAAACCTGCTTATAGGGCGGTCAATTAATCAATCTATCAGAATCTTATGAATACAGGTTCAAAACCTGCTTATAGGGCGTTCAATTAATCAGTCAATCAGTATCTTATAAGATGCAACTACTCACCTGTGAGGGTTTCAAGGTGCTGGGTGGTGGGAGTCAGGTTTTCCTACTCCTGCAGAGAGATTGGAATTATGAGTTGTCTGCTATTTACCACACATAGTAATTACAGAGAGCATTTATCATCTCACCCTTTGTTACAATTCAGCAGGTCAACCAGACGGAATTTAACACAAGATTTATCGTAACAGGCAGATTTTTTTGTATGGTGCCGTAAACAACAAAATCAGCATAGTATTCCCAAAAAACTCAGACTATGCAATAATTATCGCATCCTATAAATACCAAACACCTATTATTGTCTGCAGTAATGATCTCATCTTACTTGGACCACTTCTAGTAGGGGTCATAAGTTCAAGTTTTGTGAATATGTGAGTGAACAGTAAAGAGTGTGGGCATCACCTGGTTTTGACTCTTTACCAGGGCATATTGTGTACTAAATAAGGGCGGGTGTTAACCACTCTTTATGACCGACCCATTGCACCTGGGAGGAGGGCAGCTCTGTAAGCACCGGGAGAGGATTCGGCTGGCCTCTACGGTGTTCTGATTAATGATGTCTGTAGACAGTATCATCCCCCAGAGAAATAGAGCATCTTTCTGTTCTCTGGATTGCTGTGAGATATCTCTCAGTTCAGTACACATGGCATCGCTTCCTGCGTCCTGCCACCTCCTTTTAACCGGGGATTTACACTCCCTGAGGCAAGGATGTACTTTCAGTTAAAGACCATTGACAGCTGCTTCATTTGTTGCCACTAAGACATATTGTATACTCTTCTCCGCATAGAAAAAGTGTGACTCGTACAAACATACAGAGAATTCCTGGTTTGGAATCTCAGACAGTCAGAAATCACAAAACAAATTAATGAAAATATGGATTATTAAATCTAATGCCATTGAGGCATTTATGCAAGCCCGTAAAACGACTTCAATTGCTCTCTCTTCTTCCACGGCCAGGACATGGTACCCCTCTTCTAAGGGTTGGTGTGCCTGCTGCCCCAAGAAGGCTACAGTGGCAACGTTGTTGCTTTCCACAGCGAGTATGGCAGTTGATGCAGCACAGCACGCGGGCTCGGACCTGCTCATCGCCAATGTAAAGTCGTGAGGTCTAGGCCTATATCCTTTGTAAAAAAGTGTGACACAGACACGGTTTGTATAATATTTGAACTGGCCCTAAGCACATGCGCTCAGGCCCTTTTAATGGCAGAGTCACGTGACTAGTGATGTCTGTGCTGGATGGGTGTGTGGTGGGTGTCGAGCCAAACTGGGAACCCAAAGCAGCCCTGCCAATGTTGACGGACTGCCCCAACACTGGGGGCTGATATGGCAGCAAAGCCGTCCCCCAGTAACAAAAATTACCCCTACCGGTGCAAAATCGCCCTGCGCCCTTAGAGGAAATGAAAAATGCCTGCTACAGCTTGACCATACACCCCTGTTGGGTGTTTGGTCAGTCCTCAAGGGAGTAACTGGTAAACTGGTCCATGCTGAAAAATAGAACCTGTCCCGCAGGATACTACACATAGGGCCACTCGTTTGGTCAGGCCAGCACGCACGACTATCACGACATACCCACACTGGACTGGGTCATGGCATTCATTGAGCCTCCCTCATTACTAGATTTGCGAAAGCGCGGCGCGCGGGGGCTGAGTCACCAAGCGCGCGCGCAGTGCAATCATTTAGGGGCAGATTTACAATAACTGGTGCATCCCTGCATATCAGCAGGGTTGCACCAGTTATTGTGCGCCACACTTCCGCCACCATAGATGCGCCGCATTTACAATGTGGCGCACCATGGGGCAAAAATGGCACAGATGCATTACGCATCTGTGCCGGAAAGGCGGCACATTGCTAGAGTTGCGTGCTTCAAGCAGGCGCAGGGTTTTGACGCAGCAAGGGCTCAAAAGTGACTGAGTGAAAAATTGTAGATTTCACTCAGCTACTTTTAGGAGGCGTTCCTGTGCCGGAACGCCCCTCCCCTACGCAGGAACGCCACCTTCTGGCGCAGGGCTTTACAACGTGACGCATCTCCCAGATTCGTCACGTTGTAAATACCCTGCAGCATGGCGCATCTTTTGCGCCACCTCTCCGCCACCAAAGTGACGCAACAGTGGCGAACAAGAGGGGCAAGGGGCTTGTAAATCTGCCCCATGAAGCGTATAAGCTTTCAGTGTGGGCGAATCCATGTATTAATTCGATCTGCCTCTTGTTCGCGGGGACTGTCCCTTCCCGCGCCGAGCGGGGCACCCTCCCTCCGCGCGCACACAGATTACAGAGCCTCGCAGGCTCTCAGAGCAAAGATTGCTTTTAAACCGAGCCGGTGCCCTCGCTCGGCCCTCGGCTCTGACCCCTATTGATCAGATAAACTCCGGTGTAGCAGGATAATTCCGCGCGGATAGAAGATCCTGATCTCTGCCTCCTGCTTTGTTATTTCACACAATCCAGGTGAATACATTTACCAATTTAATTTTAGACGGCGGCAATTACATTAACAGACACAAAGCTTGTATTAACAGAGAGGGGGCTGAAAGACGCCCTGTTTATAGATTGAATTTAGTCAATACAATCCCCGTAATGGCCTCTGTGAATCAAATACTTCAAAGTGGCAGCGATAAAATATAACTCTAAATGCTCTACTGTTGGTTTTTTTCATGTTCTGCTTTCAAGGAAGGGGGCAATTCATCCTTTTAATGCATTTAATTTAAGCTATTAATTCGTGCTAGACAAAGTCCTGTCTTTAAATAGGCTGAACAATGGAACTTCCTGCTCTTATAAGTGCAGCTATTGTCTCGGATGTACTTCCTTGAAGAGGCGCGAGGCAGTGTCATGATGGGCTTTGAAGGCGCAGCCCAGGGCCGAGTGCCTGTTTCATGCACCTAATGGGCGTAAATTCAATTAATTTAACAATATATTCCTCTGATTTAGTGGTTTATTTTCACTGTGCAACTCGGAAACTGTTACAGAGGTTTGCCTCTTTCTGTTTCTGAGCAGTGGAGTCTGAAAATATAGCACTAACACAGAGAAATACTGAATTATTCAATTAATTGGCTTTACACCCGATAAAACAGGCTCTCAGCTCTGTCCAGCCCATTGTAAGTATTTGCATTACTGGTGGGGGGAAGAGGGCTGGGATAAAATTCTGCTCAATCAAGAACCACAAGGGTTACAGGGTAAAGTCACAAGTAAACCCAAAATTAATCTGTGCTTAACCCTCGGGTGGCTTCGCTCACAGCAGTCATGCTTCACTGAGAGGCAGTATTTGTGCTACACTGCAGACATTAGCACTAGTGGCGGCTGCCACCTATTTTAAGAGGTAGGGCAGCCACAGAGAAGGTAAGGGTGTTGAGGAGGGCGGTGGTGGTTTGGAATAATATAAAAGAAAAAAAAACTCACCTGCTGCTACGCTCCCACTGATGGCTGCCTCGGTGCTCCTCTCGTCAGTATCAGGCCGGAAGGAAATAGGACTTCAGGGCACAGGCTCCGCACTTAATCCAGATGCTGCACTCACATGAGAGCATCCCCAGGGTTGGTGTAAGTGGTCCCGTTTGTCGCTCAGACAGGTGCATGGAGCTTGTGCCATTTCTCCAACCCAGCTGTGTATTACAGCAGGTTAGAGAAACATAAGTGGGCATGTGTGTTTGGCTTGCCTGGTATGGCGACCAAACACACATGCACATTTATGAGTGCACTCTACTCCTCACTGACATGCCCCGCCCTATAGTTATTGCAGGGCTCAGACAGACAGCATTCATAACACGACAATAACTGTGCTTTTGTAATTTTATTTATCATCTGCTGGTGTGGGTTGTGGGGCGATGCTCCTCCAGCATTACACAGGACTAGCACAAAGCAAACACAATGCAAAAACATTCCATACCAGTTTAGAAAAATAGCGTAATTTTAAATTAAAAAAAACAAGACCGGAACAACAAGGGACTCCTAAGTAAATCAATTATGCAAGTAGGGGATATGTCAGTTTTACAATGCTTTAAGTAGTGAGCGCATACACTTCAGAACTAGTCAGCAGAGGTAAAGTGTGCAGAGTCCTAGGCCAGCAAAAATGCAGGAGGAAGGCAAAAACCGTAAGGCTGACAGGTCTAACTCACCAGAAGCAGGTAAATCAGAGTGGGCACCGTGCAACCAAGGGAGTCCAATGAAACAAAAAAAAGACCCTCAAAAGGACCTACAAGCCATAGGCACAGGAGTTGCATGAGGTCCTCGAGCAGCTCACCAATGATGCAGGCCCGGGGTGCAGAGGGAGTGATGAGGATGAAGAACTTGATAGAAAGAGATGCTGGAGGCTGGAGCTTATTGGAGCCCGAAGATCTCTGGTGAAGAATGTCAACAAGCCTTGTCATTGGCAAGTCGTCACTGTACACAGGGGTACTACTCCAGCAGTTCTGATGAGGGATACTATTTGCAAACTTGCTGTGAAGACAGGGCAGGCCTCGAGAGAGCTGAAGAACTACAACCTGTGTTGCTGAACTTTTCAGAGTCTGTGGGAAGTCAGGAACAGCAGACCAGTCAGCTTAGTTGCGGTGCCTGCAGATGCAGGGCAGTGACTCCTTCACTCCAAGGGAAATTCCTACGGGTGTCTTGGATGCCCACAGGCCTGGAGAAGAACCTGCATGGAGCACAGGCACAGAAGACTGGCAGGACGATGAGACCAGGAGCATCAGGAATCTTCCAGATGCAATCTTGGTTCCTAAAGTAAAGTCCAGCGAAGTCTAAAGTGCCAAGACAGTTGAAGATGAAATGGTTTCAGATCTGAATCTTGTCCCAGGATGAACCTAAAGTACCAACCACAGGTAAGCCCTTAAGTACCCTAAAGAAACGATTGGCAATATTCAGGGGTCTCTCCTAGAGGAGGGCATGGACACTGTGGAGGATACTCTCATGTCCTTTGTCCAGTTTTACGCCAGAGTGGGAGCCAACGTCTCCCTGTGATGGTTCCAACTGGAGTATACAAGGAAGGCATCAAATGTACCATTCACAGCAGTCTTGTGGTGCTGGCAAACGCCCCCACCCTTGCCCAATACATTAAGTCCTGTCTGGGGTTTGGTCACACCTCCCTGTGACAGGAATCTTATTGTCCTACCTGCCCCTACTTGAACTTGACTCAGAAGCAGGAGGGTGGAATCGTGTTTCTGGTCATAGCCATAGCTTTCTGTTAGACACTGGGAGAGTGGTACCCAGAAGTACAGAGGGCTTACCAGAGTAGACCCACAGTGCATGGAATCATACCTCCAACACCGTTTACAGTGTTGGACGTATGATTCCAACATAAAGAAACTGGATTGGAACTGCATCACCGTTAATCAAAAAAGTCCATAACCAATTGTCCAGGCATATTAGAGAATCATAGTTTGATTTGGAAAAATAGCTGCAACTGCAAGAAATATAGCGTTCTCTACTTTATTTTGTTCACAGAACAAACCACCAGCCAACGAGTTTCTTCCTTGTAAGCATAGGATTTCTTCAGGGCAAAAAGTCAATATGGGGCAAAAGCCACTTCAGACGGTTATAACCTGATGGTAAGAATTATCCTGAACAAAGGCTGTAGCAAGCTTGCGCCCATTTGGAGAAATGGATTATGCTGTGTTACATTCCGGGCTATAGTGCACTAGTCAGGTTGGGTAGTCTCCTTCACTATGTGCTATACTTGATATAATGTATACATCTAAAGTTTTGTATGTGGCTATCAGACCACGTGCTTCTCTCAACTGTCCCTATTTCAGCATTGGATTACGCTATTCCTATCCATACATCTTGGCTTGGAATACTAACTTGCAACATGTCACAGAGGCCTGGCTACAACCTTTGTTCAGGATAATTCTTACCATCAGATTACAACCGTTTCGAGTGGTTGTAACTACATATTGACTTTTTTAAATCTAATTTTATCATCCAATCTTTTTCCACAAAAATTTCTCTCAATAGATGAATTCCCTCCATCTTTAAATGTTGATACTTCACAAACTAAATACATTTTGTCAAATTTATCACAAGTCTCCACCCTTTCTCCTTTTCTCTACAACAAAGCACTCACAAACTATTTCTTTGCCTTCTCTATCTGAACAATTGCATTTTTCCAACATCTGCAAAACCTCCTCCTCTATTACTTTTTGTAATTCCTCCTGAAAACTCAATACCTGTGGTATGTTTTCTTGAACCGGTTCCATGTCCAACTCTATTGCATAGCCATCTATTTCCTATAGAACCCATGTAACTCCTGTTATCATTTTCCTCTTTTCTTTGAAAAATTCCTAAACAAGCCTATTTACCTTAAAAAAGACATCAAACCTGTCCAATTACATTGTGATTTCCTCGGTAACCCCGCGCAACCCGTGATGTCATCACGTAAGTCTCTGCGTTAATTGAAACACAATGCCAACTGCACGAGCGTGAGAACATCTATCCCCGCACTTCTCTCGAGGTCAACACGCTCGTGTAGTGACTTGCGCTGGGGATGCCCAGACGTGGGTCCCAGGCACTCCACACCACTTGGAGTCAAGCTAGCCGGGCTGAAGAGAGGTGTTACCTCGAAACCGGTCCGGTCCTCGGATGCTTGATTCCGTTCTGGGAAGGACATGGCTTTTGTAGTTCGGACTGGACTGTTCCCATGGGGCAACAGGGTCAGAGCTGATTTGCATATCGCCATTGTCTAACCCAGGGTGGTGTGGAGTGCAAAAAAACGATGGATTTGGGCCCAGATCTTTTGACTGGGGGAGTGTGTGACATTGATCCACATTCAGTCCATCACTTGTTGTTTTTGCAATTGCCGCCCTAAGTGCGCTGGGGATGCCCAGACGTGGGTCCCAGGCACTCCACACCACTTGGAGTCAAGCTAGCCGGGCTGAAGAGAGGTGTTACCTCGAAACCGGTCCGGTCCTCGGATGCTTGATTCCGTTCTGGGAAGGACATGGCTTTTGTAGTTCGGACTGGACTGTTCCCATGGGGCAACAGGGTCAGAGCTGATTTGCATATCGCCATTGTCTAACCCAGGGTGGTGTGGAGTGCAAAAAAACAATGGATTTGGGCCCAGATCTTTTGACTGGGGGAGTGTGTGACATTGATCCACATTCAGTCCATCACTTGTTGTTTTTGCAATTGCCGCCCTAAGTGCGCTGGGGATGCCCAGACGTGGGTCCCAGGCACTCCACACCACTTGGAGTCAAGCTAGCCGGGCTGAAGAGAGGTGTTACCTCGAAACCGGTCCGGTCCTCGGATGCTTGATTCCGTTCTGGGAAGGACATGGCTTTTGTAGTTCGGACTGGACTGTTCCCATGGGGCAACAGGGTCAGAGCTGATTTGCATATCGCCATTGTCTAACCCAGGGTGGTGTGGAGTGCAAAAAAACGATGGATTTGGGCCCAGATCTTTTGACTGGGGGAGTGTGTGACATTGATCCACATTCAGTCCATCACTTGTTGTTTTTGCAATTGCCGCCCTAAGTGCGCTGGGGATGCCCAGACGTGGGTCCCAGGCACTCCACACCACTTGGAGTCAAGCTAGCCGGGCTGAAGAGAGGTGTTACCTCGAAACCGGTCCGGTCCTCGGATGCTTGATTCCGTTCTGGGAAGGACATGGCTTTTGTAGTTCGGACTGGACTGTTCCCATGGGGCAACAGGGTCAGAGCTGATTTGCATATCGCCATTGTCTAACCCAGGGTGGTGTGGAGTGCAAAAAAACGATGGATTTGGGCCCAGATCTTTTGACTGGGGGAGTGTGTGACATTGATCCACATTCAGTCCATCACTTGTTGTTTTTGCAATTGCCGCCCTAAGTGCGCTGGGGATGCCCAGACGTGGGTCCCAGGCACTCCACACCACTTGGAGTCAAGCTAGCCGGGCTGAAGAGAGGTGTTACCTCGAAACCGGTCCGGTCCTCGGATGCTTGATTCCGTTCTGGGAAGGACATGGCTTTTGTAGTTCGGACTGGACTGTTCCCATGGGGCAACAGGGTCAGAGCTGATTTGCATATCGCCATTGTCTAACCCAGGGTGGTGTGGAGTGCAAAAAAACGATGGATTTGGGCCCAGATCTTTTGACTGGGGGAGTGTGTGACATTGATCCACATTCAGTCCATCACTTGTTGTTTTTGCAATTGCCGCCCTAAGTGCGCTGGGGATGCCCAGACGTGGGTCCCAGGCACTCCACACCACTTGGAGTCAAGCTAGCCGGGCTGAAGAGAGGTGTTACCTCGAAACCGGTCCGGTCCTCGGATGCTTAATTCCGTTCTGGAAAGGACATGGCTTTTGTAGTTCGGACTGGACTGTTCCCATGAGGCAACAGGGTCAGAGCTGATTTGCATATCGCCATTGTCTAACCCAGGGTGGTGTGGAGTGCAAAAAAACGATGGATTTGGGCCCAGATCTTTTGACTGGGGGAGTGTGTGACATTGATCCACATTCAGTCCAACACTTGTTGTTTTTGCAACACAAAATGTATTTCTCCCGTGCAAGGCAAAATACGGGTTAGACTTTTGTTATTTAAATAAAATTAAAACTGTTCCTTCCTAATAATTTCTATTAAAAAACAAAATAAGCCATACCAAAATACATTGAAATACCTAAAAGGCTCTAACCTTAACACCTATTCTCCATATATTTTAAAAATAAACGCTACATTTAAAAATAATAATTTATAAATATGCCAATAAAAATTAAATTAAAGCATATATACTACACACACCAATAAATTGGGTTAACACATTAAAAACTCCATAAACCAATCACATCATTCTTAAATTATCTTTATACATTAAATATATAATGAATAAAAAATCAGAAAGAGGAAGAAAATGGAGGACAGAGTCTATTTATGGGGCAGAACATTCTATTAGTTATTGTGATGTTATTGTTGGTTCTACTAGCTTTAAAATGGTTGCTGCTCAGAAGAGGCAAATAAAAGTAATTATGCATAATGATAGCCTCTTGTCTTGACATAAAATCCAGCTGATGATACAGCATGCTTTAATATCTGGGTGGTATTGGCCCTAGACATTGTAGCCCACCCTATACTAGTCACCTCCTCCAGGATGAGACTGTCAGCCCCTTGGTTTTACCCTGAGCTTTGAACTGAGAAAAGCATATGTAAAAAATTGGAGTGCACCTGGAGACAATCATACCACCCCGCGGCCAAGCTCTCCTACAAAAAGGCCCTAAAGAACTTTCACAAACTGAAGCGTAGCACTATGCAGGACTTCTTCACCCACAGGATTAAATTAGCTGTAAATTCAGCAAAAGCACTATTCAAAATTGTTCAAGTTTTTACTAATCCAACAGCCCTTGACAGTACAGATCTGGCCTCCCCCTACCTTTGTGCTGGATTGTTAAACTTTTTCCAGGGTAAAATTCAATCTATCTATACCACTTTCCCATTCAACTTGACTCCAGCTGAGCACAATGCTACTCCGAACAATACTGAGTCATTGACCAAATTCGGTCCTCTCTCTCTCGATGCTTCCTTAAAAAAATCTACTGGAATGCAAATTTTGCTTGCCGGGTGATCTCTGTCCAGCCCAGTTCTTAAAATTTCTGGCCCCCATGTTTTAATGCTCCCCTGAACAAGGTCTGAAACTCCTCTCTGAGTTCGGGCATCTTTCCAGCAGCTTAAAAAAAACAGGCTTTCCTACTGCCAATCCTCAAGAAATTGGACGCAGACCCAGCAGAATATAAAAACTTCAGACATATCTCTCTTCTGCCTGCTCTGGCAAAAACTCTCGAATAGATAGTCCTGAGTCTACTTTCGAGATTCCTGGAATCTAAAACCAATTCCACGACTCCTAATCCGGCTTTAGAGCAGGCTAGAGCACAGAAACTGCACTCTTAGTAGTGTCAGAGAGTGTCTGTGAGACTATTGACCAGGGCAATGCAGCAATGCTTGTGCTGATGGACATGTCCGCAGCCTTCAACACAGTGGCCTAACCAATTCTCCTGGAGAGATTAAAATGCATAGGAATGCAGGGCACGGCACTGTCCTGGATCCTGACCTACCTTGAGAACCGGTCACAACAAGTTTATCTTTGTCCCTTCATCTCTTCCCAGAAACTCCTGGTGTGTGAGGCTCGCCAGGGATCCATATTGAGTCCTTTCCTTCTCAATGCTTACCTCTCACTGCTTGCAGCCCCGGTCAAATCTTGTGGGGTGAAGATGATCTCCTTGGCGGATGACACCCAGATTCTGTTCTCTTTTAAAGAACATTAGGAGGTTGTGTTTGTCAACTTCAGAAGCTGTCCGAGTAACATCTCATCTCGGAGGACCAAAAACTGCCTAAAGCTGAACTCGGATCAAACCGAGGAGCTCTACTTCAACCAGCTGGCCTGTCCATCCACTGCGATTTGGTGGCCACGAGTACTGAATCCCCCTTCTGAGCCAGTAGACTCAATGAGAAACTTGGGGTTCAGATTCGATAACGATCTTTCTTGTAAATCCCATATTTGGCAAGTCTCTTCCTCCTGCTTTGGGAAATTATGAAGTCTGAGGAAATTCCTCCCCTTCCTCCCACTGGACGGTAGGAGGACAGTAGTTAACGCAGATGATTCAGAATGCAGCAGCTAGATTAATCTACAAAGTACTTTACCGTCACTCCATCACTCCTCTCTGAGAATCCTGCATTAGCTACACATCATCAGGCATATAGAATTGAAGGCACTCACACTGGCGTACACAGCCACTAGTGGCAGAGGCCCGGCATACCAGAAAGTCAGACTCCAACATAACCTCACCATCCCCGCTTTCAGAAGGCGAGGACAGGCGACAGGGCATTTGCGGTAAGGACCGCTAAACTCTGGAATTACATGCCGCTCCGTCTCCGCTTGATTGACCTAGTACCAGCCTTCCGTCGAGCTCTAAAAACCTGGCTCTTCAACTGTTGCTAATCCTGTATGCACCCTATGTTAGTCGACTGCATTAGCGCCGGGACACCTCCGTTGAAGGTAGCTGTGCGCTCTATAAGTTACTAAATAAATAATCTGGCAGTGGCTTGGAAATGTGAGCACAATGTCATGCTCACCGCATGTTTACACTCAACAGATCCCAATTCACTTAAATAGCCTCCAGTGTGCCATGTCACGTAATATTCATTAGGCGATGGAGGCTGTTAAGATCTCTTCTAGCTTCCATGACCTGTGATGGCTCGCAGAGGGAGTGCTGCAGGGCCGTGAAGCGTGGAAGGGGCAGGGTGCAAGGGAGTGGACTCGAACTTTCGACGGGCAGGAGTAAAGTAAGTAAATAGTGCATAGGAAGTTTAGCCCCACCAGGAGAAGCCTCCTTGCTGCTCAGCCCACACACTACAACTGACACTCTCTCAACCTCACCAAGCACTCCATCATTCCATTACCTCACCAAGCACTCCAGCTTTCCACAACATCACATCCATACTGACTGAGCAGCAGGGAACAGGAAACTAAGGGAAAGGATGCATAGAAACAATTCAAGTCACAACAGAATGCTAACAGACAGCTCCCCCATGCCTAAAATTTCCACAGGCCCACCCAGCAGCATAAAATACATCACCTTGGTCCACTTCTGTTGGTCAACCATGGCCATCACCTGTAGAGTAGCTGGTGTTGTGCTCAGTTTATGAAAGAGAAGGCTTCTTCAAAAACTGGCTGCTTTAGGTACTCTGTGGTCACTACTAAGGCCTGTGTCTAGGCACCCCTTCATTGGTTAGTGCTACAGGCAAGGTGGACCCTGCTCTGTAGACCTCCAGCCAGTCCAATGCTAAGCCTGGATCCTCGCAAAAATGGTTAGTGCCATCAAGGATGACTCTGAGTTTGTCAGGGACCATCAAAGAGTATCACAAGCCTTCGTCTCGGAAGGCCTTCTTTGCTACCAGGAAGGAAGCACGCTTAGCTTGCACTGTCCATAATACCTTTTGTGTCTCTTGAGCTTTCCCATGAATTTCTGCCTTTATACTTTCAAGCAAGGTAATCTTTGAGGCTTGCATTGAGGGGAACAAAACCAAAGTTTTCAGCATACCCTGGACTGTCGTTTGCACTAGACAGAGCATGTTAAACAAATAAGTTTGATTTCCCCCTCCCCCAGATCTACTGTGCTTAATAATGAAAATCTGGATTGCGAATGGGTACAAAATTGCCTTGCTTCTCCACTTGGAAGATTGTTCATAGAAGTGGAAGCCTGATGAACATATGGAGACTGGTGTTCTGAAGAAAATGGGTTCTCCCTGTCTGTCCCACCCCCCTAAAAGTAGTTGTGGAGAAGAAGATAGATGAAGGTTGTTGATATACACAAGCTTTGCAGAGAGGTTGGGGAGTGAGTAAATGATAAAATCAGTTTTTTTACTGTGTGGCCCACTAGCAATTTCTGCGTTGCTATCAAGAAAATGACTTGAGAACATGGGGGAACGAGGTCCGATCGCATAGCATTCCGATCTTGATGTGATATCACAATAGGACTTATCAAGGTCCCCAACCATCAGATGATTTCATCCTCTTTCCTTTATGTCAGCACAAGGGCAGATATTTGGCAGCCTTATCTTTTTGGAATTAGACACCTTAGATACAGCATACTTTTCTATGTTGTTCTATGTTGCTCTTGGAGAAACCAAAACACACTTATTAATTGGGGAAGCAGGGATTTTCTTTGTTATTTGGTCAGTTCATTAGAAGATTGATAAGCTTGTGCTCACCTTCGCACTAATTCAATTGAGTATGGATCAATTTGGACATAGCCTTGATAAAGTCCCATTTTAGGGATGAAACATGTTTCCGCTGAAATAGTCCATGAAGCAACACTCTCAACACATCTGTAGTTACAAAATTGTAAACATAGCGGTGATATTGTCTTGTGTAAAACCACTAATACGTAAAAATATTTTGCGTAGCCAATTAAGTTGCTATTACGCATATTTAAAATGTCACACTAATTCTACCTAGACTAATAAGCCTAAAATCATATATAACGTAGGAGTGTTCCATGGTTTTCTGTTTTCTAAGCCACAAGATGCTGACTAGCCTTCTCTAATACCCCAGCTTGTTACATTGTATCAGTGGTCAGCACATCCGATCCGTGTGTAGAGCAAATGGATCGTGGCACTAGGACAAGCGTCTCCGGAGCAGGTAATCCTGTTTTCTCCACAGTGGGTTCCTCAGTCAAAGCATTCTTCGAGGTACTGACTGATTTGAAATGTTTGCTCACTAAATCATGCAGTGATGTGGAAAGATGTGAAGTAAAAGGAACTAGATTGGGCCGCCCCTAGCTGCTGGACCAAAAATGATAGCACCACTTTCATCAAGAGAAGGAAACTGGTGCCCTGGATTTTGGCTAGAAGCGGACCCAAATTCTTGTACAGTTTCAGAGACTTGATTTGCAGTGTTCGGCTTTCCTTGATTGGTAGGAGGTCCAATTTAGAATTTTATTTTGCCCCCTTGTTTTAGCGAAGACATCGCAGTGCTTTTACTGGCATTTCCAGAGGTCCTCAACAGTTTACAACAGTTAGGTTCCGAATGTTGTACAAATCCTTCAATGCCGTGGACTATTACAGATCACCCAGATCTCTTTGATTGGTAATAGGTAAATAAACTCCTTGATAAGATCTGGTGACAAGAAACTGTATTTAATTTCACTTTAAGATGTACCGCCCAAGGGCATACAGCTGTGGCAACTGTAGGTGAACAAGTTCAGTCTATTGGGTGATTTATTTTCACTGATGCTGCCGGAGTATGCACAACAATTATCTACACAAATGGCCCTACTGCCATGACAGTTACTCTTCCCAGTCCTCCTCTCCTTCCTAGAAGACCTCTTCCTTATCTTCCAACTCCTAAGGTCTTCCCCCCTCCCCCCCAGCGCCTGGCATCTGAGGGCTGGATTTGTCGCAACCGCCACCTGCGGGAATATGAGCAGGAGGAAGCTGCAAGTCTAGGAATGAGCACACCAGCACACCTCTGTAAAACTACAGGGCTCCAAGAGAACAAGGAGAGAAATGCTTCGACGCTGCTGTCAGAGGTGAAATTGTGGTAGAGGCAGACAGCAGAGGCTCTTTTAGACAGAACAAGCTATTTTTTTTGTTCAGCATTTTTGGCTCTTTAGGCATTACGGGTACAGTGCTGAAATCAACTTGAAGCCAAATTTTAACCTTAAATGTGTAGGTAGAGCTCGCTGGGCTGCTTCTGGTCAGGGATTTAAATCCCCCCCCCGGACTTCTGCCTTGCCCGAGTCTTCCTGTGGGCCAGTCATCTTCTGGTCAGTCCAGCTCTTCTCACTTCTTTCCCACTCAGCTTAATTCTAATTCCGAATGTAGGACAGAGGACGGCATTGTGCTCCAAGACTCACTTACACACTGGCTGCCACTCCCCTTACTTGTACTAGTATTGGAGAATGTGTAGTTCATAAATAATTAATATCATCCTGTAGATCAATTCTCAGTGAAACATGATCTTTGAAATATTTTCATATAACCCTCTTTAAAAAAGCATTCACAGCTAAGAAGTATCTCACCAGTGTACACGTCACATCAAAGTTATATCCAACAGCTTATCTTTGTTGACATATACCATACTTCATAAATATTGGCCTTAAAATGTGCTTTTTGGGCTGAATATACCCACAAATAATCTAATAGAATATGTAAAGCATTACATCTTACATTCAAACCACATGTGCAATGTATATTTTTATCTAAAAATACAGTAATTGCAGAAGAATATGAAAGGACTGGATTCACCCAAATCTATGGGTTAAGCGGCAGATCCTAGGGCTGAATTTGGTAAGGCACCAATATATGTCAATGTCTTGCTATTTTGCCAGCAGTGTCTCAAAAACTGAGTAGGAACTTTATCGTTCAAATGCCTCAAATTGTTTTCTCTGCATTTACATATTAGTGGAGCTCAGCTTTGGATATCCTGACTTTAAATTTAGTCCATGCTAATACAGTTATCCGATCACATATGTCATTAAAAGCTTCTCTGACATTTTCTGCCCATCTCGATTCGCTATAATTTGTCTTGTTTTTACATAGAGTGGAAATATTTTTGGTTGCACCATTTCCGATGTGACTCCGAAATCTGATCACATTGGTTCAGGATAAATACCTCCAGGCATTTAGGTCAGTTCTAGGCCTGGGCAGAGTTCATGGAGTTCTACTCCGCAAAGTGTCACAAAAACTCCGCCATGCTCCGCAAGTTCCGCAAGTAGCGTAGTCTATTGAATCATGCTGCTTGTACTGATTTGAAGCACCAAGGGTTTGTCCTGCACTGTAAAATCAGCGTAAATGGCACTCCGCGTTGAGCCTGAGGTCACTGCTGCTTTCTTCCTCTCAAGTGAACACTGGTGCTGCTGCTTCCTCAGCGCAAGCAGCAGATTTCTCAACGTAAGCAGTCATAACCTGCTGCGTCCACCCGCATTGAGAAATCGCGCCGGGGAAAGGTCTTCCTTGCAATTTTTTTCTGGCCAACTTAACCTTGGTGAGCCGCGTGCAAGAGAAAACTCCGCTCTGTGTCACTTTGTAGAGTTTTACAGAGCTCTGTTGCGGAATGAGCAAAACTCTGCAAACTCCGCCGGGCGAGCAGAATTCGTCCCCCACCTCACCTCATTTTTATGGTTTGGATAATTACTGAGGGCGCTAGAGACAGACTTTTTTAAACAGTTGCCATCCACAAGATCCCTAACAAGTTTACCACTTAGGCAAACTAATTCTACACCGTGTTCAAATGTAGGGTGTACCATAGCAAGATAGACCGATACAATAGATCTTAAAATCTCTACTACACTATTTGAGCCCACACAGAAAGTGCTTTTGGTTACAGGAATTTGATATACTCATTCCACTACAAATTCTTTACGAACAACCGGCCTATTTTACAAGACCCCCTGTGGCCCTTCTGCGCTACGGTAACATCACTATTTTGATCTTCAGGTGGCACAATGTGCAGTAGAAAATTTACAAGACCATATGGCTTTTCATGACATTGTAAATATGTGCCTCTTTTACGCAGGAAACTGTGAGAAAAGGGCATTCCATGGGTGTTGTTGTGGGTGTTCTAAAGCAAAACCCATGGAATCTGAAGCATTCATAGATTCATGAGAAATTGTAAACCAGGGAATGCGTCAGAGTCTACCACCAGGGGTGGCATTAGGAAGGTGCAACAAAGAGAAATGTTTTAATTTCTCCTTGTTTTTTCCATTTTTTTATGTGTGCTGCATGTGCTGCATTTGTAGCTACGAAAACAGTATGTTACATTTTTTGTGTTTCTTTTGGATGGGAAATATGATTATTTTTTCATGTAAATGTTATGTGATTATTATTTGGAATTGTGTAGTTTATGTGTTGTAAGTGTTTTATGTGATGGATAGAGTTTTTTTTATAGTTTATTCATTTGCTTATGGTTGCATTTTAGTATACATAATTTATATATCATTTTATTATTCCAGTCTTCATTAAATATGGAATTTATTTCATTTTTAACTGATGTAATAAAATATAGTTATTTTTTAGAAAAAAACAATAAATTGTCTTGTTGGAGAAGTGTGGTTCAATGGTTAGAGTGGCAGACCCTGATGAAGAGGTCTGACCCAGGACCAGGGTTCAATTCCTGCCTTGGTGGGGTCTTGGGCTCAATTTCCCCGGACCTGATCATTCTCGCCTCGGTGCCTATTCTAATCATGGGTCCTACTCTGAAACTCTGGGCAATAGCTTGCTTAATCTCCACAACGGCCCCAACAGTGCTGGGATGCCTGGCTTCACCTTGGGGGTGCCCAGGAGTGGACATTTCACAGGGAAACACCAGGAGGGTTCCACAGCGGTATGAGTACAGCGCCAGGACGCCCCATTGCTGGGGCAGCAGTGTGCTTTACAAGTACAAATTCATTTGTTGATAGTTTTTAGGGACTTTGCTAGGTTACTGTTCGACCTGGCTCTTTTTGCAGGGTTATCCCCAAACCTTTTACCTTCCTACTTTATTTTGTCTGAACTGTTTTAGTTGGCTTTAGGACTCTGGGCACTTCACCACTGCTATTCAGTGCTAAAGCACACGCTCTCTCTCCTTTAAAGTTAGTATGATTGGGCTTAACTTGTTTGGCATATTTAATTTACTTGTAAGTACATGGTACACTAGTATCCCATATACCCAGGGCTTGCGTCACCCACAGAAGTAGTCTTTCACACCTGTCTCAGACCTCTCCCAATGCAGAGCAGCATTGTGCAGTTTACTGCCACAGTGACTTACAGTTAAAGTTACGTGCCAAGTCTGAAACTCCCCTACCACTACATATATGTCACCCCTAAGGTAGGCCCGATGTAGCCCATTGGGCAGGGTGCTGCGTCAGTAAATGGTAGTACATGTGCTATTATTGTGTTACTTGTCCTGGTAGTGACAAACAGCCTATTTGGTTTCTCACTGCTGTGAGTACTGCTCCTACCATAGGTTTGCATTAGGAATTCCCTGATATGTTTTTCAGTGGTTGTTAGACCTGTCAGCCTTAGGGTGGTCTCCCCTACATTTTTGCCCTTTTTGCCTCCCATTTTTATCCTATATTTTGTTGGACTTAGGACTCTGGGCGCCTCACCACTGCTAAACAGTGCTGAGGTGCAGGTGCTCTTCCCTAAAACCTTGTGAGGCTGGCATATCTGCCACAAGCCACTGCTACCGCAGTAAGGTTTAATCCTCCAATAGGCTAACATTGGGAACCTCCCGTTATGGAATAACTTCTGACAGGGACCTAATAAGTCTATCATGTTTGGTCTTGTTGGACTCGGGGCGGGGAACCCTTTCCAATGATATATAGGGTTTGGGCATTACTACGCTAGGGATCCCACTTTTATAAAGTGGACCTTTTCCTGCCTACACTTAGATTAGGCTGCAGACTCCCCCCTCCCCTCTGCGTACTGATAGCCTGCCTGGGTTGGGAGGTGGGAGTGGTGATTCACACCTTCTTCCCTGGGATGAGCTGTGACGGGCTGCCCACTGTAGCCTTAACGGCCTGTCTCTCGTCACTGTGACAGCTAGGTCAGGGAAGGCAGGGAACATACCAGAACACCCTGGACTCTTCCAGAAGCCCCTGCCCCCAGGCCCTTCCAGAGACTTCCACCACTTTCTAGCCCTTAGACTAAAAAGATATATAAGGGAGGGTCCTGGCCTCACATTCTTGTTACACTGCTGGACCTGGATGAATTCCTGCTGGAGTGAGGACTGCTGCGCAAGAGGATTGCCACTGGGAAGGAGGCTGACTGCTCCAAGGAACTGCTGCCCCACAACCTGCTGAGCTGCCCTACTGTCTGCTGATTCAGCCCTGCATGGGAGATTGCAACATCACCACCAGAGTGTCTCCACAACATCCCAAAGGAACTACTTTTCTTTGAACCACATTTTAAAGAGTCTTCAACCTTTTAAAGATTGCCTTTTTGGGACTGCACCCATTTTAAGCTAAAGGAAACTACCTGTCCTTGGACCACAGCGTTTTAAAGACTGCCCTTTGGAACAGCAACAACACTCTCAAGATTTGCCCTGCAACACTGTGCCTGCCCTCAGCACTGCTGGCCCCGTGATCCTCCCGAGGGCTCTGTGATTGCCTCTGCTTCTGGCACAAGCCGACTGAAACTGGCCCTGAGGTCACCGCCACTGGGACTGGAGCGCGCTGTGTAGCGCTGAGAAGCGAAGCGCTGTGTGGCAAGAGGCTCCGTCGTTGCCCCGGACTTGGAGGCACTGTTAAGCGCTGTGCTAAAGGAGTGCTGTGTGGCCGTGACCCCCACCTGTGCAGCGCCTGCTGAGCCCGAGGCCCCAGGGGGAGAGGAGCCTCGCACCCGCGCCCGCAACCACCACCCCAGGTAACGCCTCAGTGCAACCAGGCTGCTGCGAGGGGGCGGGGTGCGGGTTGGCCGGGTACCTGGAGTGTGAGCTTTGTGCTTGGCTGGGAACCGTCCTTCACTGACCGGCCTACGGGGGCATAATTACTTTGTAATTGACACTGGGGCATTTTTTTAGCATTACCAGCAGCGCCTGGGCAGCCGCACTTCCTACGCTGGGAGCATCATTTCTATGAGAGGCACACTTATTACGCTGCACGGGAACTTTGGCCTAAGAACCTTCCCACAGTGAATTTTGACCATAAGAACCTACCTCAAGTGAACTTTTGCCATCCAAGGACACTGTGAGAAAGACATTACTAGCAGGAGCCCTTGGCACACATGAGCTTTTGGTGATTTGATCAGGCCTGGGAACTGGATTCATTCTTATTGATTATTGATCTTGCTTGGAAACTGGAATCCTTTTCATTATTGATCTTGCCTGGAGCTGGATTTACCTGCTTTTGGTTCTCGCATAATTTTTAGATAAAGAAATTCTTATTCTTATACAAAACTGGTGTAGTGTTCCTATTGTGAGTGTTTTTACTGTGTCATCGCCGTTGTGTGTTGCACAAATACTTTACACATTGCCTCTGAAGTTACGTCTTTGCTGCTCTGCGCCAAGCTACCAGGTCGGAAGCGGTGGTCCCTACTTGGACTAGGGTGCATACCCCTGCCAACTAGAGACCCCGGTTCTAACAGTGGTAATTTCTGATCCGAAAGGAGTAGTGTTGCCATGTTTGATATGTTTGAAATAGTGGTGATAAATACTGCTTATTGGTGAAGGTCGATTTTTCATTACTATTTTAGAAAAGGCACTTTTAGAAAGTGGACATTTCTATGTACTTGTGACTCTTTCTCCATTGCAGCCTGACTCCAAATCATGTCTAGGGTAAATGGAGAGCTGGGCTTGTGCATACGTTCCAGACAGATACAGCACAGGTAGGGCTGAGGTGGGACAGAAGTGTCTGTGTCCATATGCATACTGAATGGTCTTCCAGGGCCGGGAGAGAGGGAGGTGAGGTGCACTTACATGGGTATACGCTAGGCCTTGCCTTCACACTAAGGGCTTGTTTGCCCCCCACTGGTGTCTGGAGCCAGACCTGTGAATAAATGGGGTTGTTGTACACTTCTAAAGTTTGTTTAAAGTTTGTTTAAAGTTACCTCCACATGAAAGACATTTTGAGTATAAGCATAGGGGCTCTGATCACATATGTGTGGACACTGAGTGGACTTGTGACCAGATGCTGCTGGCTCTACAGACTGCACATCACGAAAAGGAACTGTTATGCTGCCAGGTAGAAGTGCCATGGGACTGACTTGCTTGTTGTGCTGACTTGTGGCCTGTTGGGCTACAAGAAGGACTGTCACTTTGCTCAAGGAACTTGAATTGCTCGTCTGCTGCTTGGTCCCTGCTCTCATGCTCCCTAGTTGTTCTCCAGGGACTGGGTGGTGTGCCCCCTCCCTGTTTCGCTGTAAAGTCTCTACCACCATGGGGTGGGCTGTGCTGGAGTGCTGATTCCCTTGTGTTTTAACTCAGCGTATTTTTCTGTACTAGTGTGTGTCCTAAGTTCTAGAGATTAGGCATGGTGAGCTCATCACCTGATCTATGGGGGTGGGAAGCCCCTGACCAAGAGAGCGTAGAGCACTCTTAAAGCCCCTGAGCTCCATTCGGAGGAACTGTGTACACCACAGTCATCTGGTCTTGCCCGCCTTTAGCGCAGGCAAGGTGGAGTGGATCAAGGGCCTCAGAGAGGCACTGCGGGCTGAGGAAAATGAGACTCATGGCCTTGTTGTCTGGGCAACACCAAGGAACCTGATCGGTAGGCTGCCTTTTTCCCAGCGTATTGCCACAGCAACGAGTAGGCACCAGTACCATCGCGAGCATCTGGAGGAGAGGGGACCCGTGTTTGAAGGGTGTTGTTATCACCTATGAGGCAAGGTAGAAGTTCCAAGAGCGGTGTGGAGTAGTTAGGAGAGGCCGAGCCACCGGGGAATAGCTCTCTCTCATTTTCACTCCCAAAAGTTACTGCATGCCATCTAAGAGGTGGCCAGCTGCTTCTGTGCCCTCCGTCTCCAGAAGGCAATTCTGAATGGCGTACTTGACAAGCCATGCCTGGGTTTCTTCAATAAAACGCTTACCGATATCCACAGTGTGTGCCTGTCACTCCTGGGAACGTACCCTGGTTCTTGGTGGTAGGACCATTGTTTGCGGTCTACCTAATATAATGCAGAGCGAAAGTCCCAGAACCAACAGAAGAAAATACGTCTTAGCTCTGTGAACTTTTGTGCTAATGACCACATACTAAAACAGTTATCAACATTTTTTTTTGTTTTTTTTTGCAGAGTTTTATATAGCGCGTACTAGACCTGGACTGAATCAGGTATCAGAGCGCTTTACATAGCACCAGTTACATTACATGAGGACACGCATTCATTTTAGGCACGGGCGATTAAGTGATTTGCCCAGATTCACAGGAGGTTTTTGGCATCGTTACCGAGACTCGAACCCAGATCCCCAGGTCTGAGGTCAAGTGCCCTAGCCGTTAGGCCAACTCCTCTCCCCACAGTGGAGTCCCCTCTATAAAACCTTCATGTTCGATGTGGATTATATTTTTGATTTCCGTCCATCCTTTCTGCAGGCCCTAGATGATTTTGGAAAAAAATCTTTCTCCCACATCTAATAAATTTATTTGCCCATCACTATGGGGGGCAATCACATACTTTTTCATGAATATGGGCTTTATAATAACTCCCTACCAGCTTTCTGGATTTACTCCTTTTTAAAATATTTTTTGAATTAGCAAGTGATACAGCCTAGTCCACTAATCAATATTTACTTTGATTATAATTGCAGGTAGGTCGACAGGGCCAGCTTCTAACACTAATTTCAGTGATATTATTGTCTTATTGTATTTTTAACCACCAGGGAGGATTGGGCTGCTATCTGCTTTTCTATCAAAAACTTTTAATTATGTGCCATATCAACATAGCTGTTAGAATATGTTTTCTCCAGAATTGTTTCCCATGTGTCTCCCCGCATCAAACACTGTTTCTTACCTAACTCTTTGCCACTCCCACATTGCACAAAAATCCAGAATTTTTAAACATTTTAGAAGCTATTACAACAAGCATATTTTTCTAAAATTTGACATGAAAGGTATTTTTCTTTTATGATTAGTACTTTTTTGTAGTCTCTTTTTGTTGTTTGAAGGATAACTTTTGTGTCACAGTCGTGCGCAAACCTAATACTTTTCTCCATCTTTCCCATTTTCTTATCTTGAATTTTAGTAGTCTAAATTCTTGGTTGAACCATATATTTTCCTTCCTCTTATCTAGATTATTTTTCTTTTCTATTTTCTTATCAGGTTTTAATTCATCCATTAAACTTAAGAACACCTGTTTGATTATTTCATTTTGCCAATTTATGAAATCAGCCAGTACATGCTCTTGAATTATATTTTGTTGCGGCTAAATGTTTGTAAACGGGAGTAAATGCTTTTCCTTATCCTTGTGTTAAATACATACTAAAGGCCTGATTATGAGTTTAGGTATTATTTAGAGTACCTGATAAGATACCACAGGGTAGGGTATTTATCGGGTGGGTTAAAAAGACCTCTTAAAAGTTTGTTGGGAATAACACACATATTTTTGTTTTTACGCACCGAGATCCACATGATAAATTAAATATCATATGCTTTCTTCCTATTAAATTTCGGTAGATTTGACCAGCCAAAATGTACCAAAGGTGGAGGAGGTATTTAACGCATTAAGGGCCAGATGTAGGTCATCAATTACCGGTCGGTAACGGGCGATTTCGGCCGTTACCGACCGGTAATTGGTTTTCGAGATGTAGGGGCCAATATTTGACAGATTCGGTAAATTTACCGAAACGGTAAATTTACCGAATCTGTAAAATACCGAATCGGTAATTTTACCGATTCGGTAAAACCCAGATGTAGGTAGCACTGTTTACAGTGCTACAGGCCTTCAGAATTCGGTATTTTACCACCCAATCCAATTGGGTGGTAAAATACTGAATTCAGGTGTGCATGCACATCTGTGCATGCACACCTGTGCCATGTGGCACACAGACATGCCCTTAGGGCATGTCTGTGTGCCACATGGCACACATGCCTGTATTTGGGGTGCTAAAGGGTGTCAAAGTGACACCCCCTGCACCCTTGCTGAAATTGTTATTTACCGAATCTGTAAATACCGATTCGGTAATGCCCATTGATTCCTATGGGCTTTGAAGCCCATAGGAATCAATGGGCATTACCGAATCGGTATTTACAGAATCGGTAAATACCGAATCCTAACGATTCGGTATTTACCGAATCTGAAATACCTACATCTCCCCCCCTCTATTTTACCACTTCTTAAATACCGAATCGGTATGATTCGGTATTTAAGAAGTGGTAAAATAAAATTACCTACATCTGGCCCTAAATATCTTCAAATGTAGCTGTTACTGTCGGCTGCGACAGTAACAGCAACTGAGAAGCAATGTAAGCGTGAACATGAGTTCCTTTCATTAAACTTGAATGGAGCTTGAGGGAGTAAGGAATAAGTAGTCACGATATTCCTGATGAAGGGAACATTCCCCCTGAAATGCATTGGATTTTTAAATAAATTATCGTGACTGGTGGAAACGTTTCACTCTTCCGTGCTCTACAAAAGACTTCCTCAAGGGGAGTAGAACGTATAAAATGAATTGAAAACATGGAGAAAATGGTTGAGAAACGTATGGAGTAACAATGAAAAAGATTAATAGAGGATTACAATTGAGACTTTGATTCATTTGATGCATCCATGGCTGTGCATCTTGTACAGGGGTCTACCCCGGTTCCTTTTTGGTTAATGTATTTTCAGCGCACTGGGTGAAGCGCTATCAATTTTGCACGCCGTTATTGTGATGCAGAAATAGAGCAATTAAGTAAAGAGGTAAATACTGAGTACAAAGGTGTGCATTCCACCACCCACGTTGATTTATGGTTCGTTTATGTACAGGAAGGTGTTCCTTCCTGTACATAAACAAACATTTTTAAAAATGCTATTTTCAATTTTTATGTGTGCTGGATGAAGCAGCACACATGAAAGTTACAAAATTGCATTTTAGGGTTGTTTATGTGCAGGAAGGTACACCTTCCTACACATTAACCAATCCTCCCCTGTGCACAGACACCCTTGCACTCTGGTGCAATGGTGCCTGCGTTGGTGCTAAGTTGTGAAACTCAGCGCCATCGCAGGGGGAAACGCAAGGCTGCACCACATTCTTGTAAATATGGTGCAGCCTTGCGTTTCCGAAGTGGCGAAGGGTGTCGTTAAGCCTAGGAGGCTAACAACACGCTCCACCACTTTGTCCTACATATGGCCCTCTATGTGGGCTTTCAGAGTGGTAGCCAGCCAGAGATTAAGCAGAGTCACTTGTAATTGTGGTTTGGTTTTGAGAGAAGTACATGAATATATAGTTAAACATTTTAAGTGGCTCTTAATCTAATGTATAACGTATGTAAGTAATTATGGTAAATATATCAGAAAAGTGAACTTTTTTCCTTGATATGTAATGGAATCCTACACTATTTCTACTGCTGGTTTCTAGACGTGTGTTCCAAAGCCCAGCATATTACCCTAAAATGGCTTGCTGACATACATGCGCCCTCTCTAAAGAGCAACGTCCAATGTTTATAGAAAGGATGCTCTTCAGTCTAACAGTATGTCCCCCATTATTGAATGACCTCCTTCCCTACGGCTTAAGTCCTTGGGTTTATACAAACTGTTCCATAGGAAAAATGCACCAAGCATCGTTTTGACGTCATAATTGGAGCAGGTAAGTGCAAAAAGCAATTATTAAAATCACATTTAGGAATACTTGCAATGATTCCCAGACAAACCACATACTATTCTTGAATTTAAGTAATGCGTGATTGGCAAAAGTTGCTATGCAAATTTACTGATAACTTTAAGTAATGTATTTGTTGCAATATCTACAGATGGTGGCCACGCATTCCTATAGACATCATTTCATCCCCAGACTTTGACCCTAAGCAAGAGGGAGAAAGCAGAAAAAGCTGCAAAGGGAGAAAGCAGATGGATGTCAGGCACACAACCTTAGTAAACAAAATCTGTTCAAGTAATGACTCTGATCTCTGCTTATCCCCTTAGAACAATGGCACAGTCCAGTACTGTGTACTAAGAAACATACACGTTTATTCAGATATTGAGCCACTGAAAACGCTTTTTTAGTGGTAAAGTTTAATATATTTCAGACACTTAATAATTAGTTTCTTGTGACAAATGTAAAACTTTTTTTTATTTGGTAGCTATAGTATTTTGCAACATAAGCAACATGAAGGTAGAGAACGAGGGGAAAGAAAACATTTTTTTTTTGTTAAAAGGTGAGCCTGTGTGAGCAGGAGAGGAAAGTATCATGTTTCTGTCTGTGGCCACAGGGAAAAAAAGAGTTTTCAATCATCTGCAATGCTTCGGATTAGAAGCATTTAATCATTATTTTATCTTCCCAGAGGAATATGTCCACGGGTGAATGTTTCATTCAAAAGTGCTAAAAGCTACCATAATTCTTAAGAGGTTTTTGTGAGCAGAGCCATCAGCATTTTACCAAGGGAATAGTTTAAGATTCATATAATGAATGGAGCTGTACTTACAATGTTCTTTACTTGGAAACCTGTGATATGTCATCTCATAAAATAGCTTCACGAGTGGCAGGTTGAATAGAAGCTAAAAAAAGCTCCTTCCTCTGACTAGATCAGTGATTTGACACAAGGTGAAAGAACTGTTTGACCTTTAAGAAGTCTGCAAGTGATCAAGATGGCGAAAGTCTCTAATATCTCTTCACATAGCCAATAAGCGATCTTGGGAGTCTATGGCTATGACAAGCATGCGCACCTGCCTACATCTAAACTCACAGTACACATTGGCATTGTATGGCTTTGGGTGAATGAATCCGCCAATCTATCTGCACACTATCCGAGCAATGCATGGATTTATATATGTACTAGCAGTCCGTCCCGACGGAGTCCGGGTATAAATAGATTGTGTGTAATGTGTGTATTTGGCAAGGGCAATTTATTTTAAATACTCGCGGTAGACAACATTTTTTGTTTCATTAGAATAGGGACGGAGAAGGCCCAGCTACAGCCCTGGTTAATGTTAGCAGGCGCGTGTAATTGTTGAAGTAACCTGATGCCTGAGCCCGACTACAGCCCTGGTTGATTTTAGCAGGCGTGTGTAATGTCGTTGAATGAGAGAGTTATCAGCCGCGGGTAAATCCGTTTAATGAGAGAGTTGAGTGACAGCGAGTAGGAGAGTAATTGTCCCCGCAGACACGCTCATTTGCGTGTTCCCCCGCTTGAGGCCAAGATGCAGGCCTGTTTGATATTAGCAGGCGTGTGTTCCCCCGCTTGAGGCCCAGCTGCAGCCCTGGTTGATGTTATCAGGCACGTGTAATTAGTGTACTCATCCGCCGCCTGTGCCCGGCTAGAGCCCTGGTTGATGGTAGCAGGCGCGTATAATATCGTTGAATGAGAGAGTTCAGTAACAGCACGCAGGAGAGGCTGCAGTAACGTTACTCACCAGGCCTCCAGGTGAACGCGTTTGTCACACCCCCAGCACACGCCCACAGCTGACGATCTTCTGATTAATGTACGACCCACATGGCATGAAGGGTGGAACGTAGCATACGCCCCTAGCGTTTCTCACGTCCCCAGCGTTCCCCTTGATGTGGCGCAAATGCGTTCACATGGCATGAAGGCCAGACGCACGCCCCCAGCGTGTCTCATGCCCCCAGCATGTCACGCCCCCAGCGTGCCCCTTGATGCTGCGCAGCAACGTAATTGGCGCTTGTATGTATGACTCACATGGCATGAAGGGCGGACACACGCCCCCAGCGTTTGTCACGCCCCCAGCACAACGCAGACACGCCCCCAAGGGACTACTTTGCTGGCACGGTTCTTTTACCTTTTAAATGTATAGAGGAGTTGGCCTAACGGCTAAGCCGCTCGACCTCGGACCTGGGGATCTGGGTACGAGTCTTGATAACGACGCCAAACATCCTGTGATTCTGGGCAAATCACTTAATCTCCCCGTGCCTAACAAAAATGAATGTGTGTCCTCATGTAATGTAACTGGTGCTATGCAAAGCGCTCTGATACCTGATTTAGTTTGGGTCAAATTAGGGCTATATAAAACTCTGCAAAAAAAAAATATATATATATGGTGGCCGTCTGCATAGCCTATGTCCTTCTGCTGCAACCGCCCTTTCCAACGCTGTATTGGGTTTTGTGATAGGTGTTGTGGTTACTGAGATTACCCACCACAAAGGTTTGGGCTCTCTCTTTATAATATTAGTATGGATTTATAATGACAAACAACCTATATGTAGCCATCTCAGCTTTCACTAGTGAGATGAGACCATACATGCATATCGCTACTACTAAGGTGACTTGTTGCTTGTTCCCCATCTGCAGAATTATGCAGCAAAAGAAAGGTGTGACAAACAATCACAAGTCTGAGATAGGCTAACATAAACCATGACATCGATCTAAAGGATGTGGAAGAACATAAGCCAAAACCACATTGCCAAGTCTATTCAACTTTCCCTCCTGAGGGAAAATATGTTTTTTTGTTTAGTAGCAAGCTAGATGTGATCACTTCCTACACTAAACAGTGTAGGGAGTGTAAGCCAATAAATACCATATTACCTGCATAAATGATTTATTCAAATTCTTTTTTCAAGACTTAGGGCCTGATCATGAGTTTGGCGGTCCAGGAGCTGGCCGCCATGCCAACGTCCCACTGACTGCCTGTTAGATTACGAGTATTTTCATTGTCTGGCGGACAGGCGGTGAGGCGATTCTGCAGTGGTGCAGTTTAAAGGCTTATAGTGAGCCTTAAACTGCTCCCCACTTGCACTGCCAGTGCACAGTCCTGCACGGGAAGGTATGCACCATGTCATGCAATGCTTCCTGTGCAGGAACTGGGGGTACAAAAATGCAGGGAGCACAACATGTGTTCCCCTGCATGCACCCCATACACAGGGGCAGAATGGGGACCTTACAGGGTCCCCTTTTTTTCCTTTCTGCCAGGTGTTGCATGGAGGAGGTACCTCCATGAGACCGCTTATTGTGAAGAAAGTTGTAATATGCTTGCCGGTGCCACAGGGCACCACCGTGCATACTGCGGCCCTCAGCCAGCTGAAATACCGACAGGCAACACGGATCCCTGGCGGTTGCAGCTGTCTTCTGGAGATCCGACCACTGTAGTCGTTATACCCTGAAGCAGTGGTCGCCGACCACCACCACACCTCCACCATGTGTTTGGTGGTCCTATAGACTGCCAGACTCGTAATTAAGCCCTTAGTGTTTTTATAGTATTAACCGATATCGGGATACATGAGGTTACATTTTTTCAGTGATATAAAATCACATTAAAAAGCCCTTCTAATTATTAGGAGAGCTGTTTCCATGTGTCAATAAACTGTAAGATGCTATCTGTAGGGCAGTAAACTAATTTGCTCATATTAATTTCTCTGTTCTGTGGTAGTAACATAAAACAATAATAGGACATACCATAATTCCCTTCTTGGGAAATGCTGTAACGGTTTCTCATGCACATTAGCTGATATTCCTTCCCTCAGAAGAGATCAAGCTACTGCTTTGTCAGTATAGATTTCTTTCCTAATACTTTTCACTTGACTGCCTCTTTTGAGTGTCTAATTCTTTAAACAGACTTCAAAGCAGTTTTCACATGCTTTATTAACTTCCTCTAAGTGTGCTTTTCACACCCAAGGTGACTCCCAGGAGAAGATGGCAGTCTTTTTCAGAAACTGTTTTCACAGCTCAGATTCTCTTAGCCGAAAATTCGTTATCATCACAGATTTTAGTCTGTTCACATAAATTCTGGCGCAACCGGTAAACAGTAATTTCTCAGTTTGAAATTACATTAGTATCCCAGTTAGATCCGCTGATACAATATATTGTACCTGCAATATCAATAAAAAAGACAACATGTTTTTGCATTGTGTCATCAATGCCATTATAGTTCATCCCACATTAAGGAAGAAGTTGATGGACTATTTCCTTGAACAACACATTCTCTTATGATATCGGAACTCTGACATACTGAAGCCCACTTCCTTCTATTCCTATTCAGGGCCAGATCGGTTCTTCCTCTGAGCCGGGGCTGGAACCATTTAGTCTTTTCTTTGAAGGTCAACAGCTGCCCTTGCACCTATCAATCAATCAATCAATCAGCGGTAGGTGAAGTGCGCTACTCACCCACGAGGGTCTGAGGGCGCTGGGGGAGGATAGGTCTAGGAGCTCCGATCAGTTGAAAAGCCAGGTATTGAGTGCCCGCCTGAAGGTGAGTAGGGTAGTTGAGCATCTTATTTCAACTGGGAGAGCGTTCCATGCTGTGGCGGCAGTGTAGGAGAAAGCTCTCCCTCTGGCTCTGCTTCGGTGGATGCGGGGGACCTCTGCTAGGGAGAGGTCGGAAGAGGGAAGGTTCCTCTTGGGATTGTGGAAACTCATTCATTGTTGAGGTGTTTGGGCCCGATGTTGTTCAGGGATTTGTATGCGTTCGTGAGTAGTTTGTAGGTGACCCTCTTCTCAATGGGGAGCCCGTGGAGCTCTCATAGGTGCGGCGTCATGTGCTCCCGGCATGGTAGTCCTAGGACGAGTCTGGCGGCGGTGTTTTGGATGGTTTGAAGTTTGAGAAGTAGTGATTTGTTGATTCCGGCATAGAGGGAGTTGCCGTAGTCGAGCCTGCTGGTGATGAGTGTGTCTCACAGTCTTTCGGCAGTCTGAGGGGATCCATTTGAAAGTCTTACATAGGGTACGGAGGCAGTTGAAACTGGCAGCGGCAATAGCGTTGAGGAGTCGAGGATTATGCCGAGGTTCTGAGCGTGGTCTGTTGGGGTCGGAGGGGGGCCGAGGGTGGGAGGCCACCAGGATTCGTCCCACACTGAGGTGCTGGGTCCAAAGATGATAACCTCGGTCTTTTCGGAGTTGAGTTTAGAGACAACTGTCCTTCATCCATTTGGCTACTCCACTCATTCCCTCCTGGAAGTTCATTCTGGTGTCTTCTGGGTTGCTGGTGAGGGAGAGGATTAGCTGGGTGTCGTCGGCGTAGGATATGATGCTGAATCCGTGCTGTCTGACAATGGTGGTGATGGGGGCCAAGTAGATGGTGAATAGGGTCGGGCTCAGAGAGGATCCCTGGGGCAACCCGCAGATGATGTCGGTGGGTTTGGAGAGGAAAGGGGGGAGCATGACCCTCTGTGTTCGGCCGGAGAGGAAGGATCAGATCCATTTGAGGGCGTCTCCGCAAATTCCCGTGTTGTGGAGTCTGGTGGTTAGTATGCGGTGTGAGATGGTGTCGATGGCTGCAGACAGGTCGAGGAGGATGAGGGCGGCGGTGTGTCCCTGATCGAGCAGCATGCGGATGTTATTGGTGGCCGCGATTAGGGCTGTCTCGGTGCTGTGGTTGATGCGGAAAACAGATTGGGAGGGGTCCAGTATGTTGTTTTCTTCCATGAAGGTTGTCACCTGGGTGTTCACGATTCGTTCTGAGACTTTGGCCGCGAAAGGAAGGAGGGAGATGGGTCTATAATTCCTGAGGTCGGTTGGGTCCGCCGATGGTTTTTCACCTAAATTACTCGTTCCAGCTCCCTGTGGAGTTTTGCAGCAGACATAGTGGGGGCATGGAAAAGGAAATATAATTTGTTAATGCTTCCATCATCTAAGAACAAATATAGTAAAAAGTATTAATAGAAATAAAGATAAAATGGGGTTTGATGGATGTGTGGATGGATAGAAACAGAGAGCGGAGTGGGACTGGCCCTTTCTCAGATTCAGCCTTCATCCGTGTTCTCAGAACACTATTTTTCCAACCATTCTTTAATTTGATTAAGTACACCAAACAAAAGTCTAAAATGCAAATCCACTTTCATATATTGAGGACCGTATTCCTTGCATTGCTCAAGTGCTGGTGCAATTTTGCATTAACAATTTCCAAATACACAATTTTTTTTTCAGTAGTACAATAGTGTTCCAACATTTGCAACGCCACACAATTGTAGAAGTGATATTGTCACTGACTGTGCAGTGCAAAAATAATATTTTACATCTGTTGGCCATTCTAAATCTTGGATGAAACCTTGGAGCACATGTAAAATTGCCTCAGTTTATCTATTCCCGACATTTATTGCCAATTTCCTGAATTACGTTATATGAAGTTACCAACAACATCTCTATCTTCTATTTACCAGAAGGTATATCTCATGATACATGACTAGTAGTCTCTAGGTTTTGCGTTCGCCACATAAGTGGAAGAACAAATTACCCCGGGAAAAGGTGCGTATTTGCGGGATTTATAGCATAAAATTGTGATGTTTGTTCTCAGAATATCTCTGAAAGCGAACCGTAAACTGGAAAAACTATCTACTTTCCTTTCGTGCATTTGGTGAACACAATAAGTACATTCACTGTTGCTCACTGGTTTAATATCATTGGCCCTTTGAAGCCCCTATTGACTTGCAAACAGAGCACTTGAGAGAAACTCTTAGCTCAAGTTATACTGAAGGGTTCTGAGGGAAATCCCTTACAAATTTTGTATTGGTGTGCTTACTTCCTTAAAACCAATATCTGAACATTAAGGTCGATTCACTAAACTGCCAGGAGTAGTAGAAGTGGTCTCACTTACCCTTTGACCTTAACGACATTCCAAGAAGTGATATCATGTTACCTTTGACCCTGGATCTTCAGAGGAAGTGAGGTCACATGACCTTAATCCTTTGACGGTAATTAACTTACTCAAGTTCCATCATAACTGTATGATTAAAATAACAACACAGCACAGACAAATGTCTGTTGTAGCTTCTATTAATATCAGGGAGTGGTCAAGATCTTTGAAAGTGGTAGAGTGTTATATTTACCCTAAACTGTAGCGAGCAAGCGTAGTGAGTGAGCCTGATCTCTTTTTTAGTGGGGTTTGGTGGGTTCTCCCCCTGATAACATTTAGAAACCAATGGGGGTAAGATAGTGCCTTTTAACCCCTTGCCTGCTTCTGTTGGCCGTTGGCCGACGGCAGCACTACCCCGCCCAATTTGCAGAAGTGCCGCACTGCCGCAAAATCGCGGCCGCAGGAAAGGGGTTAAATCACAATGTCCACATACAGTTGATCAAAAGCCATTGGGTCTGAAGGGGTACTAATTAAATATTCTAAATCCTTCATACTTTGCCAAGACAATGAAATCTGATGCTCCCCGGGAGTTGACTTTGTTTTTTCTGAAAATGTGCCATGGGTGCTCCCATATGTCAACAATTATATTCATTGGTCCAGAGCCATCATTTTGTCAGGGATGATACTATTGCAAACAATTACACATAAAAAACCAGTGCTAGAACATTACCATTACCATTACTGTCGTCCATATACCATTGAGCCATCTGTCAGAAAATACCTCTAGTATATCAATGTCAGTATGGTTGGTCCCTGCCATATATCACAGTACTCTCTTAAGCAAAGAATTATCTCCAAAGTGCTAACGTTAGTATTGAGCCATGTGTTCCCCTTTGCCAAAAAGTCACTCAAATGTGTTAGTTCCAGCATTTCTCAAGGGAACCTCATATGCAAAACAATTACATCAAATGCCAGTTTTTTACGATGGGTGTCTATTATGCCAACAATTACCTCCACTCTGCCAGCGCCAGCATTATGCACAAATGCCTGCGGTGCTTAGAATTGTGTCCAGTATGCTATTGCTGAGAATTTACCATACATGGATGCCTCTATAAGCCAAAAATGACCTTCAGTGTGCCAGGGGTAATAGGAGATTCATAAGCATAATACCATATTGTCTCTCCTCATTTTCACTCACTTATTTTCATTCACTCTTTCTTACTCACTCTGATTCTCACTCTAATTCTCAAACACTCTGATTCTCTCCTGCTCAATCAATCTTACATTCTCACTACTTGTCATTGACTCTCACTCATTTTCACTCACACACAAGCTCACAAATAGACGTGGTCTCACATACGCACAGCCTCTCTCACAAAGACACTCACGTACAAGCACACACATAACATACATTTTCATGTACCTCAGCTGGCAGTGAATTCTCCTTTCTGCTCTGATTTCTCTATTTTTAATTACACTAGTAGTGAATAATGTAATAGTTGTAACTATTAGTGTAATACACAATAGTCAGAAACGTAGTAGGTCAGAGGCCAAGCCTCTGTGATCCTACCTCATCTGAGTTCAGGGGTTGCAAAGACAGAGCAAGAAAGAGGTCGAGAAGTAAGCCAGAGGCTGCAGAGCAAACCACCTTACATGACATCCATGTGTTTGAAGACTCTAAATACTCTGCAGCTTGTGTACAGTCTGAGTTTATTAACCAATTTACTTTGTTTTGTAAATCCACCTGGCTAAAGTAGGCAGCATTTGTAGGGGGATGATAACTGAGGTTATAATGAATGGCATCAGTTTGTAGCTGTTACTTCCTACGCTTTTATTTACTGGTTCTGCTAGTAATAGGACCCTGTGACACCGCCATTCTGTATCACAGTGCTGTTAAATGAGTTACACCCAACTGCCTTATTAACTTTCTAGAATGGCCACGGTAAGTTGCTGCAGGAAATATGCCAGTATCATCGGGGTTAAATACAGCTTTCTGTTTTTTACTCCAATCATGTACATGATTAAAATGCATGTCTCCAAATAACGCTGCACAAACCAAGGCTGTAAAACATAGCAGAGAAAAGTGCTCTATCATGGAGGAAACCTACTGTTTTTAAATCAGATAGTTCACCTTTACATGTGCCCTGTTAGCCCTCAGAGTTGGGTGATTAATCTACACAGGTGGTACTAAGGAAATATTTAAGAAAAGTATATCATTACAGGTACAGTTGTCAAGATCTATGTAGGCAAATTTACATTTTCAGGTAAGGATGCCAAATGTTAAATACAAACTTATTTTCTCATGCCAGTCTGATTAAAGAGTAAGAACTTCCTTAAAGTTGTTCCATTAATATTAATGTTAATATTCTAATTCAATGCAGAAAGTACTGTTATTTTACCTTCAGTAAGAACTACCCCAGTTCTGATAGACACCTGTCCTCCAGTGTTTGTAATTGACATCCCATGTTGGTGTAGCTGGAGGAGAAGCTTTTAGGAAAACGAAAAGCATATATTTTTATTCAGTGCACATGTAGCTGGCCTCTACTTAGTAGCTGTAGCCACTGCAGAGGTCTAATTACCAGATGTTTAGAGCAACGAATTGGAGGAGGGAAGACAAGAAAACACAATGTTATATCTTTCAGCAGCAATATTGTAAAATGGTTATGTAGATGTTATAAATATGAATAATGTGAGAGCTTGCATTACTATTCACTGTTGTGAGAAAAGGTTGAATACCAAAGCATTTGAAGTGTCGAAACGATGCTTCTCTTTATTTTATCAAGTGCAAAAGCAAAGACAGTGAGTCCCTCCCAGCCACCCAGTGGCTCAAAGTCAGGGTAAATGATACACTTTTACTTTTAAATTTCAGGATATGCAGATCAAGTCACTGTTTTCAGTAATGGCAGCCTCTATTCGGTTGTGGTCAGCCACTCACAGTGCTTTATACCTAAATGGTCAACATTACAAAAAGCTCCCTTGGTCAATCAGAGGGCCCTATGTTGTGAACTTTCAGTGCCATGGACTAAGAAGGGACCAACCATCCAGATATACCTATGTTTTTAACAGCATCTTTTCCAACCCTAGCCCCTCTTTTTTGAAAATGGCAGTGAGTTAAGTTCTAACATTTTAGCAAATTTGGTATATTTCCACACCATAGCAAAGTTTCCTATGGTATTTAACATGGGAAATCACACGTTCGGGGCCCCCCCTCTTTTTCTTGGTCCATGATTGATAGATCAGCGCAAAACTTTCCATGAATGGAGCAAAGATGGATGCACCTTTTTAAAGTTAGAACTCTTCAGAGAGGTATTGCTTTTTCTGATACCGGGAAGCATCCATCAAAAGTCAAGACAATACCATTTCAGGTTTAGAGTGCAGCATACATTATGCAAAAAGTAAGCAGGGAACTCAGGGTATTTCACAAGTTTATATGGGAACCAGCTGCGTTATATGGAGCATTCTACAACACGTATAACATGCACCCTCACCATGCAGGGTGTTTCTATCAATTATGTAATTTCGGTGTTGCAGAGATGCTATCAATTATCACATAGAACATATCATGAGTAAAATAATAAGGGAGGTGATTAGCAGTGTATTATGTTGCTAAAAAAACAAGTTAGAAACTTAAAGTTTATTTTAACAACAAAATACAAAATAATGTATTTAAAATTATTTTTATAATTGTACAACACCCATTTAGTTAGTGTTAGAAATGGGGTTTCTGGTTGGCTAAGGTATACACCCAGGCAAAACAGAACACATTACTCTAGTCAGGATAGGCTAGATACACAACCAAGATAACCTGTTCTCACCCTCTGGTCCCCTCGCACATAGCAGTCAGGCATATCTAATGAGTCAAATTATGAAGTATTTGTGCAACACACACACACAAACACACAGTAACACAATGAATACACCACAAAAAGACTCCATTCAGGTTTATGAAAAGAGCATATTGCAATTTAAACAAAACAATACTGAAATGACAAAAATACAATGTATACTTTGCAGGTTATCCCATTAAATCAACAAAGAGAAATAAGAGGTGCACTCAATTGCCTAATTTTATTATCAAAAATGTCATACTATTCTAATCCAAGGGTGCATCACTACTAACTTGTGTTGGCTAGCACAAAAAATGAAAGGTAATGGCTAAGTAGAGGAAACCTACTTGTAGTGAGCACTGTTCCTACTGGAAAATGTCAATTTCCCAACAATTTTAAAGAAAATACTAATAAAATTATACCGACAATAAGTATTGTGGAATTTTAAGTTCTATTTTATAATTATCAGGCATAGAACTTTTAACCAACATGTATACATTTGTACATCACACTTGTTTATCCTATTGTACTCCCATTATATATATAAATCAACATGTAATACATGAAGGTGTAAATAAGTAAGCAAACTCACTGTTTACATATTTCTAAACAAATAAACAACAATATCCATAGTTGTTCATATATCAATGTGCGTTGATTTTCTGAAGAAACGACGCCCAATGCATTTCGGGACCTGAAGGTACCTTTCTTCGGGGGCGAAAACCTAAAATATACAAAGAGCTAATCAGCACAATTAAAGAAATTAAATATTTAAACATAATAGCCACAGTCTATAGATGAAGACACATCGGGGGGAGGGGGGGGAATCCACAACTACGAGCATATTAGGTTTATACAGTGTTAAAAAAACTCCCTTCCCATGTTCTTCCTGCAACTCAAAAGTGTATATACAATCACATAATACAGATTACGTCATGTGTTCTACTAAGTAAGCCCTCCTGAATAACTAATGAACATGCCCTCCATCTACCTAACATGGAGAATGTCCACTTCCCTACTAACTATGTATGACATGACTTAAAAGTGGTTCTGGACTCAAAAAAAACAGAGAATCGAAAAAATGCACAAAAAATGGTTTCCCTAATATTAAAAGAACATGTCTGGGATAGAACAAAGTCCATAGAATATTACTTACTAAATAAAACATGTGAACGTGTGAATGCTGCTTGGAGACAGACACGGTGAAAAATGTTGACATAGAATGTTACCAAATACATGTACTCAATATTAAAATCTACGTGGTGTGCCACCTACCTAGAGAATCAAGGAAATATGTTGCTCTTGAAATGGCAGGGTCGAAGATATAAACAAATGAACACACCTACTAAAAATAATAAGGGACACGTCGTATTACCACCTTGTTATCCCATTAAATCCCCACAGTGTTCACAGTGATAAACAAAACACGTTTTGCAGTCATTAAGGTAAACCCCATGCTAGTATCACATACAATTGTGTAGTTACTGAGACGTATTACTTCCTCACCTTGGCGGGACAAAGCCGTGCGCAAAATGGCACCAGAGGTTGTTATACAGGCCCTGGTGAAATTTAACAGAAGGGGAACTGCCTGCGAACGTGTGGGTCTGTGACTGTAACCCCGGGGGTCCAACCTTTTCAATTGAGTTGTCAGCGGGCTTCATTGATCAGGGTCACAACAGCATGCACGTCGATTGGTGACAAACCTCGCGCCTTTGAATATGCCATTGGTCACCCATGCATGCGTTGAAGTAGAGCCACACTGGAAGGCGGCTCTGCCACAGCTGGGAGTGCGTTGGTGACTTAGATCTATGCAATAACAGCCAGAACAACTTGACCCTCGTAGACAATGCCTGTAGAGAAGAGGAACACCGAGTCCTAGACAGTGAGGAAGTTCTGGTCTTTGTGCTAAAATCGGGACGGCAATCTGCTCACAAGCTGATCATTATTCCAGTGTTATTGTCCCATCCTCCTTACCATGATCTGGCATGAACTAGTTTTCACAAAGCAGTACTCTTCTATGTACGGAGAAGGATGGTCAAGAAACTGTGGTATAAATCATACCTAAAGCACACCTTGGTCATTGGATCTAGTTTTTTCTGTAACAGATGCGTGCAAAAAATATAAAATAATATAAGCATACAAGCGACTTTAACTCAGCTCATGTTAGTGATTCAGATATGTTAGATATTCATCTCAAGATTTTAACTTGTCATTTACTGGCAACACTAAATTTTAATCGAGCTAAAAATGTGCATTACTGCATACAATCCTTATTTACAATTGGTATAATACAAAGACCAAGGAAAGAAACATCTCATGTCTAACTTCAAAGGTATTGAATGTGGAGCCACATTTCTCATTCTGTTTTGAATTCCTCAGCTGAAGGCATGTTCTTAATATTGCACCAAAATATTCTTGACTACCCCTTTACGTCTGTAAGGCATGTCGTATGCTGAGTAAACTGAGGTCTATATGAAATCTTTTTCTCTGGGTGACTAACTACTGATAGTGTCTAAGACTGTATGTATCTTCACCACCTGAGACTAAATCTTCCCTTTGCTTCATATTAGACACCCCTATGGTAGGCCCGAGGGCAGGGTGCATTGTAAATATAAGGTAGGACATGCTCTGATATGTGTGTCATGTCCTAATAGTGAATTACAGCAATTTTCGTTTTTCACTATTGAAGCCTACCTGTTCTCTATAGGCTAGAATGGGCAGTTAGATTATTACATTCTTATAATCCTTACTGACTCAGGGAACATGGTAGAAATTCGAATTTAGTATGCCTCAACTCAGAATAATAAGATACATCTTTTAGTAAAGTTGGTTTTAATATTTTGTGTTTGAAAATACCACTTTTAGAATGTAGGTATTTTCTTGCCTAACTGTCCAGGCCTGCCTCTGCTAGGTTGTGTATTTCTTGTCTGGGTTGTGAGTGACAGGGCTGGGGGATTCCAGGAGACAGGCTGGGGCAGCCCAGCGGTGAATAGAGAGATCTGCGTCTAGATGGGAGGGAGGAGTTGCACCCGGGACCTGAATAGGGCTGGGCCTTACCTCTACAATGCTGGCACCACTTCCTGTGGCTTGTCGGATGTCTCTGCCCTGCACTGTGAAAGGAGAGAAGGAATCTTGTCAACAAAGTGCTCCAGAGCTGTACTTAACCCTGCCCTGTGCTGGCTCTACCTCCTGTGGGGCTTCTGATGTTTCTGCCCTGCACAGTGAAAGGAAGAAGAGAGTCATGTAAACAGAGTGCTCAGGAACTGGTCTGGACTAGGCAGAGTCCTTTCTGCCTCAAGAGAACAAAGGATTTTGGGGTATAAATATTGGGACCCAGTCCCAAGAACTTTACATCACTTCCGGAACAAGAAACATTTTGGCAAGGAAAAGAACCAAGGAAGCTGCAGGAGTTTGGACTGCCCCTTTGCCAGTGCACTGTTTGCTGGGTTGGGCTGCAGTGGTTACTTCATTGCCAAGGAAAGGAGAAGGAACTTTTTAAAGACTTTCATCATCTACAGATTATTCTCCAAGGGCTTGAACTGTGCTTGCCTCCTGCTGAAGTCTCAGGGACAAAAGACTTCATCTCCAGCTCCCCTCTGAATTTCCTTGTTGGGAATTCTCACCTCCAGACATTTGTGTGTCGCTGGAATTGTGACGCACCGAGAGGAAGCATGTTGCCGCCGCAGCTGAAATCGTCGCATCGCCGGAGAAGCGAGCCTTTGCGGCATCTCCCTGGAAGCGTTTGTTCATCAAAGCTGCCTGCTGTCGCATGACCGGAGAAGCGTGATGCCATCGAGAGAGTCGCCATCGCATCACTCGAGAAACATGTCGCAGGGCCTGTCGCAGCACCAAAGTACAAAGTCGTCGCATGGCTGCCAGGGCGTCTATGTATCATCATCGCAGCATCATCGCATTGTCGCATCAAGGGCGCCGTCTTCTCGCATCGCAACCGGATCATTGCATTGAATCAATTCGTCAACTTGCGCACCGCAACGGGCTCGCAGGCCGACAATCTACGCATCACCTCCGCACCGTTAAGGATTACGATGCGTCCCCTACTCTGCGCAAGCATTGAGACACGGCGCATCATTTCCCCCTGATCACGGAACCAACGCATCTCCCCTTTTGCGAGCCTTTTGTTTACTTTGCGTAACGCATCCAGGCACTTTGTTGAGAACTTTGTTGCATCTATCATCAACTTGTAATAAGTAACTTTTATCATCTTTAAAGCAATCTTTAGTGTAGTATCGTGGATTTTTGTCATTTGTGGTCTTGTATTTAAGTCTATATAAAGAATACTTATTTTTATAAAACCTGTGTTGTGTCCATCTGTAGTGTTTTCACTGTATTACTGTGTATATGCACAAACGCTCAACACACTGCCTCTGAGATAAGCCTGTTTGCTCATGCCAAGCTACCAAGGGGGTGAGCAGGGGTTATTAAGGAGTGCAATCCCCTTATCCTGACTTAGAAGTAAGGGTCCCTATTTGGGCTAAGGTGAATACCATTGCCAACTAGAGACCCCCAGATCTAACAACCAGTAAATACAAATAGGTGAAAAGATACACCTCATCCACTCATTACATTATGAGACTGAAATGCTTCTGGGCAGGAAAAGCATAAGAATAGGTATTAAAGCCATCAAATCAGGATCATACAAATGAGAGGAACAATTAAGCCATCCGGCTGTGATCAACATGATCCTCCAAAACTGACTCTACATATATGATATGTATTGTAAACAATAGATCTGCCTGTGGACAGCTAAAACTATAGGTGAGTCATAAAACATGAGTATTTGTGCTAGCCTTTAAGCCCACTCTCCATTCAGAGAACCCCCAACATTTTCACACCAGTTAAACACTGAAGATAGATATCAACGTAGCTATAATTTTAAATCTGCAGTATGTATTAAGCTTTCCTTTATGTATTGCTGAAAGTGTGCCTGACAATATGCCAAGGCCAATGATGTTTTGAGGTGGGTTGGAGATCACTTTCATTGAAGCAGAACTTAAGGTTATGAAATGTAAACCTGTTTAATAGAAATTCCTAATCAAAAACATACATAAATTGCAACCAGAATGGGTAAAATAATTACAGATGCCTCAAGAAGAGTGTAAAATTTTCTATTGTTTGCATTCCTACTAAAGGGGTATTAAAAATAAACAAGAACTAACAGCTAACTCAACAGTAAATTTTAATATGAAATCAACTAGAACAGGGCACTGACACTGGGGGCAGATTTACCAAGAAGTCATGCAACGCAATGCAGCAAGACTATGTGCTTCGCTTTGTTGCATGACAGGAAGAGAGCAGGAATGCACCTTATCTACCAAGATATAACTAAGAAGAAGAGTAAAAGGTTGCCAAAATAGATCAGAACTAATATTTTTTTGAAACTGACAAAATTAATAGAGATTTACAAACCATTCCGCTGCAGAAACAAAAAACATCAGGTGACAACTGACTGTCAGAAGCCACCTTGTAAAAAAAAGACCAATTTAATCGGTAGCACAGACATTCCCTGCAGTGCAAGTCAGCCTTAGCTGTCAGTCATCTTGCAAGCAGCAATGCCTCTACTTCGTGTTTAATTTCTTGCCTAGTTTCTTTGCTTAAAGATGGTTTCTTAGTGCTGTCACTCTCTTTCTTATCCTGGAAATATTTCTTAGAAAACAACCTTAAGAAACTCCTGCCAATCCTGTTCTGCCAGGAGCCCACTTTCTTCCAACCAGACATATTCTGAAAAGTTGGAAATAGTGAGGAGTCCCTTGGATAACTAACGACCGGCTGAAAAAGTATCATGGATTCCCTGCTGAGAACTTGGAGTAGCTGAGCAGGGAGACACAACGAGGGACCAAAAAAGTCCCTCACTGCAATGAAAGGTCTGACAGCAGTGGAATGACACATCAACCTATCAGAACATTGTTAGACCAAAATTTCCCTGACTTCTGACAAACACAGGAAAAAGGAAAAATGCCATCTAATCTATAGTGGGAAAGTGAGACAGGCAAAAATCTGTCCACTAATGAGCAAGACGCTAAACCAAAGCCCAGTCTATGCACATGTAATATACACTGGAAGCATTAAGTCAGACCAACCAACAACTAAAGCCTAAACCTAAAATGCCCAGACAGGAATGGTGCCTTAGGTGACCGCGGTAGAGAGAGGCTCACCCTCACAGATATTGTCAAAATGAAACTGTTGCAAAGTCATCTTCCCCATTTTTTGATGACTGGTACTGGTGGTAACTGATTCTGACTGTCCCTGGACTCTGTCTAACAGGGCCCAGGGCCGTGCTATGTTGAAAACTCAGTGATACACTCATACATACATGAGGGTACATTAAATCACAGGGTACAATTGGCAGGGCCTCCCCTTAAAGTCCATAGTAGATAAAAGGGCAGGGGAATTAAAACTGTTGTAAATTCCTAGTATATTAGAGGCCTAGCAGATCTTTCTGCACCTGCATGTGTGTACTACTGACAACCGGAGGTCATTTTAAAAGCAGCCAGGTGTTGTAGAACTGCTTTTAAATGTATATTGTGCTGGAACTCGACTTTGGTGGTAGAGGCACGAGTGATAAAATACGATATTTTTACATTCTAGGTTCCCCCAGGGTCCCCCAGGTGTCCCTGGGATAGAGGAACATGTCATTATAAGGAAGGGGCCACTATAAAATATGTTTTATATGCACTGGGGATAGAGAAATTGCACATTTCACTTTCCCCATTGTAGTAAAGTGCTGCCTATAATCGATGTTGGTGCTAGGAGCACTTTGGAGTGCATATTCAGGACCCCTATAGTGTCCCCCAGGTGCCCCAGTGGAGGGGGCTATTTAACTATAAGCAGGACCCTTATAAAATGTGTTTAATATGCCCTAATGATGGAAAAATTACGCATTGCAGTTTCCCCATTGTAGATGTCTAGCCCCATATGATAACATGGCAATAATGTATGAATGCATAACTATCGCTAGGAATTGAATTAAGAAATCATTCAAGGATGTAGGAGAATTGTATTGATAATTCCAGCAATTTGCCATTGAGTAATTTATCCTAAATTGTACAGAAAAAAAGTTATAAGACATTCTTGTCTGTAAGCAAAAATTCAGCCTTCCTGCCCTCTTCTCTGATTGGACAGAGTTAACAGGATTAGCCAGGCTGCTTTGATAAAATGGAAAGAAGCTCACCCAGGCCAGGGTAAGGCTACCTGGTAGAGAAAGCTCTGCTACACATGAATGCCAGAGCAGGGGGGAGGGGTCATACAGCATGTAGCTTCAAAGGGGGAACAGGATAGGCAGGGAATGCCCCGCCATCAACCCACTAGTACCTCTAACCTAGCCAGATGGCAGGCTTAAGGCAGGAATTTACAGATGGTAGGGGTAATAGTGCTATGAAAATGATCGATACTGGAGGTTGTTTTAACTAGTTCTTGCTCTGCTGCTGAGATTTCAGCCATACTGAAGTTTGGAGGAATAGTGCTTTCTGGGGAAGATTATGGCACTGTTTGGAGGAAGTGGTCATGCTCTGGGTTGTTGCCCTGCATCTCATTGGACCGGAGTCTTCTGCTGCTTGACCCCAGAGAACACTGAATAAATATGTAAGAGATGTAGAGCCTGCTGCTTGAAACTAAGAGAAGAAGAAGGCTTGCCCTGCTGGAAACTGAATTTGCACCATCAGGCCCTACAGTCTGACTAACTGCACCTGCTGCATTATCTGGCACTACAGCCCTGTGGATGTACCCTGCTTCAAAAGGATTAACGGGTAGACTCCCTACAAGCTACAGGTAAAACAAGCTCACCTGGACCATCACTACCAAAAATACACTGCCTGGAGTGCGTCCAGTGGATTTGTGAGGGTTTTGTCCAGGTGTATTGTGGGAATTGTGATCCAACCTTTCAAGGTCAATCTTCCAGATTCCAGACCCTTGCATTGTGTTTTGGACACTTTGGACCCTTAAGAGGAACTTCAGGAAGAAATTCCAGATGTTTTGAGAAGTTTGTAGGAACTTTAGAAAAAAGCTTTAGAAGGAATCCGACTCAACCGCAAGAGCCAAGCCGGCCACCTTGAACCGCTAGCCGGTCTGGCCTGCTTGTTTGTTCCACTGACATGTTCCAGAAGTCCGACTTCCAGAGTTTAACTGGGAACTGCTTGTAGCCGTCTAGCCCTCACCAAATCCAGACTGGTGAAGACCATTGGGGGACCCTGCGGAAAAAGCTTCAGAAATGTTTGAAGGTCAGAAGGAAAATTTCGACCAAGAGGTATCCAAGCATGGCTTCATCATGGTCGGCCTGCATTATGAATTTGTCCCGGTCAAGTGTGACCAGATGTCCCTGAGTGGCGCTATGGGTTTCTAAGTGCTATATAGTGTTAATTATTTACAAATTCATAACTCCGGTTCCCTACAATGGAACTTTGTCATTTTGTTGTCAATTTAAAGAGAAAAATATTTCCTATTTTTCATAAATTGTTGTTGGAATTTTCTGGTGTGTTATGTCTTAATTATTTACTGAATTTGTTTTTTTAAATGCTTTACCTACCCGTCTCCTAGGTTAAGCCTGTCTGCTCACAGCCAAGCTACCCAGGGTTGAGTATGGGAAGAACTCACTGAAACCTATTCTAAGCCCTGTGTTAGTGGCCATATTGCCAGTGGTAGATGCATATTTACAACCACTAATAAACCCTTTTCCAACAGAAACATGCTAAGAGAAGTTTATGAACTATTTTACCTTTTTGAGAGACATTTGTTAGATAGAAAGCAAACCGTTGCAACACCATTCCATCAAAACCCATGTTCTTTTTAAGGATATTGAATAGGGTGGTGTGAGTAAGGATGCTTTGGTTTCTTATAAGCCACTGCACACGCAAGAATCAACCATAGTGAACATCTACAATGACTTAGCAAATTTTGTAACATGGCTATACTACAGTGTTGCAATATTACAGCCTGATCTAAAACTCTATTATAGCTTCTCAACAAGATAATGTGCATAACATATGCTGACAATGTCCTTGTGGCATTCCTTTTTAGGTCGAGCTGGTAAACTGCATCCGAAGGAGCGCACCTACACACACTCACATACAGAGCCCCCCCCGCCACCGCCCCCCCCCGCCACCGCATACATACAAGCGCCCCCGTGCCCCCGCCGCCCGCCACCGCCAACATACAAGCCCCCCAGCGCCACACTTACCGCCATTCTAAAGTCAGTCTTGCAGCCTCCGCGGGGCTCTCCCTCGGGCATGGGAGCCCCGCGTCACCAGCACTGCTTCTCTCCGTGGGCGCGTGCGCGGGCTTCCGAAGACGGAAGTCCCGCCCCATGGAAGGTTTCGGTTTCGTGCACGTCGCCCTGCCGGACTAACCATGCTAGCACGGTCAGATTGCGCTAATTATTTTCAGGTCTGCGAGTGGCTTTTTTTTCCTAAGAAGGCCTCCCCCGCTGCTACTGTTGACACTGATGCCAACCAGGCTACCGGCAATCCACACGGGCAGACAGACAGACTCCCGACCTCCCATCACCGGTCACAACCCCTGCCTTTTGCCGACATGAAAGCTCGCTCGAGTTGCTATGTGTACGTACATGTAAAACCTACTATATTCTTTGCAATTAAGGAGTTTTCACAAATATTGTGCCACAGTCAAACTCGGAGTCTCATCGGTCACTGAGAGCGGGCCCAGTAGGAGCCGCCAGGAGCTGGACTGTGGCATGACGGGAATGTCACTCAAGAATTGACGGCGGCGACTTGTGCTCCCGACCGCCTGCTGCTGCTATGCACACTAGGGGGCTTGGTCTGATGGCAGTTCGGGACTGTGGTTCCAGTCTGGTGTTTAAACAGGTGTCAGGGTGTTATAACTTACGGCTTGCCTTTGTTTGACTGATAAACTGACGGGTTCCACTTCCGGCCGAAAGTCACTCGGTTGAGGTCGGCGTGGTATCACGAGAGTAGAGTCGGTGTTCCCGCTGATAATCAGGAATGAAGCAGCTGGGCCCATGGCACGTACTCGAGCTGCTCGCGCCGTTCCTTTCTTGAATCATTCGATATGAGCTGCACCTGTCCTCCTTCGAGAGTGCAGCTGTGGCCCAGAGAACCTACCATATGCTCACCGGGCGCGCGGTACTAAACACGTTCGCATCACGGCCATACTTTAGTCCCCCGCAGGCCAACGTGGAGGTGCGGTTTGTGTTACAGATGAATGCATGGAGCATATTTATCAACAAGTCAGCAGCGCAGCATGTCACCTTTTTTTTTAAATTTTTTTTTTTTTTTTACAACGAGCATGCCTTTACCACTTCACATGCCTTTACAACCAAAAAATAGGTATTTTGCATTTGCAAGCAAGTGTATTATCCTCGTGGGTGAGTACATGTATATATATATATTTATTTAATGCGACTTTATATAGCGCGAACATTACCCGAAGGTGTCAGAGCGCTTTGCATAAGAACGAGTTGTGTTACATAAGGATTTTGGATTACATGAGTTACATAAAAGATATAAACAGGAAAATAATTGCAAATGTACAAGTGGAGCAAAAGGAGGGAAAATTGCAAATGTACAAGTTGTAAAGTAATTCAAGGAAGAGATACAAACAGTTAAACTCTAAAATCACATAGGAATGGTAGTAAGTACGAAGGTCTACTACATATACTAGTGGTTAGAGTTATAGATACAAGTGGAGTGAAAGAAGGGAAACATTGCAAATGTACAAGTTGTAAAGTCACTCAAGGAAGAGATGCAAACAGAAAAACTATTAAATCACATAGGAATGGTAGTAAGTACGAAGGTCTACTACATGTACTAATGGTTAGAGTTATAGATACAAGTGGAGTGAAAGAAGGGAAACATTGCAAAGTGACATTTGTGAGCAAAAAAATAAAAAATACACGAGGTAGCAAAAGGTGCAATACAGGAGGAAAAAGTGACGTGTGTAGGTTACAAGAGCGTACATAGTACAAGTAGAGGTATAATACTGCAATACTGCAATAAATGGCAGACACTCAAACACAAGTACATACGTTACGTAGGCAATGGTGGCACTTGTGCAAGTATCAAAAGCAGTGACGTGTGCATATTACAAAAGAGTACCAAATACAGGTAGAAAGATAATACTGCAATAAATGGCAGACAAAGGTTGATGGTTTAGGGTGTAGGTGCCATGGAACAGGAGAGGGGTGGCGGAGATGCGTGCGGGTCGGGGTTGTTGTAACGTGGTCCTGCAGGGGGCTTGCGGCCGGGCCGTCAGAATTGAGACGGATCTAAAAATCTGGCAACACTGCTCTCGCTTAGAGAAATCAATTCTTTGAATTGCACCGGGGGATCTAACCGATAATCACCCGACTCCAGGTTGACTTCAACACACTTCTTTTTAGCAGTGTGTTCCCCATCCTGCGTGAACTCAGGCGAGGTATGCGCTGTTGTGCTCAACGCCGCAGGAGGAGTACAAGCCTGACACTTTTAATTAAGTATTAATTATCATGTTCTCAAAAAAATATCTTAAAAAAACTAAAACACTATTGCAAAGTTTGCACAATATATTTGTGATGTTTCCAATTACCTCGTTTGGAAATCGCATGTACATATCAAATTTATTTCTATCTATCATTAAAATTTGATACTTTTGTACAAGCCATATTTTATATGTTCCTTTTTATGCAAACAAAACTTAACAACTGCAAAAATAAAAAGACATTGCCATTTACAATACTAAAAGCTCAAACTTACCTAATGCGAGACCTATTGCATTGCAAATGCTTGTTTCTTAATGTGTGTACTGGAGATTTGTCAAAAGCCAGCATTAGAATATATCTAACTTAAGAGTCGGTCTCAGAATTAGGTACAACATCACTAAATTCATAAAACATCTGCTTTTGGATACCACAAAAATGGTGCATGCTTTCAATGACCTACTGTAGAAGCATTGTCCCTAAATTAGACAGTCAACACCGTCTCAATAATATTTGATGTAGCCCTTTTCTTTGGCCACAGATGTACTGTGGCATTCAGCATATCATCTTTTTAGATTGGCATGCTCTTATGTTGCTGTTAAGGCTGAGTAAATATTTTGGCTTCCACTCATCAGAGTACAGTTGTAGGAAATTGGGTAACTGGTTGAAGGGACTCTAATCCTACTTAAGCAGCAGCCACGAATCTTCTCAGAGTTAGACACAAGCAAACCCCAAATAAACCTGGGATTAACCCTCTGGCAGCTTGGCACAAGGCAGTCAGGCTTAACTAAGAGGGAATGGGTAAAGTATTTAGTGATCCGTCAATCATCTCCTTGTGTTTGCTTTACCTGCCATAAGTTGGCAGGGTGTGCCTATACCTGGGTCCCTTGCTCACTTTGTCACTGGATTCAAACTAGCATGGCTGATGAATGGTTCTTACCCAGAAACCAGTCGCAGGATGCTTCTTTCCGGTTCAGAGAAGACCTGGTTTGGCAATTCGGGCTGGACCGTTCCCATCAGGCACAGGGTCAATACTGATTTGCACATAGCTGGGTCTAAACAGAGGTGGCGAAGTGGGCTAAAGAATGATAGATTCAACCCAGATTTGTGACTGGGGGTGAGTGTCTGAAAAATGTTAGCGCTCCATCATTCAACTCCTTGTGTTTGCTTTAAAGTATTTATGGAGCACTACAAACAGTAATAAAGGAACAACACAACACAAGAAAGACTCCACACTACTTTAAAACAATAGACTCATATTTAATAAATAATTTGAGACCAAAATAATCAGAATACAATCAGTAGAACTGGAGATATGCAGTTTTAAAGGTTTGAGTGAAAATAGTGCCTATAAGCACAAAGCGCTAGTTGAGGTTATCTGGTTGCTCATAGAGGCAATTCAACCTGCACTGAGAGTCGCTGCTTTGCTTTTGCAGTGTGATAACCTTCAGGTCCAGATGTACAAAAATAGTAATAGTAATTGCTTAATTGGGATTTCTTGAAAATCGCGATTAGGAAATTACTATTCCTAATGTATGAAATTCTTTTGAATTTCATTATCGATTTGTGGTGGGTCGCAAATAAAGCTGCCTAATGAATATTAATGAGGTATGCTGTAGTTTGTGACCCAATACGATTTCCTGCCATCACGGGGATGGTAGCCTGCTGGGGTCAGCAGACTACCATGCTTGTGATTTATTTTAAGTAATACATTTGTTTTAATAAAGCCTCTTTTGAAAACAGGAAGTGTTCACAAATAAAAAATGGGCCATAAGGTAAGGGCTCCCTCTGGGGAACCCTTCTCATTTGCAAATGCCTTACCAACAACTTGCAATTGGTGGAAAATTGTGAATTTTTTTTTACAGCATTTTGGTCGCAAAACATTGTTGATACCATTCCAATTCTGTATTTGGAAGTGACGCCTTCCACACTCCACAAATCGTAAAACTTAGATAGCGATTTTGTAACAAGTTACTGAATTCCAAATTGGACTTTAAACATCACAAAAAGCATTTTTGTGGTCTCAAACATTTCAATTTGCAGAATAGGTCAGTTTGCGAATGCAAAAATGCATTGTACAATTAGCACTAAATTCCTATCAATTTAATACTAAGACGTTTTCCTCTTCATACCATCCTTCTGTATATATAACTGGCATTTACATGTAGATTTTCCTAGTAATTTATGAAGGAAATTCTAAACTGTATTAAAGATACAGAGGTGAGTATTATGCTGTCTAATCTTGCTTAATTTTAATAGCAGCCAAGATAAGAACAAAAAACTACACCTCCCATAAGGCCAAGCGATAAGCTGGCCAATGGGAGTACTTAGAATCAACCTACAGAAGCCAATCAAGTAGGAGCACCATGTATGACGTCTTGTTTGACTGCTTGACTGCGAAAGTCCTCTTTTCTTATGTGAGCAGTTAGATATTTTCAGTAAACAAGTGAAACATTGAAACAATAAGACAAGCTAGAGTCAAACAGAAATCTCTGGCAAAGTTCCATCAAAGTTATCCTTGGAGCAGGAACCAAGATCGGAGACACCCTACCAGACGTTGAAGAAGAAGGACATTGAAAAATAAAATCTGCTTGTGAGAGACGTCCCAGATCAGGAACAGGCAGATGGCAAAGTTAGGGCCGCTGTTGGGAGGGAGAAAGAACATATGTTAATAATGTTGCGGTGGGATAGTACTCGCCCCTGTGTCTTTAATAAAATTAAGACTTACTTTCATAAATGACTTGGAAAATCTATATTTAAATGCTCTTTATACATGCAGAAGGATGGAATGCAGAGGAAAAAGTCCTAGTATTAAACTGATTTGAATTTGGTGCTAGATGTACAAAGCATTTTTGCATTTGAGGCAGATCCTACAAATTGGGACGTTTGTGACTAGGAAAATCAACTTTTGATGTCAGGACTGGAGGCTCGTTCAATGCAAAACAACTACAAATTAAGCAGCAGTAAGAACAGGTTTGCAATAAAACATCCCAAACACTTTGTCATTGGACCAGTCAGCTGATCTCAGAATGTTCTCCAACCTGGAGCCTGCCCAAAAAGCTTTGGAAGCCAGGGCACCCCTGGCTGTATGAGCCCTGAAAACAGATTCATCAATACCCGAAAAGGACATAACCCAACTGACCAAACGTGCTAAATTGGCAGAAAAGACAGGCTAGTGAGGTTTTCGGAAGAAGTTTCGGAGTTGGGATTGAGAGGATTTTCTGAGATCAAAGGTCCATTTTTCATTTATCTAATGACATTGACATACACACAATTTGGGGTAAGAAGGAACATGCGGGTAAAAACAGAATTTCAATTAGTTTTTGTACAATTATTAATATGAAACAACATACCAGATGGAGTAAATTGAAGAGACAAAATATCTACGTTTTGACATCATAGACACACTTGATAGACACCAAACACTAAAGAATAGTAAGCTTGGCAGAAAGCATCTTTAAAGATAGAGCTGAATTATACAGCCAAGATGTAATCAGATTGAAGAGCATATTGACATCCCATAACTTAGAATACTTTGGTAAAGGAGGTTTGGAAAACTGAACTCCCTTTAAAAGATGACATACCAGTGGATGTTCTCCAATTGGTTGACACGCAAAGTTATTGTGGTTGAGGGAAATCCAGATCTGTAAAACTTAATTGTTCTGTAGGACTTACCTGAGCTGGCTTCCAAAGCCAGAACATTTACAATATAAGTTATATATGCTGAAAAGGGATCGATATGTCTTCCCACACACCACCTTGACCATAAACCCCAAGCAGATTAGCAAGGTCAGGCTATTCCTGGAGCCAAGCCTTTTTAATGAATTCAGAAGCTTCCTGCAAAATGCTGGGCTAGAGTGGTAAGACCCAATATTTTCCATGTTAACAGGAGCAATTAATTTTCACGAACCAGACTCTGCAGATGGCCTAGAGGATCTAAGAGAAGATTGTTGAAGGAAGAAATAAGTACCAGAAAGTCCACTGCTATTTCCAAAAGGGATGGGAACCAACATTGTGACTGCAAAGAGGGGACCACTATTACCTGAGATGCAAATTAACGATGGGATGGACCTGGGCAAGGATCCTGCTGACCATGATTAACGGAGGCAAGGCATCACTGAGATGAGAAGACCAATCTTGAAGGAAAGCATTTGTTGCTAAAGCCAAAGAATCCGGACACTAACTGACAAAATGTGGAAGTTAGGTATTGAGATGAGAGGCAAAGTATTTGATATACAAAGGACGCCCCTTTCGGAAAAGAGATTGGAAGACGGACAGAAGAAGTTTCCAATCACTGGAGTCTTGTAGATAATGAGAGTGCCAATCCGCAATGGAATTGAGATTCCCTGGAAGATATTCCACTCTGACTGAGATTTTGTTGAGAAGGCAGAACTCCCAACGGCATTTTGCTAACTTCGCGAGGGGTTTGTTTTTGGTTCCGGCCAGATGATTTATGTAGCGTACCGGGGAAACATTGTCTATGCAAGGAAGGATAGAGCAGCAAACTCTGTCCTTTGCTGGACTTTTGATTTCCAAGGAACCTGCAACGTTCTCTGAACAGTTTATGTGCAATCTCAACTCCCTGAGAGACCATGTACCACCAGTCGAGATTTTGCCACAACGGGCGTCCCAATCCGTCCAATTTACATCTGATTCTAACAGAAGGTCTGGGACCGAGGCGCAGATAGTACTGCCGTTTCACGTATCTAAATGGTCTGTCCACCATTAGAGCTCTAGTCGAGACTCTGGATCTTTAGAAAGCAGGTCTGAATAGGCCAGCCCTTGTCGCAGATGGTGAATTTTTAGGCATTGGAGGACTCTGTAATGGAGAGGGCCCAGAAATATTGCTTGAATCGAGTCAGACAACAGACCTACTATCCTTGCAAGGGATCTGAGGAAAATCAAGAAACTGCAGAGTACCTGAGAAGTTTCGGATTTGATTGCTGATACTTTTGATTGAGGCAGATGAAGAGAATCAGTGGATGAATTTATGAGAAAATCTAAGAATTAGTTTGGAGCATTGATTTTGGGGAATTTAAGAGGAAACCCGGATCTGAAAGACGAGAACAAGTGAGATGCAAATGTGATAGCAGGGTTTGTCTGTCCTGACTCATTAGCAGCATATCATCCTTGTATATTATGAGTCTGACCCCGAAGGATCTCAGATAAGTCACAACTGGTATCATTATCTTTGTAAAGCACCAAGGTGCTGAAGACAGACCGAATGGAAGGGAGCACTCCTAGCCACTGGAACTGGAGAAATTTCCTGTGTGAAAGATGAACAGGGACTGTGAGATAGGCATCTAGAACGTCTATTCTGACCATCCAATCATGTACACGGCGCAAATCTCTGAGGTGAATAATGGTTTCCATCTTGAAATGACGGTAAACCACGACCTGGTTGTACAATTTCAGATTGATGACTGGACACATCTTTTTGTTTCTCTTGCGAACCAGAAAAATGGAACAGAGAAACCTTGATGGATCTAGACAAGAAATGTGTATTGCTCACTTCTGCAATAGGGATTGAACCTCTATTGATATGAGATGTGACATATCGGCGTAAAAGATTAGAGAATGAGGAAAAACTGTTTGGAAAGGTGGCACATAGAATGTGAAAATGTTCTGTGCATTTTCATGGGCGCAAAGCGGGAGATTATAAAATACCTGGTGAATATACCTGCACCCCGAGGTATTGTGTAAACCAGGTATGATATTACTACTCCAACTAACAAGGCACACATAACTGGATTCTCAGGCAGGCATCTTTACGAATACAATTTGCACAACTCTGTGCAAATTATGTTCCACAAGTTGACTTACCTGAATCCATTTACAAAAGTATGAGAAAGTGGATTACTAGTTGGAGTGCATGGTATTCATCAACACAAGTAATAATATCACTATTCTTTTTAAGTCCAGAAAAGAAATCAGCATTTTATACCTGACCACAAAACCTGGTAGCTATGGCACGGAGCAGACATGCTTAACTTAAGAAAATATGCAAAGCATTTTTAAGTACCAAAACATGTAAACAATGGAAAACACACCACAATAAAAATCCCCATCACCTTTATAAACATATAGAATAATTTAATAAACAAAATGGCATGAAAATTATAAACATCCAATAAGGGGAACCGCAGATATGAACTTTTAAGGTTTCATATTAAAATAGTACCAAAAAGCACAATGTGCCAACCACGGGCAACTGGTTGTGCTAGACCATGGTGCACGTTTTAAGGCTGCTTGCAATGGAGCACAGGTTAGATACAAGGACCCTGTTTGTCCTAGTGGAAAAGCTACCTCCGGATGCTGACAACTGTCAGTGATAGCAGAAATGGGCTGACATCGAGAGAAGGGGCTCTCCATACCTGTGATGAGATGGAGTCGCCACAAAACCATTGGCTTAGGTTGGAAAAGCTCTGGTGGGTAATGTTCAAGTTTTCATGTCCTGGAGTTCTGGGTATCAGTCAGTCTCCTTCAACAGTGGAGCTGATGCAACTGCGGCAGGGACTGGGGAAGGCACTGCGTCCATGGATTCCGGCATCAAGATGAGAGTGTAGATAGTAGCTGCGGCGAAGTCTAGCCCTCTAACAATGCATCCTTGTCCAATCAGATGGTATATTGGTCCTATTTTTTTCACTTTTTGCAGGAGGAATACACTCTGACATTAGCCAAGGGATCCATGACCTCAGAGACAGCACTTAGGGTGTCAGGACTCAATCCAACAGAAGCTAAAAGTAGGTTCCGTGGCAAGTCAAGTACAAACTGTTCAGCTGGACTCTTCCAGGAAAGTGAGCTTCCTCCAGCATTTGTTTCCCTGTACCTTAACAGGAGGGCTGCCAACTGACTATTGGAGTCCACATCTGTGTCCAAGGTAGAGGTGGAAGTAGGTCCAGTCCTTAGTGTTTTCCTCACAGGTCTAAACAGCAGATGCAGCCATTCTTCTATGTTTTGCAGGTCCAGTAGTGGTTTGACGTGGGCTCAGGGATCTAACATATTTGCATACCATGAGCTTGTGATTGGGTTGACTCCTGGCCCCTCCATAACAAATAGGGGGGAAATTCCCAAAGGTAACCTTACCCACTTTTGCAGCTGTTCATGTGTGCACTGTAGCAAACAATCCCACAATGCACCTCTCTTCCTAATTCCAATATGGCATTATCTGACTACCCCTGCACAGACCTCCGTTGCCCACTCTTGAAGTGTGGCCAGGGAAATGAGCAACCCCTCCTTTGTGGTCAATCCAAACTGGTTCCGGGGGTAGATGATCTACCACTAGGATTGGTGCCCGGCTGGCTAGGGTGGCAAAGGAGGGGCTAGGCCCTGGGGTTAGCTACATCTAACCTATTATAGGATATTTCACATTTCAGTTAATAAAATTCCTAGGCAGATGGTTATCATGTCAGAGGAACTGAACACCAACAAATACACCAACTGGCTTTTTCTCAGCTCTTTGAGAAAGCTCTCTCCTCATGAAGGAGCTAATCAGCTCCTGGGTGGCAGTTGTAAATTCCACCCAAGAGCTTCTAGATGCTTTAGGCAAGAACAAGGAGACTTTTTAAAATGCCTTTTGTAACATATTCACTACAAATCTGACTTTACCAATGAACTCAGCTTGAAATTAATATTTCATAGATAACAAGAATTAACTTTTTAGCTGATTTCGTGGTGGAGATAACATTATTTAATTGTAATATTAACTCCCACTGCTTTCCTATGGAACAGCTAGCCCAGTGAAAATAGCTTTCAAGGTCTATTCACTGTAAGGACATGTTTTACATTAAACTTCCACATTTTCTGCTTTCAAATACCATGCCTGTCAAAAAGGGTTATTTTGACAGGTCGAATTTGCAGTTTTAAAACTTCACAGACAGGCTTCAGTAGTAGGCCTACAGTCATGGTTTGCACTTTCATTCGAGTGGGGTCACAATGCTTGCTGCAGTCAACTTGTGACATTTAGCTTAACGGCCATGGGTACACTTTGTACCATATACTCGGAACTGACAGTTCAGTTAAATATGCCAATTACGAATATAGCCAATTTCAACATGTTTAGGGGTCAGAGCACGTACAGTTGGTCTTGATTAGCACAAAGTGAAAAAACCAGCATCATCAGTCCAAAAGGTTTTGGGGTCAATCATGCACAGGGAAGCATTTTTCTTTAGAAAGTGATTCACATTTTGCAAATTAGAAAACTGATTTCACACACCTAAATAAGGGCATGTACACACCTAAGTGCAATTGGTTAAGTATCAACTTATAAAAGTAGATTAACTTTCACAAATTAGGAAACTGATTTCACACCCTTACATAAAGGTATTCACCCACTACGCCCAAATTGAATGTACACATCCCTAACAATAAGGCCCTCCGGTTGTGAGATGTTTTATATCTTTAACCTTTCATATTTAAAGTACTTGGCAACTGTTTGTTCTCATCAGTAACATGAACATAGCTAGCCCAATTAACACCACATGTGAGAGTCGCCTAATCGTCAGACACTGTGCTGCATGCTTTCTTTTTCTAATTTGATGCAAATTGGTACAGATGCTTTCTCAATTCATGACTTTCAGAAATGCATTCACACGCGCAGTTCCCGAAGTAATATAAAAATATCTGCGCATCGTTTACGAGTGATTTTGAGTTCAAGTAGTGGTGTGAGTCCATGAAATACTTTTTGATTACATCGTACTTGAAAGGGCAAAGCACCGGGAACTCTTGTTTTTGTACTTGAACTTACTAGTGATGCCAGTGACAGCTCCTGGAAATTACCAACAGGAGCCGCAGACTCACCAGACCAGGTAGTAGAAGAGAAGGAGCCAGTGCAGAAAAATGCCTTCCTGCAAAGAGGTATGTACAAAAAATATAGCGCTAGCCTGACCTGAGGGTATCGGAGCGCTTCACAACAGTTACAAAGCAGAACAAACGAGAGCAGAAACATAATACAATAAAGTGAGCAAAATAGCGCAGAACATGTTTCAATAGAGAGAGACAATCCGGAAAAGAGACATAGTGACGAGGATGTTGCAGAGTTCCGTTACAAGTAGTTGTTAGCCCACGAACAAGAGCAGAGCATGTTACAATAAAGTGAGCAAAAGAGAGCAGAACATATTGTAATAAAGTGAGACACTCCAAATTAGAGTTTCATTACATGGGTTTGTAAGACCCCAGCTGAGAGAGGATCAGTGTCATTTTCAGCACTCTGACTGATATTATCTAATCGATAATGATCGCTCGAGGAAAAGGGTTTTGAGCTGACTTCTGAATTTAACAAAGGAGGGCATAGTTCTGATGTGGGGGGGATAGAGTTCCATATTTTGGGCGCATTTCCGGCAAAGGATCTGGCCACGGTTTTTTGTTTTCGTGGTTTGAGCGGGATGAGAAGTAACGTATTAGTGGTTCCTGTTCTGACCTGCTTTTTTGAGTTTGGACGCCAGATATTCGGGTTTGCCTGTGTGGAGGGCTTTGTGGGTGAGGCAGGCCGTTCTGAAGTTCACCCGCATTTCTATTGGTAGCCAATTGAGTTCTTTGAGTGCAGGTGAGATATGGTCAAATTTCTATATTCCAGTGACCATTCTGGCAGCCGCATTGAGCGTTGTTTTCAGCGGGGCAAGGTGTGTTTGTGCTATTACCGAGATGACTGCGTTTCCATAATCCAGTCTTGACAGCACCAATGCTTGAGTCGCTTGTTTAAGATCTTTGGTTGGAATGAAAGGTTTTATTTTATTTAGTAACTGCAGGTTAAAGAAGGCGCTCTTGGCCGAAATCTTGATGTGTTTGGTCATGTCCAGTTTTGAGTCTAGCGTAATGCCTAATGATTTCACAGAGTCAGCCAGGGTGATGTTCCCGTTGAGCGCATTGATCTCTTTTAGCCACTCGGCCATTTGTGTGTTCTCTTCTTTGTTCGAGATGAGGAGTAGTTCGTTGTGTCCAGGTTCAGTTTTAAGTGGTTGGTTGACAGCCAACCTTGCACTTCCCTTAGTGTTTCATTGAGTCTTTGGATGTCTTTAGCAGAGGAAATTTCCAAGTAGGTTTGGGTATCATCAGCATAAAGGTGGAAGGGGATGTTAGCTTTTCTGAGTAGGGTGGCGAGGGGTTCCATGTAAATGTTGAAGAGCAGAGGAGAGAGCACTGATCCTTGGGGGACTCCCCTCTTTCTGAAGGTCGGATTCGAAGCATCTGATTTTGATTCTTTGGAAGCGGTTATGTAGGAATGAAGAGAACTATTTGAGGACCAGCTCCTCTGGACCAGCCCTTTCTTCGAGAGCATTGAGGAGAAGTCTGTGGTCAACCGTGTCAAATGCTGCCGATAGGTCTATGAGAATGAGGAGGCAGCATTGGTCTGAGTCCAGAGATTTGTGTATATCATCAATTATGTTGAGGATTGTGGTTTCTGTGCTGCACCCTTTGCTGAATCCCGACTTATTGGAGTCGAGGAGGTTGGTGATGTCCAGGTGTTGAGTTAGTTGTTGGAGTACGCATCTTTCTAGGATTTTAGAGAGAGACGGGTCTGAAGTTGTTTAGGTCGTTTATGTCCAGCCTGCTTTTTTTAGTAGCGGGTTGACTTGTCCCACTTTCAAACAATCTGGATCAATTCCGGTTTTGAGGGAGCTGTTTATAATCCTACACCAGAGTGGAGCTAGGGAGAGTTTCAATTTTTTGGTGAGTAGAGCAGGGAGAGGGTCTACGGTGTGAGATGAAGGTTTAGAGGTGGAGATAAGTTTGGCTATCTCTTCTGGAATGGGTCGGAAGAGTGACCAGGGTTTAGTGTTACGAGTGAGAGCACAATTTAGCACTCCAACTGGGCTGCTACAGGGAGGAGCAGTTGGTGACCAGATAGTGCTCGATCTTGGAGATCTTGTCATTGAAGAAGATGGCAAAGTTTTTGCACTATTCCTAGGAAGCCTGCCCCAAGGACATTTCTGGTTTGGAGGTTTGTTGTCTGATGATCCTGAAGAGCTCTTTGAGTCTGTTTTTTGTGCAGTCCAGTGCAGAGCGGAAATATACTGATTTTTTGTTCTTGATATGGATGTTGTAATTCTTCCTGAGGATTCTGAGTTGATCGCGGTGGAAGGTAGTGGGCATGCTCCTCCAGCGTCTTTCTGATGCTCTAAATTGTCTCCTTTCGTCATTGATGTCGGAGTCAAACCAAGATCGGGACGGAATGGCTCAGTTTTTTCTAAGTTTTAGGGGTGCTAGTTGATCCATCAGGGTTACCATCTTCGTGTTATAAAGCGAGGTGAGGTCATTTCTGGAGAGATCATTGCTGCTGGGTAAGAGCACCTTTAGCCTTTCTTCCATGACGTCCAGGGGGATCTGGGAGAGACTTCTGGACCATTTGGGTGGGTCTTGAACAGGAGGCAGGGAAAAGACTCTTTTGTTGGTGTGGAATAGGATCATGTGATGATCCGACCAGTCCACTGGAAGAATGTAGTCAATCGTGATTGCGTCTTTTGGAGCATACTACAGAGGAGCATCACACCCAGCCAGTTATAGGCATCTGTTCATTCATTTGTAATAAGGTGCCCGGTGCTAACAACAACGTGAAATAACAGGTGAACGTTCAGGCCGGTGCTCTGATGTGGCGATGTGTGATGTTGTCTTCCACTGCCAGATTTGCTTAGGCTGGATGGCACTTCATACTTTTTTATATTTTATATCTCAATATTTAAGACATATCTGTTCAATCAATGATAGAGATTTTTTATCAACTTCGCTTATGTCATGGAAAGAGACACTAATCAAAAAGTAGGCATAGTAGTGATGGTCTAATTCGGTACTATAGAAAATTGGGTTAAAGGTGAGGGAGATTAAAATCTTCTCAAGCAGCAACCACAAGACTTGCCAGGGTGATGTCACATGCAAACTCCAAATTAACCAGCCCTCAACCCTCTGATAGTTTGGCACAGAGCAGTCACTTAAAGGCAATGTGTAAAGCATTTATGTAGCACTACAAACAATAGTAAAGTGAAAAAGTAACACAAGAAAAAATCTTATACTAAAATAGAAACATAGAGCTGAATTTAATAAATAATTTGATGCTAAAAAGACAAAAAGTCCAATCATTGGAGCTAGAAATAAACAATTTAAAATATTTAGGTGAAAATAGTGCCAGAAAACCCAAAGCGCCACTTGCGACTATCTGGTTGTGCGAGAACAGGTAAACGTCACGAGTTCAGGATGGCTGTGATGGAGCACCAGTTGGATACAGGGACCAGGGTAGTCCTGGTGAAAAGTTACCATCCCAGTCCAGCACAAGAGTCCTGTTTGCTGTGGGGGGGCGAGGAGGAAGGAAGTGTCATGGACAGTCATCAATGTAGCGCAAAGAGCAAGCCTAGCATTGTGACGGGTGATACTGGTGCACGAAGATCATATTGCCATTGTGAACGTTCAGGCCGGTGCTCTGTAATGGTACTCCTGAGTGGTCCATTCTGCAGTGCAAAGGGTCATTCTGCCGGAACTTTACCTTGGCAGGCTGTTTGATTGAGAAGTTTTGGTGGCATCAGGCGTGTTTGTGTTTGCAAAGAGCGCAATAACACCAATTCATCTTCTCCGAGGCCACAATAAGGATCCTTGACCTGAGGGTCACCACTTCGGGGTCTTGCTACAGATAAATCTGAGTGTTGGCTCAGGTGGTTGGGAGCCTGTTATGTTCCTGTGGATGTGAATAGGAGGATAGCAACCTAGCACTTGGCGTCATTCTGGGAGTCCTGGGTTCAAGTGCAGGTCTAAACCCCTCCTACTCAGGCAGGAAGACAGTAGGCACCTACACTCTGCCTCACTCTCACTTACACACATGCCCCTCATCTGCAAAAGCAAAACTCATACTCCTATATCGCACCCAAGACATGGAATGTCCATCCTCAACATGCTAGAGCCTCCTTCTCCCTTATTAAGTTCTGAAAAAAGCTGAAGACCTGCCTCTTCATATAAGCACCTTGGGACCACACACCACACCTTGCCCAAGCGCCTAGAAACTCTTAGGTGATTACTGCGCTATACAAAACAGCAAAACATAACAAATCAGATATCCTTGGCTCCACCCCTCCACATGGGATGACACCTGGTGGCCCCCCTCCCTTGGAAACTCCCCCACCCCCAAGGATCATGCATGAAACCTCAGCATCATATTAGACTCATCGCTCACGATGAACCGCCTGATCAAAGCTGTGTCCTCGGCCTACTTCAACACCCAACCCATACTCTAAAAGAGTTTCTGATGGATCCCAAGCAAAAAAAAATAGAAAAACAGTCATGCACGCCCTCATCAGTAGCAGACTGGACTATGGTAGGTAACACTCTCTACAGAATCATCATGAAACTACTTCGCAAACTCCAGACCATCCAAAACACCGCAGCCAGACTGATCCTGAACATCCCCTGTCACAATCACATCACCCAACTGCTCTGCGATCTCCACTGGCTCCCCATCAAAAGAAGAATAACCTTCAAGCACCACACTTACGCATACAAGGCCCTCCACAACATTGGACCAGCATACCTAAACAATCGCCTCTCCTTCCATGCACCTCCGATCAGCTGACCTCTCTCTGGCCACCGTTTCATGCATCTACAAGACCAGAATGGGAGGAAAGTCCTTCTCCTACATCGCCGCTAAGGTCTGGAACGACCTCCGCCTCCTTCTCCGGCAAGTCCCCACACTGCTCCAGTTCAGGAAGGACCTCAAGACCTGGCTCTTCAGATGACCCCAGCACTCAACGGAGCACCTCCTCTCTTGCCCCACAGCATCTTGAGACCCTCGTGGGTGAGTAGCTGGGCTTTACCAACCCCTGACTGATTGATTGTATTTTCCAAAAGTTTCCTACTGTCCAATTCATTTGAATATTTGACCTTTTTCCGATTTTAAGTTTGTCACAATTCCCTCCATTGCATTTATTTGCTTAAAGAGCCATGGACCATATTGACAACAAAGTTGCAACTCTGCCATGGGTTGGTTTAGACCTGTGCAAGTAGGAACTTTGGATATTTCCAGGATTCACATCAGGTCTAACTCCAATGTTCTTGTTCCCTTCATATGTAAAGACTACCCTGTTTCTTACTGCGCGTTCTTCAGTTTTATTCTTGCTTCTGAGAGCTACCAGATAGCATTCATGTCAAGTTTCTCTATGTCGGTCTTTACTCTTTCAAATAAAGTTTTTGTTACTGCGTTTGATTTCCGTTCCACCATCAAAGCCGTGTTACCTCCAACCTGAGTGACGGTAAGGCAGTCACTCTCGAGATTCGACTGCTGTTGCTGTTTAGAAGTTTGATCATGTCATCTCCATTTTGATTTTCTTTTAGTGGCACCCTGCTTTTCAACACCTATTTCTGTTCCTTTCCCTTCCCTTCCCAGTTTTCTCTGCATTTCATAAGCTGAGCTACTGCTTGTTGTTAAAACTCATCTTTTTTGCAGAAACTTTTTTTCTAAAGAATGTGTTATTTATTGATTTGCATTATTGTTATGCTATTTTCTTTCGAAAATGTAATATACTGGCGCTATCTGGTCTATATTTTTGTTAAATGTATTTATTGCCGATGTATACAAATGCAACACGCTTTAACCAAAAAATAAAACACGTCTATTTCCTTGCTAATGCTACTGTAGAGCCCTGTACACACATAATGACAAGAACAAAACGTTTAATCCAAATGAAAGTCCAAGGGAGAAGGGAAGCAGAGGGACCATAGCGTACAAAAATACAAGCAACAGAACCTCAGTATGAACCACGACTGCTACTCTCTTCTCTACAGGAGTTCCACAGACAACACTTGCACTAACCCTACACCCCCACTGGCCACAGATGTCCACAACCCTGACAGAACTGAGTAAATGTGTCAGCCAGAACCTGAGCCTTCTGAGAGCTTGTTCAGGAAGGCTTTGGTTAACTCCCCTGCGAGAATTACTAGCATTCCCCTCTAACTCGACTCTCAGACATGCCAAGTGGCCCACAACTGTGAGTATTCCCTGAGTAGCCAACTTCTTTATACCACAAGGCCCTCTTCTTTCTCAAAGTGTTTGCGGTTAGATACGACAGCAACCATCAAAAAGAAACTATCATTTTAATCGCTACTTTTAAGATATCGGGGCATGTTTGGAAGTCCCTTTTTACACCGGAGTGTCACTTTTTTGTACCCTCCTATGGCATTGCACCATCCCCACATTTACAAGGTGGCGCTAAGCCTCTTAATGCCACTTATAAATATGCCCCTTTTGCCGCAGTCCTCTGCAACACCCTTTGCATGTCCAAAGGGTAAACAGCCTTTACAACGAAACTTTTACAACGCACTACCATTACGACGCAACCATTACAACGCAAACCATTACAATGCATTGCGCTGGGGGGCGCTCTAGGATAGGGAATAGATTTAATTTACTATCCAACACCTTCCCTAGTGTCCTCGGGGACTGGAGTTGGAATAGCAAATTAAACTATTCACTATCCAGCACCCCAAAGCGCTATGCGTTGTAATGGTATGCGTCGTAAAAACTGTGTTGTAACGGCATGCGTGGTAAAAGCATGCGTTGTAACGTCATACATCCTGTCCAAAGGGACATGCAATGGGTACAGAAAAGGAATGGATTTCTCTAGCCCTACGCACCTCCCTGCCTGGAATTTCAGATAACACATCCCTGTAAGCCGATAGACGATCAGCTCGCTGCTTCCGCTCCCACTGCCTTGCTCCCCCTTCCTGATTGCAGGTGGCTCTGAGGAAAGCCCATCTCCTTGATGCCTTGGAGTATCAGTCCATCTCATCTGCAACACCCCAGCCTGCACGAGCCCTCTCCCTCTAGAGCTGCCTGGCATGATTTACTCAGATAAAAGGCCAGGCAGTGATTGACAGCGCTCCCCACAGGATTCTAAGGAATGATCTTTGCAGCCCTCATTTCTGCAGCTGCTGGCAGAGTTAACCCCGCATCCTCTACTTCTCTGAAATTATAGAAAGGTTCTTTTCGGAGCAAAGATTTTTGCCACATTTAAGACGTGAGCCAAACATATATTTGACACATCAGTGTAAGAAAATGTTGTAATAAGTCTGACAATCACTTGTTTGTAGTTTGCAGTAGTCAAATCTTAATCAATAAATGTGCTGGCTTGCAATGTAATATAATATGCTGCTCCTTCTTGCCACCATTCAGCATGAGAGGGTTTTGACTTACAGTGATTCTGATTCCTGAACAGGGTTTGCTCTTCTCTAGTTTGAATATTAATTGAGTGTCACTCGCATAGCTGATAGCTCTGCAGCCAAATGGATCTAATTAGGGCAGAGAGTGGGCAGACACTGCTGTTGAAAAAGATGCTTATTGGGGTTGAGCTCTCTAGGAACCGACATGTCACCGCTGAAGGCACTGATTTAAATGCTGACTTGGAGAGCACTTGGTGGTGTCTGTTCTAGAAGATTTCAAACTATCTTTTTTACCAACCGGGGCCACTGCAGGTAAGAGCGGTGAGGCCAGGTGAGGGGGATTTAGAGAGACCACCACAAGGGAACATTACATAAATAATTAATTTCCCCTCGTGGTCGTCTCTCAAAATCCCCCCTCCCCTGGCCCCTCTGCTCTTACCTGTAGGGGCCGCAGCTGCTTTTTACCCTCACTCGTATAACCTTTGAAAGAGGATTGTGTGGCTGACTGTGCAACATACATTCTGAGAGGGCTTTAAAAAATCACATCCTTTGTCCAGGTTAGTTATAAACTTTGTTGGAGCTGGCCCTTTCTGCAGGATCACCACCAAACATTTTGTCTTCCTCCATCCTTTTTTTCTGACTTCATGTTTGTTGGCTTTAGGACTCTGAGCACTTTACAATTGCTAGCCAGTGCTAAAGTGCATATGCTCCATACTAAAAAAAACATGGTAACATTGGTTATCCACATTAAGTATATTTAATTTACTTATTAGATCGGACGAAAGTGAACTATATGCGCATAGGGCCTGTAAATTAAATGCTACTTGTTGGCCTCCAGCACTGATTGTGCCACCCTCTTCAGTAGCCCTTTGAACATGGCGCAGGCCTGTCATTGCAGTGCCTGTATGTGCAGTTTTAAACTGCCATTTCGGCCTGGCAAGTTAACCTGCATGCAAGGCCAAAGTCTTTCTTTTTATTACATATAAATCATCCTTAAAATAGGCCCTAGGCAGCCCTATGGGCAGGGTGCAGTGAATTTAAAATGTAGGACATATACATTTAAGTTTTACATGTTCTGGCAGTGAAAAACTGCGAAATGCGGTGCTCACTACTGTATGGCCGATCTGTTCTATAGATTAACTTTGGAATTGCCTAAAAATTACTCTTAGGTGTAATTACGAATTGGGAAAAGATAGAGATTTTAAGTTTGGTGTCGCTGGACTCACAATTTAAAATCACAACTGATGGTGAAGACGGATTGTAAATTGTAAGTCTGAAAATCCCACTTTTATGAAGTTGACATTTTTTACTTTAATCATTCTGTGCCTCTGTCTGACTCTGTACACACGTCTGGGTTAATTGACAGCTGGGCTTGATGCATTCCCTCTAGATTGTCACACAAAGGGAGAAGGGATGTGACATTTGCAATCCTGATGGCCCATCAATAGGCTGATGAGCCTTTCTTGAGAAATGAGGAGGAGGAGCTGACACTTTCACCTTGATACTTGATAGGGATGTGCCTGTCCCAACTCTCAGATCTGCATACCACTCCTGTAGTAAGTCTGGAGCCAGGGCAGGAAAGCCAGGAACTCTATGATTTTCAAGTGCCTCTTTGATGTCTCCCCCAGTTCAAAGCCACATTTGGGTAAAAGTACTGGACCCCTGAGTCCACCAAATCAGAACTTTTCTGTAACCAAGGACATTGTACCTAACCTGGAAGAAGCAATGTTGTGCTGAAGGAGGGACTGCCACTTTGCAAAATGCTATGCTGTGTTGCCTGCTGCCTGATGATTGCTGTGCTGTAGATGGGACTGCCGCTTTGCTACCTGCCCTTTTGTGGTGTCCTGCTGCCTGCTGCTTCTTGACTGGGAGTGAGAGGAACTGGACCTGCTCTCAATAACCTAGACAAGGGCTTGTGGCTTGGCTTCTGTTTTCTGAAGTATCAGAAAGTCTCAGAAGACTTCCTGCAACCCTGCTGGTGCTGCTGGTTTCTGCAAATCTGTGAGCCCCACCCTTGCTTGAGGTGCTCCCTTCAGTCCTAGCCCTCAGGAGTGGGTTCTGAAGCTTATTTCTTCAATAATCGATGACGTGGCCCCTTTGCGCCGATCAGAACTGATGCAGTGTCCTCTGATACCTACGCAGTGCTAATTCGACTGCGAGGTTTGACAACGACACCGCACCAATACTTCAACACTGTCTGTGAGGCTGGTTTCATTGCGCCCATCAAATAATACAGAATACATTAGCCCAGCACCCGGCGCAACCAAAGATTTTAACACAACACCTTTAGAAAAGGGTTTTATTTTACATTATGCAAGGACTCTCTTTCTTTAGAATAAGGCTTGGGGTTTTATTTCACACAATGCTCTCTAACAAAGGCTTTCTCAGATGTCAAATGCACAAGATTTAAATATACAAAGATATATATATATATATATGTTTATATGCAAGCAATAATCTAAATACATGAATAATACTGATTAATAAACAAGCAGCAAAGTATATGAGATAAGACTCAAGCAAATATACTGGCCGTCCTGCAAGAGATCAGAAAGATATGTATATATACACATTAGATGATTACTTTGGATGTACAGCTCAACTCACTCCTATATCACAAATAAAACACCTCAAATGATCAAATCCACTGGACAAACATCACAATGGCAATAACCAAAACTCAATACATCACCTGGTGCAAACACCGCATCTCAGACTGGGGAAGTAAACAGCTGTGATTGAGAGCCTCAGCAACCAGGGACCACTCTCTGAGGTAGACGCGTCGCCCCCACTCAGATTCCAAACTCCTGGTTTCCGAGTCAGCAATTCTTAGCTTTAAACACACTAGAAGGTTTGAGAAAGACCTCCCCCTGGGCTAGAGGAATCTTACCAAAACTGGCCAGGTTCCAAGCAAGCATTCCCACGGCAGGAAGGAGTTCTCAAGTCTCCTTCATCAAATCTTACATGTTCCAGCCTTTATCTTGACGAAGCTCACATAGCCTTTCAGAATACATAAACAATCCCTCACAAAAACAGAAAGACTATGAATGTAAAGAACCCAAGCAACTTGTAAGCGCTGCTGTGCATGCAGAAAAGCTGAAGCCAGGAAAAAAGAATGACATGAGGCCATGTCAAAGCCAATATTAAGAACTTCATAATTCTCATAATAACCAAACAACTTGCAAGCGCTGCTGTGCACGCAGAAAAGCTGAAGCAAGGCAAAGTCAGAAAACAAGATGACATAAGCCCATATCAAAACCAATAGTAAGACCTTCCTATTTCTCATACAACACCGAGCACATGTGTACATCACTGCCCACAACACTGCACTTCAGGACCGAAAAGTACATTCCACAACTCTCTCTCCCTTTCACTCTTTCAAATGCAAATTCTACATGTTCTATTCTTGGCAAATCTGTCCTACTCCATGACAGCTCCCAAGGAAAGACAGCCAGATTACAAGAAAGAAAAGATGCAAGGCATATGCAGGACCGTCATACATCCTGGCTAGGAAGAAATAACACACTAAAGTCGGTTAAAATAATGGTAGTCTAAGGTCATCATTGGATGTCAAACCACAAGAGTGCCTCTAGCACTAGAGTCTCGACGATGATGCAGCGCCAATCTCTTGATACTGTCTGCAAGGCTGGACTCGGACTGCTTGGAAAAGATGGATACATTGTACTCTCGAATGTCGATGCTTTGCTCCATACAAGGTATATTTTAGTCAGACCTTGCATAGGTTCTGTAGCTGGCCTGTCCTCTATTGCGGTCGGCCTGAACATTGGAGTTGCACCATTCCCTCACAACCTCAAGTAACCTTTTGACCACAAGTGACTTCTAAGAACTGTTTTTGCATTTCGTCTATTAAAAATTCACATTTTAAGCTCTACTAATGAGATTTATGTTGATCTGATTTTGGTTTACTCAGATAAATATTCTCTATTTTTCTAAGGTGATATAGAGTATTTTTGTCTTGTTTTCACTGTGTTACTGTTATAAAAATGTGCACAAATTCTTTACCATTTCTTCTTAAGCAAAACATGACTTCCCTGTGCCAAGCTTCCAGAGGGTGAGAACAGGTTAATTTAGGTTGTGTCTCTGACTTACCCTGACTAGGATTATGGCTCCTGCTTGGACAGGGTGTATACTCTGCCAGCTAGAAACCTTAATTTCTAACAAACTCATTGAGAGCAACCACTAGGGAAGATTCTGTGCCCCGTACTGTTGAATTCCCATTTGAAAAGTGTGATGAAATTAGTTATCTTCCAGGCTTTGCTACCAGTTTTTCTTATATCTTACTTAATGTAGCAGTAGAGTTATTTGTGTAAACGCACTCCCATCTAATGGAGATGCACCTGATATATTCAGGAGGGAGAAGACCAGCACAGTTTTTCAGATAATATGCTGGCATTGATGATTTAGATTACCCCATTGCTGATAATGGTGAAAGCAATTGTTTGTGAATTGAGAAAGGACTGGCTTTTCAGGTGACACTGACCTAATATAAAGTTACTAAATTGCTGGCATCGTTCTATTTGATTTGCATGAAGTGGTACTTGCAGGTATTTACCCCCATTTGCAGCTTGCACAATGGACCTAGAATTTTCCATGGAAATAGTATCCCTAATATCAGAGTAAATCCTTTCTACCTCCTAGTGTGAAAACCTCTCTAGCTATTAGCAGACAACTGGGAAGGAGGAGTGGTGGCTGGCTATCAAACTGGTTGTAGATTTAAAAACATGTGAAGATCTGGTACTTAATCTGTTTTCATTTTTTGCAGATATAATCAGATTTAGCCTACCCCACACCCCACCAGTAGCCTGACAATTTAGTATTGAATATATCAGCTATTTTCCTATCAGTAATAAGGCATTCGTGTACCTTTAATATAAATTTCCACAACACACCGAACACCCCTTCACAAAGTGAATCTCTACTAAATACAGTATTGAACTGACTAACCTTTAGAGACCACCACGTCTCCAGACCACCTTGGATCCGGTCAATGAACAGTGAGTTGAAAGAGTGCTCAGACTTCGCAGGTAGTATAATCCTACAAAAATACCTGATGATTAATACTGCTAATGCTGGTAAGATAACATACATAGTGAATTGTACACCTTCAAATTTCAACACTTTCCTTAATGTTGCTTAGACTGTAGTAGGAATAGTCAATCGTACCACTCCAATGTAAAACACATTCTCTACTGTTGCTAAGAATGTAGCCAGAAAAGTAATTCTGACCTTTGCAAAGTCCAATACTTTCCCTACTTTTGCTTATGTTGAATTGAAATAGTAAATTTGATCCCTCCAAAGTCCAATACTTTCCCTACTGTTGTTCAGATTGGATTGGCAATAGTATATCTGACCTCAACAAAGTCCAATACTTTTCATACTTTTGTTGGGATGGGAGTGGAAATAGTAAGCCTAACACATACTACAAAGTATTCAATTCCCCAACAGCGTGCCAATGTTTCTTTCTCTAGGGTAAAATACTTTAGCTCCGCACCTCTTAATGGTTTCGAGGCAAATACTTTGCCTTCATGGTTTTGCATTAACACAGCCCCATCCTCGTTGCCAATATTACATTCAAGTATTAAATAAGTGCTCTGCTTACAACAGGATTCTTTTAAGTAAGGGTATTTATTTGTAAGAGAGACAGCAAATAAATAATTTCCTAACTAAGAGCCCTGGGCCAAGTGTCAGTGGCTAGAATCTTTTACTCACAGACAGGCCAGTGCTGCACCAATTTTGGATCAAGCTGGGGACACCCTTCATTAAAGAACATCAAAATGAAGTGACTGTCCACTCCTAGTCTAAAAACTCAGATACCCCTCCAATCTCTTACTGACTGTGGGGCATATGTATTTAACCATTTTCCCATGGTCCGGTACTCAGAATCGGCTTGTTTGGAAACGGTAAAAAGCCTTTTGGGATGTATCATCCCAAAAGGGCATCGCAAAATGTGTGATTCTATATTTTGCAATTGCATTTAAGGAATCACAAATTGTGATTCCTTAAATGTAATGTAGGATGCACAGAAAAAATGCTATTTGGCCTAAAGGAATCACAAATTACCACCAACTTCAAGTTGGTGATAATTTGAGATCTCTTTGAAAAATGTCCTTTTGTGCATTTTTCAAAGTTCCATGTGGCGCACATATATTCCCTAGGGCATGTATGTGTGCCACATGTGCACACATACATATTTCAGGGGCGCAAGAGGGTGTCCTTTTGGCACTCTTGCAACTTTGAAATTACACTCTCAATTTGCGATTCTCTAATTGGTAATCAGAAATTGAGAATGTCTTCCCATTCATTCCTATGGGCCTCCTAATGTTAATGTTAATGTTAAAAAGTATTTATTGAGCGCGCTGCCACCGGTTGGTTTCCTGGCGCTGGAGTAGACAGAGAACAAATCCTGACGGGGGGAGGGGGAAGCGATCAGTGATAAGCTTGTTTAAAAAGCCATGTTTTCAAGGCTTTCCTAAAAGACAATCTGATCTCAATGGGGAAGGTGTTCCAAAGGCGAGATGCAAGAACCGCAAATCTGCAGCCACCAGAACGTTTGCGTTTGAAGGCAGGTGTCTGGAGGAGAGCTTGGTGCACAGAGCGCAGATTGCGGGAGGGGGTGTACCTAGTGAGAATATTGTCTATGAATTTAGGGCTTTTGTAGTGGAGAGATTTAAAAATCATGCTACCAGTTTTAAAGGAGCAACGTTGGGCCAGGGGGAGCCAGTGGAGGTCCCTAAGCAGAGGAGTAGCTGAGTGCCATCTGGGTTGCGCCGTGATTAACCTGGCTGCGTAATTCTGAACCATCTGGAACCGCTTGAGGAGATAGAGGGGAAGGCCTAGGCATATGGAATTTGCATAATCCAGGTGGGATAAGACCGTGGTAATCACCAGCTGGGTCATGGCTGCAGGAGTGAAGAAACGTCGCACCTTCCGGATTTTCCTGAGCTGGAAGAAACACTTGGAGACCACTTGACCCACTTGAGTTTTTTTGAGTAGCCCATTGGAATGAATGAGAAGGTATTCCTTATTTGCGAATCTCAAATTGCGATTCGCAAATAAGGAATATGTAGGATACGCAAAATATTTAGTGAATCCTACACACATTACAATTTATGATTCTTTGATTGCAAGTCTCTAAAAATCGCAATTTGAGAATCGCAAAAGTCTTTTTTGATATATATGCCCCTGTATCTTTTCCCTTGGAGCTTGACATTGCTTCGCTGCCTTTTGGCCAGCTTCAGGCTATAACAATACCGTAAACGTGTAGAGCTCTGATGAGTTCCATCTGATGGTCTGATGGATAGTGGGGAAGAGTACATGTCTGTGATCATGAGTTGCATCTCCTGACAGCAGGAGATGTCTGCCAGGAGACCTCAGGGTTGGTGTTCCTGGCTCTTGCATTTTAATTAGGGACCAATGGGCATATTATCAAGAACAGCGTTAAAATTATCATAACTTTAGCGACAGGAAACTGCCGCTAAAGCGGCGATAATGGGCTTGATAATATGCTCTTGAGAATTCCAATAGAAGTCCATGTTCATTCCAGAGCATGGGCTTCTATGGGAATTCACAAGGGCATATTTTCAAGCCCATTATCGCCGCTCTAGCGACAGTTTCCTGCTGCTAAAGCGGCTATCATTTTAACGCCATTTCCTGATAATATGCCCCCAAGATTGGTTATCCGTGCGACCACCCGCTCAACAACCATGGCCTCTTCTTAAATGGGTCATGTGCTTTGCTTAAAAAATTACCCATCGAATTTTGTGTCCTCCACTCATTTTTTATTTTAAGTATTTACTGTTTTTGGTGCTTTTTATTTTTTATTGTGAGGATGCTCATGAAGCATTTCATTATGTTATTACTGATGTGCAGTAAAATTGCCATGAAAAGTCCATACATTTCTACGGAAGTACACTTTCAGAGAAAGCATTACAATTCATTGTAATCGTTTGTGCTTGCTCATATACCAACCACCTCGTTCTGTGCTATTTGCATATTTAACGTATACAGTAAATTAGTGTAAAGTGCAGTTGTCGCTCTGCTGGTGGGCGCAGACATCCTGGTATTTATTCGTAAGGCACGTCATTGCAGGGACATCGGAGGGTGAGAAAAGGCAGTGACACCGAGTTCTCATGCTGCAGGCAGCAGGTGTTTGGAGTAATCACATTTCCTGTTTGAGGGCTGAATTTTCCAATCATGTACTTCATCAATCTCTTGTTTGTTGGTAGTCCGCGCAGCTACAAAATGGGCATCTGGGCTGCAAGGTAATAACAGCGCTCGCGAAGCTTTGCAAGGCGAAGGCGGATTCCTAAGGAAGGCTTAGAAAACGTTGCATACAAATTGTGTTTCTGCTTCGTAGGAACTGAAAAATAAATAGCTACTTGGGGGATGTCTACGCCCAATCCCAGGGGTGATTTCAGGACAGCATACGGAAATGGACTCTTATGGGATGTGAGAACGAGGAGGCAGTATTAGCCTCACGCCTTCCATCACTATTTAGAGCAGTAGAAAAGGTCATAGTTCCGAGGGTGGAAGCATCTGAGATGACCCATCCCACGTGGTACTGACGCTTTGGTTTTGAAAATGTGGCACATTTTAATAAAACTTAAAAATACATTTTTTTCCTCCTCAACGTTAAACTTGCATTGGTTATCTCCTTATATAACCTCCTTGCATCTTAGTCCCACACAGTTGGAATGAATTGGAATGTTAGTGAAGGCGAACTCATAAGAAGGGTAGAAGTACGGAAAGAGAGACAGAGGAAGAGGTAAAGGAACAATGGGTAAGTTTATGCAGTGATGTAGATAGGAAATATACAGCCAGATTCATCATTGAAAATTGCGCTCGCAAAGGGCCAGATTCTGAGAAGCTGGCCCTTTGCAAGCGCAATTTTTGCATTTGGGATTCATCATCCCAAATGCAAAAATCGCTAATAGCAAAATCGCAAAATTGCGAGGAATTGCATTTAAGGAATCTCTATTTGAGATTCCTTAAATGCAATTCATTAACCATTTTTAATTTGCGAATTCGCAATTTTTGGCCGCTATTTACCGCGAAGTCTGACTTCGTGGTAAATAGCAAAAACTTAGAAAAATGCACTTCATTGCATTTTTCTAAGTTGTATGTTACACACACACATGTCCTTTGGACATGTGTGTGCGCAACATCAGTCTACATTTTCATTTCAGGGGTGCTACAGGGTGTCCTTTGGACACCCCTGGCACCATTTAAATCGCATCCTTATTTGCGATTAGCAAATTGCTAATCGCAAATAAGGAAGCTGTAGGAATCACAATTTGTTTTGCGATTTCTACATGAATCCCGTTTTGCAAGTCCTTAATAGTGATTCCTTAATAATCGCTATTAAGGACTCGCAAAATGGGACAATGATGAATCTGGCTGATAGAGTTATGCACGGAAATATAGCAACAGCCATTGAAGGAAAGCTAGAGAGATGAAAACAGGAGAAGTTAATGGCTAACGGTGAGAAAAGAGAAGAAAGGAGTGAGTAGCAAAAATTAGAGAGATGGTCAAGAGAGAAGTAGACATTGGGGGACGAGAAAGAGGAAAGAAGGAGGTTTGGTGATAGAGAGAAGGAGAGAGAGAGCGGACGAGGAGCAGAGGTAAAGAAAGAGAGAAGGAGTCTACATGGGAGGGATACAGGGAAGAAAGAAAAAAGACACGAAAGGTAGAGAGACACAGAAGAACAGGTAAATGGAGAGCTGGGAAAATTAAAGCTGTCATGAAAATAACTAAGCTGAAGAGATGGCTATTGAGAGTGAGTGGAGGAAGAAAGTAAGAAGTGGTGAAGGAGGACTGGCATAAGGATGGAGAGCAGGGAGAGTAGAAGTGTGAAAGAGAGAAGTTAAAAAAATGATATGTGCTAGATTATATAAAGCTCTTTCAACGAGGTTATCAACGCACACAAGCTCCTGAGAAACTTACACTGCTACCCCTTAAAACATATGGCCTCATTTACGATGCCCCTTGTGGCACCGTAACGTCACTGTTTTGACGTTCCGGTGGCACAATGTGCCCTGGCATATTTACAAGGCCATGTAAAGCCAATTTATGTTACATTTATGGCGTTCTAAATATGTGCCCCTTTCACGCTGTACTGCGTAAAATGGGAATTCCATTGGTGTTGCTGTGTGTGCGTTCCCACGCAACACCCATGGAATATGAAGCATTCCCTGATTTATAAGAAATCGTTAGAGGTGGTGTTTGGGAGGCGCAATGAGGAGAAATGTTTTAATTTCTCCAAATTTTTTCTTTTTCTCTCCTGACTGCAGCACCATACATAGTAAGAGGAAATCACCTTAATTGATTGATGTTGTGTAAGAGGGTGTCTCGTCCTGCACAAAATCAATCGGCCTGTAAAGCAGGCACCCTTGCACAATGGTGCAAGGGTGCCTTCATTGGCACATGGCAGCCCATTGTGGCCGGCGCTGGGAAAATGGATAGGAATGCCCTGTGCGCTCTTTTGTAATGATGTGGAGCAGCCAATCGGCCAGTACCTCATACATTAGGCCATATATAATGGTTATGAAGTTTTGATGCTGCATGCCAGAGATCCTCACTTGTGGGATTTTGATCTGAACTTTCCAGGAGCAATTGATTCATAAATTTGGCAAGCCAAACTGGAATTCGCCCGGAAATTGCAATACAGATCCTATGCATACATGTCAAAGGTATTCCAAGGCCTGTTTAGGAATGTGATAAAATATCTTTGGCACAATTGTTGCTTTAACAGGTTCTCATGTGTGCAAACAAAGTATAAAAGCAGACCAACGAAAGCTGTTATTTTTGTGGTGAGTCAAAGTGCAAGACAAGTATATTTTTTTCGTGATGCGGTTTGTTGGCAAGAACAACTGCAAAAAGGGAATAGCTGGTATGCTAATTTCATTTTCTGCTGTAGAAGACTAAATGTAATAAAAGCAATCCTGGCATATTATATTTCTATGCAAACATTGCTACTTTGTCCTTATCGCTTAATATTGCTTTTGACACCTTGCCTGCGACAAGCAATGTGCACCTTGTCTGCTAGGTCATCGGAAATTGCCCATTCATTATTGTTTTCGTCTGAAATGGGCTTGCTGAGCAAATGTTAATAATGTAATGATGCATAGATGGGTATTCCATTCTCCATTTCCAAATGAGATTAGACAGGCTGCATTACACGCTGCCATGGGTACTTAAAATGATACTGCACAGGAGATTGCCCAGATATCCAGTTAGAAAACATCTTCATTGGCTAATCATGATAGCTTCCCGAGGGGCCGGTGCTTATTGACTTTCAGTCAGTGGTGCATCTCTGCTGGATCCGTAGCTGAAAGATGCCATGAAAGGAAATGGCTTGCAGTCTCTATCACTTCCAAATAGGTGTGTTCAGATCTCATAATCAACTTTCACAGTCATCCCTCTCAGCAGTGAAAGATTTCCACTGCATTTCTTACCCAGGTTTCGGGCACTCTTACACCCTTGCGCAGTAGAAGATGCATGCCAAGTGGCTGCTCCCCTGTGTTCGATAGTGTGCCCAGCAGAGTCCATGATGGCAATCCTGGCTTGACGCTGGGCGGTGAGTGAAATCAGAATCTTGACAACTAAAAAGGATGGCTAACAATGAGCATTAGAAAAAATATTTAGCACTTGACCCATGCCTCTGAGCTTTTGGGAAATGGTGTTTTCAGTTTTTGGGATGAATTATAATGGTGCGGCAGGTCATTTTGGAGGATTCCAATGTAGAAGCACATGACCAGTGCAGGAGGAATCATTCACTCATACACCGCAAAGATAAGTATAAGATTGAGAAATTCCCTCTTGTTCAGAAAGGCTAATTGCCACCTTTGGTGCATTTTTCTCATATGTTTAATACCAGCCATTTGGACTAGGTCTTTAACAGGTACAGGGAATTCATGGTGTTGGCATTTACTTAAAGACAATTAAAATGCCAAGGATCAATAAACTATTCCTTGGTTCTGCATTCCTAGAGTTACATCTCAAAATGTACATTTTTCCCTCTCACTCTGCCAAGTACAGTGGTGCTGGTGGTCAGACTGAAGTCCACCCACAGCCAATGGAGTTCCTTCAGGATGGGGGTGACGTGAGCATGTATCTTCAGGCCCTGGATGAGATGTGCTGTGGCATGTAGGATACGTTAAAGAGGTGTGATGTGGAGTCTGGGAGGCCATGCAGGATGTCCAAATGCAAGAGCAAACCTGCTTGAACAGCAATTCTGAATTCAGTTTTGGGAAGAAACAGTTTCACTTTCTGTAGAAGAGAGAGATGGTACCAGACTATCTTTGTGTTTTTATAGCAGTGAGTTCTTTGAGGATGAGGTAGATGTCCAGGAGAAATCTCAGTAGCTTGGCCTTCAAAGCTGTCAACGTTTGTCATTTAGCCAAGTTTCTACTGGTTTCTGTTTGTTACTCTTAGCAAATAACAAGAATTTTGGCTTCAGTTAAATGCTGGACATCCATCCAGGTGTGGATAATGTGCAGACTGTGTTTGAGGTGTTGATTGTCTGAAGCAGAGGAGACGTCCAAGTAACACTGTGTGTCGTTTGCTTATTGGTGAATCTTTTACTTGTGAGTAGAACACCAAGCACCTCCTTGTAAAGATTGCAAATGACAGGAGACAGTGTGGATACTTGAGAGACTCCGCAGGTGATAGGGATCTTTTGTGACCTGGGAAGTGCCATGTGAATAATCTGGTGTTGGTTTGAAAGGTAGGAGGAAAGCCAGTGAAAGACATTGTCGGAGAAACCCATTCAAAACTTCCAGAAGTTTTGAGGGCTGGAAGTCAATTGTCTCAAAGGCAGGTGATAGGTCCAGCATAATCAGTTTGGTTTTATCCCTATCAATAATATAATGACTTCTCTGGGTTATTATGCTACACAAAGACTGCTGGACATTTGTTACCCGGTTCTTTATACTACATCTATTGCTTACAAATGAGAACGGTGAATTCATATCTCTACTTCGAATAATTCAGTTCATTACCGTACTGGACAAACTTTTTTGCTGGGCTCACTGAGATAATCAATATTCAACTCCCCAGGACAGCTAGGCCGGCTTCAGCGGTGGTGGTGCCTGTTTCTCCAATGTCTGTTGGCGCCCCCTCAATGACCACCTCTACCGCGGATTACCTCACCACCACCCTTAACAGTACCGCTCAAGTCTCCATAACCAAACTCTCGCAGATGCATTTAATTAGTTTTATAGCATCACTCATAAAAGTGAAGAGTGTAAAAGCATTATACATCACATACGCATTACACAGAGACAATGAATGAGGTGAGTAAATCAGCGTCTAGGAAATCCTACAGAAGACAGAGGACTACAATGTGTAGGATTCACAAGTCATCCATATAGGTATGCAGTATAGTTTAAGGGTGCTTAGGCTGAAAAACAAACTTTGAATTTATAACGTAACACCATGGTTGGGGGTTCTCTTCAATAATCAGAATTAATTTCTACCCAAATGAAACCTTTTTCCAACATATGGATAATAAAAGACGGCAAAACTCATAACTCTCTAATCTATACCCTGCAGTTTTCTGGCATCCCTTTGTGACAGTTAATAGCTCACTATTTTAGGTTTTAACTTGTGAACTGCTTGTAACAAAAGGTTCTCTCTGACAAAAGCAGTAACCCCCTGACCTATTTACAATATATGCACTTTGTGATCTGCATGGTACACATTATGTACAGCAGGCATATTAACCCTCTGCGCTACCTAACCATGAGTGAAAACTTCAACTGGAGAAAACTCCTGATCACTCTCTCTCTAGGAAGAACATTAATCACCAGAGTTATCTGGACATCTTTATTGCTGCTTGAAAATTGCTGGAGTAAAGGGTCTTCACTGCACATGCTTTTAAAGCCATAATGTTCTTACAAACCGCCCCTCACCCGAAGTCAGCGTCCTGTGCAGTGGAACCAGTCGCTTCTCCCTAGAGCCGGCCCTGCAAGGCAGTCTACTGTCTCGATGACCACAGGGAACGTTCCACACAACAGAAGAAGGCCTGTTCCACTTTTCAAAATGTTACAGCAAGTCATGGAATTCCATTAGCATTTGGTCTAACTCAGTAAGACATAAATAATGGCAGTTTAATCGAGCATCATGCGATATGTGAGATAGTCACGTCTACTATTTCACATGTGCAAACCAATTTGGTGTGTCGTGGTAGGTACCCACATCAATGACAGCTACTGCAGCTGACACAATTTATCATTGGCATTATTCTGATTATTCCAATCAGTTTATCTAGAAACTAGCTGCAGGAAATTGGGTCATTGGTTGATGGGCATGGAAACTCTTCTCAAGCAACAACCGCAATATCTGTCAGATTGAATCATAAAAGTCACTACATTAACCCATTCTTAAAGCTCTGGTAGCTTGGCACAAATGCAGTCTGGCAATGTATACAGTTTTTATGCATCGCACAAACAGTAATAAAGTTATGTTATGTTATGTTATTGTATGTTTTGTATAGCGCTCAGCTACTCCGAGGAGTGTCCCGGCGCTTCAAACCCGCTGAGGAGCAGCGCAGGCAGAGGATGGCCGGTTCTACTGAACGAAAAGACAGGACTTCAGGTCTTTCCTAAAAGCTAGCAGGGTGACAGTCTTTCTCAGAGTGACCGGCAAGGAATTCCACAATTGAGGCTCTAGGCGTCTAAAAGAACGGCCTCCGATACGGACTCGCTGAATATCAGGAATGACTGCCAAGGCCAGCGAAGCTGACCTAAGTGATCTAGATGGCTGGTAGAAGACCAGCCGCTTACTGATATACTTCGCGCCAGTTCCGTGGAGAGCTTTAAAGGCCAGCGTGAGCATCTTAAAAACAATACGTTTCCGAATAGGAAGCCAGTGGAGAGTTTTCAGAAGATCTTTAGCACTGGCTCTCGGGTGAAGGCCAAAAATGGCGCGCTCGGCCGAATTTTGGACTATTTGAAGACGTGATAGGAGATACTCCCCAAGTCCGAGATATAATGCGTTAGCATACTCCAGGCGAGAGCCTATAAGTGCCTGCACGGTGATTTTTCTAGAATGCCAAAACATTTACCAACTAGGCCAAGAATCTGGGGCTTCAAAATGAGTCCGTTGTCAATCATTACTCCTAGATTCTTGGCTGTGGCGGAAGCGGCGGAGGGAGGAGACTTAGCGGCAGGCCACCAAGCCTTCCACCTAGGGTCCGAAAGGCAGCCAAAAAAGAGCACCTCTGATTTATCCGAGTTGCACTTGAGGCTGTTTAGCTGGAACCATTTGAACACAGCCACAAGGCAACCTTTAATACTCTCTCCATCAAAATCAGCGCCCTTCATGCAAGAGAAGAGGAGCTGGGTGTCATCCGCATATGAAACGATCTGGGCACCGTATGACTCTGCCAGTGCCGCCAAGGGGGCCATAAAGATGTTAAAAAGAGTAGGGCTCAAAATTGAGCCCTGAGGAACTCCTACCTCCAATGGCGGCACTACGGCAGAGTACGGAGGGGCCCAGAACGTTTGACGGCGGACCGCTAGAAAGGACTCGAACCAGCTGAACACCGTCCCCCACAGACTGGAATATCAAAAATGTTGCTACGATAATTAATGACAACAACAACCAAATGCCTTTGAATTTCCAACAACTGAAATTTGTAATAGGTGGGAAATCAAATTATTTTACATTAAGTTTAGTCCTTTTGACAAAAATCAAAATAGCTAGACCTCCTTTAGCTTTGCCCACCCGAAAGGGAATAGACATGCACATACAAAAAAAACATCTACACAAATCTTATCAAAGGATTCTTGCATACAAATAATATCAACATAATTTATTAATGAAAACAAGTACGGGTTTGTCAACTTAGAAAGAACACCAGCAATATATCCCAAGAGTAGTTCCAGAGGATGTCTTGTGACAGGATTGTAATGAAGAGCTCCTCATTACCAACCAGCGTCGGGGCAGATGTGCCCATGAGAGGCACCTCATTTACTTGCTGCAGTGAATACCCTTCTAGACCTTCGTGGTATTGTTGCGCCTGAATGGCTCTTGCTACTCCTGAGTGGAAAGTCAATTCAGGTCTTACAAAAAGATGTAAGCCTCAAAAATAATTTGTGTATCCACAATTACTGTTGGACTGTTGATTTGGGTTTGTATATTAGCAGAAACAGTTGAAGGAAGAGTAGGAAAGCTAATTTACCTGTAAAAACTCAAGGGCAAGTCCTGAATTCATCCTGGTTCTAAATTATATTAAAAGGGACAATCGCACAGTCACCTGATGTTCCGTTTTCATGTATGCCAATCCAAGAGGCTTTTATGACAATGAGCACTTCCAGTGAAAAATCACCCAGAATTGGATTTTAGCCAGTACACCGTACAACTACTATAAACGAAGTACTTTCTGGGGGAAGCTAGGGAAAACCATTTTTATCCTCATTTCACGGGTTTTTCAATAGATTCCTTATGAACCCTCATTATGACAGTGGGGTTAAAAACTTCCATGCTGGATTTAGAAGACGTAAGCTCTCGACTCACGTTGAAATCTCCATCTGCATGGTGTGCTCGTAAAGTTAAACAGGTTGTTTGAGTTATCTGAGATCTACAAACACATTGAGTAGGAGTCTTTAACTCCCACATCTTGCTTTTAATGTCAGCTAATTGTACCTCATTTTCAAAACAGAATTATTTAAGCACAGCCTTCATCCTGTCAAGAAGAGTTGAAGACTGCTTCTTTACAGGTCCGACAGATCCTGCGGTGTTATATCTCTTATGATACTGGGCTGTTCCTTCCCTGTATCGTACGGCTTCCCCAGTTTTAGATACATATACCAGGTAGAGTGCCCCTTCATCTCCTCTTAGTGCAGCATAGTCCCTTTTGTTTTTTTTTGGGTGGGTGGAAGATGTTAAAGGAACTACCTCTGAAGAGTCACCCCCAAGATATAAGTTTCCAGCTGTAACTACAGACTTACCTGCCCATAGTACTGTGGTAATCAACAGATATGTCCCCTACTTCTGTGCTAGCCACACTACCTATAGAAGCTATAAGGCTTTGACAAGCTTGCTCCCTTATCAAAGCTATTTTCTTAACATGAATACTAAACCACATAAAAAGAATTCAAATAAATAAATACCTCCAAGCGTCAGTATAGGCAGCCCTAAATATCACAGACCAAGATGGTGGGCCCAGCCAGAATCATCCAGCCATGTTTGGGCGCAGACAGGAACGCCTTGTTCAGTGCTGCGGGAGCTGCTTGGCTTACTTTATGCCCAGCCCTGTGCCTGCATGAAAGTCCCCCACCTCTTGGCTGTGCAAAGAGTTGTGTGCAATGGAGTTCTGCCCCTGTAGGGGCCCGTGAGAAGTGGATCAGTGCATTAAAGTACAGCAAGTCAGGTTTGCCCCTCTCATTCCTGCTCTGCATGTGTTTCCTTTGAATCAGCATATGCTTGAGAAAGGGTGTTTGAGAGGGTTGAAAAGATGTGAAGTCATCTAGTAACAAGGTTGAATGTTTAAATTGTTCATTTAGTCCGTGGTAGGCACTGAATAGTCATTCATTCATTAGTGTTAAAATTAGCTATTGGTTTTAATTTTGATGAGGATGGTTTTTTTCCATTTCACAGACATATTGAGTATTATTTTTGTTTATCCTCATGAGACATGGGTTCTGCAGCACAGCTGTCAAGGTTCAATACAGCATTCCAATCTGCATACCATTGACTTCAATTGCGCTATAAATATCCAGCTACACTTTTCTATAACTGCCTCAAGTGCAACCAAGTGGTCAGGATGTATTTTCCTATTGCTTTCTGTAGGACTTGGCCCTTTTGACTAAAGTTCAATAAACTTTTTGCTTTACCCCTAGACCGTTTTCCTGACATAGAGTTGCCAATTTAGATGCTTTGGGTACTTTGCCACTGCTGATCAGTGTCAAAGTAAAAGTGTTCCCTATCTAAAATGGAATGGTAATTGGTTGGCCATCATTGGTATGTTTGCCTTACTAGTAAAGTTCCTAGTGATGTGCACTGTGTGTGCCAGGACTAGTAATACAAGGGCGCTCGGATAAGGGAGCTCAGGCCTGCAGTGTAGGGCCTGCGCGCAGTCTGCTAAGTTAGCATGTTGTCCTGACAAGTGAAACCACTTGTCAGGCCTGACTTTCCCTTTTACATACACATGTGGTAGGTCCCCTGTGGTAGGTCCTGGGTAATCCTTGGGCAGGGTGCAGTGTAGGTAAAAGGCAGGACATATGCTAAGCTGTGTTTTATATGCTGACAGTGAAAAACACTCCATTACGTTTTTCACTTCTGAAAGGCCATGCTGTCCATAGGGCAGAATGGGGGAGGCTGAGTGTTGTGTTTGTTAGCCTAGTTCCCTGTAAATTTTTAATGGAGAGCTGCAGTTTAGTATGTATGAACTCACAGTGTCATACATCATTATGTGAAGGTGGTTTTGTCACTGTATGTTCAGAAACCACTCTTATAGAAAGTGGTGGAGTTTTGTGCTTTAGACATTTCTGTGTGTCTTTGCAGAAATGTGGATTGTCTGTCTGGATCTGGAACATGAGTGGAGCTGGGAAAGTTCTTGACCCAGGGAGGTGTGATGATGGCACCAGGCTGCCCTGCATCTGGAGAGTAGGGGGAGGAGAAGCCCGGGAGGTGAAAAGGTCTGCGCTGGTGCTAGAAACCAATTGACCCATCTCCTGCTGACTGATTAAGGATCCAGACCCCCAGTATCAAATGGAGAAAGGTGACACTGGGAGGGAATCACCCAGAACTGATTTAGAGAGGGGTCAGGGACCCCTGAGCACAAATGAACTACAAAGACATTAAGGGGTACAATTATGAGAGCCGAAACTCCTGAATGTTGGAATGAAACAGAAATGGGTTGAGATTGAAAAGGCTTCGACCCATTCTGTGGTCAAGAGGGACCTCTGCTAAAGAAGGTGCAAGTGAAGAGACTGCTGTGGAAAGAGCAATCCATGCTACGTGATCTATGGCTGGTCTGCAGTTTGCTGTTATAATCAAGGGAGAGGCAATTGGGACTGTGCTTGAAGGTGCTGGGTCCCCCTGCTTGAAGAAGACTGTTCTTTGTGCTGTTTCTTGTTACCCCAAGGACCCAAGGTGCACTGGCTCTCTGTTTGTAAAGTTTCCAAAGAAGTCCCAAGCAACTCGGTGTGCGTGTGCTTTTGCAGCTTGAGACCCTCAGACGTTGTGCCTTGTGATCGTGAGCACTCAGGAAGAGGTGAGTCTCGGACTTGCGTGTTCTGTGGTGCAGCCAGGGCGTTCGTAAGGAGCGCCTGCTCATCGTGTACACCGAGTGAAGACGTGAGACTCTGACGCGCAAGGTGCGTGTCGTGGTGGAGGCCAGGGCATTGGTGAGGAGTGCCTGGTCGTTTTATGCACCAAAAGAAGAAGTATGTCTTGGACGCGCAGAATGCGCGTCGTGATGCAGCCAGGACGTTGGTGAGGAGCACCTGGTCATCATGTGCAAAGAGTGAAGAAGTGAGACTTGGACACGCAGAGTGCATGTCGTGGTGCAGCCAAGGCGTTGGTGAAGATCTCCTGGTCATGGTGTGCACCGAGTGAAGAAGTGAGCCTTGAACACGCAGCGTGCGTGTCCTTGTGCAGCCAAGGTGTTGATAAAGAGCGCCTGGACATCATGTGCACTGGGAGAAGAGGAGAGACTCAGATGCACAGGGTGCGTGTCGAGGTGCAAGCAGAGGCATTGGTGAAGAGCACCAGGTCATCTTGAGCACCAGAGAAGAGGCGAGTCTCGGACGCACAGAGTGCGTGTCAAGGTGCAACCTGAGGCACTGGTGAGGAGTGTCTGGGTAGTGTGTGCACCGAGTTCGTAGTAAGTCTCCACAGTGCTGAGGGCGGGTCTCAGACCACTCGCAGGAGGGCCAGGTCATTGGGCCCTCAGATTGAAAGAGCGTAGCCCATACCGGCAGCCTCGGAGGAGCAGAACTGCTGGCCTGAGCTCACCGTACCCATTGATGGAGTTCTTGATCCAGGACCAAGTCGCTGAAGGAGGAGAGGAGAGTGGGGTCGCGGCCCTCCAGGCAATGTGGATCACCACCTGGGGTGGGGTGCGGGCCCGGAGGGACTCTCTCTCGGCGTCTTGCTTCTGTCAGCTGCGCGAGCCTGTTGCTTCGGCTCGTATCTCAGCCCGTGCTGTACCAAGGAGGGCAGTACTGGGGCCAGAGCGAGTAGAAGTACTTTTGTGTCATCATTGATCCATATTGGGGCACTGTTAACGAAGCACCTAAACTGTCGTATTACACTTTGCATTATTGTTACTAACTAACTATCAAACTGTCGTATGCCTTCTGACTTCATTTGTGCCTGACGAACTACATGCTTGGTGCGCTACGCACTGCATTATTTTTCCCTTCCAAAGTACATGATTGTAACGTGGTGCATTGCATTATTTCCTTGTCATAGAGTATCTGATTATAACGTGGCACAGTGCATTATTTCTTCCTTGCACGGTACATGATTGTAGCATGACACATTGCTTTGTTTCTTCCTGGTACAGGGCATGCTGGTAGTGATACGCATTGCATTGTTCCTTCTATTGCATAGCACAGGACTGTGGTTCTACGTATGACATTGTTTCTCTGTTGCACAGTACAAGAGAATATCGTTACGCATTGCAGTATTTCTTTTCTTTTGCAATGTGTCTGTTTCTAGCAATACGACTTGCCTTACTTTTTGGAAATAGTTAGAAATGAGCTTAACTGTTGGTAAGAAGTGGTGTTTGGGATTACAACCTACCAACCCACTGGTAATCATACTACCCCTTCTTATATGTTGATTTTGTATTGTGTGGTCTTATATATAGATTATACTCATTTTATGAAAACTTGTGTGGAGTCTATTTGTGGTGACATCATTGGGTTCCTGTGAGTGTGGTTGCACATATTGTACACTTGTGCCTTGGAGATAAGCCTGGCTGCTCATGCCAAGCTACTAAGGGGGTGAACAGGGCTATCTCAGATGGTGTCCTTACTTAGCCTAACGTTGAAATGAGGGGTCAGGGACCCCTGCTTCCAGCATTTGGTAGCGGGGTGAGGGATAAGGACCCCCACTTCCAACACTTTCTGTCTGGCTAGTTAGCAATCTGCTGTTGTCAGTCTGAGGACCTAGAAGGATGTCAATCCAGTTCACAGTATCAGGGGCAGAACTGGGAGAGCAGACACATGCTATTTTTAGCAGAGTATATGTGGAAGTTCAGAAGGAGCAATAATAAAAGAACTGCAGGTATCACACCATGCTAATGGAATTTCATATAACAACTAGTCGACCAGCCAGCAACTGTGACTTGGACAAACCACACCCTAGTCAGTTTCAGCATACCCATCCCACACCATCACAGCCCACTTGAACCACTCTGGAGAAGGATCTCAGAAGAAGAGTGGGCTACCAACTACTGCCCGCACGTGACCGAACACGACAACAACATGCTGAAAGCCATCAAAACGTCAGTTGTAATCGGTCTGGAAGGAGGTTGAATTGTCACTCTTACAGCAACAGCATAGTCATTTGAAGATGTACAAGGCAATATTAATCTGCAAAGATGCGAGTAAACCGTGGGCGATGCAGCATATGACAATCCTGAATCATTGGTTTCCTGAAACTCGGTACTACGAACACAGTACATTCCCTTAATATGGGGCGAACTCTACACTAGCGGTGAACAGGACTGTCATATGCTGCATCGCCCGCGGTTTACTCGCATCTTTGCAGATTAATATTGCCTTGTACAACTTCGAATGACTATGCTGTTGCTGTAGGAGTGTCAATTCATCCTCCTTCCAGACCGATTACAACTGACGTTTTTATTCTAGCCCTGACGAAGTCCGCTTGGGGATGAAACGCGTTGGCTGAGGCCTTTTAACGTTTATAATAAAGGAACTTTTGTCCAAATCACTTAGCTGTTACGGACTATTTCTTTCGGTGCACAATCCTTCACTTATACAATTTGGTATCTGCCCTGGCAGCGGAGTTTCTGTGCGGCTAGCCCCGGATGTGATTTGCACGATCAAAATATTTTCCAATACGAAATTTGAGTGCGAACCCTAGTCAGCCGCAGCTTTCTTTCTTTGATATTGAAAGCCATCAAAATCCTCAACAGCTTTTCACCACATTAGCCAGCACCCAGGCTACCCTCAAGCACAGCCTAATGACAAAAGCCCAACCACAGGCCAGCTCATTCACAGAGGAACGCAGGATAATGAAACAACACTAGAAGCAAATGGAGTGCAAATGGAATACAAGTCGAGACATCGAAGATAAATGTATCTTAAAATCATCCCTAGGATCCTACAACCAGCAGATATGGGACACCAAGTCCACAGCCCCTGCAGATCGCATCAACACCAGCACTAATAGTAGCAAGGAAATCTGCACCATCATCAAAGATTTCACTGCACCTCCTGCCACCTCCAGCAAACACACCATCTGACAAATTCTCAGAATTCTTGTGTAACATTATCATCTCCATATACAGCAACGTTGACCCTCAACCAGCTCCTGTCACCATCGGTTCACTGAGAGAATATCAATGGTAAAAACATTGATAGTAAAAATATCGAAAAAATATATATATTGTAAAAATATCAACTCCCTAGACTTAAACAGGTAAGTGCAAAAATATTGAATCAAATATATTGAAGTTAAAAATATAGATGTATAAATATTGATTAAAAATATAAATAAATGCAATAATATATATTAAATACATAAAATATTAATATCATCTTCAACAAAATAAACTACATTTAATATTCATTTTAACTAAATTTAAAAATTAAACTTAATCGAAAAAAATATAAACAGACAGACATTATTTATACACACACATATATTTACTTTAAAATCATTTATTAACTATTATCTTTATTTAATTTTTAAACTGTTAAATTATATAAAAATAGAATATATACATATATCAATAATTTAAAATAAAAAAGCATTCTATAATTAATTAAAACATTAAACTATTAAAACAAAATATAAACGTACATTTCGCAATACAATAAATACAATAGCAGGGAAAATGTTGTATAGCGAAATAATTTAATTTACTATTCCAACCGCAATAAGTGCAATAGTAGGGAAAATGTTGGATAGTGGAGGGTTAAAAATTACTATTCCCACTTCAGTGAGTGCAACAGTAGGGAAATGTTGGATATTGGAGGGGAAACATTACCATTCCCACTCCAGTGAGTGCAAAAGTAGGGAAAGTGTTAGATAGCAGAGGGGTAAAAATTACTACTCCCACTCCAGTGAGTGCAACAATAGGGAAAGTATTGGATAGTGGAGGGGTACAAATTACTATTCCCACTCCAGTGAGTGCAACAGTGGGGAAAGTTTCGGATAGCAGAAGGGTAAAGCTACTATTCCCACTCCAGTGAGTGCAACAGTACAGAAAGTGCTTTTTAGCAGAGAAACAAAAATGACTAATAACATCTAAACAATTAAAAAACATTAAATAATCTTATAAAAAAACTGTATTTTAAAAATATGCAATTAAATATACTAAACATATAAAACGAAAACATATTATAATGTTAATTACATATAACAAAAAGGTACAAATATTATATAAAATAAATTAATAAATACATTTATAAACTATACACATTTACAAGGAGCAAATATTAACAAAGAAGCAAATTATTTAAAACATAAATGTACTTATTTAATTCCCTACCCTATTACATCACACAAATAAAAAAAAGATATCAACATTTTTATTTACATTTATTTCCATAAGTTATATAATTAATAATGAATTTAAATTATATTACTGATAAAAAGGAATAATAAACATGCACTGAGTACACATTCTTTAACACTATAATATCCACAAGACACACTTAAACTTAGTTACACAATTACCATAATTAATTACTAATTAATTATTTAGATTAGTTAACTAATTAATAATTTGTCAATGACAAATAAATTACTTCCCTCTTCACACCATTTATACCTATAAACACAACACACACCTACAATGTATTACAAATTTACCATAATTAATTATTAATTAATCAATTTACATTAATTAACAACATATCAATAATTCATCAATAAAAGAAATTACTTCCCACCCTTTACACCTATAAACACCACAAAACATACCTAAACTTATTTATTTAATTAGCATCAATAATTACTAATTAATTATTTTAAATGAATTAACTAATTTATAATTCATCAATAAAAAATACATTACTACCCACCATTTTCAGCTATAAACTACACAACAAACACCTACAATTAATTAAACAATTAACATTATTAATTACTATTTAATAAATTCAAATTAACACCTTAATAATTAATCAATAAATATAAATTAAATCCCACCCTTCACACTATTTTTCCCTGTAAACACCACAACACACACATAAAATAATTACACAATTACCATAATTAATTACTAATTAATTAATTTAAATTAATTAACAACTAAATAATATTTCATGAATAAAACAAAATGACTTCCTACCTTTCACACACACAATTCAATTACATTTTTTTTAACTACTATAAATAATCAATACATTTTATATAATTAAATTACTTCCCAACCTATTCCCCTATGAACCCACAACCTGCTACGGTACTAAAAACGCAAAATTAAATTAAAAAAATTCATAATTGCTAAAATGTTAACACATATAATAAAAATATAAACAATTCTTATACATAAAAAATCACAGACATATAAAATATATGCTAAAATGCATAACATTAATAAAAAATCCATATCTTTACAAACAATAACAAACACTTTGATATATTTTAAATTAATATTACTTACCTAAAATCGATATTCTTGACCACAAGGATTTTTCTGTCAATATTCCTGTCCCATGATATTTTTACCACAATATTTATGCACTTCGATATTTCTTCCTCGATATTCTTTTCTCGACACCGTCACCATCGCAACTCAGTTTCCCATCACGGCCAATAAATGCACTCTGGGGGCTCCATCAGACCCTTGCCTAAACCACACCTTCAACAAAGGGTTCTTACCAATTAGCAAAGTAGTAACACCCATCCCCATCTCCTTCACTCATCCACATTTTCATGCAAGACAGAAGTAGTGATTCTATGGCAAGTACATCTCACCATGGGACTCCAACTGGTGGCCAGCGGAACTGAGACCCACACCAAGAACCCACACCAGGAACCTTAGAATAATTTTCATCTGCAAACTGGTCATGATCACCCAAGTCAACACCATCACTGCATCTTGCTTCCACACCCTGTAGATGTTGAAGTAGATCTTCAAATGGCTCCCAGGCAAAACTGTCACTCACACTCTGCTCACCAGCAAGTTGAAGAATGGCAACACCCTCTATGCTTGGAACACCATGCAACTCACTAGAAGAAAGCAAACCAGAACTCGGCAGCTAGACTCATCCTCAGCCTCCTACATAGAACTCATGTCACACCACACTTCAGGGAGCTACACTGGTTCCTGATACACACATGTACTCAATTCATACTCTTCACACACATATTAAAGGAAATACGCAACTCAGACTCCACCTACCTGTACAGTCACATCTGCTTCCACCAACCAATCAGACACCTCTGCACTGCACACTTCCCACTATACACAGAACCAGATCAGGAGAATGAGTACTCTTTTACATTGCATCTAAAGCGCATAATAACCTCTCACTCCACATCAAAGCTTCTGCCTCTCTTCTTGATTTCCCCAAGAAGCTGAAGACCCGGCCCTTTGGATTAAACACCCTACCATATGAAGGGATAGGCACACACACCTGCTCAGCAGCAGGATACCCTCATGGGTGATAGTGCGCTTCACAAATATACATAAAATGCTACCACTTACAAATAGGTATAGTTTCATGTTGTAAGTCTATTGAGAGTGCATGTTGGCCCTATGTTTAGTCAAAAGAAGGTTCTGTCCACTACTTGTGCCCTTTGTTGTTTGCAAGTGTAATCCGAAGTAGCACTACAAAAGAGAATTAGTTACTTTGCTGAATGCAAACCTGCATACTTCTTTATGGAGGGGGATAAACTAAATTCTCTATTATCTGGCAATGTATACAGTTTCAAGTAAATGCCAAAAGTTGCATCACAGGTATTCGTTCTCTATTTTTTACATCTGCAATAGCAGTAACTGTTACATCGTTTGGAGTCCCATTAGGCGTCCACGTTTGCGGCTAGAGGAATAAGGGTTTCTGACCATCCCCACCGTAATATAGCCCAATCTATTATTCTTCGCTATCGTGGTTACATGACCTGAGTACCATTTTTATTAGTCGGTCGAATAAGATAATCAATAATATCTACACCTGAATATTTGAGTTGTTGCAGCGTTTGTATACACCACGCGTGCATCATCAAAAAGAACTTTTGTACCACGTCTGAAGTGTTTATCCTTGGAGCCCTATAATACGTTTGTGATATCAGTCATCTCGCAGTATCCAGCTACCATCATACATATGAAGTGCTAGATCTTCAGTACACACTATCAAGTATCGGGTTCAAGCGCTTCTTGTGCAATAGACGGCTACCTGATGAAGGCACGTATGCCGAAACGCGCGTAGTTGACACCTGCCACACTGCCTCCATCATCTCTACGTCTATTATATATTGACTATATGTAATCATGATGTTTTAGAATTAATGTCTTATATGAAATTAATGAAATGAAATAAGATATATATAAATGGCATAAACAAATAAAAGTTTATGCCAAAAGAATAAAATAAAAAATAATGTTTTGTAATACACTGGTGTATATATATCTGCTATAATAGGGTGGTTTTGTAAATTCTAGAGAGTTTTTAGCAATATTTGGCATCAATTAGCTAGCTATACACTTTTACTAATTATAGCAGTAACTGTATACAGAGATAATACAGGAAAATATTAGCCACTTATTAACCATTTTCAATTTGTTTTGAGTCACTGACAGTAGTTAAAAAGTTTGTTTAAAACCACTATCAGGGGGCGTGGCCAAGAATGCGGTGAGGTAGGATGCACTGTTCTCGGCTCCTGCCCGCCACCCTTCCTTTCCGGCACAGCACAGGCCCGCTGGGGGCCACATAGCCTGGGGTGCAGTGGTAGCGGACCGAGATGGACACTGGACGTGGCCGGTGGGCGAAAGTCCGACTCCCGTAGCTGGCGAGAGGCCCCGTTCGGAGCTGCAAGGGATTGCCCCGGTCATCTACCGTTGGGCAACAAGGTGGTTGTCGCACCACCGAGGCAAGCATCCCCCATCCCGGCTCTCCCAACACTAGCCTGCGGCCCGTGATCCTCAGAAGGGGGAGAAATCTGCACAGCAGTCGACTCACCGGGGAGGCTGGGTCCGACCAAGCCGGCAGAGGCGGACTGATTGCGGAGCTGAGGAGTGAAAACAGCATCGGAGACCCCAGCGACGTCCTGGGTGAGTGCCGAGGGACCCCCACAGATCGACGCAGACGGATAGCTGCCGCAGCCTTACACCACTGGGCGTGCTGTATTGCGCAGAGCCCCGTCCTCGAGTTTGCCCAAGCCGGCGAGATACGTGCGGGTCCTGGTGGCGGACCATGCGAACCCGTGACTTCGGATGCGCTCAGCCCAGTGGGTCTGACTGCCCGGGCCCTCAAGATTAGGCCGCTAGCGGGACAAAGACTGCTAGAGGTACCACCTGCCAAGACACTCCAGAGACACAGGTGGGGGTGCACCGATCCCGGTGCTTCCTGCCCGACACGAGGTGAGCGACCACTGCAGCGGCGATGGGCACAGTAGAGGCCTACATGTATGAATACTGGGGACGGACTGAAGAAGCCCGATTGAGGAAGGGGGCCACACTCTGAGATCCTCTTTGCGAACTGACAACGCTGACAGCGCCTACCTTGGAGAACAGAGAGGGGACCGGGGGAGCCCTTTGGGGTGGCGCGAGGGCATCCATGCGACGGGTGCCTGCTGCGCTGCGGCCAGTGGAAGATCGGATTAGGGCCCTGTAAGGTATAGTCTTTCTTTTATTTCATTGTGTCATGATCTTATTCTGATGTAATGACATTCTATATGTTAACACGTTCTACTTCCTGCATCCTCGAGGAGAATATATCTTCAAACATGTTTATGTTTGAAGATGCGTCTCTCGAGGATGTTCTTGCAGTTTAGACTCCAACTGTTACTTGATTCATTGGGCTGTTGGTATTTTGAAGAGCCGGTTACACTCCCGTGTTGATGCTGAAATAAATCTTAATTTGGATTTCACCCGGACCTGTTTATTCTCATTTCTACTTAACCACCTCTACACTACATTTGGCGACGGGATTTTAGTAAAAAATCAATCATTTCTGGCATCTTCACTAATTTCTCAGAAGGCTACGCTGCTTCGTAACCACCGTCTTCTGGGAATATATTTGTTGCACTGTGCTGATTTTAAAGTGAAACGTGAGCTTTTCACCTTCCTGCTACTTCGGATCTCATACGAGGAATTTTCAGCAGGATACACATTTAAAAGTTAATCTGTGATTTCAGACGGAACCAAGCAGCCTTCAAATAACGCGAGAGGAGTACGTGGTGACATCATCATAAAACGGAGGAAATCATTTTCTAATACAAATTTCATGAGTTTAACGCGATACGCACGACTTATATAAGGAGAAGTAAATATTTCAGTTGAAAGTCGTTGTGTTTGCGCTGAATTAATATTGGGGTCGTTTAAAGATTTCAGAAGAAACTGAATTCCATGTGCAAGTTTTCATTTACATTTATCGAGTGATGTTCATTCATGGTAAGCTGTTTGACAATATTTCTTGGCACATTTTAAAAACTGTGGAAATTTGAAAGAGTTAAACAAAAATCTTTTGGGAGCTTAATTTCTTTGAAGGAATTTGACAATGGTATGTGCAAAATTTTAATTAATATTTCACGAATGTTTTACAGTTCTCTTCAGCACAATTTTGAATTTTAAAGACATTTTGGCATTGCATCTAATATACATTCATTTTAAGCCGACTTGAAATTTTACTTTGGGCATTTTTAAAGACTATGGAAATAAATATTTAAAATTTAAAAAGGAAGTTGTAAGCTTTTGCATTACCTGAGAGCCCACCGCACTTTTGTCAAGTACATTTATGGGAAGGAGGTTGTAAATAGCTCCTTTGTGTTACAAGTCATTTGACATTTTAAAGTTTTCAAAAATGTTGTGAAGCACATTGCTGATAAGAAGATTGGAAACATTTTATTTTTAAACATTATTGAAGGTGATTACCATTTTAAAGACATTCAGCAATTTTAAAGACATTTACCATTTTAAAGACATTCAACAATTTTAAAGACATTTAACATTTTAAAGACGTTCAGCATTTGAAAGACATTCAGCATTTTAAAGACATTCAACAATTTTAAAGACAATTAACATTTTAAAGACATTCATCAGTTGGAAGACGTTTAACATTTTAAAGACTGCAAAATTTAATTTAAAGCTAAAAGAAAGAAAGAGCAAAAGAAAAATTATTTGAATTTTCTAAATAGTATATTGAAGCATATTTACAAACCACATTATTTTCAGAATAATTTATTTATTTATTTTAGAAATATGGCTAATAATCAACAGGTGATTATTCTGAACAAATTCTTACCTGTTAATGGAAAACCTGTGGAACCGTGGAAAACTTGGTTTAGAAGTTTCAAGAATTATTTAGTAGCAATTGATGCAGAGGAATATACTCCTAAAAGGAAACTTGCTATTCTTTACAGTCACTTGGGGAGAGCTGGTAGAGAAGTCTACGATAACTTACCCGTTGCAATTCCACCTTCAGGAAGAGGCGAAGGCTGGAATATTTACAGAGATGCAATTCAAAGACTTAATAGGAAATTTTTAGAACTTCCGAACGTCATTCCGGAGCGCTTTAATTTTAGAAAGAGAAAGCAAAATCTGGAGGAAAGCGTGGAAGACTTCATTTCAGTTTTGAGGAACATGTCAGCCGATTGTAACTTTGGGGCTGATTTAGACATCTACATTAGGGATCAGTTCGTTTATGGTTGCTGCCATAAAAAAAAAAATTCAAGAAAGAATTTTAAGTTGCAGGGACCCAACATTAGCTGAAGTGGTTGATATGGCTAAAAGTATCGAAAGGAGCATTGTTTCTTCAAAAAGTATTATGGTTGAAAATGTTTCTCCTATTAACTTTATGCAGAATGATGTTTCTGTTAATGCAATGTCATTTAAGAATAATATTAGTAAACCTCAGCAGAGAGGTAATAACACATTTTGTTTCAGGTGTGGATCAAGAACTCATCTCAGTAACAGTCCCATGTGTAATGCTCTAGGGAAGAAATGTACAAACTGTCAGAAATTTGGTCATTTTAATAATGTGTGCAGGGCTAGGCCTACTTTACATGTTAGGTCTGTGTCAAGTTATGAGAATGCTGATCATCCCGATCAACATGATGTTTGTTCAGGGTTTGATATAGTTTCTTTAGAATCTGACATGCAACATGTTAACATTAACACCTTAGATTTACATTCAGTTGCTAATGAATCTCTGCAGGAAGGAAAAGGTGGCAGTTAAGAAACCTATGAACTTTAATTGGAGCACACTTTGTCTTATTGGATGACCAAGTTAACGTTATTACGTGTTTCTATTTCCTTTAAATTGAATACCCAAGTTTTACAAGGACTTTTCTTTATAAATAACATACTATTGTGTGAGTATAAATGAATTTCACCTTCTATAGGAACAAATACATTTCACTTTCTTTAGGAACTCTTTCTGACAATTTTCCTTACTATATTTCCTGTTTAATCCAAGGTCTCATTTAAATTGTCCAACTTCCTTAAGGTTTAGAGACAAGCTAACCTCACTCTTTTCAATTTTGTTATTATTTTAAGAAAGGAGATGGTGTTAGATATAGTCTCCTCTACCATGTTATTATAAAATGAAACGTATTAATCTTTTAAATCCCATTGAAAAGTTATATGCTCATAAAGATTAGGACTTTTATATATCTTAATTTATTTTGATTTTTATTTAACAAATTGTGTTACTATAGGAAGAGAGATGATGTAAGGTATAGTCTTTCTTCTATTTCATTGTGTCATGATCTTATTCTGATGTAATGACATTCTATATGTTAACACGTTCTACTTCCTGCATCCTCGAGGAGAATATATCTTCAAACATGTTTATGTTTGAAGATGCGTCTCTCGAGGATGTTCTTGCATATTAGACTACAACTGTTACTTGATTCATTGGGCTGTTGGTATTTTGAAGAGCCGGTTGCACTCCCGTGTTGATGCTGAAATAAATCTTAATTTGGATTTCACCCGGACCTGTTTATTCTCATTTCTACTTAACCACCTCTACACTACAGGCCCCTCCTCCGGAAGCAAGCAGCACCGGGTTCCAAACAGAGCTTGGGGCGCTGCACGCCAGGGGGGCAACAGCCATGGATGGACATCGGAGGCGGCCCCCCTGCTCACACGTGCCATAGGCTGGGATGGGTATAGGCCGCAGGTGAGCCCACTCCATTGTGGATGCCGCTGGGAGCGTGAGGTGTTGCACAAATAAGTGTTGTTGAGTGAACGGTGGAAACATTTGAGCACCGCCCCCCCGGGGGCACCTGCCGGACGGAGGACGTCCCGGCCCCATCTGCCACACGAGCGGCGGACCGACGGCCTACGGCCCAGCACCAGGTCCACTGGCACCCGTGCAGCCCGGAGATAAGAGATACCTTTCCCATCGACGGAGACTCTCATCTTGTTACCTGGGGAAGTTTGCAGAGGTAGCCTAAGAGGTTGGGGTGGGGCTGGGTGCCCCTGTCATGCTGGCCCCACCTAAGGAGCCACTGGTTCGCTCTTCGGCTCACTACGGCGCACCTGGGTGGCAGCTGCACAACATGTCCAGAGCCAGGAACAATAAGCAAAAGCCATTTATGGACATCTTTGGCTGCTCTAAGCCCATATCTAACATAGCGACTGCAACGCCTGAAGCGGGAACCTCGAAGCCTCCCACAGCCATCACGAAGGCCTTCTTGGAGTCTCTCTTCCTAACCCTTAGGGAGGACATGCAATCGGTGAAGGCGGAATTTGCTTCTGTACTCAGAGAAGTTCGCAGGGACATGGATGGAGTGGGTGAGAGAGTGTCGGCTCTCGAGGAGAAATGCCACGCCACTGTATCTGACATCACCCTCCTCCATCAAGAGGTCATCCAACTTTAAGACTAGAATGTGGACATGCAAACGCACATGGAGGATCTTGTCCTGCAGACACAATATTAGGATCCGCGGAGTTAAGCCCTCAGATGACACCCGGGATCTCTTCACATTCACGCAGGGCTTCTTCCGCCACATTCTTGGGGTATTGCAGGACACGGATGTTGTGCTGGACAGGGCGCATAGGTTGGGGCCACCAAGTGCCCCTAACGCTCCCCAAAATGATATTTTAGTGTGCGTCCAGGACTTTCAGATCAAGGAAGCCATCCTCGCTAAAGCAACAATCCACCATCCCATCCCATTCCAGGGTCACTCCCCTGTGTTGTATCAGGACCTGGCTCTACTTACCCTGCCAAGGCTGCAGCAGTTCCGCCCAGTGACTGAGCATCTCAGACAGCAGGGTGTCTCATATTCCTGGGGGCAACCTTTTTGCCTTATCTTTCTCCATGAAGGTCGGTTTCACCAACTTCGCACCTTGGTGGAAGCATGCCCGTTCTGCGTCTAGCGGCGCCAAGCAAGGACGACGAGGAACACAGCATTACCTCGGGCCTCAAGACGTCCCCATCGGGATGGTAGCGCCAGATTAGACGACGGCGCCCTCGGCGTCCACACAACGCGGAGATTGCCAGAGGTCGGCAGGAGGCCCTGATGGCAGTCACCGAAGCTCTCACCAGAGAAGATTCCACTGTCAAAGGACTGCCCCTCTGCACTGTCCCCTCCATTTGTCTAATTGCTGGTGGTGGGTGGGCAGTGGGAGGAGGATGCCTCCTTTTGGTTCCACGACGACCCCCACATGGTTGAATGACCAGTCGTCTCAGGACAGCGGACTATTTTGATTTTTTGGTAAAAATTCTTGGATTTTGTTTTCGGGTTTGGTTTTTGTCCACCTCCCCTGGTTGCCCTTTGACAGTTTTTGCCCCATGCTGGCTGGCTCTTATGTGTTTCCCCGCCAATAGGTACCCCGATGTCTGTTTTGACCCACATTGACTTCCGCACCTGGTCCTGACAGTAGCCCCCTGATGACGCACAACTCTCTTGAAATCCTTACACTCAATGTGAGGGGCTTGAACAATCCAATCAAACGCAGGGCTCTCCTTCATTATCTAGAACACTCATAGGCAGAGATCCGTCTAATTCAGGAGACTCACCTACTTTCCAAAGATCACCACAGTTTGTAGTCTAGGGTATTTCCAACACAACTAATTTCCTCAAACACGTCAAAATCGGCAGGGGTAGCTATACTGGTATCCTGTTCCTTCTCCGGGAGAGTCATCCAGAAGGTAGCGGAAATCAGGGGTCGCCTCCTCGCCTACCAGTTTGTGCTAGCAGGACTGACTCTCACTGTAGGTTCTATATACACACCCAATGAAGGGCAGACCAAGTTCCTCCTTAAGGCTCTTGGAGAAGCGGCCACGGCTTCGGACAGACACTTATTATTGGGGGGACCTCAACATTGTTTTTTGATAATGGATTGGATCGTTCCTGTCAAAGATCTTCCCAAGCGGGCGTTCTTCCACCCGTGGGGCGCGTACTGCTTCACGACCTTGGGCTGACCGATCTCTGGCGTCACTTCCACCCACGCATCCGCAGTTACACTTTCTATTCAGGGGCCCACAAGACATATGCGTGACTGGATTATTTCCTTTGCACCTCATCCCTTCAGGCCCATGCACTAGACGCAGACATACTGACGGCCTCCCCCTTGGACCACTCCCCTGTACTTGCTATTTTTTGGCTCCCGCGCTCGCCGCGCCTTTGCAGACACTGGTCCCTGCGTGATACACTGCTACATCTCCCACCAGTGATTGCCCAAATCCAGAAAGCCATTGTGGATTATATCACCCTTAACGCCGACTCTGACACTTCCCTAGCGACTCAATGGGCAGCTTTAAAGGCGGTCCTTAGAGGCGAATTCATAGCGATCTCCTCAGCTCACAAACAGGAAAGGGACCGGAAGAGAGCGGAACTCACACAGTGGGTTGCGGTACTTGAGCAGCTTCACCAACAAACTGGCACTTCTCGTGCATGGCGCCAGCTCTGTGTGGAACAGAAACAGCTGGCCGCTCTGGACCAAGACAGGGCAGAATATGCGGCTCTTAGGAAACGCCACTCCTATTACGCGGGTAGACAGATGCAACCGTCTCTTAGCGAATAAATTACACGAGGTCAGACAGAGGGAGGGTGTCCAGACTAACCGGACACCAGGGGGTGAGCTAATGTCCGAGGACACAGATATAGCCGCAGTCTTTCGTGACTTCTATGCGGACCTCTACAAGGGAGACCCTCTGGATCTCCAACGTAGCGCTGAATATTTAGCAGCTACTGGAATGCCTTTCTTGTCTCAAGCACAGGTGGACCACCTACACAGGGCTATACAGATAGAGGAAGTAATCTCAGCGATCTCCCGCCTTACAGTGGGTAAGTCACCCGGCCCAGACGGCTATAGGGCAGCTTTTTATAAAACCTTCTGCAACCAATTGGCCCCCATCTTGACAAGACTGTTCAACACATTTGAGTAATCAGGAGCGATTCCGGGTGAGATGCTTGAGGTGGCTGTGGTCGTTATTCCGAAACCGATAAAAGACAGGACTGCTTGTGCTGCGTATAGGCCTATATCACTACTTAACATAGATCCTAAATTATACACAAGCATTTTAGCGGCCCGCCTGACGCCATATATGGCCCAGCTGGTCGAGCCAGATCAGGCCGGTTTTATCCCACAGAGACAGACCAGTGACAACTCCAAGTGTATTCTACACCTGATAGAAAAAGTATCTCGCACTCAAGGCAAGTTCATGCTCCTGGCCATCAATGCGGAGAAGGGATTCAATAGGGTGCACTAGCCTTACCTGGAGATGGTCTTAATAGCCGCTGGCTTGTGCGAGAAACTACGCACCCGGATCTTGAATTGCTATCAGTCACCCATGGTGACAGTCTGGGTCAACGGCCACACCTCCTCGCATTTCCCCATCAGGAGGGGCACCAGGCAGGTATGCCCCTTGTCACCCCTCCTCTTTGCGCTCTATATGGAGCCTTTAGCACTTAGGGTCCGACGGAACCCTCGCATAGCTGGGATTAAATTTGGGGGAGGGATACCCATACCATAAGTATTTTCGCAGACGATATTCTGCTCTCTATGTCGGAACCAAACACAGCACTGCACTCCCTCTTTATCGAATTATATAGCTTTGCCCAGGGATCGGGCTACAAAATGAATATGAACAAATTCGTGGCCCTTAATTTCTCCCTCTCTGAGCACTCCCTAACTCACCTCCAGGAGGAACCCCCCTTTGCAGTGGGCGACGGCCGCGTTCCCAATCTTAGGCGTCCAGCTCACCCCCACCATTCAGGCTATATCTGACATCAATTACTCTGATCTCCGTGCTCGCAAGCGCAAAGAACTTACTAGGTGGAAATACTGCTGGATGTCCTGGCTAGGAAGAATTGCATCTACGAAACTGACTATACTTCCTCAAATTTTATACATCTTCCAAACCCTTCCCCTCTGGCCCTCTTAAGGCTGGATTCAACAGACTCAAGCGGACCTATCGTGCTACATCTGGCATGGCAGTAGACCCCGATTCCGGCACCAAGTTGCAGTCCTGCCACCAGAGAGGTGACTGTTGGGGTTCCCGACCTCCAGCTATAGTTCCATGCCGCTCAGCTCAGGTACCTAGTGGAGTGGCAACGTACGGAGTCGTAGACGCATTGGCTGTTCCAGGACCAGGCGGTAGCGGGCAGGCCACTGCAGGGGGTCCCCTTCCTCTCCAAACATCACCGCCTAGCCAATCTCTATGCCTCATACATCACTAGAACCACTTTGGACTCTTGGGACGGCACCAACATCTCGGCACAGCTGACCACCTTCCCATCACCCCTCACACCGATTTTTGACAATCCGGAATTCCAACCTGGCACGGACACCCAGGCCTATCATGATTGGAGATCTTCCCCCTGTCGATCCTTAGGCCACCTTTTTGACTTGGAGGGTGTCATTCCATTTCTGTAGTAGGGGATCTCTGTGTATAGTCATACTCTAGTGACTAGTCCCGCTCATGTGCGGAGATCCTGGAGCAATGAAAAATAATCTCTTAAACTGTCTTCTGTGCAGTCCTGCATAGACACTTAAGAGAGAATTAAAGACAAATAATGCAGCCTATACATGCAAGGCTACACTGCCCAGTACTTCAACTAGAAATGCAAAAGATATTCCACCAATATCATATTCAGCACAGTCTGCCAAGTTTCACCCATATAGAAAACTTCCCGCTTCACCAAATTCTAAGAATGATAGAGAGGAAGGTATGGACAGACAAGCCCCCCATAGGTTGCCATTATCTGGCTTAAAAAGGGATACCGTGCCTTTAAGGAAACTTTCCAGAACTCTCTTGGTATCTCAGAATGCACAGCAACTCCCTCCACCTTCAGTTCTTTTTGGAGGTGTATAGAGCTAGACCTGTAGCATTCCATAATCCATCCTTTTCTGCACCGGGGAGGAGGGCGGGCGCTTTTTTTTTATTGCTCCGTGGTCCCCGCACATGAGCAGCCGCTATTCACTAGATTATGACTATAACAGAGATACCCCTACTAAAGAACTGGAGTTACAGGTAAGAAACTACTTCTTCCGCAGCTCAGAGAATACTACGCTCTTGCAGAAAAGGAGCGTTTACCATATCTCCAGATTAGACACTGGGCTCTACACACACATATTAAGCCGCAAGCACAGCACCTGCTATCTCTCTACAAAAAGTGGCTGATAACACGCACCTCAAACAAAAAATTCATCTCTGACCTTTATAAAATGCTCCTTGCCAAAACCACCCACACATACAATGCGGGCCGAGCCCTTTGGGAGAGCGATCTGGGGAGAACCCAGAGCCATAAGGAATGGGAGGGCATCTACCATAGGGCACGAAACTCGGCCTACCATATCTGCCTCACAGAAACCTTAACCAAGATTGTCACCTATTGGTATTACACGCTGGAGCACACACACCGCTTTCACACCCGTCAGAGTGACTTCTGCTGGAGGGGGGGTGGGTAGGTGGGCACGTTGGAACACAACCATTGGAGCTGCACCCGCATACAACCATACTGGTCACAGGTCCTCGACGAAATAGATTTACATTTTGAGACCCACCACTCTCTCTTCCCCTCCTACATCCTCCTGGGAAGGGTCAGTTGATGGCGATAGCCCTAGGAGCGGCCATACAGAATATTTTGATACACTGGCACTCTACCCAACTCCCCACACATAGAGCCTGGCCTTGGAGACTCTGGCATGTGTTTGGTATGGAAAAGCTCACCCTCACACTGGCTGGTACGGGGTCGGAATTTCCCGAACTATGGCGTCCCTTCCTGACTCTCCCGGTAAAGGAGTTTCGAGAGCTGACATGCCCTAGATATCTCCGATTGTTGCGTCTCCCAGACACGCAGCTTCTGAGCAAAGACTCCATGGGACATCGTAGACGGTGCCACTGATCAGTATACTGCCACTTTATTTTTTTTCTTTCTTTCTCCCCTTTTTGATTCTGGTGGAGGGTAGGGAAGGGGAGGTTGGTCTAGGGGGGTTTCTCACTTCTGTGCTTCCTTTGTAATGTCCATTGACTCGCTCCATGCTTATTGCCTGTGGTATTGATGTGTATTGCGACCCTGCGACCACTTCTGCACGATGATAGAGGAGCTGAGGGTCTTGTTTATCCTACCTGTTTGAAATTCAATAAAGAGATTTAAACCATAAAACCACTATCAGTATATCACAGATATTTACATGTGGATCTGATTAAAATGGTAAAGTATTTACTTGTAAAAGTGGTCATACTTCACCCAGAAGGCAAAAATCAGGTGAGCATAGGCATCTTTTTCCATAGTGGTCCTACTATGTGTGGAAGAGACATCTCTTACTAGAGGAAAATGTCTTTAAAGGCCATGCTGATGTAAAGCATGGCTCTCTGTTTGTGCTAACAGCAGAGAGTAGGTGTTTTGTGAGGTGGACAGGGCATTTAACCATAGAAAGAGGTATCATGAAGCAATCAATTTATCTAATGTAGAGGTGTTGGTTTACTAATGATTCCTGTATGCTTCCTAGTGAATTCCAAAAACCCTCAGATACACCTACGTGAACGCTAGAAAAAGTTAATGCTAGTGTTATATGCCTTACAAAATCCAAAATCTTACAGGGTAGTAGGACCTACTAATTGAATAGCAGTATGGTAGAGCAACCACTAGGAATCCATCGGGGTGTTAATCAATTTGAATAGCATCCTATAGGAAATTGATGTGTGCTTTCTTTCCCTTAGGAGCCACAGATGATGATTTTATATGGTCACTTGACTGAATAGACATTTGTAATACTAACATTTATATTATTTTGCCTCTAATATGCTTTAATATTCTCTGGAGAACTAAGGTTTTACTAAAGAAAATATAGTTAATGTGTTAGCCTAAAATATGGCCATGGACTGGTATGCCTGGGAAAAATCTGAACACATTAATAAGAGCTTCAAGCACAGTTCGTAAGCCATTAAATTGGGCCTCTGACATGTGAGGCATATTTTGTAAATCAATTCTCCCAAAGAGAATTTACAGTCCAGTTGTATTCACTTGATATGAAATGGTATTCCTTCCATTCAAAATATAGTTTACATTTTCAATTTCAGTGTATTCAGTTCAGTAGTCAGTGCAGTGATATGGCAGCATGCATTTTCATTTCATAGCCCATCGGGTGTCAGAGATGTTAAAATGAATTTAGCAACACATTCTGTCACCACCTGGAGATATCTTTGCAATATGCTGGAAATGTAGGAGTAAATGCACGATAACAAGGGAATGACAAATAGCAAATGCATTATGCAGTGCAATAAAACCATGTTACCATTCCCATCTGTATTTCATTTTCCTTTGAATTTTGTACTATAGTGATATTTCGGACTATTCTATACTCCATTGTGTTTCTAAGCATTGCAGTACATTACTACAACACCGCATGAAAACAAGTATATAAACACTGTTTACTGCTGTCTACTTTCAAATACGAATCTGGTAATTTTACATTTTATTAAGGCTGTTGAACATATACCCAATGAGTCACATACATGAAAAAATATTGTGCTCATTAAGATGAACTCTAAATGTTGTATACAAAGTTTATTATAAATAAAAGATAAGCTGACTGTGGGTGCCATGGGATACAACTAAAAACTGTGACTATGATAACATACTACCAGAAAAAAACGTAGGCCCTGATTTAGAGTTTGGCGGATGGGATACTCTGTCAGAACCATGATGGACATCCTGCCTGCTGCATTGCAAGCGCATTATATCTAACGGCACTTGTAAAATGGTCACTTGTTAATCATCGGCACTTTGTTAATCATCTCCCAAAAAAACTTCTTGAGCTTCACCCATACCTCACTATGGGATAAAGGATGTTCCAGATCGACAAGGCTCAAAAAGGCGTGACTTCCCAGCTAAATACAGACAATCCTTGCCAAATGAGCTGTTCTAGCATTTATTAGCTAATGTGGTATTCAGTAATATCTAGACCCCTTTTTTATAGAGCTTTATAGTCTAAGGCAGACATATTGAGTTTAAATGAGAATCTCACTTCTAGCCAATGAAAATAACAGCAGCCACGGCCAGCAGTGGGAGTACTTGCAGGGCGGTGACGTGGGGTGGGGGCGGGCAGAGTGGGGGGTAGTAATGTATGGATTACGGAGTTTTACAGGTAAGTAAACATTTAAATAAATAAAAAAAAAATTGTTGAGCGCACTGCATCGCATTTGGAGATGCAGTGCACTCAACGAAATTACGTGGGAAGCTCCGTAAACCAAACATTACTACCCCCCACCTTGCCCCTCCCCCTCCCCACGTTACCGCCCTGCAGGTACTCACACTGCCGGCTGCGGCTGAATAACAGTACTATGCTTTAAGTGTCAACTTGTATTCTGCATCCGCTGGCACCTCCAGAAGTATTTCAGATGTATATATGTGATGTAAGTCCATAACATAGGTTTGAAGAAGTGGTCCGGACCCACTAATTTAGCTGTTTCCTGAATCCTTCATGCAACACTCCAAATGGTACTGTCTGAACCTGGAGATGTCTAAATTCTCACAAGCATGAACTAATTCATGATGATACTAATTAAACTCATTGTACTCCTTCTCTAAGGCCTCCAAACAGCAGTGTAAGAAAACAGTCACTGTTGTTAATGATGGCATGTTTAAACTGTTGATGTGTTACCAGTCCTAAATAATATACCAGAATGAGACATAGCTCAGTCTCATCACTGCATTAGAGACAGTGCTTTCACACTTTTTAGTGATATATGTTATGGCCTCAGAAATACATTAAGAGCCATATTTAATAATCTTTCACACAACTCAATGCAGCAAGGTCACTTGCATTGCTGCATTGCGAGAGAGAAGAAATGGGCCATATCTACAGGGGTGTAGTTAGCTATCAGTGGTACAGTCGGTGCAATGAACAAGGGCCCAGACGTGGGAGGAAGTACAACTTCAATAGCCCCTTAACCATTCAGAAAGCACCTACTAGCATAGGCGTTTGTAGTAGAAGTGTAAGGAGCGGGGGGGCTGTTAAGAAAATGCTGAGTGTAAATTATTCAAACCTAGAGCCTGTCTAGCCTTGTGTAAAAGCCGTTATGTGGCCTACCTTTGTATTCGTTGTTGGCAGATTCCCTTCTGATTCTTCGCATTTAGGGGCTCATTAGGATGGCGGACGGAGGAGCTACCGCGGCCCTGGAGTACGCGGAAAATGCCTTTTCCGTGTCCGCCTGCCGCGGACACTCCGTCCGCCATATCAGGATAGGAAACAGTGTAAAATTTCCGTCTGCGACGGAAAAGCACGCACCGCCGCCCAACTACACCCGACCACGCGGCGGACGGAACACATCCTGAGACTCCACCGTACGTACTGACGTCTAAGACCGTCCCCCAAATCAAGATGGCGGAAATTACACATAAAACCGCAGCGGAAAAACAACCTGTCTGAACACGGCGGATTCCCCACAGCGAAGAAAAGATACATAGCAGAGATACCCACCACAAGCTGCTCGCCACCATGGACCCAGCGCTACACGCTTTCCCGATGCTCTTCGCGATCACCCACGTCCTAGTCTTGGCCCACCATGGACGCCGACGCAGGTAAGGCACAAACCATTGGCTGCATGGAGGGGAATACCTGCAAGGGTCGTGACGTAGGGAGGGGGAGTGTCATGTTACCGAAACCACTGATGAGAAGCAAATAGAAATACACATTTGTAGTACGCAAGCATGAATGACAACGACAAACCACGAGACATGATTGACTACCTTTATTGCACATAATAGGGGTATAATCACAGTGTATGCGTGAGCATGGGCAAAGTGGGCACCAGAGCATGAACATCGGAGGCAGCACGTGAGAGGGCAGAATGCAGTATCACAGCATCAACAGGGCATTGTGCCCAACAGAGCAGGTACATCATTGGCAGTAAACGAGAGGGCAGAATGCAGTATCAGAACAGCAACAGGGCATTGTGCCCAACAGAGCAGGTACATCATTGGCAGTAAACGAGAGGGCAGAATGCAGTATCAGAACAGCAACAGGGCATTGTGCCCAACAGAGCAGGTACATCATTGGCAGTAAACGAGAGGGCAGAATGCAGTATCAGAACAGGAACAGGGCATTGTGCCCAACACAGCAGGTACATCAGAGGCAGCACGTGAGAGGGCAGAATGCAGTATCACAGCATCAACAGGGCATTGTGCCCAACAGAGCAGGTACGTCAGAGGCAGCACGTGAGAGGGAGGAATGCAGTATCACAGCATCAACAGGGCATTGTGCCCAACAGAGCAGGTACATCATTGGCAGTAAACGAGAGGGCAGAATGCCGTATCAGAACAGCAACAGGGCATTGTGGACTACAGAGCAGGTACATCAGAGGCAGCACATCAGAGGGGCTAAGTGCATCAACAGTCCATAGCACTGAACATGTCCATCAGAGGCAGCACGTGAGAGGGGCTAAGTGCATCAACAGTCCATAGCACTGAACATGTCCATCAGAGGCAGCACGTGAGAGGGGCTAAGTGCATCAACAGTCCATAGCACTGAACATGTCCATCAGAGGCAGCACGTGAGAGGGGCTAAGTGCATCAACAGTCCATAGCACTGAACATGTCCATCAGAGGCAGCACGTGAGAGGGCCTAAGTGCATCAACAGTCCATAGCACTGAACATGTCCATCAGAGGCAGCACGTGAGAGGGGCTAAGTGCATCACAGTCCATAGCACTGAACATGTCCATCAGAGGCAGCACATCAGAGGGCAGAATGCACTATCAGAACAGCAACAGGGCATTGTGCTTAACAGAGCAGGTACATCATTGGCAGTAAACGAGAGGGCAGAATGCAGTATCAGAACAGCAACAGGGCATTGTGGACAACAGAGCAGGTACATCATTGGCAGTAAACGAGAGGGCAGAATGCAGTATCAGAACAGCAACAGGGCATTGTGCCCAACAGAGCAGGTACGTCAGAGGCAGCACGTGAGAGGGAGGAATGCAGTATCACAGCATCAACAGGGCATTGTGCCCAACAGAGCAGGTACGTCAGAGGCAGCACGTGAGAGGGAGGAATGCAGTATCACAGCATCAACAGGGCATTGTGCCCAACAGAGCAGGTACATCATTGGCAGTAAACGAGAGGGCAGAATGCAGTATCAGAATAGCAACAGGGCATTGTGGACTACAGAGCAGGTACATCAGAGGCAGCACAAGTACGTGTCCCAACCAACCCGTCCCAGGGACCACAACAGTGCAAGGCTGTTCTCAATGGACAATGGACACACCATGTGAAATAACATGTGAGTGAAGTGATCAGCACCTCACATCGCAGAATCAGGTGGACTGCGTGAACTACCTGCCTCGGACACACTGCCAGCACCAGAAACAGGAGTGTGAGACACAGCCACAGCCCGAGTGACAGACACATGGGCCACAGACCCAGACACACTGCCAGCACCAGAAACAGGAATGTGAGACACAGCCACAGCCCGAGTGACAGACACATGGGCCACAGACCCAGACACACTGCCAGTACCAGCAACAGGAATGTGAGACACAGCCACAGATGTAGTGACTGACACGTGAGCCACTGACCCAGACAGACTGCCAGCACCAGAAACAGGAGTGTGCGACACAGCCACAGATCTACTCAGTGACACATGAGCCATAGACCCAGATACACTGCCAGGACCTGCAACAGGAGAGGGCACAACTGACACTGTGCTACTACATGATGCATGACAGCAAACAACAGACACAGTGGCACTATCTGATACATGAGAGTCAACTGCACCTGCGCCACTGGTACCACTGAAATGATGAGACAGGGCTGTATGGGCCAGGAGGCAGGGTGGCCCTGGGAGCTGGGGATAGCTGACCTTGAGCGACATCGGGGTGGGCAGGTGTCAATGGTGTGTGTCTGCGTTTCTTAGGGATATGTGAGTGCACCCTGGACAGGACAGGACTGGCAAGTGGTGGTGACTCTAAACAAATATCACCCACCATAGGTGGAGCATCTGCAGCCGGGGATCGGGTTTCTGGGGACGTGCTGGAGCCTGCTTGTCGTTTGCTGTGTGCCTGCCGCCTGGACTCAGATTCATGTGTAATGGGGGATGCAACAACAGGGGACTCCCTCCTCTGCTTCTGACTGGCCTGGATGGGAGTGGAGGTATGGGGGGACTCCGCCACGGAGACATCTGTTTAGCGTTCATTCGAAAACATCATCCGCAGTGCAGCCAGGGGTGATGTATGCCTGTCCTTGACTGCGCCATTGTCCATGGTAGAAGCCTTGTCCGTAGGAAGTGTCTTATCCGTAGGTGGACTGTTGTCTCTGGATTTTGCCTGTGCCTTGGTCGGTGCCCTGTTCCTGCCAGCAGACTTGTCGTCTGTGGTGTACCTGTCTCCAGTAGACACCTGCTCTCTGTGTGTGTCCCTGCCCTTGGGAGATGGACCTTGCTATGTTGTGTGTCTGTCCTTGGGACTCTCCCTGCTCTTAGGATGTGCCTTTGTCTTTTGACTGTCCCTGTCCCTGTCCTTGGGAGTGGCCCTTTCCTCTGTTGTGGGCCTGCCCTTGGGACTCTCCCTGCTCTTAGGAGGTGCCTTTGTCTTTTGACTGTCCCCGTCCCTGTCCTTGGGAGTGGCCCTTTCCTCTGTTGTGGGCCTGCCCATGGGACTCTCCCTGCTCTTAGGAGGTGCCTTTGTCTTTTGACTGTCCTTGTCCCTGTCCTTGGGAGTGGCCCTTTCCTCTGTTGTGGGCCTGCCCTTGGGACTTTCCCTGCTCTTTTGAGGTGCCTTTGTCTTTTGAGTGGCCTTGTCCAAGGGACTGTCCATGGACTTGTGAGTATCCCTTGCCTTGGGAGTACCTTTTGTGTTGAATGCCTGTGTAGCATGTGAAGGCGTGTCCCCCAACAACACTTGTGGATCCTGTGGGTATACTCCAGTGTATCTGACGTTGTCTTCGTGAACAGATTTTGCTGACCTAGGGGATGGTGTCTGTACCCTCCGTGCCCTGACGTGCTGTCTGGCGCTGCTTCTAGTGCAATAACCTGAATTAGAGTCCTGCTCAGAATATTCACTACCCCCTGAGACATCCAGTGGTGTAGATGGGGAAACAGAAGTAGCACCCTGTCCATGCGAATGTACTATTGCAGACGACACACTGCTTGCCAATGACTGCACTGTCCTGTGTAGACCAGCAAGATCGCCATGCATCCCTTCCATGAATGCCACCACCTGCCCCAACTTCCTATCATGGTCTTGGAAAGCATTTGTCATATTGGTCTGCCCCACACACAGCAGTCGCAGCAGATCAACGGCCACAGCACACAGTGCATTTTGGCTCACCGTGGCAGGGGCAGCGGTGCCTGCACCGAACGCCACTCTGCTCCCCCTACTCCTGCGTGCACGAACAGTACATGGTGCAGTTGGCGGAAGTGTGGGCCCTGTGTTCTGTGTTCCGACAGAAGGTGTTGATTGCCCACTCCCAGTCTGTGACAACAGTGCTGGCTCACCAAGATTTTCCGAAGATGAGGACGATGGTGTCTCCACATGCGAGTCCTCAGGGACGGTCCTGTCCCCCTCTCCGGCGCTGCCCTCCTCTGTGTCAGTCTGCGTGTGTGCGAAGTCTGACCCGGACTCATTGCCTCCACTAATCTCCTCCGTCTGTGGCTGAGTGTCCTCTGTCATAGCTGAAATGCACATAAAAGAGGTGTAAGTCATAGGCACACTCATGTACAGAAGTACAAGGATTCCCTAATTCCATAGCTGACAAAGTTCTTGTAGCCCCCATCCTGCACACGGCCCACCTCTACCAGTCATCCTCACATTACATAAGCGTTGGTGGCCGTGACACATGTACAGCATGCGGAGAGGGAAGGAGCACGTACATCTGCACACATGTCTTGCCATGGGGCCACGGACCACTACGGCATGTGCTTCAACACTCAACTACTAAGCAAGTGGCGTGTCAACATGCCGGACCTAGATGTCAAATTACACCCACCCAATGGGACCAACATGGCATCGCTGAGATACATACGCACCACGGAACTCAATACTGTGTCTGTGCACCAATACATGCATTGCACTCCCAAGTATCCTACACAGACAGTATGCTCACCGCTAGTTTGCTGTTGATCGACACTCAGCCGTTCGGACAGGTCAGGATGCGTCACAGCAATGATACGGTGCATGAGAGGGGTCATGGAGCGTCGGGCCAGACGTGGCGTCCTTGGAATCATCCCCAGTGTCACTTCCGCTACATTCTTGCTCAGCCTGGAAATGTCGTCCCAGCGTTTGTGGCAGTGTGTATGTCGTCTGTTGTACACCCCCAATGCCCGTACTTCACGTGCAATGCTCCTCCACACGTCCTTGCGAAGGTGCAGCTTGACCTACCATGATGGGAGACAAAAAGGGTGTAAGTCAGTGGACAGTTGGCCTGTCACACAGACTAATTTGCATATAGCCAGGTTCTGAGCTGGGATGGGGCAGTGAGATAAATAACGGTGATGGATCAAGCCCTGATCTGTGGACTGGGTAAGAGTGGTCTGCTTAATTCAGACACTCTGTTCATCACCACCCCCTTTACTGAATCGTTTTTGGCCACTATAGGTGTGGCAGGGTATACTCAGACATGAGTCCCTTTCTCACTGCTCCATCAGGATTCAAGCAAGCCAGGCCGAAGAGGCTGAAATGCCAGAAACCGGTCCCCGGTAGCTTGTCTCCTTTCTGGTGAAGAATTGGCTTGGTAGTTTGGTCTGCCCTGTTCCCATGATGCACTGGGCCAGGGACAGACTAATTTGCATATAGCCAGGTTCTGAGCTGGGATGGGGCAGTGAGATAAATAACGGTGATGGATCAAGCCCTGATCTGTGGACTGGGTAAGAGTGGTCTGCTTAATTCAGACACTCTGTTCATCACCACCCCCTTTTCTGACACAGATAGGGGCAACACGTATCTGTCATCCGCCATGCACAATCCAGAAAATATGTCGAGCCCACACTACACAGCTAAGATTGCAGTAGCCAGGAGTCATTGGCCCCCTCATGCACACCAACATGTCCCACACTGCACTTACCACCAGTCCGGGTGCGCCGTAGAGCCGTCCATAGTTGCGGAGCACACCGTCCACGAGGACATCAAGCTCCGCGGCGGTGAAGGGACGAGACTGGATCTCTTTGGCTCTCGACATGGCAAGATCACGGAGTATGGCACTAGAGCAGCAGTCGGTGATCAGCTCAGCAGCAGGTCGAGGTGATGGTCACAGGTAGCAGTCGGTGGTCAGCTCAGCAGCAGGTCGAGGTGATGGTCACAGGCAGCAGTCGGTGGTCAGCTCAGCAGCAGGTCGAGGTGATGGTCACAGGCAGCAGTCGGTGGTCAGCTCAGCAGCAGGTCGAGGTGATGGTCACAGGCAGCAGTCGGTGGTCAGCTCAGCAGCAGGTCGAGGTGATGGTCACAGGCAGCAGTCGGTGGTCAGCTCAGCAGCAGCAGCAGGTCGAGGTGAACAGGCAGCACTGGTTCCCAGAGTAGGATGTGTGCTTTTGGACAACACACATATATAGGGCCCTCAGCACGTGTCAGTGGCATATGTCGCCAGCAATTGGTCAGCCCTGGATGCGTGTTCGTAAAAGGGCCAATGACTGGCCCTGGTGTTGCGGTGCACTGCTTCCGCTACTTTCGATTGGGCATAGGCGGCCAGCGGCCCTCTTCCCATTGGCTGCATGTGCACGGACCGTCACGGTCACACATCGGCAACCGCACGTGCAAGCTTCAGGCACGGATACTACTGTTGCAACAATGTTCTATCACTGGTGCCACCATGGCGGTGCACGTACTCAGCGGGGGAGGTGCAGGCCTATACACCCTTTAGATGTACTCAATGGACATGGCAGTTCATGTCCCCTCTTACAGTCACATTGCATGATCCACCGTACATCGGCCGGAGCGGCCGGGCCTAGGACGGCCGTGCCGGCCATATCCACAACCGCCGTGCCAGCCATGTACACAACCGCCGTGCCAGGCCGGGCCTAGGACGGCCGTGCCGGGCATGTCCACAACCGCCGTGCCAGCCATGTCCACAACCGCCGTGCCAGCCATGTCCACAACCGCCGTCCTAGGCCCGGCCTGGCACGGCGGTTGTGGACATGGCCGGCACGGCCGTCCTAGGCCCGGCCTGGCACGGCGGTTGTGGACATGCCCGGCACGGCCGTCCTAGGCGCGACCGCTCCGGCCGCTGTACGGTGGATGATGCAATGTGACTGTAAGAGGGGTGTAGTGTAGTTCCTATTATCCCAATAGGCTCTGCGCATTGGAATAATATCTTCAATAGTATAGACCTAGGGCAGAGGTTAACTAGGTCTTCTACCGACGATATTAGACTTAAAGTTTTGTGTTTGCCAGCTAGCTCAGAGTTCACTAGAAACTTTCTCGAATAGGCAAGGAGGATTTTAACCTCCCTGGGTAGACAAGAAGGGATTTAGTTTCTGACAACCATAGAACATGACAACTTTGCTCTTCCCTAATCAAGAGTGTATCTCTAGAGTCGTGTGAAAACAATAGACAACTTATTTTACTCAGTCAGTACGTGCATTCTTAGTTTCACCAGTTTGTAGAGAAATAAGAGATGGGCGTGGTTCAATAAAAGATGTTATTTATTGATCAGTCTCTTTTCTCATACAAGAGAAATGAATCGCTATTATTGCAATACTTGTAGTTAAGTAAAGTGCATACAGTAGAGACAGAATTATAAAATAATACTGTAAAAGCATTGATATGGTTTCTGAGCCATATGATACTTTAAAATGGATAAAATAGATACATACATATATACATTTGACTAATCGTACTCAACTGGTGCTTCTAACCACGCCTACCCCAATGTACCTGACCTAAGCCTAATACGTGGGCGGGAGTAGATAAGTAGCAGTTTAAGGTAAGTTTGTTTTGCCAAGGGACTGACTCGAGAATTCTCTGCAAGGGGTTATTCAGTTCTGTACCTGAGATCTAGAATGATGGAGGGCTGGTATCACTTATCCCAGGTCTTGATATTCCAGCTGCCTGCGAGGGCTGCTTGGAAGCGCCGGAGCTGGATTTCTCGGCAGGAGAAAGGCAGCGTCTCGTTCTCAGCGCGTCAGGAAGGCGGGGCAGCGTCTGTGGGCTTCGCTCTCTGCTGGGCTCCTCCGCACATCTCGCTGCTCCGATCTCGTCACCACCGCATGTGTTTGCTTAAGGCAATGTCGGTAATATTTATACCTGAAAGGTGCCGAGATTGACGTAAGGATGGACATATATACGTCAATAAGGATGTCATATGAACGGGCTCGTTCGCACATTCTTTTGCTGAAGTTCTCGGTGAAATCAAAACAATGGCTATGGGAATTTCCCAGGTCGCTGTAGGTTTGATTTGTTTTGAGAACTCCGTATGCCTTATCAGGGGCTGGAGGAATATCGCTTGTCTAATTAGATGGCATGCGTTATGACCTAATCAGATAACGCGCTTCTGTGCCGTGGTGTGGCTTAATCAGATAACGGTTTTTGCACCGTTGGATGGCTGCTAGTTAATTATTAACCAAACCAGGGTCAGGAATAGAGGAATCGATACAGTACCTATAGGAATACATCACACCCACTTCACGTAGACTATGTCCATATTTACAAATCTAGGCATAGTGAATATCAGTAACGTTTGTGTATACCGTACCACCCCAAAAATACATTTATATGCATTCCGGAAATTGGATTTTTCTTAGAAAATATGAAACACAACCACATATACTGTCACGTATACTATATGCACAAGCTGTCTAATAATGCTAAACATATAATGCATATTTTAAATTCAGCATGAATAAATGCGAAAACTACACATGAAATGGCTCTTAATACAGAAAAAAGGATGCGAGACCATTTCATCACAATCATAAAGTTATGTATAATAGTGCTAGAGGATAGCGAATGTCTCGTGACTACCTAAAAAAGAAATTTAGTTCTCTAAGAATAATGTCTACTTTAAGCAGAAGATAAGTGTCCCAAAAATCGTAAATATTTTGGAATTGGGGAAAAGTTCTTGCAGTCTGAAAAAATGATGAGAAAAATTTTTCATATCGCTTTTCTTTAAAAAGTTGAAGGCCAAAATCAGGATGTGGGGAACTCCGAGTGCTAGTTTGCTCAAAGTTATTCCTGCTGCTCTGGTGAAAACATCATATCATTTAGACTGTTGAAAAAACTGTCAACGGCTTCTTGCGTAAGTTCCACTAATTCGGAAAAAGTTGTTACCATGCATTCATGAGCTTGAGCATGATTGCCTCCATTGATGTTTTGATCAGCATAGCTGACTGAAGGTCGTACCTGATCGATGCTGCTTTCATCTTGTACTTCACTACCCTTCAATCGTAGTGGTGAAGACTCCACGAATGCCGTCATCAGGATTGGTAGCCGCTGGGGACAGCACAATGCATGAGCCGTTACCGGACCCAATAAGGTATCTGCATCCATTGGCACATCCGATTGTAGTGCCAGACAGGTGTCCAACATGCATTCTTCGCCGCATAGCAAGCATCTTAATACAGGCATAACACAATTTTGCCACATTGGTCTAAATGAAAGAAACCAAGTCATGTTCAGGTCTCTAAGCCGGGATAGTCCAAGGATTTTAGTCACCCGGTCCCGGTAGCCAATGGCTAGGATCATTTCTTCCCTTGTCGCAGGTGTTTTGTCTGTGACACGGTTTGCCATAGCGAAATAACAGGATCAAAAATAGAATACCCGCTACTAGTCCTAAAAGGAGAGGAAGTCCGCCAAAAATGGAATGGACAAAGTCTGGAAAAATACCCAGGATGGCTTTGAATGGAGTTAAAGCACCCGAAAACACTGCTTTAAATACACTGGAGATCCCAGTGGTATCAGAAATATTTAAGATTTCGTTCAGTATTTCTGCGAAATGTATGGGGGAATTAGTTGATAACAATGAATGAATCTCTTCTGTTGTCCTTGCAACTTGGAGATCATACGTTTCTTTTGATGACGTGAGCCTCGTCGGCGTCTGTAGGAGCACAGTTTTCATTCTGCTTAGAGTATCTATTCGAATAGAAGAAATTTTCAAATCGGGCCATAACCATGCCTCCCTGTCTACAGAGTCGCTGGGGAACAATACATGTTCACAGCACATGACCTTCCTAGTCACATTTATGAGATAAGATTTTCCTGCCAGCAAACTACAACATCTGCGATCTACAATTAGAATGTAACTCCCGTTCGAGAGTCTCCTAAAGAATGGTTCCATTCGTGTTGCAGGTGTGCCTAGCTGGTAACATGAAAGGTTATTTGAAGTCCCTTCACAGGCTCCGTGCAAACTAATACCCTGACACAGAAGTGTACCGCTCAGTGATCTTGCACAGTTATCGCCACTGAGAAACACTTTCTGGCCTTTATTGCTGACACATTTGTGTGTATAGGGCAAGTTCCATATTGACTTAATGTATCCTTTACCCAACCTTTCATACTGGCCTGCCGGTATATATTTTTGGCAAAATTGAAACTGGAAAGTAGTTATCGGAATATTTATTATTCCATGTATTATCCATTCAATGACAGGTCGTTCTGACATTGTCAATGGTAATCTCTCAAGTTTTTCAATGCTCAGAATTGTATAGTCAGCACCCTTCTGTGCCAAACTGATTTGTTTATCAGTGAGATTAAAGATATTAAGTAATGACGTTGTGTTGATTAAACACCAAGGCACATAGCCAGAACGCAAATTTTGTAACGTCCAGCCTAGCTGTACAATAGAACGCAATTGGGACTGACCGTGTTGTAACATCAGTAAGTCTTGCGATATTATATCGATTGCTGAAGACACAATGCTGTCCAGAGAATATATTCTGGAGGACAGAGTCATTAACCCATTGTCCACAACAGAAAGTGATTTTTCCAAATTAATACGGTCAATTTCCCGTATTTTTTCTGCTGCCTCAATTTGAGTTACTTTCCAAATTTCGTTATAAGCTGCATATATAGAGGCCGCTATGAAACGTTTTTGACGCTGTTTGCGTGGTCCCAATATGAAATCACGCAAGTCAGCACCTTCTGTAAGTAAAGTTAGGTGTTGCTTAATTTCAGCCAGTGTGGACGTTTGTAGCCATTGAAGGCAGAGCTTGCCCACGCTGTAGGTTGTTACTATCCCTGGATGTTGTCTTTGGGAATATCTAGGGTCAGGCCTAGTCAATGTGAACCCCTGTTCTTTGTTCAGGAATCTGTCTTGACAGTTGTTTGTATCTGTGGGCCAGATCAACCATTTTTTCCATTCAGGATGTGTTCTGTTTTGGTTTAATATATGGTTTACGTCTATCTCAACATCTATAGAGCTATTACTGTTCACTGTTGGCTTTGGAATAGACGGTTTGTTCAAATCTTTGATTTTGGCTAAGCCAAGACAGGTAGTTTGTTGAATAGTGTCATTCAAAAATATAATTTGTTCTGGGATCATGCAGGCTCTAAACAATGATTCTATACCCTGTACTTGCCAATCTCTTGTACCCCAAACAGTTTTTGCTTCAATATTATTGTTCCAGAAATCAAACCCAAATGTATTCATTTGTTCAAAGAATGAATCGGAATATATCAATTTTGTGTTTGTAAGCATGGTCTTCATACCTGTCTTATTTGCCAATTTGAAATAAAATGTTTCTGCATTACTTGTGTTAAACCCTGAAAAGTATGAATATTTATCATAAAATGTTTTTGAGCTATCTTTTGGAGGAGTAGCACAATGCTCCCATTGGTTATAATTTAAAACATTTCTAGGTTGAGCAGATTTATGTAGATAATGGTTACCATAATGGTTGTAGCAGAACATCTGATCATAATTAGACGAACCCTGCAAATAATCATGTTCTGTGAATTTAGCAGACATAACAAGATCCGACATCATATCATTGATACTTTCAAAGTCCCAATCATCTGCAAATGAGTTCGGTTTTACAAAGTCACTCAATGAGATCTTGAATTGGTGAGGATACTTCAGGATTTCAACCGGACCATAGATTTCATAATCAGTTTTGGTCCATGCTACACCGCCTGGTATAGGATTGGCTGTGAAGTTTACTGAAGAAAGTTCTCTTTTCTCGATGTGTGAAGATGTGTGTGGTTTAAGGACCAAGTTGATTTTCTGGCTTGCTGTGTCCATTTTAGCATATTTCCCCTCAATGAAATGTCCCAAACATAGTACTAGGATGAGCCAAAGAATGGGGATAAATGCACCGAATGCCACCCAAAATTCAATCCATGGAGAGATCAGATAGGTTTCTTTCAGCTGTTGAAAAAGTTCCTTAGCTTTGTCTTTAAAAGTTTTTGTTGATGGCTGTTTTTTTGCTTCACTCAGGTCTTCAGATGAATCATCGAAGTTGATGAAGTAGCCGGATGCTGTTCTGTCAATTGTTCCAATTGTTTTTGGATTTTGCTTTCTTTAATTAGCAAAGTCTGCAGTTACATCATCATAGGTTGTTGTTTCTTGATGAAAAGTTTTAATTTGGGTTTTACGAGGTTCAAGTTCCATTGCTTTGTTGCATAGTCCTTGCTGATTCACTGTAGATTTCCCAAATGTGATCAGTCTTCCATTTTGAGCCTCTGTATTCGTAGCAAACATTGGTGTTCTGCTACTTCTTGGGAGTCCACTTGGCCTACTGTTTGTTATCGGCCACATGATTGTGGTTTAACCAGGTCGATGGATACAACTCGGTTCTCCTTTTTACCAGCAAGGGGCGGTAGTACTACTGATCTTGTCCCGTTGACAGACAAGACAGGAACTGCTTTTCTGTAAGAAGGCCCAAATTCCTTCTTTACCGCGATCTTTTCTCTGACTAGATCCCCGACTTTTGGAATCCAGACAGGCCTTGCTGGGACAGGTGGTTTCTCTTCAGTGGTTGTTGGCTGTTGTTTCAGTTTTATGTTGCTCAGGTCTTTTCTTGTTTCATTTAAGTCCTGCAAAATAGCCAAACGATCTTTGATATCAAAGCTTTTGTCTTTAACCACTGAAGTCTGACTATCAAGATCTTTGATTATCATTCTAGTCCCGAACAATAGTTCGTACAGACTGAACCCTTTCAGAGAATTCCTTGGCAGGTTATTTAGACTACGTTGGACACTTATTAGATGTTTGACCCACCCAGCACCCGAACCTAATACCTTTTCCGTTATAGATTGCTTTATGTCTTGGTTTTTTCTTTACACCATCCCGTATCCCTCAGGAAGGAAGTGAGAAGAGTCCCGCTATGCTATGCTCATTTGGCCATGCTTCCCCATAAGCTTGAAGGCTAAAAGGAATACATTAGTCAAAACATAGCATGCTCCTAGCGTATATGCCATTATAGACTCGCAAATCCTTGTATAACAGTCCAGACGTCAGCCGAGCGCTGGGGTCTACATTATAAGTGAAAATTAGTCTTTTTATGTTACTTTAACGCTTTTTTTTTTTTTTATGATGGGGGCTTTCTTTATTGTTATTGTTTATCTGGAGTGAAATGCCATGGAAATAGTCCTCCCCGCTCGCCACTGCGATCTCTATTGCAGTCTGGGCAGTTTTTTACAAAAATGTGATGATGCAGGCTCATGCCTGGCCACCAGTACACTGATTGTAATTCTTCCAGAGAATCTTTTTGTTTAAGGTGTCTGAGACCCTCACCCATATGTGCGTCTGCTATTAACAAGCCTCTCCTGTCCGTGTTTGGAATCACTCTATCCCCCACTCCAGGTATTCGAGCAAAAGGGACTGAGTTTGCATCGATTATGTATGTATAATTGAGTGGATAATTGATCGGTAGCGCTGAGCAGTCGTCTTTTGATGACGTTTTTACCGCCAGCACAGTTTCACCGTCAATGTGTTTTTCTGTATGCTTTTTTGTAGCTACGGAAGCCGGTTTAGTTGCTACCGCTGTGGCTGTCTCAGCCAATGAATTCCCTGCAACGTGAACGCCATCACGCTGATGACTCAGTGAATGTATCACGTGAGTTTTTGGTAGTTCTTTCTGTAAAAGAGCTACTTGTTCCCAAAGCACTTTTTGCTTTATTGTTGCACCTGTGTCATCTTTGTAATCGTTTTGAATCCATTTCTTTAAATCGTTATTGTATGTTTTGACGCAGTAATACGAATCGCACACAATAAGTGTCGGGAATTCGCGATCGGCATTATCTAGCGCCATTTTTAATGAAATTATTTCCGTTTGTTGTTCTGAATTATTTTCCACTGAATGTGTTTTTGTAAGTAGAGGTCTTAATTTACCTCCGCGCCACACTTCTTTTACAATTTCGCATGTGGCGTTGTAAGCCAGCTCTCCCCAAACTGAGGGTTGAGCATGTCCGTCTGTATATATTACACAGGCGTACTGTCGTAAAGGCAGAATGTCGATTGGCAGAGGGTATTCTCTCTCATATTCTAGATATTTTAATTCTTTCATTTCCGGGTCAAAATAGTATTTTACTTTGTCTGTAGCAACAGAATTTACCCATTGTATCCATTCTGGATTTAGTGCAGTTGTCGGTAAATTACATGGTGGTGTTACGTGTTTGTAATTTTGTTTTAACTAACATATCTGTTTGTAAAGATCTCAAAATTTCTGTGTGTTTTTGAGTCCAATTGATTCTTTTAAAATCTGGTTTTATTAGATCATAGAGAGGTTTAATTCTCTCTGCATAATTTATAATGTAAGTTCTACCGAAATTCAGGAAGCCTAGAATTGATTGTAGGTTTTTTAGTGTTCTGGGTGCTTGGATTACAGCACATTTCTCTAGGAAATTGTCAGCCAGGCTTTTGCCTTCACTTGATAGTTCATATCCTAAACATAGGACTGTTAGATGGGCAATTCTTGACTTTTTAAAGTTGAATTTGTAACCCTCTGCTGCGAACCCAAGTATTATGGTGTTCACTCTCTTCAAGTGAGTATCCAAGTCATCGTCTGTTAGATAGATGTCGTCGACATAAGATAATGCCTCGTCATCATAGGTTTGTAGTAACTCTGTTACCCTCGCTGAGAATAATCCTGGGCTGTTCTTGAACCCCTGGGGCAAACGACAGAAATTCTTTTGCGTGCCATTTATTGAGAACGCCGTCAAATATCTGCTCTCTGGTGCTATATTTTGACAAAAGAAACCATTAGAAATGTCTAAGGTTGTTTTGTATTTTTTGCGCACTATGTTATTCATTAGTGCAGCACTGTGCGAGTTTTCTACTGCAAATGTTTTGCAACATGAGTTAAGGTGTCTGTAGTCCAAAACAAGACGATATGAATTGTCTGGCTTGGAGACAGGAAACAAATGGTTGTTCATTTGTGAGGTGCAAGTTTCAATCACCCCCTGGTATTCAAGTTGATCTAGGATCTCTTTTACCAGTTTTTTAGCTTCTTGCTTAATCGGGTACTGCCTCTGGGCAGTAGGTTGTGATTTTAACTGGATTTTGTGAGGAGGAGAGTCCTCATCCCATCCCACATGATTTTTATATAAGGCAGGGGCTTGAGCTACTGCCCACTTTCTTGCAAGTGTATATTTTTTATGAATTGGAATATGGTTTGAGAAGGCAGGCATAATTATTTCTTCGCCATGTGGGCACTCCCTGACAAACTCTGGAGGCCAGTCTTGTTCAGCTAGAAGGATGTCATAGCCCTTGGACAAATTATCCCAAAATAGTCCCCTTATTTTTCTAGTCTTATCCCCCTCTATACGCAATGTTATTTCATATATTTTATGAGGTTTGCTAACTCTGGTATCTGCAGTTTCCACCTGAATGTATTAATTCGTGTCCACTGTCTCCAGATGATTCATAAGGACTTTGCGAGCTATGCTCACTTCTGCTGCACTGTCTAGCATTGTCTGAGCCCATTCTCCGTTTTTCAGCTGTGTCCTCAGTATTCTCGGCATTATTGATTACTTTAATACTGGCTACCTTCTTTTTTGGAAATTGTAATTTTTTATTCAGATGAGCAGGTTCTTTGTCTTTGGACTTGACGTGCTCTTTCCTTTGTTCTGATCGTCCTCTTCTTTCCGATTTCTGCGAGGAAGTCTGAAAAGATTGAGAGGGACGTGTATCAATATCTTGATATCTATCAGGTTTCTTTATATTATCCCTATTTCTAAGGTTGTATTTTTTCACAGAGGGCTCCCGTTGGGGAGATTTGCGTCCTTGGTCGGGAGATCTTTCTCTCTGCCAAGGAGACCTTCCTCTGGACTGGAATCTTTTTTCTTTAGACTTGGATTGTTTATTTCCATCCCAGCTCTTTTTTTGATTATTTAAATTATTTTTTATAAATACCTTTTCAGGACTTTCAACTAGTTGGGGTTTCACTGGTATTCCACCCAAACTATCTCTTCCTAGTTCTTCCTAGGATTTTTCTATGATTCTGGCAATTTCAGATGGTTGGTCTGCTATATTTGTCTCTTTTAACCTCTGGCGAATCGCCACATTTGCTGCTTCTCCCTTTATGTTAGCTAATAATATTGCCGAGACCTGCTTGAAATCTTTCAGTAATTTCATACCGAGAGTTAAGGCGGGTTCTGGACCGTATTCATCTTGAATCTGTTTTAGCACATCTGGTATTACTGACATGGATGGTACACCATGTGTTTTTGTGTAAATGGAAGCAAAGACTGTTCCCCAAGTGTCACAGTCCTCCACATGTGGTGCGATTCCCATTGGAAGACAGATAGTCAGAATCCTATGTTTCTCAACAGGGGTGGTATCTGGAAACACCGCCTCTATTTGAGTGATTTTTTGTGCTAGCCAGAAAGGAATTTGTTCCCGTTTTGCGGGTACCTTACCTAGACAGGACTGTATGTTCTGTGGTGTAATTTTATTTGTGTTCCCCTGATGACTGGTCAGCTGTGGAATTTTAATTGCTGGTTGGATTGTTGAAGTCCGCATTACATATTGAACTAATTGTCTATGTATTTTTATTAATTGTTTTAGCTGTGTTAAAAGCTCTGGTGCAGGCATTTCTTCAATGTCTGGATGTGGTGTATATCCGGCTAGGACCGGCCACGTTGCTCCTGGTCTACCTAGTGGACCGAGCCTGGTGATGTGATTATTATGTTTTAGGGCGCCATTAAACAAGAGCAGGTGCTCTTGGAATTTGAGTGGTATTTCCACTTCCTCGAAAGGAGTGTACTCACTAGGAGGTTCCTCTATTTTGTAATAGTGGAAGTCCTTTGTTACAGCGTTTGCTGCTGGAAAGTTTATCCATGAATAGAATACCTCTGTCTGCCGATATTCGTGTGCCTCAATTACGAATATGACTGTACCACCTCTTGGTGTCAGTCCATTTTCTATAAGTTTTAGGGTTATAGATTTCCTTATGTTGACCGGGATGAGTATTGCATTTGGGTCATTTTCCAGCAGAGTATTGTCTGCTTCTAGGAGTTCAGCTGCTAGTCTAGCTGTCTCCCTTTCTTCTTCAGTTTCTGACATACTATTGTCAAGAAGATTATTTTATTTATTTGCAGATCAGGTTTCTATGGAAACAAAGATTAGATGCACAATATTTTGGAACAGTGTATCCTTCAACGTTGAATAAACCAAGAACCATACATAGGAGTCTCCTCCTGCGAGGTTTGGCGGATATGACCTTTCACCCACTCCAGACGTCTTTGAAGTATTATGGGAAAAAAGGGGTTCTGTGTGAAAAAGCACGACTGAGTTACTCTAATGTCTTGCGTTAGTTTTATCGCCTATCCAAACGTTGGGCGCCATGTAGTGTAGTTCCTATTATCCCAATAGGCTCTGCGCATTGGAATAATATCTTCAATAGTATAGACCTAGGGCAGAGGTTAACTAGGTCTTCTACTGACGATATTAGACTTAAAGTTTTGTGTTTGCCAGCTAGCTCAGAGTTCACTAGAAACTTTCTCGAATAGGCAAGGAGGATTTTAACCTCCCTGGGTAGACAAGAAGGGATTTAGTTTCTGACAACCATAGAACATGACAACTTTGCTCTCCCCTAATCAAGAGTGTATCTCTAGAGTCGTGTGAAAACAATAGACAACTTATTTTACTCAGTCAGTACGTGCATTCTTAGTTTCACCAGTTTGTAGAGAAATAAGAGATGGGCGTGGTTCAATAAAAGATGTTATTTATTGATCAGTCTCTTTTCTCATACAAGAGAAATTAATCGCTATTATTGCAATACTTGTAGTTAAGTAAAGTGCATACAGTAGAGACAGAATTATAAAATAATACTGTAAAAGCATTGATATGGTTTCTGAGCCATATGATACTTTAAAATGGATAAAATAGATACATACATATATACATTTGACTAATCGTACTCAACTGGTGCTTCTAACCACGCCTACCCCAATGTACCTGACCTAAGCCTAATACGTGGTCGGGAGTAGATAAGTAGCAGTTTAAGTTAAGTTTGTTTTGCCAAGGGACTGACTCGAGAATTCTCTGCAAGGGGTTATTCAGTTCTGTACCTGAGATCTAGAATGATGGAGGGCTGGTATCTCTTATCCCAGGTCTTGATATTCCAGCTGCCTGCGAGGGCTGCTTGGAAGCGCCGGAGCTGGATTTCTTGGCAGGAGAAAGGCAGCGTCTCGTTCTCAGCGCGTCAGGAAGGCGGGGCAGCGTCTGTGGGCTTCGCTCTCTGCTGGGCTCCTGAGCACGTCTCGCTGCTCCGATCTCGTCACCACCGCATGTGTTTGCTTAAGGCAATGTCGGTAATATTTATACCTGAAAGGTGCCGAGATTGACGTAAGGATGGACATATATACGTCAATAAGAACGGGCTCGTTCGCACATTCTTTTGCTGAAGTTCTCGGTGAAATCAAAACAATGGCTATGGGAATTTCCCAGGTCGCTGTAGGTTTGATTTGTTTTGACAACTCCGTATGCCTTATCAGGGGCTGGAGGAATATCGCTTGTCTAATTAGATGGCATGCGTTATGACCTAATCAGATAACGCGCTTCTGTGCCGTGGTGTGGCTTAATCAGATAACGGTTTTTGCACCGTTGGATGGCTGCTAGTTAATTATTAACCAAACCAGGGTCAGGAATAGGGGAATCGATACAGTACCTATAGGAATACATCACAGGGGACATGAACTGCCATGTCCATTGAGTACATCTAAAGGGTGTATAGGCCTGCACCTCCCCCGCTAAGTACGTGCACCGCCATGGTGGCGCCAGTGATAGAACATTGTTGCAACTGTAGTTTCCGTGCAGGAAGCTTGCACGTGCGGTTGCCGATGTGTGCCCGTGACGGTCGTGCACATGCAGCCAATGGGAAGAGGGCCGCTGGCCGCGTATGGCCATTGGAAAGTAGCGGAAGCTGTGCACCGCCATGGCGGCGCCAAAGATTTTATCTTGTCAGACGCTGCACCGTGATGTGTTGTCTGCAGTTGCGTCATGAGGGTTGTGAGCGTGATAGGGAAACTTCATATGTCATTCACTATTCCATGTGTGTCCATACTATGCCCATCGGTGGGCACACAATGTGCAACAGATGTGCATTTTGACGTGTTGACGTCGGGTGTGACCCTACAGATGTTATTACATCTTCACAACTACACAGTACATCACGGCTGTATGGCCAAATTATGAATCTGTTGTCAGTGTGTCGTTCTGGCGAGGTGACTACAATGGTGGTGGTACACATGCATTCAGTGTATGTGTCTTGGATGTTGTGTCACCATGCATGTAATTACCGTATGCTCAACATTATTGGTGTTGGCATTGGTGCATGATGACATGGTGTGTGTGTATCATTATCGTTTGTGTGCATGCACTTGCATGTGTGTCTGTGATGTGGCTTCTAAACATTAGGGTCAAGACACACGTATTGTCAGTAATGTTCACATGTGACTAAGTTGCGTTGTACGTGTTGACACACTTCCTGTTGCAAGTGGCTGCACATTGTTAAAGGGCCACTCCGTATTGTATTAACTATCAGAGATGTCACACATATGACCATTCTCCAAAACATATTTGTTCTTGCTAATGTTGGCTTACATGTGATGGAGTTGCACACGTATGCGTCGTTTGTAATTTGACTCAAGTTACATCTCTCTCCCACACAGGAGGGCTCCAAATGTGCATCGGCCATACACTGTGCTGGAGGATATGGTTGACAAGGAGGTGATTAGGAAATTCCGGCTGGATCGACGTCGGTTGATGGAGCTTGTTGCCCAATTGTCTCCTCATCTGCAGCCACGAAGGACGTATCCTGGTTCTATTACACCCACAGCAAAGGTTATGGCGGCACTACATTTCTTTGCTACTGGCACCTTTCAGTACACAGTTGGACATGCCGGGGGGATGTCACAGTCCATGTTCAGCACGGTACTTCGGGATGTTTTAAGAGCTATGATGCTGTACAAGAATGACTACATCCATTTCCCATGGCCGGAAGAGTTGCCAGCAGTCAAAGCAGACTTCTATGCACTGGGCCAGATACCACACGTAGTGGGTTCAATTGATGGCACACATATCGCTATCATTCCACCACGGGCACGTGAGCAGGTTTTTAGGAATCGCAAGCACTTCCATTCGCTGAACGTGCAGTTGGTGTGCCTGGCAAACAACATCATCTCCCATGTGTGTGCAAGATTTCCAGGCTCCGCACATGACGCCCACATCATGCGGAGCAGCATTGTCCCCCAACTGATGGCAAATCTGCGACCCGGTCAAGCGTGGCTTGTTGGTGAGTGTGCAGTGGGGACTTTTGTGATCTCTGTGTGGCATGGGGTACCCACCATATCTTGTTGTGATATTTGTGTCTGTCATCCCCCTACATAGGCGACTCGGCGTACCCAAACCGGCCCTGGCTCCTGAGTCCCATACGTAATCCTACAACAGCGGGTGAAATGCGCTACAATGATGCACATGGAAGAACACGGAGAGTGATTGAACGTACCTTTGGACTGCTAAAGTCTAGGTTTCGGTGCCTGGATAAGACCGGAGGGGCCCTGCCTTACTCACCAGGCAAAGTATGCAGGATCGTGATTGCCTGCTGCATGCTCCACAACCTGGCCGTGCGCAATGACATTGAACTGCTCTTGGACCCTGAAGACCAACAAGTTCCTCGGCCTCACATCCCACCCATGTCGACTGATGAGGATAGTGGTGAGGAGGAAGGTGTGGACCAGAGGCGCCAGCTCATTGATCGCTACTTCCCTTGAATGTGAGTAACTACCTCTTGTGCTGGTTGACAATGCCTTATGTATGTTTGCTGGTGTTGTGTGGATGTGGGGTGCATCAGCTGTGTGTTCTGGTTTGTGATGGTTGCATATGTGTATCTTCATTTCTTTGGACATACAAGTCTCCAAGATGTGTGTCCTCTCATCCCATGCTTTTGTGATGAGTGTAGTTTGTGGAATGTTGCTGTGCAGTGTGTTGTGATGTGTGTGAATCTGTTTCCTGACGTGTGTTTGCTGTCTCTGATTTTCCCTAGGTCACTCCCGCAGCGCCATGATTATGTACGACTAGGATCCCTGCACCTGTTTACGTCTGTTTCTGAAGGCAATCATGTGAATAAACATGGAGGCAAAACATCATTGAGTGTGTAAGTGACATTTATTTACAGGTTGTGCATTTGTGCTGGTGAATATTTACAAGTAAGTGGGGGGGAGGGAGTTGGAGTTGAAGGTAATGGTAGATGAAATGTCCGTGCTGACACCACATTGGGGGGTGTCAGGCTAGTCCAGCAGACCAGTGCCAATGATTGTCTATTTGGGACAGGATACTTTGCAGGGTGAATGTCTGGCTCAGGCAGTGACAAAGTCATTGGCGGCCCCTCTTGGAGCGTGTGGATGGCGCACCCACACTGCTCTCACCCACTTCCAGCCTCGGGCGGCCCCTCCGTCTTTGAGGTGGAACTGAGTCAGCTGGGGGTGCAGGTTGTTCATGGGCCACATCCGTCGCCAGGGGCACAGGTGGTGGTGGCGGTGGCGGTGGAGGTGGAGGTGACAGTGGCGGTGGCGCAACGACAATTGGTGGAGGGGGGGTGGGGTTGTTCCGGCCAATCCATTCCCTCCACATTGTTGTCTGCTGGCCCATGATGTGCACTATCTGGCCAAGGTACCCCGAAATTTCTCGCAACATGTTCGTGTTGTCCTGGTGTGCACGATCTGCATGTTCCTGGGAACGGTCGTATGAAGCCTGGCACCTGGCTAGGGCTTCAAGGGACTCTGCCACAGGATGGGGTAGGTGTCCTTCCTCAGTGCGGCGGAGTGTGGGTCGCCTGATTGCCTGATGTGCCGTCGCCTCTCTCCTTTGTGGCCCACTCACCCTGCTTGGGTGTGAGGCCGATAGACCTGCGTCGTGCGCTGGGTTAGGCAGGGTGACACAGGCAGGAGTGGTGGTACTGGTGGTAGTGGTGGTGGTGGTGGTGGGGACTCTGCAGATCACTGAGGCAGGTGTCGCTGGAGTCACACATGCGACGGTTGTCGGGCCCGGGAGTCCCTGTGAGCCAGATGGCCCTGGCTGTCTGCTTGGGCCCGCACCATCCTCCGCACCAGAGCTGCCTGTGTCAACGTCCCTAGAGAGTCCGGTATGTGTGGGAGGCGAGTCTTGCGGCCGGGTGCTGGTTTCCCCAGTCAGTTCACGATCACCTGAGGGACAAGATTGAGCTGGTCAGTAATGTGGACATTACATGTTCATATCGATTTGTAAACATTTCTGTGTCCTGTCGCACACACCCCACATACCCTACCCTCCACCACCCACCACCACCCTCCCCGTGAACATGGGGGCCTGTTGGGAGTTGTAGTTGTGAGCTCTCACACACCCCACCCACCACCACCACCCTCCCCGTGAACATGGGGGCCTGTTGGGAGTTGTAGTTGTGAGCTCTCACACACCTCACCCACCACCAACACCCTCCCCGTGAACATGGGGGCCTGTTGGGAGTTGTAGTTGTGAGCTCTCACACTCCCCACCCACCACCACCACCCTCCCCGTGAACATGGGGGCCTGTTGGGAGTTGTAGTTGTGAGCTCTCACACACTCCACCCACCACCACCACCCTCCCCGTGAACATGGGGGCCTGTTGGGAGTTGTAGTTGTGAGCTCTCACACACCCCACCCACCACCACCACCCTCCCCGTGAACATGGGGGCCTGTTGGGAGTTGTAGTTGTGAGTTCTCACACACCCCACCCACCACCACCACCCTCCCTGTGAACATGGGGGCCTGTTGGTAGCCATGTACATTTTGGTGAGTATGCAGGAAAGGGATAGTCAACATCTCAGGTGATTCAGGGAGTGCCCCCAACACTGCCTTAAGACTTTGCCACAAATCTCCCCATTACATGCAAGAGGAGAGCTGCACATCCACAAGTGGCAAGCACCCACCACCGCAACACAAAGAAAAAGAGAGTGACAATCCTGTAGAAAGAAATGCTCAGTCAAAAGGGAAACCAATATTCACAACTCTTTCCAGCTCGTCTCAGAGTAGTACACAAAGGCGGCACAAAGTTTTTCTCAGACACGAACAAAACGTTTGATTGGATGGAACTCAATGTGCACACCGGGAAATATCCCGAAACAGACGAGAAACGCAATAAAGGCACCGGAGAGGGAAAATAATATCTCAACGAAAGGAGCAGCAGCGCCCAGGTCCACCAGAGGTCCCCCGCTCTTAAGGAAATAATGGCCTAATGAAAAAGAGCCCTCCAAGCAGTGGCAGAACGGTATCCTACTGCTGCAAACCCAGAAGAGGAGGAGGACCACACATCTTTTTGTCCGAGGACGACTCCAGAGACACCAGAATTTTCTGAGCAGACTCAATGACCCCACCATTAGTGGCCTCCCAGACAGCAGACACACTTATTTGAGAGAAAAAGTCTCCTATGCTCATACTCCCCTTCTCCGCCCAATTATCCCCGGGCTGAATTTCCATTTAGCTCATAAATCGGAGTCCACACTGGAGACACATAACCACTGTTCTCCTTCCATTCAACCCCCCTTATTGAGACACAACAGGCCTCGCTGGCCGCTCACCTGTGACATACAGGCCACAAAGGGCATGGAAGGCAGGGCCAAGGGTGCACAGCCCCTACACCACATTAGTATTTAAGCTACATGCTATGTTTTGACGTATCACCGGTTGTGATAGGCCCAAAAAGTTGGCACCAGGTCGCCAAACAGTTTTCCCTTCACCCTTCAGTTACCTCCCATTATTGTGAGAATAACTCCATGCTGGACAGGCCCCCCCACACATCACTGCTTTCATTTGGGTGTCAGGATTAGGAGCAGCACAAGGTGCCTCCCACTACCCCTCACCTGGCGCAGGATACCCATATCATGGCTACCACTGCAGACAAATGTCCGCGGAATGCACACAGCACGCAAGCGGTATGCAGTCTACTCCTACGCCAAGCGCCAGAAAGTGCAGATAGTCCTGTTAAACAAACCCATCTCACAAAGGTCGAAAGTGAGCGCATGCGAAAGCGCTGGCGGGGCACCTTCTGCGCTACAATATACTCTGGGTTCTCACGCGGGCGCTGATCTGGATCAGGACGGGGATTCCATTCAGGGAAACCTGTACGGTAGTGGACACGGAGGGTCGATATGCACTCCTGGAGGGGCTCCTGCTAGATTGACAACGCATACTCCTCGGTAACATCTACGCCCCAAGCGCTGAGCAGGGAAAGATATGGGACCTACTGTCAATACAATTGGCACAACTCATGACGTTGTCTTGGATTTTAGGCGGTGACTATAACTGCTTCCTGGATCTGTCCTTAGACCGGTCGATTCACCCGCCCCCCCTGCTTCGCTGCTCACATGCAAATAGAGCGTTTCAGCTTGTTGGTGAAACAATGGCCCTTGACGGACATGTGGACAAATTGGAACCCAATTTCTAGGCTATATTCCTTCCATTCGGTACCCCATAGCCTACAGATACGCCTCGACCAGTTTCAGTGCTCGCCAGCTATAATCCCCATAGTCCAGCAAACGGACTATCTCAAAGAGTCATCTCTGACCATGATGCACATCTTCTAATGCTTAAATGGCAACCACCCCCGCACTGATTCCAACCTGGAAATTGCTGTGTGAATGCCTGTAGGACCCTGAGTTTCGGCATGACCAGGAAGACAGTATTAAAGAATACTTTGCGAAAATTGCCCATACAGCAACCATAGAACCATTACACAAAGGTCTACAAGTGCCCCGTATGAGCCTGCCAAAGACTAGCTGACACTTACTAGCACCCCTCACCATACCTTGGATCCCAATAGAGGGCAGATCACTCCTTGAAGCAGAAATCACATCCTCAAATGTGAAACAAGCCATACTAACCCTGGCTCGGAACAGCTCCAACGATACTACCCCGAAATTTGCTTCCTATGCCCAAGGCGTCAGTCCCCGGACGCAACATTCCTATTGGCGCACTATACATGACACACTGCGGGAAATAGTGAGGCTTATCGACATAAACTCTTGGGAGGCCAGAAGGACCGGAGTATTTTGCAGGTGGAAGACTCTTAAGGTGCAAACACAATTTGCCTCCTTAGCTCTCCTACTGGAGAAGAGAGCATTTGCAATGCAATGATGGGATCCGGAGGCGCCCCCGCTACGGGCATGGAACGGGGCAATAGGCAAGTGGGGTTAAACGGGGGAGGACACAATAAGGCAGGAGGAGGTGAGGGGTATACGTAGGCAACGCATATTCATGGAGTGGGCCACACTACTTCTACAGTTTTTTGTCGCATTGGTCTTCTTTTATTTATTAAATTAAGCTCTATGGGCCGGATGTACCACCGTTTTTGCAGTCGCAAACGGGCAATTGGCCCATTTGCGACCGCAAAAAAGGGCCCTGGAATGTACAAACGCAATTTTGCAAGTCAGTGACTCGCAAAATAACATTTGCGACTCTCGCTATTAATAATGGCCATCCCTTCCTAATAGCGAGTCACAATTGAATGTACCATTGTTTTGTGACCGCATTCAAGTAGGTGGTAAACCACCTGAAAACAGGAGGGGGTCCCCTTCTCCTTTGTGAGTGTGTGAGAAAATATATTTTTGCCTGCTCTTAAAAAATTAAACAGTAACGTTTAATTTTTTTTGTTTTTTAAATGCAGCCCGTTTTCTTTAAGGAAAACAGGCAGTACTTAAAAAAACCTGTTTTATTAAAAAAAGCAGTCACAGACATGGTGGTCTGCTGACCCCAGCAGGCCACCATCCCCATGAGTGCTGGTCATTCCTAATGGGGTCGCAAATAGCACCTGCCTCATTAATATTAATGAGGAAGGTAATTTGCGACCCTATTAGGAATCGCTAATAGTGTCCGAGACACTGTTGTAAATTGCATTTTGCTAGTCTCAAATTGCAAGTCGCAAAGCGACGCAATTTATGAGTTGCAAAATGTAAGGGTCATACATCTGGCCCTTAGTATCTAACCAGATGTGATATGTTTTTGTATGGTGTTGTCACATTTTTACTGTTTGAAATGTTGCACAAATACTTTACATATTGCCTATAAATCTTAGCCCAAGCTTCCAGCGGGTGAGCATAGGTTAATAGGTGTGTGCTTGTGACTTACTAGGAGTATGGTTGTGGTTCCTACTTGGACAGGGTGCACACCTCTGCCTACCAGAAACCCAGTTTTCCAACAGTAATGAACAAGAAATAGATTTTGGCTTAGTAATAAAGATATTACTTGTAGTTTCTTGTAAACAATTATAAACAATTATAAACAGTAAATCAATACAAAAATACATTATAATTTTATAATTATATTAATTTTCAAACAATTTAAAATAAAGATACCTTCAAACTGTATCTTCAATTTTGGTTAAGTCTTCTTTCTTTGTCATTTTGTTTTCAAGTAAAATCCTTTGTAAACAGGCTTGTACACATTTTTTATTGCACCAGCGTAACTTTGCTTAGTTTGATAATTCTGTGTTATTGTTAAGTGAAATACTAAAGTTCACCATTACATAAATCAAGGAATCACATTGCTAGGTAACGCAAACTCAGCACGAGTATTGCGCGAGGCCACAACCAAGGATTACGCCACTAGGCAACCTAGAAGGCCTCACTCGTCGAGCAAGAGAATTCACGCGCTAAAGTTGCCTAGTGCCAAGAAAAGCTTTGTGACACTCGCATGCAAGATTTAAACGCGCAAATTGATAATCGGTAATTAGTTTTAGTAAGGTTTATAAAACATTACTTAATCAATACATAATAGCAGCGCTTAAGGAGAAACAGTCACTCACGGTTGGATGATTCATAGAAGCGAAATTTCTTCAATAGAGCTAATTTAACAAATTATCGGCATTCTAGAAGTGAAGGTTGAGCTTCTCCTGCCCTCTTCGCAGGATCTCCTTGTCGCCAAAATGTGTAGCAAGCCACACAGCTCCAATTGGGTTTCTTGAAGTAATTTATTGGTAGTAAATTACATGCCAGCACCCTTCAGCAATACATTTCAAATACTGGTCATTCCTGGATTCTTAGCCGTGATGCAGTTCCACCACATCACAGTTACATCATACTATTCCAGCTACTACCACAATTACATTGCATAATTATGCCAGATTCATATCAAAATTGAAGTACAGAAACACATGAACAGCGCAAGTGACTAGAACATGAGCAGCTGTCATTTGCACTACTGGGGCCTTATTTATGAAGGTCTTCATAAATAAGGCCCCTGGTGTTTTTGCTTCTATTTGTATTTTGACATCCAAAATGCGTTGGAAATCGGAATTTGTGCTTAAAAGTTATTGATAAGTGTCATATTTGCATTCACATAATTAGGCTTTTTTGTGGTAACTTTCCTGAAAGTATGTACACCCCTTATTGTAAAGTCTGTTTCCATATTTGTATTTAGAGGATGTCGAGGGTGGCAGATACAGGATTCCAGTTCTACTTATGGACTTGTAGGTCTAGTTTTTTGTTATTTTAGTCAGTTTGGTCAGTATGTATAGCTTAATATTTTGTTAGAGTGTGTTCACTTTATAAGTGTAGGCCTAATATGTGAATTCATATATTAACGTTAATGCAAGATGTTAATACTGTATGCAGTTATTTAAAGGTATTTATATTATTTTTATTGTGCAGGTAAAATGATGGTCCTACATGAACAATCTTTTTAGTAAGATGCTGTAATGTGTATGTTATTAATAAGAAAAATAGGTAGGAATTTTTTGTTTTCATATGATATTTACATTGTTCTCTATATTTTTTGGTTTGCATTACTTTTTCTAAGCCATTTCTTCGATTTTTTTAATGGATTAGTTAGAATTGATATGGCATCTTTCAAATTTTTGATGAGTGTATGTTTCTAGTCTAAAAGAGATTAAGTGGCCTGATTATGATGTCGTGCGGAAAGCCTCCTCTCACAGTCGATTATGATGTTCGAGGATGGAAGGTAAACCACGCAGTCATTCCAAATTGGTTCCAACTGGCACTCGAAGTATTATTATCAGTCGGAACCACATCGTACACCCCTAAGGACAGCGTTTTTGACCTCGGGATTAAGATGTCGGTTTCGAACAGCCTTTCGGCGTTGGCCTGCCCAACATGAAAAGACTGTCAGAAAGTGACTTTCGGGGCCCTTGGCAGCACCCCCTTCATCCTGCGGCATCCATTTGGGGGTCGGGTACCTAAGGGACCTCGCTGTAAAACACTGCACTGTGTGGCAGGCACCATGGGGTGCCTGCCAAAGGGTGCAGGGTTTTACACACACCCCATTTACTCATAGACGCCTGTGTTACATCCGGTTGTTGGGCGGAACACAAGCTCCCATAGGAAATAATGAGAATCCAACCGAACAGCGTTTGGTAGCATCGTAATCGGGCAGGCAGGACCGCCAACTGGGAGTCGGGTGGTCCTTATTCTGGGTCGCGGTTGGGTGGAAAGTACCTGCCCAACATCGTAATGAGCCCCGATGTCTCTCTTTGGAAGCTTGAAAGTCTTCCCCAGTACAAAGCCTTTTAGCTGATGTTGAGCAGGTTGCACCAAATCTCGATACCTTAGCCATGAGAGTCTACTGAAGTCTTCTTTCTTTCTTCGTTAGTGGCAGTCCTCAAGGCATATTTTCAATGTATTTTTGAGTAGCTTTCCTACCTTTCAGAAAGTCCTCAAATTTAGCTGACCTCACAACTCAGGCTATAGTACACTTCTCCACTTGCAGAAACCTCCCCACAAATTTGTTTCAAAGCCATAAGAAATGCTAACTTCTACCTGAGGCAATGGATTTTTTTTCTGGCAAGCAAATGTTTTCCTATTCTCAGAAATGTTTCCACACTCTTAAAGTTCTACTGAGGCAAAAATGCTGTTCAGGCTGGTCCCCAATCACATTTTAGCTTGTGAGTCAGTAGGAAACTGCTGCAAGCAAATTCTCCACTCATCTGGCAAGAATGGTGCAATTGGTTGGTGCAGGAGCAAGTGGGAAGGTTTTCTATCCTCTTCAGTTCCATGAAGATTCTTTCCTTGGATTGGGTCATGCAGTGCATTTTAAAAGGAAACCAACCATTATTATTTAATCAAAAATAAGAAACTCACCAGTCTTTCCATACCTCCCCAGATACTGCACTGGGATATATGGCAGCAGACTTCTCCCAGAGTCCCATGCATGAGACTACCATCACTGAGTACTCCCCTCTCAGCAGCGTGAAACGTTCTATAGGCTCCCATCTCTACACTCCACGTCCAATCCCCTCAACTTCAAGGACTTCTCGCCCCATGAGGCAGCGCTTGGTCCAGGACTTTGCTAGGGCTTGGTACCATCTTGTCTGGAGAGAGCCCTTCTATGAATTTAAGAGATGCTTGAGAGACCATTTCAAAGACAAATGTTTTTATTGTCAGGCCAGAGGAAATACCCATTTCCTTCCTAAGCACTATGCGGCCAGTACTTTAAAGTGGCTGTTGGTAAGCAGGCAGTCTAAAGTCTAAATGAGCTCTGACTAATTTAAATATGGCAATAATTTTTTGGGGGGACTACGTAGGCAATTGTAGAAGGGTTACAATCTCTCTTCATGTTTCTACACATTCCAAGCTACTATGCCTTTTAAAAAAACAGGCTTGTATTTAACTGTTTATTACATCTTTTTGCAACAAATATCGAATTGCGTTTTTGATGTGTTAAATTTGGTACTGGAGAGTCTATTTTTATTTGTCATGTTTGCAAACATGCTCTCTCTCATACGAAAGCGCTGAGCACCAAGAATTTTAGTGGTTTAGGGAAAGGTGAGGCTGTGACTATGTACTAGAAGGGATAAATTACCCGTTGTCATACACAATACGTATATTGCAAGTCACAGTGGAGTGCTGTAACCTCAAAAAAAGAACTTATCCTCTATATCGTCATTGAACTTCTCAGTGACTAATAATATTCTAATAATGTAATGCAGGGGGCACTTTATCCTATTTATAAATTTCATTTCACAACTGGCCTTTTTCCAGTTTCTGCATTGATTTTCTTACAACATTCCTGTCAGTGGTAACAAAGTTCGAGTTTTGTTACACTGTGTACAGAAGAAATATAGTCTGCTGCTGAGAAAACATTTATTCTAAAATAACTTACTATGTTTAGGAGCAGTTGCACTCTCAACTCTATGTAGCTATGCAGGAGTCTTGCAGCCAGACAGCTGTATTAGCACAGTGACAGTTCTGCAATTTGAAACTCTAGTCTTTTTTATAAGCAAATGATATGTTTAGCACGTTAAAGCCCTTGCAGAGAGCAAGAGAAAAGAGAAGTGATGTCTAGAGCATGAGAACTGTGGGAAAACGGGAAAAAAGATGCATGTTCTCTCAGCAGCTCTATGACATTTGTATCTGAAAACGTTTAACATGACAGTTACATTGTGATCATCTAAGAGAAAGCACTTGTCTTGACTCATTTATTCATGTCTCATATGCAAATGTTTCTCAACCACATAAAAGACATCCCTTTTTCATTGAAGAGCCATTCTTAATAATTTTGTTTTCCAAAGACCTTTGAACATTTATCTAAGCTCTTCATAAAAATAAACACTCTTACACTCGTAAAATAAACACTCATACTTCTTGCTGTGGTTTGCACGAGTTTTAGTCACTAGTTTCTCTTTGCTATTGTGCTACAAATTTGCAACATCTGACTTAACATGCCCTAACTATGTTGCTTTTTATGCAATATATAAAGTCAACACAGAAAATTTTATTTCCTTGTCTGTTAAAGGGATAAAGAAGGTGATAAGATCAATAAACTGACAAAAAATTAGTGACTGCACTAACGGGTGAATGTTTTCTTCCTGAAACAATCAAATTTATTTAACAGCTTGCATTAAAATACAGTGAGGTGCGATTCCAATTTCTAATTCAAACAATGACCAGAAACAGCCACAGTGTGCCACCTTCTAGCAAGATGCTGTACTATCAAAAACTGCATCACATAAACACAGTCAAAATGTGAAAGTAGAAATGCTTTTATTATGATACACCACATTGTTTGTATTCTTAATGATTTCTACATGCAAGGGTGTGTTTCCTTTTGTATTATTATTCTGAGCAAATTACATAGTTACTGTGAACCATTGGGTTGTTGTTTGACTGGGGTGTGTGCCGCTAACAAGCAGAAACCCCAATCCTTGTCATAGTTAGACACAAGCAAACACAGACACATGCAACCCCCATATTAACCTATGCTCACCCCTTGGTAGCTTGGCACAGAAGAGTCAAGTTTATCTTAGAGGCAATGTGTAAAGTATTTGTGTGACATTTCAAACAGTAAAAGAATGAAATCACCACACGAAAAAGGATCCCACACAAAATTAGAACAATAGAGCTCAATTTAGTAAATAAAACAAGAAAAAAAATCCAATTAGTAGAACCGGAGGCTTTCAATTTCAAAGATATGAGTAAAAATAGCACCAAAAAGCACAAAGCACCATCTGTGGCTATCTGTTCGTGTCGGACTGGGACAAAGTCACAATTTCAGGTCGACCACAGTGGAGTGCAGGCTGGGTACAGGGACCCAGTTAGGCTCACTGAAAAAAGTACCCTAAAACCTGGTTGGAGGAGCACTGTGTGGATCCACATCGAAGATGAGTTGCGCAGCCGAACTTATGCATTGGTTCCGAGATATGGCAATTCTGTGATCCATGGACCAGCGTCATCGGGGTACATGTTGATGGAGCTTGCAATACAAATTTCAGCGTTGAAGATGGGCTATTCAGTGGGGGCGATATGCATGTCCTGAAGAGCTGCAAGGCTGCGCTGCGGAGTCTGATGTCATCATCGAGAGTGCATGGACGAGGGATGCAAGGGCCTGCGCAGAAGATGTATTGCGCTGTTAGGGCGATGCAGCTGTTCTGTAGTACTGCCATGCATTGCGGGTCTATGTGACGGGTCCAATCCACGCAGCAGTGGAGAGGCATTGGTTCTGCTCGGGTTTGCACCACACAGCAGAGGAGATGTGTCCGTTCTGCTGGACCACAGAGGCTGGCAGAGCACCTTAAGCCTACTTCCAAGGGTCCAGGACTGGAATGGTAGCACTTGGCAGGGTAGACTCACAGATGGCAGAGTCCAAGTGCAGATGGAAGCAATTGGAAGACAGTTATGTCCCTGGGGCTTCACATAAGGAGGACAGTCAACTAGCCTTGTAGTCACTCTGGGGGGACACTTTCCTGGACATAAACAGTCATTAATGGTGTTTTACTCTTTCTATGTGTTCTGCAGAATACGAAGAGAATTAGAAGTATTTCTCCTTGTTTCACCATTCTAAAGCCTGCCCCCTCATAGCATTAGTTTTTGGCGCCGCCTCAGATTTACACATCCTTGTATGTCTGGGGAAGTGTCAAAAAGTAATGAGTGTTGCAGTGGAATGCCAACAGCAATATCCATTGAACACCCTTTTCACGCTAAGTGATGCGTGTAAAGGTACGTATTTACAAGGAGGCGTTAACTCACAAAAAGTGGCTAAGTGCAGCTTTGCAAATATGGAGAAAGACATATCGCCAGCAGACTGTTGCTACAAGTGACGTTCTGGTGGCGCTATCCCCTTGTAAATATACCCTCGAGTCCACTTTCAGGCTAAATAAGCAATGACCATATGAAGTGTCAATCTGGTCATGAATAATAAAGTCAGAAAAAGGAGCCGAGAACCTGTTCCACAGCAGGAGAGACTGAAATGGCTCAGATCTGTAAGAGACAGGAGCATCCACTGATGTCTACACGGATCAATTTACAAGCCTGGAAAAGTCATTGCAGACAAGTTACGCACAGCAAGCTTCTTTTGTCCATCTGTTTCGAAGCTTGATCAGTGGCAGGAAGCTACAATATTTACTAACCACTCGGACATGGTGCGCCTTTTTATGAACAGAACAAATTGAATCTGACACACTCTCCATTATGGCCAGCCTAAAATTGAAACAAATTACTGGTCCACTGCAAACAGTGACATCTGACAATTAACGTTTTCTCCAATTTGCCTTATTAGATTGTTGTTGTTTTGGTGCCATTTTGATCCTGCTAAATAATTAAACATATTTTCCTAAATTAAGCCTGTCTGCTCTGTGGGTTAAATTATTGAAACTGTGTTTTAGATTAACAAGTTTGTGGTCTTTTTCTGTGGTAGACTCCCATTTATTTCAATTAATGATCCACTTTCTTACACACGCAAAGTAACACAAAGCGGTTCAAAGTCTTGAAAATGTATTCACTTTTTAGCCCAAAATATTTGGTCTTTAAAAGTTACCCTTACAGTACATGCTCCACTCCTCTGATGTTAATGATAGTGATTGAGTGAAAGTAGATGTATAGCATGCATGCAATATGTAGTACCAAGGTGAGGAATATTTAGGAAAGGACGAGGAGTGTGCATGCTCTAGTGCCTGATACTGGCTGTGTATTTGGTCCTTGTAATGCAGAGGGGCAAGTAACAGTTGTGTTGGTTCATTTGTCTCGGCATGTATTTGGTGCATGTAAAACAATGGAGTCTGTGTATCATCTTTATTGAACTATGCACCTGTTGGAATGGCCAAATTTGGTACTATATTTATATCTGGTGTATTATATTTAAAGAATCATACACATAAGCACTTTTCTCAATGTCTTGAGTTCTGCATTTTGCTTTTGTCAACATGCTTAAGTATTCTTTGAGGTGTGCAAGTAATATGCATGTATTGTATCCCAGAAGCCTACGGTATTCCATGTCTGGATCGGTGGGTAGTGTATGGTGAAGGGCCTGAACTCTACATGTAATTGCTGCATGGATAGGCATACGGTTCTGTTTTCTTATCTGTGTACATAAATAGGTATAGAAATAAAGTCTGTAAGAGGCACTGGTGTCATATAAATAGAAGCTGAGAAATATATGTATTTTGTAATTTACTAGATTCAATGACTGTTGACTTTCCACCTTACTATCACCACTTACAAAGAGACCTAAACTTGCATTTCTATACTATTGACAATATATATTTGTACTAAGCTGGATTTTAATGCAGTGTACTAAAATGAGGTGCACTATGTAGAAAGTCCAGACAACCCTTATTGGCTTACATGTCTGTGAAATTAATAATCCCAAATACTGTCTTTTATGGTAATGTGGACTAGGCAGTTTATGCTTATCAGAGGGTAGCGTCGAGAATTTGTTGAACATACAAAAGGTTTTTTATATACATATTAACACCAAGAACTTCATAATTGGGTTACGTACTTGTCGAGATATCAATACATACAGATAAGTAAATATGTCCAACAAATGCTTTTTTATGTGGTAATGCTTTCCTATGGAGAAAGAAACATATACTGCATACAGGTACTTGCAATTGTATTTCAGGGGTCTTCTTTAGGACTTAAGGTGCTAGAGGGCCAAGGTCCCAAGAACCACCAGTAGTTTAGGTTTCCCTTCCCTGGAGTGTCTGGTGAAGAGGTGCTGGACGGGTTGATAGCCTTGCGCGCTACACCGTAGGCAAAGAGGGAGGCCACCCAAAAACAGACTGCAGAGGTGGACTTGGGGACAAGTCCAGGAGCGCCCAATGGGGGGGTTCAGTTTACGAGAGTGTTGGGAGCTAGGGGGCACAGTCAGTTTTCATAGACCTGGGCTGGGGAGCTGTGTGCAGAGGGTTTTGTTTGACTGTTCCCATGCGTCATAGGCACTCACGGTTCCTGGTAAGACCTACAAAGGGGGAAAAAGCAGGACAGTTAGGCCACTCTCAGTGCTGGCCTCTGCGTTGCTGATGTTCATTATTGGGTGGTCGGTCTTTGTGGCATTGAAGTCTGGATTAGACTTCAAACAAGCTTTGGTTGCTGCATGGGTTTGGTACACCGGGAATAAGTGCAAGGTGGTTAATGGGGGCTCTTGGCATCTTGGTGGGGAGAAGGATCTGACCTACTGGAGCATGGGGACCTCCTCCTGAGTGGACCCGGTTGTCAGCAGAATGGTGAACCAGAAGTTGATGTCAATGTTTCCAAGTTGCAGGGAAGTGGCTCCTCCACTTCAAGGGGAAGTCTGACAGAATGGCGAAGAGCTGGTGGCCCTGTGAGGCCTTTGGATGATGCACAGCTGCAGGACAAGTCAGTCGTTATGATTGTTGGGACAGGAGCAGGGCAGGCTTTGGCACCAAGGCCACTGGTAGTCTGAACTTCTCACTTCATTGGCTCTTCTTTGACCTTCTTCCTCTTTTATCAGGTGAATCTGCATTCACAGTGCCAGGTGGGCCACCTAAATACTGAATTTAGGAGCATTAGGGGAGTGAAAGACAGTAGCCAATAGGCGACTTACCCTTGGGATTACTACACCCCCTACATGACCATTTCCCGTGGGGAGTGTGCATAGCCCTGCCCTAGAGCCCCTAATTCCACCAAAAAACAAGATGGTGGAATTCTTCTTTTGTGGAGCATATCGGGCATCCCCCCTTAGGGGTAAGACTGGCCTGAAAGTGCAACAAGCCTACTTGCATTTCTAATTTCCCACCTGTCCTGGTGCTAAATAGGACTCAGAACAGGGAGTGGCATCTCCCAGATCTGGGGAAGCCAGGGTCACATATCAAAAGCGGCAGGGGGTCTGAAGTCCCTGGCCTAATCATGCTGATTCACTAGCTATCCTGCTGGAGGCAGTATGAACACCTTCCTCCGGAGTGTGGTTCTGTTTCTGGCCTCAGAAAGCGTGAGCTCTCGCCTGAAGAGAGGCAAAAATATTGTTGTTATTGCAGGCTGAATGATACCAGTCAGCCTTCACACTAAGAGGCTGGGAGGTTTTCAGGGGCACCTCTTTGGTGCCCTCTGTGTGCTTGTTTTATTAAATCCTCTACTGGCGTCCTTATGGATTTATTAGGACAAGGCTTTTGATACCATCCACCATAGGTTTCAGTAAAGCCATCATGTTGCTAGGGAAATCGTGATGACCAGTGGCCAGTATATATACTTGAGATGTCTTCCCTGCTCACTTGCACTGCCAAGCAAGTGAACTAGACAGCACAGTGGCATATACGCTCATGTGGTTATGTCCTCATACCTACTATAATGCACCATGCTTTAGGTCCATAAGGCCTGCTGTAGGGGTGACTTACATACAGACCTGCATGAAGTATCTGTGGGCATGGCACACAGGATATGCCAAGTTGTGTTTTCATATTTGTTTGACCATTTCATGCCGCCTACAATGGCAGCCTGCATGAGTTTGCTGATGGCTCACTTAGGTTGGTACAATACATGCTGCAGCCCTCAGGGACCCTCTTCAGTGTCCATATACTCAAGACTAAAGGTCTTAGCAATTGAGGAACAATTGTACATCTGTCTTATTTTAGGGAAAGAGCGCTGCCACTGGGGACGTGGTTAGCAGAAAACTAGTGCACTTAAATCAAAATTGCATCAAATACCAGACAAAAAACTTTAGGGCCCATTAGGATGTCGGGCGGATCGCCACCTCCATGCGGGCGGTGGCGATCCGCCCGACACCACCCATTTCCCCCTGCCATATTAGTATGGCGGGGGGGACTGCAGCGGACGGAAAGACTGTCCCCCGCTTTTCCATCCGGTCGCCTTGCGGTCGGGGCGGAAAATGTTTAATATGGTGGCGGGCCCCCTGGGACTCCGGGGGGGGGTGAGGGGGTGCACATGGGGGGTACCTATGGTACCCCCCGCATTTCAAAGTGCAACATGGCAGGCATTGCGCGGTGCCTTTCATATTGTGCTTTGAAATGCACAACGTGCATTTTTACAATTGCGGCGAGCGGCGCTTTCAACACCGCCTGCCGCAATGGTAAATATACAGGATGCACCCACCAGTGTGGCAGGCGCATCCCAATGGCGTATCCTAATGGCGAAGGCAGGACCGCCGCTCCGATGGACGGCGGTCCCGTTTTGCCAGCCATCCTAATGGACCCCATATTTTTTACTATAGAAAAAAATATTTTCTCACCCTAAAGTAGTTTATTGTGGGTCCCTTTAGTCTTATTGTTTTCTTTTTTTAAATTTTAAAATTTTTAATTTTGTTTATGTTGCAATTTAATTGGTTTCCAGACAGTTGTTGTTGTATTATTTGTTAATGCCCCAGGTTCGGGGTAGTAGGGCTACCCCTGTTGGGTGTAACAACTTACCAAAAGTAACATTTTCAAAATGATGAAGATAAATTTGACTATTGCATTAAAGATGATTTTTAACACAATTCTAAAGGTAAGAAGCATGACAGATCTGCCTCGTCTCAATTAGAAATTACAGCTTATTAAATGTAATACGAAATCCCCAATGTTATGCCATGAGACACCATAGTGAAAAATGAATTTTGGTGTTTTTTTCCTGCATTTAACTTAACAGCAAACTGCCCTATGGACTACCTAAGGTCTACCTTAGGGGGGAATTATAATTAATAAAAGGGGAGTTTAAGGCTTGACAAAGATTTATTAATGTAAAGTCAACATAGCAGTGTTACACTGCATTCAGGATGCAATGGCAAGCTTGGGACATGTTTTAAAGTGATACCTAAGTGGATGGCACAATATGTGCTGCAGGCCCACTGGTAGCATTTCATTTACAGGCCCTGTGTATATGATATAACACTATACAAGGACTTACACGTAAATATAGCAATTGGATATATGCCAAACAAACACTGTTTAGGGGAGTTGGGCACCGGCACTTAAGCACTGGTTAGCAGTGTTAAAGTGTACAGAGTCCTAAGGCCAATAAAAACGAATTCAGCAAAATTGTAGGCAGGCAGGCAAAACAGGTTTGTGAGAAGACCACCTTAGGACTAACAGGTACAGCAATTACTAATAGAAATATCAAATTCAATTTAAAACATTTGTTTTATGCAATGATTCATTGAATAAGACATTATTAAACTAAAAATATTTAGGGGAGCTACAGATATTGGAAGGGAACCTTAGTTTTTATTCTAACTCCAACTCCAGAATCATCATAGAAACTGGACACATTTGGGGAGGCTTACTTTTCTAACTTCAATTGTAACAGTGGGAAAACTGAAATATCAATGAGGTAGTCAAAAGTAATATTCATACTCTAATCTCAAAACGAATAGACTAATTTTGAGGGGGTCTTATTTACTATTCCAACTCCAATCCTGAAGAAAGGGGGAAAAGAGCAGAAAGTTGGAAGTAGGTTCATTTTTTGTAGTTATTACAACCCTATATATGCTGGGGAAAAAACACACCAAATAAAACTTCTGGGAATGAACATATATTGGTAGAGTAGAGATGTAGGTTTACTCCAACTCAATGAACATTGGGAAAGTGTAAATATTGGGCAACGGGTATGATAGTATTTACTAAGCCTGGGCGTAGTTTGCGTAGCAGCACTACACGGTCTGTGTAGCCTAGCTGATGACACTGTGTACTTGTCTGCACTGTGAAAAATTTGCAAAATAATTGCAAATGACATCCTGCACAGTGCCAGTAATGTTAAATAAAGGTATTTCTACCTTTATATGCTAAAGTGCATATAGTACTTTCACAAAAGAGAAACTGAAAAATTAGCAAGCAGTGAGAGAGGTGATGATTTTGGGATCCTTCCTAACCTAGGGGAAGTAACAAACAGATGCCTTGAAGACAAAAAAGCACATCTTAGTGAACAATTTGGTGGTGGTCCCATCCTCTTAGGACCACCCCAAGCACAGTTATTGGCAAAAAAACATTCACAACCAAAGGCCCTACAAAGCATTATGGGAGGAGATTAGCAGTGGGCAGTGAATATTATATAGTATCCAATATCAAAATGATTCTACAAACTGCTGCAGTTCAACTGGTGGTTACTAGATGTCCCTCACGAGGCAAATGCAAATGCTTGAAGAAAGGGTTTCAATGGTTTTGCATTTGACTTGTTTGGGACATCTAATAACGACTAGTGGAACTCCAGCTTGATGTAAGAATAATTTCAATGCTTTGCATTTGACTCGTGAGGGACATCTAGTAACGACTAGGTGAACTGCAGCTCTTTGTAGAATTATTTTGATATTGGATACTATAATATTCACTGCCCACTGCTAATCACGTCCCATAATGCTTTGAAGGGCCTTTGGTTGGGATTGTTTTTTTGCCAATAACTGTGCTTGGGTTGGTCCTTAGAGGATGGGACCACCACTGAAATTCAACAAAATGTGCTTTTTGTTTATGCTCTTTCTCTTCAAGGCATCGGCTTGGTCCCCCCCCTAGGTTAGGGGGACCTCAAAATCATCAGCTCTCTCATTGCCTATTGTTTTCATTGTAAAAGTTACCTCTTATGAATTGGTAATATGCTTTTAAGCATGTAAAATTGCTTTGTCAAAGTATCTGAGGATGTTGTTGATTTAGCTGTTATGATACGTTATTAAGCACAGTTTTGGTACTGTATTATTTTCAAATTAGTACAAACTTTGCATGCTCTGTTAGCATAGCGTAGCTTAGTATTATGCCCAGGGTTAGTACTTGCGATTTTAACTGAATTTCAACATGCATTGAGGAAAGTAAAAATTATGAGGGGGGTCAGAATTACTATTCTAATTTCAGTACCAAAAACATTAAGAAAGATTAGGAAGAGAGGTAACCCCAAAAAATAGTAGTGAAAGAACACATCTTAAGGAGATAAAATGTACCTTTCTATCTCCAACCCAACTAACAATGCAGAAAGTGAACATATCATAAGCAGGAGAATATTTGTAGATGTACTATAATAACTCTAATCCTTCATACATTTGGGAAATTGTAAATATGTGACGTGGGGGGAGTAATATTTAATATTCTAACTGCAATCCAGCACTAATTTAGAAAAGAACAGGTACTTGAGGTTGGCAGTATAGATGTACTGTTCTAACACGAAAGCCCCAAACATTAGGGAAACATCATATATGAAGTGAACTAATTACATAAATACAAAGCAGAACTAGAAAAGCTATTATAAGTGAAATGAAAGTAATTAGCTACAAATTTGAAACTCTTACAGGTCTACAACATATTCTAAACCAGCTTCATCATTTACAAAGCCATCACGACCTGCACCCCAGCCTTTTTAGAACTTATGCTCACCATATCCGGTGGTACTCAGAGCACACACAGCCAGGATTCCATCAGACTGCAGACTAAGAAATGTAAAAAATGAATGGCAGCAGGCTTAACTTGAATCATGTATTATATAATTATGAATATGATTTGCCTTCCTTTAGAGGAAATATCTCTGCTACAACAACAGCTCTACAAAAAGCAGAAGTAAAGTTCCAAATAAACAGAATAAAATTCCCCCCCAAAAAATGTGTGAAAAATTCTGAAATTACTCAAATTGAAGAAAATGTAACTTAGAGACCAGGAAATATTTATTTAACCGTTCCTATTATTGGTTTTTCACAACAAACAAAAACAGTACCGACTGCAGTACAGAGCAATGACAGAGTCCGTACAATACAAAGGGCAGTCAAAGTAAGGAGTTTCTATAAGTGCAGTGCTAGTGAAATCTAATCAAGGATACTATGCCTGATAGGTGAAAAACAACAATCAGGGTAGTGAGGAATAAGGGGGGAACAAAACAGAAGAAAGAAAGAGGGTCACACAGATATAAAGGAGCGTGTAGGTCGACGTAGTGGCATTTCAAGACTACTCTCCGAACGGAGTCCGTCAATGGTCAGCCTGCATCTATTCTCAACAGTGTCCCCAGTGGCAAGTGGGCGGGGTGTATATGATCTTTTGAGTCAGCTACCCTGCCACCTGGCAGGTTGGTTCCCCATTTGCAGAAGCTCACAGGCGCATATATGTCTGAATAGGGACCTACATGGGGCGTGATCGGGTAGGCATTTGTACCTAGAATGCCGTTAATTTGTCTTGGTAGTAAGTAGCCTCTGAGCCAGTCTTTCAGTCGGGGGGCTGGGCAACGGCCCACCTGATTGCTACTCGTCGCTTACCCAGGAGCAACAGAAGCGCTGTTAGTTGCCTCAGTTCTGATGGAACTTCCTTAACATTGCCTAATAATGTAACTAAAGGGGTTCACCCAATTTGTAGGCCTGTAATCTCATGAATGACATCAAATACAGACCGCCAATACTGTAAATTACCGGGCAAGCCTAGGCTAAATGAATGAAGTAAGCGCATGGCTCTGCAAACATAGCTCAACGAGCATCCGCTAGTTGTCCCATTTTAAACAAATGCTCTGGTGTTCTATAGAGCATATGTAGAAATTTGAAGTGCATTAGCTGGAGTCTGTAGTTAGGCGACAATGCTCTCACCTGTGCACAGAAAAAGGTCTTTTGGGCATCAGAGATAGGGGTGCCCAGGTGATTCTCCCTCGTCTGATGCGCTGAAGGAATCTGGATTGGCACAGTGCGCTCTTATCCCGCATATAATCTTGTGATGCGTTTGCATTGGGAGGGATTCCAAAGAATGTCTTCAAGGCTATGAAGTGTAGGGGTGATGCGGGGAATGAGGCATTGAGTGCAAGCATTGCCACCAACAATTGATAATAGTTGAATCTGTCTAGCATAGCAGTATTGCAGCCATTGCAGCGCCTGTTGTGGCATAATAATACTTCTCTCATGGTGGTAAAATGCAAGCGATTCAGCCTGTGTTGCATGGCTTCATCCTGAGTGAAGGGTAATACTTTGTGTCTCAGCAGGTGGATTGATGGAGAAAATAAATGTTCAAGCCCTGCACACCTGCGCAATTCATGCCATACCCCTATCGTACTACCAAATGTGTCTTTTGTCACTCTCAGTATACTTAATTTAATTTAATTTAATTGCGGGTTTATATAGCGCTAGGAATCGACTCCCGGAGGAGTATCTCCACGCTTCGACCGCTGGGGAACCCGTCCTGGCTCACCCTGAGAGATGGTCCCTGATGGGTATCTCTAAGGTGCGACCAAGCATCCCCGGTGGTCTGGGGGGGCCGTTGTGAAGATGAGGCAAGCTGATTCCCAGAGTTGCCGAGTGTGGTTTCTGACTAGAGTAGGCACCGAGGCGAGAATTATCGAGTCCGCTGACCCTGGTCCACGACCCTGCCGCGTCGGGAATCGAACCCTGGTCCCGGGCCGTTCTCTGCTTATGGGTCTGCCGCCTCTAACCAGTGAGCCACACTTCTCCACTTGAGGGCTGATGTGCACAGTGAAAGGCGCAACTCTGTCATGTTCTGGCAACTTCTGGGAATTGAACTGCATAAGGTACTACAAGTAAAATGCAAACTGCGCTTGAGCACCATTAGACTAGAGACCCATGTTTGGAGCACCCAGACCACATTGCTCAAATAGGAGAGTGAGGACCTCCCAGGCGATCCTCGGTTGCTTTCCGGCCCAAGCGAGCTTAATCATATGTGATCAAAGCTGTCTCCTAAAGCAGCCAGGCAGTGGAAGCAGTACATTATTAAACAGATATAGGAACTAGGATAGGATGATCATTTTCACAATGGCTTGTCTTCTAGCCATTGACAGCGGAAGTCTTGACCATTGCACAACTCTAACCTAAAGGTAGTCCATCAGACGGCCAGGGTTGGACCTCCAAAAGTCATCTATATCATTGCTCAATTAGATTCCCAGGTATTCTTTTGGGCTCTTCACCCTATGCAATGGAAATTCTGTGGCAAACTCCTGGATCGCATCTGTGAGTGGGAATAGCACAGATTTCGTCCAGTGAGCCAATCCTGGAAAGCGCTAACAATCGTGTATATTCCCTTATCAGGGGGCCTAATATTCTCACTAGGATTTTTAATATGTAAAGTGACATCACCGGCATAAATGGACAATAGTACTACCTAAGGGGTAATAGACAGACCAAAATAGAAATGCTGCCTCCTTAAAGTCCTGTCTTGCTCAACGAAGTAGGAGAGTTCAAAGTCAAAGATATCCTCTTCGAGTACTGCCAGTTCCTGTCAGAGTGATCTCAGAATGCCAGCCTGTTTAGCAATAGATTCCCCTCTAATGACAGTTTTAAATGCCTCTTACAGGGTTGTGCAAGAGTATAATGCGCCCACATTATTTGCAAATTACTCCACTATGCCTGTACGAATGCCGTCCCTGAAAACCTTGTCTCTCAATACCCCTGAGAGTGATCGCTACATTAATGCCTGAGAGCGGAGTCCAGGTGAGGAAAGCCGAATGAGCACCGGGGCATGGTCTGAGAAGGTCCGTAGTAAGTGATGTATCTCCATGGTCCGGCTATGAACATCATGGGAAACCAGCCAATAGTAGCTACATCACAAAAATGTGCTTGCAGAGGCAATGCATGTGCCCTCCCAGCCACCTCTATTGCGCTTCCTCTAAAGAACAGTAAGGTCATTATCAGCTATATATTCTGCAACTGAGCAGCTGCTCTCAGATGGGGACAACAACAGTTTCCCAATCTTTCCAGCAGGGCCTCACAAATAAGTTAGAATCTTCCCCCATGCAATTGCTCTTGGCCAAGAGTCTGTAAAAAAATCAGGGTTGTCCACAATAGGACCATAGCTGGGGAGCAATCGAAAGAGAGTATCCTAGAGAGCGCCAATAATCCTCACATAAAGCCCCTGTGTATGACATAAAACCTGGCACATGTGCCAAGGCAAGCCTTTCCTAATAAGTATAGCTACGCCATGTGCATAAATCGAATTGCAAACTATATATCTTTCCCCAATCCAGCCCATTTGCAGGCGTGACACATCTGATCTGTTAAGTGTAGTTCGTGTATAAAGGCAGATATCTACGCCATGATGCTGTAGGTATGCCATAACCAATCTCGCCTTACGTCTATCATTTAAGCCACGTACAATCCAAGTCATGAATGCTAATGGGGCCATATCAAAACAGTAGCGATATGCCAAAGGATTTATCAGTAAGGTTGTGCAGTCCTGAACTGCAGTAACAGAGTATCATGTGTGTGATAAGGGAAAGGAAAAGAAGAGCAAAGAAGCAAGAAAAGAGAGAATAAGACAAGAACAATCAACAATTACCAACAAGACACACCCCACACCCACTTCAACCCTCCAATTGGACTGAATAGTCCCTTCCCTCCCAAACTGTGGCCACAAGGGGCAATCATAGAGATACAAGAGGGAGTGATCACCGCTGCTCGTATGCTCAGTCATTAATAGGGCCAGAATCTGTGCGCTCGGGTCAGATCTTGTACTGGCCGCTGCAAGTGGGAGGGTCTAAACAAATTTACTGGCTGCCTTAGGATCCATAAAATACGTGGTTTTGCCGGTGTGGAAGATGCGCAGTTTGGACTGGTAAAGAATTGAATATTAGTTTTGAGTAGGGAGCACTTTCACTTTACCACAAGGAAATTTCTTCTGGGAGCCTGAACCACCATTGTGAAGTCGGGATAGAAGGATATATATTTTCCCTGGTAATTAAGTGTCTGTTTGTCTCTAGCCAGCCGGAGCACATTATCTCTGTCTCTATAATTGTAGGGCAAGCCATCGCACTAGGTAGTCTATCTTGTGTCCTTGGAGGCTTCCAATGGTCAAAAGACAATTTGGGTTGTCTGGTATTTGGTTTAACCAGTGTACAGCACAAGCTAGTCAGTATATAATTACCCAGTCTCTCTATAGGCCTCTGTATGCCGTTCCCACCACACCCCTAGTAAACCCACCTTGGGGGGCACGAGCAGATCGCAGGAGTTTAACATGTTGTAGTAGCAGCAATTGATGGACTCCTGTGTAGAAGAGAACATGAGACCAGAACAGCAGAGCCGATGACAGAAATAGTATGGGAGGAGAGCAAGTGTCATAGTCTTTCAGCAGTGCTTACTTAATGACACAAAAAGATCTATTCACAGGAGCTCCAGGGAATCCCCCTTAATTTCATGCAGCAGAGCATCCCAAATCAGTAATGGGGGTCCGCAGACATGGGTGATGCTGCCCCCCATGAGTTGCGCTTTGAGGCCAATAGAGAGCCGTGCAGAGGCCAAGACCCCCACCGCGACCGCAGCCAAACACCTTTCGACATGACGCCCAATTCAATGCCGGCCTCAGTGATTGTCCCCGTCCAGGGCCAGCTCTGTGCAGCAGCCTCGTGTCACGAGCTGCTGTGGCAATCAAGGAGAAAGCAATCAGCTCCTATGCAGCCCCCCACTCAAGGGTACTAGGAGGAAGGGGTCCCAGTGTGAACAAAGATTACTACACATCAATCACAAACTGACACTCACGGAACAATCAATGTATCCACACTGTTTAATTATCAATGGGATAAAGTATATTGAATATACAAGACAACTTGACAAGGAATAGTAGTTGCTATGTGCCCAGGGGAGCAGGGAAGGGGGTGAAAGTCAAGTGAGGATGTGAGGATAAAGAGAGTTGGTGACATTAAAATCAGTTAATTGGCAATGTTCTCTTGACAAATTAAATGCAAAACAAACTGACCAAGGGTTCCGGCATTTCAACAAAAAGACATACTTCGAATAGTACAATATATGTAACAATGGTGGCATGAAGTTGTCACTAAACAAGGTGGTTGTCGACGTTTCGACCCTCAAATATGCGCAGGGATATATGGTGCCCTTGCTGTGGGGTCTTCTTCAGGACAGTCAGGGGGTAAGGAGGGGGCAGGCAACCTGCAGATTCAGAATCACACCGTAATTACTCGTGACGTCACATGGAGGTTACATCTCGAATACGTGTTGACTATGCCGACAGTGAAGATGAATAAATGCTGGATACGTTTTCTCACCAGCAGAGTCTCACAGAGTGGTGCCAATCTTACAGCCCTCTAGTGACTCCAGGGACCAAGAAATATTGAACAAATAATGTGGCCGCCTTTTGCTTTTGAGCAGTTTCTGCTGTAAGAATGTGTGTTACTAGTGCTCAGTTTCTGCCACTCCTAAATAAGGAATTGGGAGTAGAAGATTTATTATGGCATTGACGTCAATCACTAAAAATCTATTCAAACAGACAGTTTTAGATAAAAAACGTTATTTCCAAAATGCGGTGTCCATGATTTAAATAATGCTGTGAAAAACAATTGTCAAGATCTACACAACTTCCAGTTAATGTTTTGTGTCTCCTGTCCTGATTCTTTAAATGTCCATTACTTCCAGGGACTGCTCCACTGCACACTAGGCTACAGGTTCCATTAGGAGAAATGCCATATTTCCATTTCCCATAGCCCAATAGCTAAAACCCAGTCCCAGCTCATTTTCTCCAAATTCTTGTTACCCTTTGAACTCTTCCTACTTCCCAGCCCTGGTAAGAGTTGGGCTACTGTAGTTGTTGCCCATCTACAGTCCTAATGCTATTTTCTTATGTTAGGTTAGCTCTTCCTGCCTTCAGCATTAGCATTAAAAAGTAGGGATTCAGATCAGCCTTTAGTGAAGCACTCCTTTGCCCTTGTGTGGCAGTCAAAGGTTCTTCCATGTGAGTAGTCTTCTTTAATCAATTTAACTAGTGGTGGTTGGTAAATTGCCCTACACATATCACATGGAATTTATGAGGGATGGAAGGTTCATTGCTGTATTGCTGAGTTAAACTACTTAAGTAACTAGCTATCATTCTTGTTTATTGTCTGTTTACTTAATATGAAGTTGCACTGTATGAATTAAAATACCTCTGGATAAACGCAACCCGCACTTTGGAGTATTTCTATTCTTATGAGTCTATTGAGTAGATTAATTTATATACATGTTACATGAACATTATTTGTTTACAATATGACTGCATTTCCTCGTTTGGCTAATGCATGCATTATGCTTTGTTCTCCAATTCTAAAGGAAGAACAAGAAAGTAGGATTGTTGTAGGGCATTCAGGCTTGGCTCCTTTCAGAGCCTCTTGCAGATTTAGATACTGCTCATTCTCAGCAATCATCCCCTCTCTTCTACCATAGTATGCATGGATTAAATCGCTTAAACAGTAGCTATTAGTGGGAGCAGATCATAAGCAAGTATGTTAGGTCATGCATTCTAAATCCTCTTCAACTCTGTACTAAAACATGAAGCACATTATCTGTAACAATATGTGACTTTCAGTGTTTGTGCGGGTGTGTGTGTGAATGTGTGTTGCAATTCATATCTGTAGTACTTCTAGCGAGGGTTAATTTTGAATGACAGAGGTATAATTACGCTTAACAAGCTACGGTATATTATTTCTGCAGTTTTTTCATGCTGTGCAAACTGTGTATAGTTTGAGTTTAGAAGATAAAATCCCTCAAGAAACCAACACACATCTGAAGAAGGGCTTGTTTCTCCACAGCTAGAGAGTCAAGCTCCTTCGGAACTGGGAGTAATTGGTTATTTTGAACATGCCAGATAAACAACGTGTAATCCGTAGGTTTATAAGCACCTGCTGCAGAGACCCTTGTGTCTCCAGCAGTTTTCAGGCAACAATAAAAATGTCAAGAAAACTGTGGTAATCAATGTTCTTGCTGGAGAGGAGTTTTATCTAGTGTCAGTTTTGGCTGATCATGAAGTATTGCAGAAGGTTAATGTGCCTGCTGCAAAGTACGTTTACCATATATATCACAGAGCTGTATCTTTTGTGTAGATAGCTCAGTGGGTTACTTCTTTTGTTAGAACGATATTTTTGTTACTTGCAGTACGTAAATTACAATCCTAATACTGCACATTGTCCTGTGAACTGTCAACAAAGAGCGGCATGCAAACTGCAAGGTATAAGTTCGAACATTGTTTTTCCCCCGTCTTTTATATCCTAATGTTGCTAAAAAGGTTTGTGTGGGTAGAAATGTATTCTTATTATTAAAGTTTACCCAATGACTGTGGAACATTTTTAAATCTTGAGTCTGTGCTTAGACCAAGCACTCTTAAAATTTACTGGCTACTAGTATGGGTGACATGCAATCCTATACCTTGTAATCCTCAAAGTCTTATGTAACATTTCCATTAGAATGATTTACACAGGAATGATTCAATGTGTATGTGATGTAAAGTTCTCGGACACCCAACACTGCTATGAGTAACGCTAGAACACAAATGAAATACATGTGACAGAGGGGCTGTAGAGAGAATAGGAGCACTGTCGGAAGGTGGCATTGAGCGAATCGATGGAGAAGGAGGTCATTGGGGTGAAGGGGCATGAAAAAGATTATCACATGGCACCACCTACGCTAAAGTCGGCTCTGGTGAGCAAGTAAGTGCTGAGAGCCAGCCGCTCACGGTCTACAACATGCATGCTGAACAGCAATTTCTGCATACATGTGCACTTTGGTTACACACTTTGAGTGAATGGGATCCTCAGTTTATTTATTTATTTAATTATTTTAAGTTTTATATAGCACCAGAATCGACTACGAGGAGTATCTCTGCGCTTTGGATGCGTATCATTTGAATTTGTGGAGATTGCAGAAATTAGAAGCAAAAAAGGGTAGTTTTTTGTAGCTTTCTAAAATTAAGATGATTAGAGTATACTCTTAAGTGTAGAGGAAGTACATTCCTGTATCGCGGGCCAAGATATGAAAGAGCCTTTTCCCCTAACCTTGCTCTCCTAATTCAAGGGACCTTCAGCAGTTGTTTAGCGCTAGATAGTAGGGACCTTGGGTGTTGATAAGGAATACATTTTTCTGAAAGATAGCTGGGGCCAAGATACAACAGTGCCTTATGGATAGTACAGAAGACTTTAAATTTTATTTGTTGCCGTATGGGTAGCCAGTGGAGTTGCCAGAGAAGAGGGCGAGATGCTGATCTGGGAGGCATATTCAGAACTTGTGCCGCCGTATTCTGAACCACTTGAAGTCTGCTGATCGTGGCTTCATTGGCGGAGAGCAGCAGACCGTTGCAATTGTCCAGGAGACTCAATATGAGTGCCTGAGTCAGGGTCCTCTGAACAGAGTCCGGGAGCAAGGGCAAGACTCTTGGAAGTAGGCCCACAGTGTGAAAACAGGTACCCACGGTCTGACTGATATGCTCCTTAAAAGCAAAGGCATGGTCCAAACCGACTCCTAGGTTCTTGACGGAGGCTTAAGGATCGGGAGGAATCCCAAGATTAGTAGGCCACAAGTTGGGTGACCATAATATGGGTGCCAATCCAAAAAATAAAATCTCAGTTTTCCCGACATGACATTGTAGGAAGTTGTTCCTCATCCAATGTGAGATGGCACTCATACCAGAAGAGAAGGTACTTTGTACAGTGGGAGTGAATTAACCGAAAGGGAAAAGTAGCTGTGTATCATTGCCGTATGATATTGGAATAAACCTGTGTGTTCTTAGGACATTGGCCAAGGGAGCTACATAAATATTGAATAAGGTAGGACTCAGGAATGAGCCATGTGCTACTCCCTTGGACGGTTCCATGGGTGCCGAACGATATGGGCCTAGGTTGATCGTCTGCGATCGGCCAGATAAAAAAACTTGACATCCACTGAAAAGCAGAGTCTCTTAATCCGATTTCCTTCAACCTCTGAATAGTATTTGATGGGAAACCGTGTTGAATGCGGCAAATAGGTCCAATAGCACCAGAAGCATAGAATGGCCCTTGTCTAGAGCCATTCTATTGTTATCGGTGACTGCTAGCAGGGCTGATTTGGTGCTATGATTGGGCCTAAAGCCTGACTGGGAAGAATCTAAGGAGCCTGAGAGTTCAACATGGTTTGAGAGAGGTTTGTGAATATCCCTCTACTAATTTACTAAAAAATGGTAGGAGACAAATGGGGCGATGGTTGGTCAGATCTGTCAGAGGGGCCTTGGTGTTATTACGTATCGACATAATCTGAGCAGCTTTCCATTCCGATGGAACGTGGCTTTCTTTTAGTGACAAATTGAGAAGATGTTCAATAATGGGGTTTATTGAGGGATTAAGGTGCTGGCTACTCTAGCAGGAATCAAATCACAGGGCAAACCAGATTTCACTTTATGAATTAGAATTTCTGAGGCAAGGGAGTCAGATGTTGATTTCCAGATAAAACAATTTTTTCATAAATTTGCTCTATTTTTGTGAAAAATGTTGTGCAATGTCATTGCATAGTGTTTGTGAAGGTGCTTCAAAATCCTTGCAAGCCTTAGGTTTTATAAATGACTAACAAATGTTGTATAGAACCTTCGGAGCATTGCCAGCCAATACAAGTTGGGTGGAAAAGTTATTTTTACGTGCAGTCTTGATGTTTCTGTGGTAACTTGACAAAGAGTTATCGCTGTGAATGCCTGAGAATCTTAGCACTGCTGTGACATCATGGCAGTATAGTTTGGTACTAGCGGCACTGGAGGAAGTGATGCTTGGCACTTATCACTGTTAGAGTATGCAAAGCTCGGTGCTGATCTCACTGTGAGTAGAAGGAAAGCTTGGTGCTAGTGGCATTAGCAGGACGCCTACTATAAACTCTGCACCAATTTCTTTTTTCCTTTTATGCTGTTTTATAAATAGCAAACTTGACCTGAAGGAATTTCAGCGCTTTACATGACCATACGTTGTATTACACAAGCACACATTTATTTGGTCTGTGTTGGGACATAGGCTTCTTGGCACTGGCTACATTGAGTAGAGGTGGCTCATCATGTGCTACTCAAAATATGTTTCAAGTAAGTGTTTACCTGAATCCCTGTGCGCCCTATAGGAATGCATTTAACTTTCAGTTTTTGACAATACATACGCACATACAACTTGTGATGTTTTCAAAAATAATTTTTCATTTTTAACTTGTATAACATCCTCTGATATCCTCTGTCCGTTAATGTATGTTCAAAAACATTGTACAACAAAAATATTTCAATCAAAAACATAATAGGTTAATCACAGTATAACTTCATATGCAGTTATTCTTTATTTGTGCGGCGCCCTATGCATTTCGGGACAATGGTCCCTTCCTCAGGGGCATCTATATATAAAAAAAACCCAGAAAACATTCTTCTGTCAAAAAACAAAACTTAAATAATAATAAGAAAACATAACAATGATCAACATGCATCGTGACATAATTCACTGGTCAAAGTGCCACATGATCACACTGGTGTTACGCATAATTTTATGAGTGGTCATTCAACATGATAACACATACCCAACAATGGTAATGTCATCCCTTTGATTTAGCTGCATAATGTCAAAGCACACTTGAAGAGACAATTCTTGTGCCACATGAAAGAAAGGTAAAAGGCTTTGGGGTGTGTCAACTTTCCTAGGCCAAGACAATTTGACAAACACACAAACATTTTGAGATTTTCATCATTATCACACGCAACTCGCTATTGTTCTACTCTGATACAACCTTCACAGATGGACAGAACCCTCTCCAGATCACAATCGTCCACTACAAAATTATCATCCTTCACATGTCATCTTGACAAACAGTCAACCAAAATATTTTTTATAGCAGGAATACATTCAGCTTTGAAATGAAAATCTTGTCATTTGTATTGTCACTCGGCAATCCTGGGAGTTGCTTTACCACAATCTTTTGTTGTAAAAAAATCCACAAGCGGACGATGATCAGTCCTTACTCTAAAAACAGTGCCATCAATGTATTTCCGAAAAAATTAAATGCCCCACCAACATGCTCTTGTCTCTTTTACCAAAGTGGAGTACTTGCTCTCAGCACCTCTTTACGGCCTGGATGCAAAAGCAATGGTGACCGGATGTCCCTTCTGATTTTGCATAAGAACAGCACCAATGCCAATATTGCTGGCGTCCGAAACAATAAAGGAATTGAAAGCGGTGTCAAAAGTAGCCAATGCGGGGGCAGAAGCTGTACATTTTTTTAAAATATTTGAACTCCATGGCACAATTGTCTTCCCATAAAAACTATTGGTTCTATTTCATCAAATTTCTCATGTTGACAGTTTGTCTGAAAATACACGGAATAAATTTAGCGTAGTATTCAACCAGACCTAGGAAAGATCCACGCTGGTCCTTATTTTGAGGCTCAGGAGCATCCTCAATGGCTTTGACTACATTTTGCTTGGGAGTAATCATCCAGTACAGCATGTTTTAGTCTGCTCCCTGGGCGCTGAGAGATCCCTCTGGGGATGATTTGTGCGCCATATAAATAATAAATAAATAAGTAATACAATTTTTGCTAATGGAATGACCTAGATAATCCACAGAACTTAAGCCAAATTGCATTTTTCTTTTGTTAAAGTCAAACCATTATCTTGTAAGATACATAAAACTTTGTGTAAAATTTCAATAGGCAATAGTGCATTGTACCCAAAAACAAAAATATCGTCTTGAAAATTCAAAACGTTTCCTTATGTCGTTAAACAATTTGTGCATGACTCTTTGAAAAAACTGAAGATGCAGATATTAAACTAAATGGCATCCTTTAGCCCTAAAAGCACCTTCAGAACTATTGAATGGAGTATGCAGTTTGCTATCTTCATGTAAGGCAATTTGATGATAGGCATTTGACAAATCTAAAGTTGAGAACACTGAAGCCCCTTTAAGTTTGACAAATATCTCCCTGATATTAGGCAAGGGATGTCTGTCTACCCACACACAGTAATTCAGCTATCTCAAATCTACACACAACCTAGCCTTTCTGTTGGGTTTGTGTGAGACGACGACGGGCGATAACCATTCAGAGGATTCAGTTTTCTCAATAACCTCAGGTTGACACAACCTTTCTAACTCCTTTTTCACAGCATCACTTAGAAGTAGAGAAATGTTCCTGACCTTGTGTACCATGGGAATAGCATTGTTATTTAGAGTAATTTTATGAACAACATTTTTTAAGAATCCCAATTGTGGAGAGAACACACTAGGAAATCTCTTCCCCCCCACTCAGTTGCTGGGTAATCACCAACATGAAGGATTAAATCTGAGTAACCCAGCACCTGATCGGGATAATTAGGATCCTCAGATCCCTTAGTTGAGGCCAACCTAAAAGACAGGTGTGAAAAAGGGTAGGTTGGTGAGGACTGGAAAGTCTAGGTTTTCGGCCCCCATGAGAGTTGTCAGAATGGGTAGGCAGGTTGTGGACCTTATCGAAGGCAATGTTTGGAGTTTGTCCAAAGTTTTGAAAGTTCCTCTGTGGCTATGTTCCGACAATGATAATTGGTCCCAAGTTGTTGCGGGATCCAAATCGGTGGAATGATAACATGAATTGGCTGAAAGAGTTCTGTCATCAACTGTTGTGAGGCAGAGACAGAGACCGGCATGGTGTAATGATTATCTCATGGATATGTAGATTTTTATGCATTTGGATCCATCGTATGTTTGTATTTTTATGATTGAATATTGTTATTAATGTCCTGTTGTGTTTCTCACAAATTTCTATAAATCTTTTGTTAACAAAGGGGGTTTGTGGTGTCCTGCAGTACTCGGGTGGAATCTGGAACACAGAGTGAATGGATCAGATTCCACACAAGGCCGGTTGGCCCAGGTTTGATGAAGGAGCATGTCCTGGAGCCTCATCCACCACTATATCAACTATCCATGGTGCACTACCCAGTTTCTTCACCCTCAGTACGTTACCACAATGCCAAAATACTCACAAATGGCCAGCTACTCCTGCTGTAAAACAACACAACCTTTTAGTGAGCTCATTAACATTCGGCTCCTAGTATTGACTGAGTGAACAACATTAACTTAGCTTGGTTATCAAAAGCCTTGATATGAATATACTTATGCTCCACCTTCTTACCTTCTTCGCAGGTCTGTATGGAACCCTAACCAAATCAACACAATCTTTTAGTGTACTCAATACCTGACATTTAATTATATGTGCTCTTACCCATTTATTTCCGATAATCACCGTCCTTCGCCACCTTTTCCATTTTAACAACAGCGACGTCCGATGTCGCGCTTATACGTTTGAGTCACCATCACATACTTGTGGCGTCTTCCACATACAAATACCAACAACGGACTATACTGCTTTCAAACAGTGTTCGATACTCATTTTGGCTTTGTCTTCACTGTCACCCAGATGTCTGTCTGAATGCCTTACAAAACCGTACCTAAATACAAATGCTCGTCGCGTCTTTGTGTGTACATTGATATGACATCCTGACATTCTTTACTTGCATTGCCCCAAGCTGCAGTGGATAAATACACACCAATATGTCCTTCCTAATCTAATACCAAGTTTTAGTACAATCGTCCTCCGTGTTTTACATTACATGGATTTCATATTGACGTTCAGTGTTATATTTGCCACTGTATGAAGCCAATATTCACAATGTACATGGTAATCATACATATACAGTAAAAAACAATAGTTGTATTTTTCCCACATTGACATTCTAATACTGATTCATATGAACCTGCGATACATGTAGGTAATCTGTATTGGATATGCCAAGGCATGATCTAAGTGGATTACTGTATTGGGTGTGTATTTCGGAAAGCAGCTCATATCCTTCGTACCATTGAGTCTAAAGGGACTCCTGTTGTTAATTTATTTTATCCAGTAGATTTGTCTCTGTAGCAATGTTTTGCCGGGATCAACACCCTCTTTGGGGGTCACTGTTTCTAATAATAAAAACCTTAATTGTGAAACGTTATGTTGTTGTTCTAACCAGTGTTCCACTAGTTTGGAGTGGGAAGTCCTGTTGCGATCATGCTTTGGTGTTCAGAGATCCCAATGCTTACTCTTCTCTCTGTCTTGCCAATGTATAGCAAGCCAGACAGGCATTTTATGTAGTAAATTGCATTTGTATATTACAGTTTGCCGTACGCTGGTGAACCACTGGTTCTCCTGTTCTAGGATGTGTGATTGTGTAACCTATTTCTATTTCTATTTAGGGAGTTTTGTAAAGCGCTTGGTGACGCCAAGAGGCGTGTCCCCGCGCTGAGGAGCAGATACTTACTGGAACTTACAAAAGTGGAATTCCTTACTGTTCGAAAAGTGCAGTTTTAAGCTTAGCCCTAAATATTAGTTCTGATGGTTCTAGTCGCAGTGCTGTGGGAAGTTTGTTCCATCTGGAAGCAGCAAGGTATCTAAAGGATCTTCCTCCCATCCGTGCTCTAGACACCTTGGGAATAACCAGGAGTCCTGAGCCGGAAGATCTCAGAGAGCGGGACGGCTCGTAAGACGTCAACAGTTCTTTCAAAGGGAGAGGGGACCTCCCATTGATGATCCGATGGCACGTGCAGAGTGCTTTGAATTCTACCCTGCTTCTGATCGGAAGCCAATGCAAAGACCGGAGAGCCGCTGAAGATGCGGCTCTTCGGGGAAGTTTAAGCACTAGCCGGGCAGCGGCATTCTGCAGGACCTGCAAGCGGCTCAAATTCTTCTCCAGAGTCCCTAAATAGAGAAGATTGCCGTAGTCCATCTTTGATGTGACCAGTGCGTGCACCAGGGTTTGACGGGCTCTTATAGGTAAAAACTTCAGTGCCTTCCTGAGACTTTTGAGTGTCCCGAAGCATGATCCTACCACCTGATTGATCTGGGGGCCAAAGGTCAGATCAGAGTCGAACCAGATGCCCAAGTTCTTTGCTTTCTGGCACGGGATAGGAGTAGGACCTAGGCAAGGTGGCCACCATGCCGACGTCCACGCTGATTGGCCTCCCCCCACGACCAGCACCTCGGTCTTGCCTCCGTTAAGCTTGAGGCAATTGGCGGACATCCAGGCCACTAGATCTTTACATTATTCAATGAATGCAATTGTGAAATTTGTTCATGCCCTCCAGAGTTTTATTTTCTCTTTTTGCTTTTAGATGACAACAGTTCTTTGATGTTTCTGGTTCTTGTATATGCAAACAAGGGTCTGTTTTTGAACATTGCCTCTGTTAGTAATAATTCCCGACATTTTAAAATCGCTTTTATGATGCACTTGAATTTCATGGAGAACTTTGATCTGAAGACTATTTGGTTCTTTTCAGATTGTATTTGTTTGCTTAACAGTCCATTCCATTCAATCTGTTTTAAACGTTCTTCAGGTTGCATCACTATAGTAATGGGATACCCTGGTAGCATATATCTCTGTTGTATTTTGAATATGGGCGAATCATAAGTTTCCGTGTTGGAAGAAATTCTTTTCACTCTCATCATTTGAGAATATGGTAAATTTATAAGCAATTTAGGAGGATGTAAACTCAGAAAATTTAATGGGTTGTTCTGATCATTGGCCTTCGTGTATACACATGTGGTTACGCCTGTGCCACTATTTTCAATTCATGCATCCAAAAATGCTTGACAAGTCTTATTGACTGTGTAGGTGAATTTAATTTGGTTATTCCTGGTGCTCGGTAGCATAACATTGTTGATCAAACTGCCTTCTGTATAGTGCCAAAGTAAAAAAATATTACTTTATCTACAGTATAACTCCAAATAGTCACTCCATACTTGAGATGAAAATCTTGTTCAAATTTGGCCATGAAATTGTGTGCATACACAGGAGCCCCCCCCAAAACCCATGGAAGTTCCACTGATTTGCAGGAAATAATTGTCTTTCCATTTAAAATAGCTGTGTTGCAAACAAACTGTAGATTTAAAAAAAAATACTTTGTTGGCGTTAATGTGAGGTTGATTGAGTAATGCCCACTCAACTGCTTCCAAACCGCCTTGCAGGAAAGTGAATGCATATAATGAGGTTACATCAATGGTGCAAAGTAGTTAATTTTCCATATTTTCCATCTGTAGATCACACAAGCAAACCAGAAAATCAGTAGTATCCTGCACGTACGAGCGCCAGGATTGTAATATAGGCTGAACAAAGACACACAGCCAGACATAATAGGCATGTATGGAGGGTCCGTGCTGTTTCAATGTACTTTCCTATCAATCAATCAAGATATTTGTATAGCGCGCTACTCACCCGGAGGGTCTTTAGGCGCTTGGGGGAGGGGGGTCCGCTACTGCTCGAACAGCCAGGTCTTGAGTTGCTTCCTGAAGTTTTGGGTCAGACGGAGGTGGATGGGGAGGGAGTTCCAGGTCTTGGCTGCCAGGTAGGAGAAGGATCTTCCTCCCATGGTGGCTTTTCGGATGCGTGGAACGGCGGCGAGGGCGTGGCTGGTCGATCGTAGCTGGAGGGTGGGAGTGTAGAAGGTCAGGCGGTTGTTGAGGTACATGGGGCCCAGGTTGTGGAGGGCCTTGTGTGCGTGGGTGAGGAGTCGGAACGTGATTCTCTTGCTGACGGGGAGCCAGTGCAGGTCTCTCAGGTGTCCGGAGATGTGGCTGTGTCAGGGGATGTCCAGGATGAGTCGTGCGGATGCGTTCTGGATGCGTTGGAGTCTTTTCTGTAGTTTGGCTGTGGTTCCAGTGTAGAGGGTGTTTCCATAGTCTAGTCGGCTAGTGACGAGTGCCTGGGTGACCGTCTTCCTGGTTTCGGTGGGGATCCATCGGAAGATCTTTCGGAGCATGCGTAGGATTTTCAAACATGATGATGAGACGGCGTTGACTTGTCTGGTCATCGAGAGGGAGGAGTCCAGGATGAAGCCCAGGTTGCGTGCGTGGTCCGTTGGTTTGGGTGCGCTGCCCAGGGCAGGGGGCCACCAGGAGTCGTCCCAGGCTGAAGGTGTTGATCCAAGGATGAGGACCTCCGTCTTGTCTGAGTTCAGTTTCAGGTGGCTGTTCATCATCCACTCGGCTCCGTCTTTCATCCCTTCGTGTAGGTTGGTTCTGGCGGTGGCTGGGTCGTTGGTGAGGGAGAGGATTAGCTGGGTGTCATCGGCGTAGGAGATGATGTTGAGGTTGTGTTGGCGTGCGATGGCTGCGAGGGGGCTCATGTAGATGTTGAAGAGGGTGGGGCTGAGTGATGATCCTTGTGGTATGCCGCAGATGACTTCGGTGGCCTCAGATCTGAACGGGGGGAGGGGGACTCTCTGCGTTCTCCTGGCGAGGAATGAGGTGACCCACTCTAGTGCCTGCTCTTGGATTCCGATGTTGCTGAGGTACTGCACTAGGGTGCGGTGGCAGACAGTATCGAACGCTGCCGAGAGGTCCAGGAGGATGAGGGCCGCTGTTTCCCCGTTGTCGAGCAGGGCTCGGATGTCGTCAGTGGCTGCGATGAGGGCGGTCTCGGTGCCGTGGTTGGCTCGGAAGCCGGACTGCGAGTGGTCGAGGGATCCGTTCATCTCGAGGAAGGCGGCAAGCTGTCTGTTGACGGTCTTCTCGATGACTTTGGCAGGAAAAAGAAGGAGCGAGATGGGGCAGTAGTTCTTGAGGTCGGTGGGGTCTGCAGATGGTTTCTTCAGGAGGGCGCTGAGTTCGGCATGCTTCCAGCTCTCCGGGAAGGTGGCGGTGTTGAAGGAGCAGTTGATGATGTCCCGGAGTTGGGGTGCGATGACGGAGTCGGCCTTGTTGAAGACGTGGTGGGGGCATGGGTCGGTAGATGATCCGGAGTGGATGGTGTTCATCGTGTGGATGATGTCTTCGGTGCTGACCGGGGTCCAGGCGTGGAGGGTGGTGGTTGGGGGCGTTGGTTCGGTGGTTGAGTGCGTGGTCTGTGCGCCGAAGCTGTTGTGTATGTCGGCGATCTTGCTGTGGAAGAACGAGGCGAGGGAGTCGCAGAGGTCTTGTGAGGGAGTGATGTTGTTGTTTCCGGCGCTGGAGTTGGAGAGCTCTTTGACGATGCTGAAGAGTTCCTTGCTGTAGTGTGCGTTGTTGTCTATTCGTTCCTTGAATGCTGTCTTCTTGGTGGTGTGGAGCAGCTGGTGGTGTTTGCGGGAGGCGTGCTTGAGGGCGGTCATGTTGTCTGTCGTCGGGTCTTTGTGCCAGGCTTTCTCGAGGGTACGGCAGTTCTTCTTGGAGTTCTTGAGATGGTGGTTGTACCAGGAGGCTTTCTTGCTGCCGGGCCAGCAGGGGTGGTTTTTCAGAGGTGCGAGGTTGACAGCGCAGTTGGTGATCCACTGTGGGAGGTTGTTGGCTGCTTGGTTGGGGTCCGTTGAGCTGGCGGGAGGGTTCTGGCTCAGTGATGTGGTGAGCTGGTCGGTGGTGATCTTATTCCAGCTTCTGTGGGGTACCTGTTAAGGGGGGTGGTGAGTCGTGGTCCTTCTGAAGCTGAAGTGGACGCAGCTGTGGTCTGTCCAGTGGAGTCCGATGGAGTGGCTGAAGGATATGTACTTGCTTGAGGAGAAGACTGGGTCAAGCGTGTGTCCGGCGTAGTGGGTGGGGGTGCTCACCAGTTGCTTGAGTCTGAGGTTGGCTAGGTTGTCCAGCAGGGTGGTGGTGTTGCTGTCGTTGTTGTTCTCCAGGTGGAAGTTGAGGTCCCCTAGGAGGATGTAGTCAGCGGAGGAGAGGACGTGTGGGCTGTTGAAGTCTGCGATGTCTTCGCTGAATTGTGTGCGTGGTCCCGGGGGTCTGTAGATGAGGGTGCCTCTGAGTGTGGTCTTGGGGTCGGTGTGTATCTGGAAGTGAAGATGTTCGGCGGCTGTGAGGGTGTCGTCGGAGTTGGTCGTGATGCGGATGGTGTTCTTGTGGACCATGGCGATGCCTCCTCCTGTCTGGTTGACGCGGTCCCTCCGGGTGATCTTGTATCCGTCCGGGATGGCGATGGCGATGTTGGGCGCTGAGGAGGCGTTCATCCATGTTTCCGTGAGGAAGGCGATGTCTGGAGATGTGGTGTCGAGCAGGTTCTAGAGTTCCACGGCGTGTCTATGGACGGAGCGGGTGTTGAGCAGGATGCACTTCAGGTGGTTGCTGTTGGTGCTCGGCTTGGCGGGTGCGGTACAGGTCCGGATGCAGGAGAATTTGCAGGATTGGCAGGTGAAGGGTCCGTGGGTGCGTCTTGGGGTGGCTCGGTAGCAACCGGGGATCCGGCCGGTGTTGAGTGCGTTGAGGGTGGCGGCGGCGTAAGTCCGGCGGGTGGGCTGGTGTCTGCGGGGGCCAGGGGTTCTGGTCCTGGGCGCGGGCCAGGCGCGGACGGGCGTAGACGGGCTTGCCTTGCGTGGATGCTGTGCGTATGCGCAGACTCTGCCATAAATGGAGAGTGGGGGGGGGCAGAGGGAGGGAGGAGCAGCTGGAAGGTGGGAGCAGGGTGGCGAATGGGAGAGGAGAGAGGGACCAGATGGAGAGGGGTCGGGCCACGGGGGAGCAGCATCAGGGAGCGGGCTGGAGCAGCGGGGAACAGCGGCAGAAGCGCTGGGAGGCTGAATACAAACAAAGGCAGGGGGCTAAAAAACGGCGGACAATCAGGGGCACAGCACAAGTACAGAGACACTCGCCAGGGGGCTAAACACAGCGGACAAAAATTGGGGGCCCAGTACAAGTACAAGGACAGCAGAAGTCCCAACAATGATCAGGGGTACAGCGGGCAAAAACGGGGGCACAGCAGAAGTACAAGGACAGCAGAAATACAAACACAGTCAGGGGCACAGCGGAAAGCAAGGCGGCAAACGAGCAGGCGGTGGCGGCAGGGGGACCGGGTGACCTCGGGAGGGGCCACGCGGCCGATTATGCGACCGGCACTGACGAGGTCAGGCTAGGTCACTTTTGGCAACATATACAAACTTAGTCATCTCGGAAAAGGTGTAATTAAAAAACCTCAAGTTTTAGTGTTAGTCCAATCCGTGTCCAAAATCTACTCCATGATCTTAGTGAGGTTAACAATGATCTCATCAGTGGTATCATGGCCCAGGTGAAAGTCTGTGGATTCACCTATGATAATATGTTTTTCTCTGGTTTCATAAGATTAGAACTCTCACTAGGTTTGAAATTGACGTGGCTCAAATCTTTCTTAACCAACACGTCAAATGTATCCAACACCTTGTGAGATGCTGGAGGCACAAATGTGCTTTTGCTCTTAAATTACTAGTATTGAACGCCCTATGTGATCTCTTTATTTGGGGTCACATTTTGGAAAAAATGACACAATCTCAATGACCTCATGAATTTGAACAAGGGCTATCTCTGTTTCAAACAAATTGGTGTTGTATGTAGTCCCGAATGAATTCCCTTTCTTTAATATGTTTAGCTGCTTTTGAGTTAAAATCTGGAAAGTAATTTTAATTACTAAATTTTCTGACCGTTTTCTTTTTTTTTTTCCTCTGGGGTTTTTTGTTCCATTCCTGGTTGGATGTGCTCACGTCTGGTGGTTCCCAGAATCTTGACTCTTTGGGAAAAAAGATCCAGTAGTTCTGGTTATTCCTCCCTCTGTTTTATCTGTACCCACATTTGTTGCATGGATTTTGTCAGTTTCTGTGGAATCTTTATTGAAGGGGTGCTCTTGTTGTTTTGATCTTGTGATCCCATACCACACTTTCTAATGATGAAGCATTAGGTTTTTTAAATGGTCTTCTTTGAGCATACACCTTCGTTGACTTTGTAATATATGGTATCTCTTTTAATTTGTATTACATTTTGTTCTATAATTCCTTGCCTCAGTTTTCCAATTGAGTGTTGATTTCTTCCAATGTGGTTTTCCATGTGTCTGATTCAATTCTGATGGGCAAACCTCTTCCTACATTGCATTTCCTGCATTGTATATCTCCTCCTCAAGTTCTTTGATAGTGCGTTACAATTCTTCTATCAATTATACAATCATCATGGGAGGAGCTACGCTAGCAAGCTAGATGGCCGCATAAGTTCCCGGCTCCGCAGACCTCCGCCAACAGCTCGTATATCCTGCAAGTTATCCTGTTTTCCAACCAGACTCCCGTATATATGAGGAGTGACTGACTCTGAAGGCGCAATCCCGAACTTTTTATCACACCGGATGACGGAGATACGCCGTGTTTCGTTTTCGGCCTACCTGGGAGTGGAAGCCGGAGCCTCGATTTCTAATCCATCCAGGCTGGAATTGAACAACATCGGCTGTGAACCTTGGGCTTTGTCCGGTCTCCCGAACGGGGACATAATCTACCTGTTTTAAACGGCGATTTTGTGTCCTGCCTGCAACGCACACGCTACGGCGTGACACATCGTTTGCTGCGGCCCGTATCCGACGCCCGGAGACATAGTAAGCTTGTCGGGGGGGTGCGGACGGGAGCCCCGACCAGCGGCGAAGGTGCAAAATTGTGAGGTGAGAGCGCCCGTGGTTGCTGTCCGCTCCAGATTTGCCTGCTTCCCCGGTGTAGCCGGCCTCCGAGGTCTGCAACCTCATCTGTTGCTTACGAGAGGAGATGGAGGGGACGGAAGGCACACCACCGTTGCGCGCCGTAATGGCGGCCATTAGAGCGCTCCACTCACAGATCATCGTCAACTACCAGGCACTGTCGGTAACAATGGATGTTCTTTGCCGGAGACCGGACAGCGGCTTTTTGTCATCATCGCAGCCATCGTGTATCCAACTTCGAGGTCCCTGTGCAGACGCCGGTTCCCTTTCGCGCTGCTGATTCCTATGAGACAGATCGCGCGCCCGTGGACATTGTCAGCGTCCCTTGCTTGAACCCTATCTCGCCGACTATCACTATGGACAACTTTGACTGCCTTAACAAGATCACCTGTGACTATTGGAAAGTTTTATCATCCTTCCACGCTTTTCCTCGCTTGCTCTGTGGAGATCGTGAACTTTTATCCTTTATTTGGCTTGCTCATACTGACTTGAACTTTCATGGAAACTTTACCTCTCTCATTGTTGCAGTGGCCTGGGTTGTAAGTGCTCCAGTGGACATTCGTACTGGCCAGGGTTAACTTGTGGGACTTTTTAGGATACGTGAAAATAATTTAATCTGCTGCTGGGATTGTGACCTGTGAAATGCGGGAGTCGGGTGGTATGTTTCGTTCTTCCCGGATTGATTGTGCATCTCGTTACATTTATTTTGCACTTGTTTCCGGGTGGTTGCGTCTGGTGGAGGGTAGGGGAGTCCGGGAGTGTGTTTTTTTTGTCTCTCCTCCTCCGCTTCTTTCCTTCTCTCTTTTAGGGACGTTTCTGGGCGACAGGCACGCTGCTAGTGGGTTAGGCCGTAGCCATTGCAGGGGTGCAGGGTGGTGGGGGGGGTTTGTTATTTTGCCTTTGTTTTGTTCTATGGCCCCTTCTTTCTTCTCTTTCTCTCTTTTTAGGGTATTCCTCTGGGCGACAGGCACGCTGCTAGTGGGGTAGGCCGTAGCCATTGCAGGGGTGCAGGGTGGGGGGTGCGGGGGGGTTTGTTATTTTGCCTTTGTTGTGTTCTATGGCCCCTTTTCTTTTTCTCGCAGGGTCCGGTAGCGATACTCTCGATCTCATCCTGCTGCATATGAGTGGGCGGGGTTTGGGGTGGGTGGTTATGATGATAGATAGGTAGCTTTGTTCTTCTCCCTTAGTGAACATACTGGCGCTTGCATTTTTACTGTTGGTCTATCTTGCTCCATGACTGCCTTTTAATGCCTTCCTGCATTTTTATACCTCCAGTGTGTAGCTCCGGATATCCTGTATCTTCTTCTTTATCTTGTTTTTTGGGGGGGGGGGGTTCCATGTAAAATGAAACCTTAGGCATATCCTTGATCTCGAAATGTTTTCAATACATCGTCTATCCTCTACCGCTGCCGGACCCATGGGTTGTCGGCTGAAGAGCTGTGTTATTGGATTTCCTGACACGTTCTGCATACATGTGGTGACCGGCCCCTGTCGATGCAGGGCTACTTCTGTATTTTGTGTTGAACGATATAATAAAGGTTTTACAAAAAAAAAAAAAAAAAAATTATACAATCATATCCAAGGAGCATTTATTAAGTATAGCATACTAAGCCTCCATAAATAATTTATTGTGTTGGAACCAATACAACTTCAGTTTCATGGCTAGTCTCAATCACTCAGGCATGTAGTTGTTTGTTAAGCTCTCTTCTGGAAATGTAATCTAATTGTTTCAATTGTTGTGTGTTTGATCCCTCTTGAATATTGAAAGTTTTGGTTTCCTGCATCAATGCATACATTTCTGTTGCCTGCCCCTATGTGTATCCTTTAGTCTCGGCGTGGTTGTCCATGATATTAGCAATAATCTCAAACAACTAGTTTTTGGATAGTGCTCCCAACTCAGATTAGGCAGTACACAGTTGTATCAGAAATTTCAATAAAAACATAATAGGTTAATCACAGTATAACATCATATGCATTGATTCTTTATCTGTGAATTCCACGTTGTACTTGCATCGTGATGCAGGGGTCCAGTGGTGTATGCCCAGGATGTACGTCGTTACAACGCATGCTTTTACAACGCATGCTTTTACGACACAAGTTTTACAACGCAAGTCGTTACAACGACTTGCGTTGGGGGGCGCTGGATAGTGAATAGTTTCTTTTACTATTCCAACTCCAGTCCCCGTGGATAGTAGGGAAGGTGTTGGATAGTAAATTAAAACTATCCCCTATCCTAGAGCACCCCCTAGCGCAAGTTGTTGTAAAAAGTTGCGTTGTAATGGTTGCGTCGTAAAGTTACTTCGGTGCAAAAGTTGCGTTGTAAACGCTGTTCCCCGTATTCCCATGATGCATAGGGGGCCCTCAAACCTTCAAGGGTCCCCCATTCAGCTCAAAGTCTAAGAATAGTTGGTTGATTTAGGAGACTCGTGCACCTTCTCACATTCTTCAGAGGGGCTACATTATTTTGGGTTATGCGACTGCAGGCCCATGTGGAGGACTGGTACTCACAGCACTGTGAGAATAACCTAGACACAAGGGGCCAGATGTAGGTAAATCCTGATTACCGACTCTTAAATACCGACTCATACCGAATCGGTATTCAAAAATCGGTAAACGGGATGTAGCTAAAAAATCGGTAAAAATTACTGATTCGGTATCATTCGGAAAACGAAATCGGTAATTACCGAATTGGTATTTTCCGAATCGGTAAATACCGAATCGGTAATACCCATTAATTCCTATGGACTCCCTGGCCCATAGGAATGAATGGCAAATACTGAATCGGTATTTACCGAATCGGTATTTACCGAATCGATAAATACTGATTCGGAAATATGAAAAATAACCCATGTCAGCCTGTGAACCAATCAGGAACACCCATCACACCCCACAACAAAGCTACAGAGGATCCAACCACTCAGATGCAACCACCCCTCCCCAGTACCTGGGAGTGGCCACACCCATGCAGGTGCAGAGCAACTGAACTGTTTGATGAGCAGGAGGAAACAGAGAGGGCAGGCTACCCTGAGCTTACCTGATCACCAGAATGGAGTCCCAGGATGGCCAGAAGGATGCAGCAGAGCGCAGGAGGAAAATAAAATTCAGCCCAGCAGAACTGCAGGTGCTTGTTGAAGAGGTGGTCAAGCATCACACCCGAATTTTTAGAAAACAGTCTCTGCATGTTGCAGAGTCTGTGAAACAAAATACATGGCTTGACATCCAGACAAAGGTCAATGTCATTGGGGTGACGCACAGGGAGATTGATGACCTCAAGAATAGATGGTACGACCTGCGCATCATCACAAAGAAGAAAATTGCTGCCCAAAGAAAGGAAGCTGGAGCCACAGGTGGGGGGAAAAAACAGTGCTTCAAGACTAACAGAGTTTGAGGAGATTGTGGAATCCACCCTGGAGCCAGAAAGCATCCATGGATTTGGGGACACAGATAGCTCTGCCAGCGCTGCAAAGAAGCAAGGTAAGATGCATGGCCAGTAATTCCCACCCATTTCCCTCTCCCCCTTCCCCACTGTGTGTGTGTGCAAAACAGTCCAGAAGAGGTTTTACTGATGCCCAGCAATGCATCATGGGAAAGTAGTACTAGGTACATACATTCAATGCATACACCATAGAATTCAGCAAGGCATGCCACGCACAACTCCGAGCAGCTGATGTAGACTAGGCAATTGTGTGAGATAAATGTAATTTAATAATGACACACAGGTGAACGACACCACTGACCCAATCAATGTTCATATCTTTTCACAGGAGAGTCCTCATGCAGTACAGCACCAAAAAGGGAGGAGAAGGCACCAGCACCTAAAAGGAGGCAAAAGAAAAAAGAAAGTGCAGGTCACAGCGCTGTTGAGAAAGATAACACCACATCCCAGGAAGCCTCAACACCTGAGCGAGCCACAACACCACAGCCTCAGTCTCCTCTGTTGTTTGGGACACAAGAGTTGGAACCAGCAGCACTTTCCCCAACACCAACAACACAGTCACCTGTTCAGGGAAGGGCAAGGAGGATTGATGTGCCCCCTCTGAGGATCCTGCAAACCACAGATGAGGAGGATGAGGAGGGTGACATGCAGAGAAATCCACCTGTGGCTGACAAGGCTAGGCAGCAGAGTACTGCAGGCGCTGTGCGGGCCAGTGTCCTTGGCCGAAGGTCACGGGAGAGAGGTGAAGGCCAGGAAGGAGAGGGGGTCTTCTGTGGACTGGAGGCCACCATGGTAAAGGTACAGCGCCTGCAGGTGAAGGCAATGTTGGCAGTTCACAGGCAGGTGCGCATCATGAATTGCAAAATATCAAACATTGACCATGGAATTGGCAGCATGGCTGGGAGCATGCAGGAAATTGCAAAGGGGATGACAGATATCACACAGTACATGAGAGCTCTGTGTGACAAATTGGATAGAGACCACTCAGAGCGGCGAAGGGAGCGCCATTGTATGCGGCAGCAGTCTAAAGCCCTGAACCGCTTTGCCACAGCAACCTCACTGCTGTGCCGATGTTCTGTAGCAATGCAGGATGCAATTATTCACTGCTGTACTGATTTATCTAGGGGGATGGGGAGAGTCACCTCTGCCATGGAGCAGATGTTCACGTACCAGGCAGGCACTGCTGGAGACGCAGGTGTGGATGAAACAGAAGGGTCCACCAGCAGGAGTGGCTACAGCACTCCTGTCCCTGAGATGCCTAGGAGCGTCAGGCACAACATTTCTGATCCAGGCACCACCGAAAGTGTTGAGACCCAGCCTTGTGCACCCCGCACAGTAGTGCGTGGGCACAGACGTTAAAAATGCCCTCACCCCACAGGACAGGTCACAGTGAGGTGAACTGTGACCACGCTGTCAGGGACACAGACATTGTAGCACAATGGTGTTGAATCTTTCACATGCTGTAGTGACAAGTAAACTACATACTTCACATACTAAACCTGTCTGTGTCTCATTAATTACTTAGAAATATCGACGTGTGATCTCTGCCCGTCTCAATCTCCCATCTGTTGGTGCTGCTCCTGTTGCATGGGGCTCTGCCTGTTCTTGGTCATCATCAATATCCTCGTGTTGTCTTAGCTCCACCTCTGTGCCTTCTTTGGTGGCAAGATTGTGCAACATGGCACAGGTCGCTATCATCTTGCAGCACAGGATGGGGGTATAGTGGTGTGCACCTCCACTCTTGTGGAGGCAGCGGAACCTGCACTTGAGGAGTCCAAATGTGCGCTCCACTACGTTGCGAGTAGACCTGTGAGCCACATTTTAACGTCTCTCACTCCTGGTAGTTGGATTCAGGTAGGGTGTGAGCACAAAGGAACGCAGGGCATATGCACTATCGCCTAGGTGGAACAGAGAGCTCCATTAGTTACATACTCATGATACATTCATCTGCCATGACTATCAGGGTGTCTCACAGTTATTTACCTAGCAGGTATCCATCCCCATACTCTCCAGCAACAAGGCGTGTGAACATATCACTATTCTGGAAAATGTAGGAGTCGTGGGTGCTCCCAGTAAATTTGGCCACAATGTCTGTAATGATGTTGCCAGCATTGCATATTACCTGCACATTGATGGAGTGCGTTGACTTACGGTTCCTGTATATGTGTTCAGTGGCTGCAGGTGGACAGAGTGGAATGTGGGTGCCATCTATGCAGCCTATCACGTGAGGGAAGTGTGCCAGTTGATAGAAATCAGTTTTGGTAAGTTCCGCAGGTCTGTCAGGGAACCGGATGTAATGATGCATTCTCTGCGTCATGGCCTCAAGGAACTTCCAGAAAAAACGGGACAGGCAGCTCTGGGACACTTCACCAACTGCAGCAATCACACTCTGGTAGCTCCCAGAGGCAAGCAGGTTTAGGCTACACAACACCTGCACATGGGGTGGGATGGCGTGCGCCCTTGGGGTTGGGTGCTCCAGGAGTGGGTGGAGGTCCCTAATCAAGTCTAGGATGGTTCTGGGGTGTAGCCTGTATCTCTGCAGTATCTCTGGCTCAGTCAGTTGGAATAGGGTGATCCTCTGCCTGTAGACCTGCTCCTCCCTTCTCCATACCCTCTCTCCTGCTGCCTGTAGCCGTAGCTGCTTTGCAATCCCGTGGAATGCCGCCATTCTGGTCAAACTGCTGCATTTTGGGCCCTTTTTTATAGCCTACACCTGGTTACCACCTGCTTTCAATCCATGATAAATACCGACTCTTAAATACCAAATTTCATGAAATTCAGTAGTTTTGGGGTTTCCTACATCTCGATGAACCTTTTTTACCATTTCTTATTTACCGATTCGGTAAATAAGAACTCGGTAAATAAGGATTCGGTAAATACCAAATCGGAAGAATACCGACTCATATTTACCGATTCAGGACATTTTTGGCACCTACATCTCAATTTCCAAATACCGGTCGGTAACGGCCGAAAATACCAAATTTTGGGCGTTACCGACGGGTATTTGGCTACCTACATCTGGCCTAGAGTGCCTTACAGCAGGAAACAGAAATAAAAATGGCTTCTCCTTAAGCTGTGGCATCCCTTGTGCATTGAAGAATGCTACCCATTTCATAAATCCTGGACCTTGTGAGCTAACACAGCTAAGAGAGCTCCTCCTGTCTTACACCATCACCTCAACCTGGATGCAGCGTTGTATTGTGTGTTGCCTTATACCCTGTGTCAGAAACAACAATCAGACAGAGGGCTGTATAAAGAGCTCGGGATTTAAAAATGCATCTTTTTTTGCAGTTGGTTTTTAAATTGTGTGTATGAAAATTTCACTTTTAGAAAGTGGGCATTTTCTTTCTTTAGCGCCCAGTGTAGGCGACAAGGAACAATGAAAACCTGCAGGAGTAAACGGAGGGATTGAAATTGAAAGTAGAGAGAGGCAAGTAAATAGAAAGAGGAGACAATCCATAAATATAAAGGAGACAAGAGACATAGAGGAAATAATAAAAAGGTAATAGGTAAAATGGCTAGTATTGGAAAATGGACAGGTGAGACAAGCTGTGGAGAAAAAGAAAAACAGATAGCGGAGAGATATAAAAAAGGATGGAGAAATACAAGGGTAAAGAGAGATACAAGACAGAATAGAGCGATACAAGAGAAAAAGGAGAAATATAAGGAAGAGATATTGAAAGGGGTGGGAGATGAATAAGGAAGAATGTACAATTGGCAGGAGAATGGATAAGAGGAGAATGAGAGAATGGAAATACAGTGGACAGCAGTGAAAGAGTGAAGGGTGGACTGTAGTTAGATATATAAATGGTCCAAAACACAGGACACAATGTGGAAAAGTAGGAATAAAGTGAAAAGATGGTTATGAGTGCACCAAAGGGGCACAGGAGAAAATTGAGAAAGAGTAAGGGATAGACACAGTGCAGAATGTAAACAACAGTGGCGAATAGAGAGGGAGGGGAAAGTGAAGAAATACAATTGAAGATGTCGGAGAGTGAAAATTGGAAAGTAACGATAGACGAAGGAATGGAGAGGGAGTGAAGTGCGAAGATACACAGGGAAGGATGTAGTTTTCCAGGAATAAGGTGGAAGTGCTGGGAAAAATTAATCATAAGGGGGACAAAGGAGGGAGAGTGAGAGGGACAAGACAATGCTGGAGAGGTGAGGTAATGGATATCATGGAGAATGGAAGGCTCGGTAAAGAATGTGGGGGAAGGGAAAGATAGAGTGATAAAAAGGAAACTGTGAGACCAAAAGGTGGTAAGTGCATACAAAGGAAGAGGAACAAAGCAAGAAGCTCTGAGATATTCAAGGAATGATGCCAGGATATTTATAGATACATATATGTATATATATATGCATAAAAGAAGGAGAGAACTCTGGGTAGTTCTCAAGTTTAGGTGGAAAGCAGTCTTGTTTAGAGCACTCTCAACACCAGCGACACTCTAGGGGCCAGATGTAGGAAGCCCTTTACCGGTCAGTAACAGCCGAAAATCGGTATTTTCGGCCATTACCGACCGGTATTGAGCTTTCGGGATGTAGGAGACCGAAAATCGTCCGAACCGGTAAATTTACCGAATCGGTAAATTTACCGAATCGGTAAAATACCGATTCGGAAATATTACCGAATTGGTAAATTTACCGAATCGCAGCGGTTTGCGATTCGGTAAATTTACCGAATCGGTAAATTTACCGAATCGGTAAAGTTACCGAATCGGTAAAATACCGAATCGGTAAATAAGAAGTGGTAAAAATGGATATTGAGATGAAGGGAAGCTCAGAAATACCGAATTTGCTTGAAATTCGGTATTGAAGAGTCGGTATTTACCATGGATTGGAATCAGGTGGTAAACAGGTGCAACCTATAAAAATGGACCCAAAATGCAATTCTTCTTGCACAATGGCGGCATTTTATGTCATTGCAAGACGGCTACGGCTACAGGAGGAAGGAGAGAGGGAATGGCAGAGAGAGGAGCAGGTGTACAGACAGAGGATAACCCTGTTCATGCTCACAGAGGCAGAGATACTCCAGAGGTACAGGTTGGCCCCAGACACCATCACGGAACTCATCAGGGACCTACACCCACTGTTGGAGCACACTACCCCAAGGGCACACGCTATTCCTTCCCACGTGCAGGTGCTGTGCAGCCTACACCTTCTTGCATCTGGGAGCTACCAGAGTGTGGTTGCTGCGGTAGGTGTGGTGACCCAGAGCAGCCTGTCAAGGTTTTTCCACAAATTCCTTGACGACATGTTACAGAGGATGGAGCATTATATATCTTTTCCTGCAACCCATGCTCAACTGGTCCAAACAAAATCTGACTTCTACCAGATGGCACGTTTCCTCAATATAATTGGCTGCATTGATGGCACGCACATTCCTATTTGTCCCCCTGCTGCCACCGAATATATATACAGGAATAGGAAGTCCACCCACACCATCAATGTGCAGGTGATCTGCAATGCAAAGTTCGCCATTACTGACCTTGTGGCAAAATTCCCTGGGAGTACCCACGACTCCTATATATTTCAAAACAGTGGCATCTATGCACGGCTGACTGCAGGGGAATTTGGTGAAGGATACCTCCTAGGTAAGACACAGTGTGCGACCCCTATAACACCTATTGCAGTAAGAAGTACATGAATGAATGTGAGTAATGTATTCCCATTACCTTTTAGGAGACAGTGCATATGCCCTCCGCTCCTTCATACTCACACCCTACCTCAACCCCTCAACACCCAGCCAAAGAGATATAACCGGGCACACAAGAGCACACGGAATGTGGTTGAGCGAACATTTGGCATCTGGAAAAGCAGGTTCAGATGCTTGCACAAGAGCAGAGGTGCAAGGCAGTATACCCCCATCACCTGCTGTAAGATCATAGCTGCCTGTGCTATGTTGCACAATCTCGCTGTAAAGAGGGGTACTGAGGTGGAGTTGTCAGACTATGAGGATCATGACAACGACATTGCTGTGCCTGAAACACAACCTGCTGGAATGTCAACACCAAGTGATGGCAGATACAGACGTGAGGAAATAACACGCAACTATTTCTGAGTAAGTGATGAGACAGAGACCTATATTGAAAGCACGTGAATGTGTTTTATTTAGTATATTTCTAGGTATGTTAAAGAACAAAAGTGCAACAGTAAGCGTTTCACAGCAATGCTGACAGTGAGCAAACACACACAGACAGGTGTTGAATCCACCCACCGTAGTTGTATATTGTCACTAGGCAGGTTTAAATGGCACAAATGTGCAACAGAAATATTATCATCTAGAAATTGAATGTCCAATGGCACTAGGCCATAGTATTAACTGTTCATTTGCGGCCACGCTTTGCACTGGCAGGTGTATGTGGCTCATCCTGTTCACTGGGCGTTTGGCCTGTACCCTCACCCTGTCGCCTGCTGCTCCTCCTTGTCTCTACGACATGGGGGCTTGCCGTGCTGCTCCTACTGGTGCTACCTTCAGTGTCCGGCATGTCAATAGCAGCAGTTTGTGCACTTCGAGCATTGAGTAGAGCCTCCAGCGCACCGGTCATTCCGGCTATGCCCCTTGTCAGCTGATTGCTGTTTTGAGTCAGGACTTCCTGACTATTCATGCTACGCCTGCATAGCAGGGATGTGGCTGTTGCCAGGCGGTGGATAGATTTCTCAGTTCTCTCTGCACGCTGCCTCTCCCTGTGCCTTGATGTTATTTCAGAGTCCAGTTTTGTGCATAGTTGCTGCATGGATTGGGTCATGTCATGCATGCCTGTTGCCATGCTCTTGTTAACTTCCACCAGTTCCCTGATGCCCTTACCAATTTCCTGCATGTTGATGTTGAGTTTGCGCATTTGTCTTTTACAGGACATGATGCCCTTGCCCTGCATCCTCTGAATCCTGACCATGGATCCCTCCAGGCCTTGGAAGTCACTGGACCCCTCCCCACGTGCACATACACTCCTTCCTTGTACTGTGCGGCGTCTAGTGGTACGTGGTACAGGCTCTGTGCTGGGCTGCAGTGTGGCAGTGATGTCAGCTTCAGGCAAGTTTTGTGACTCTTCACCCACCACTTCACCAGCAGCTGTCTCCATTACAATCAGTGGGGAAACGACATGCCTCCTGCTAGTGTGTGCAGCAGGTGTTTCAATTTCAAGGGATGCTGGCATTTCGGGTGACGAAACCAATAGTGGGGACTGTGAAGGTCTTGGGGAGGCCTGCATTTCTTCACTGATGTCAGGTTCTTGGGAAGGTGGCTGCCCACTCGGAACACCTGTGTCCCGTGATGCACTGGGACCTGGCTCATGACTGTCATCCCTCTCGGGTGCCGTGCCTTCTGCCTCCTGAGACTGCCTTCTGGATGTGTGACCTGTGGACATATGAGCACATATCAGCTAGGTGCAAATGTCTCACAGCCACTACAATTAAACATATGAAAATGCGCTTATTACATGCTGCCTGCCCTTCATTATGTCTGCATTCATTTGCCTTACTTGGTGGTTACAGTGCTGTTCGACATGCTCTTTCATTAACTGACTACATGTACCATGATGCATTGCTACTGTTTAGCACAGACACACTGGGACTGGGGCAACTTAGCTGCAAGGGGTGAGGGATGGATGAGGGTAAGAGGGGGATTTCTGTGCATGCATCTTACCTTTCCTAGTTGCAGCTTTTGCCGAGCTGTCCAATTCTCCCAGTCCATGGACGCTTTCAGGCTCCAAGGTTGTGGCTACCATCTCCTCCAGGTCGGTGAGGGGGGGTGCTGAGTTCTTTCCTCCACCTGTTTGCGAGGCCTGTTTGTGGTGGTCAGCTAATTTTTTTTTGTGAGGCTCCTTAGGTCATAAAACCTCTTTTTTAATTCTTCAATGACTCTGGTGGTCACTCCCACTGCATTTACTTTCTCTAGGATTTCAAGCCAATGCTTCCTTTTTGCTGATTCAGGCACAGTAAGGGAATGCCTTCCAAACAGTCTGTGGTGCACCTTTACCACCTCCTGCACAAGGACCTGGAGCTCCATGCTTCTGAATTTCAGCTTTCTTTTTCTTTCTGTCTGCTCTGTGTCCTTGCTGCTTGCCATGTTTAAATTTTAAAAGAGCACAAACTCTGTCTGCTGCTGCCCCAGTCTCTCTGCTCCAACTGCCTCTCCAGAACCTTCTAATTAGTTGCAGCTGCCTGTGTAGCCACTTCCTGGTAGGAAGGGGGAGAGTGGTTGCACCTGATTGGCTGTTGTGGTCAGTTTCACTTTTGCTTGCTGTCCGATTCGGTATTTACCGATTCGGTATTTACCGAATCGGTATTTCCAATGTATTCCTATGGGCATTTTGGCCCATAGGGATGAATGGGAAATACCGATTCGGTAAATACCGATTCGGTAATTACCGTTTCGGTATTTTCCGAAAGTCCGATACCGAATTTTACCGAATCGGTAAAAAATACCGATTTTTCCCCTACATTTCATTTACCGATTTTTGAATACCAAATCGGTAAAATTCGGTATTTAAGAATCGGTAAATTCAGATTACCTACATCTAGCCCCAAATCTGCTCACCTAAAATGTCTGCTTTTATATCAAAGTCTTTAAGCATAGGATTAGCACAGTGCCAACCACGCCGAGATAGAAAAGGACAAAAACTTTGGCCCTTTCTACAGCAAAGTGTTTAAGCATAGGACTAGCACAGTGCTGTCCTTGCCGAGCTGTAAAATGACAAAAGCCATTTACCACTCCAGGCAAATTATTACAGCTTTGAATTGGTGAAATACCAATCAAGCCAAGCTGAAATGAGTAAAATTAACCCCTGACACAGTGGTTCGCTCCAATTAGAGCTCTTCAGAGAGGTATAGCTTTGTCCAGACACAAGGGAGCACCCAGTATTAAGTCAAAAAATACCCTTTCAGGTATAGAGTTACGAATAAATTAACATAAATTATTTGTCACTCAATGCCTGAAAGGGTATTTTTTTCGATCTATCTATCTATCTATCTATCTATCTATCTATCTATCTATCTATCTATCTATCTATCTATCTATCTATCTATCTATCTATCTATCTATCTATCTATCTATCTATATATATATTTTTTTTTTCCCAACAATGTGCCCCTGCGCTTAGGTCACAGGCAGGCAAGCTTGATATGCATATTGAGTGATGTGCTGATCCAGTTCTGAATGTTCAGACGGCAGCCTCGCTCAGCTGGTAGTCGGTTCAGTCACAGCTGATGATGGTGCAGCTCTCCACGGCCGGACCGCCGTGATTTAAGTATTTCCAACTATGTGCCCCTGCGCTTAGGAGCACGCTCAACATCACTCGGCCAAAGGCTTTAAAGATGCAGCATGCCTTTCTGCTTCATAATTCATTTCAAAGCCAACGCGTTTCAGGGTTCCACGACCCCTTCTTCTTGGGCAAGACAATGGCATTTAGAACTCGCTTGGTTAAAACTTCCGGTATTTATTCATTTGCATATTAACCCCAATTAGCATGCGCACAGCGCTAAAACTTTCCAAATGCACGATGGGACATGGAGTCCTGAAGCGAGCATGAGTGTTCCTTTGGTAAGTTAAATGTCCAAATTGTACTTGATAATATCATTATTTCCTTCGTAGGTAATGTCACAGGCAGGCAAGCTTGATATGCATATTGAGTGATGTGCTGATCCAGTTCTGAATGTTCAGACGGCAGCCTCGCTCAGCTAGTAGTCGGTTTCAGTCACAGCTGATGATGGTGCAGCTCCTCACGGCCGGACCGCCGTGATTTAAGTATTTCCAACAATGTGCCCCTGCGCTTAGGAGCGCGCTCAACATCACTCGGCCAAAGGCTTTAAAGATGAAGCATGCCTTTCTGCTTCATAATTCATTTCAAAGCCAACGCGTTTCCGGGTTCCACGACCCCTTCTTCTTGGGCAAGACAATTGGCATTTAGAACTCGCTTGGTTTAAATTTCCGGTATTTATTCATTTGCATATTTACCCCAATTAGCATGCGCACAGCGCTAAAACTTTCCAAATGCACGATGGGACATGGAGTCCTGAAGCGAGCATGAGTGTTCCTTTGGTAAGTTAAATGTCCAAATTGTACTTGATAATTTCATTATTTCCTTCGTAGGTAATGTCACAGGCTGGCAAGCTTGATATGCATATTGAGTGATGTGCTGATCCAGTTCTGAATGTTCAGACGGCAGCCACGCTCAGCTGGTAGTCGGTTTCAGTCACAGCTGATGATGGTGCAGCTCCCCACGGCCGGACCGCCGTGATTTAAGTAGTTCCAACAATGTGCCCCTGCGCTTAGGAGCGCGCTCGACATCACTCGGGCAAAGGCTTTAAAGATGCAGCATGCCTTTCTGCTTCATAATTCATTTCAAAGCCAACGCGTTTCAGGGTTCCACGACCCCTTCTTCTTGGGCAAGACAAATGGCATTTAGAACTCGCTTGGTTTAAATTTCCGGTACTTATTCATTTGCATATGCTCATGCTCGCTTCAGGACTCCATGACCCATCGTGCATTTGGAAAGTTTTAGCGCTGTGCGCATGCTAATTGGGGTTAATATGCAAATGAATAAATACCGGAAATTTAAACCAAGCGAGTTCTAAATGCCATTTGTCTTGCCCAAGAAGAAGGGGTCGTGGTACCCTGAAACGCGTTGGCTTTGAAATGAATTAGGAAGCAGAAAGGCATGCTGCATCTTTAAAGCCTTTGGCCGAATGATGTCGAGCCCGCTCCTAAGCGCAGGGGCACATTGTTGGAAATACTTAAATCACGACGGTCCGGCCGTGGGGAGCTGCACCATCATCAGCTGTGACTGAAACCGACTACCAGCTGAGCGAGGCTGCCGTCTGAACATTCAGAACTGGATCAGCACATCACTCAATATGCATATCAAGCTTGCCTGTCTGTGACATTACCTACGAAGGAAATAATGAAATTATCAAGTACAATTTGGACATTTAAATTACCAAAGGAACACTCAAGCTCGCTTCAGGACTCCATGTCCCATCGTGCATTTGGAAAGTTTTAGCGCTGTGCGCATGCTAATTGGGGTTAATATGCATATGAATAAATACCGGAAATTTAAACCAAGCGAGTTCTAAATGCCATTTGTCTTGCCCAAGAAGAAGGGGTCGTGGAACCCTGAAACGCGTTGGCTTTGAAATGAATTAGGAAGCAGAAAGGCATGCTGCATCTTTAAAGCCTTTGGCCGAATGATGTCGAGCCCGCTCCTAAGCGCAGGGGCACATTGTTGGAAATATATATATATATATATATATATATATATATATATATATATATATATATATATATATATATATATATATATATATATATATATATATATATATATTGGGGTACTGGGGTAGAGGCTACGTGTTCCAAGGGTGTTAGAGACCCCTTGCACAATATGGGCTATTTTTATTACCCTCCTAGGGATGTTTGTATTACACTCCTAGGGAACACATTTTTCTGTTAGCTGCAGTAGAGACGATGGCACTTTGCTACCCTGCTGCAAATAATTTCTAGTTCCAAAGTTACAGTGACTACTCCTTTTTCCAAAACAAAAACTTCCTTTGGAGTATATCTACTTCAAAGACCAAAAGGGGTATAAGTATTGAACCTGTAACCGCACATCTTTAGAACACTGCTGGATTGAGAACTCTGCCAAGAAAAAAAGTTGAAGAGCTGTCAGGAGGAGCACTGCCCCTTCCTGTGTGTTGCTATGTGGGATTGGCCTACAGTAGCTGCCTCTGTCTTTGAGCAGTGAAAGAACTGAACTTTGCTCTAGAATCCTCCTTTTCCAAGGTTCTCAAAGGGCTTATGTGTGCTTGCCTCCTGTTGGAAGTCTCTGGGCCATCAAAGAGTTCTCCTGCAGAATCCCTGAACTCCACTGCTGGGAAGATAGATATGACCTGCCAATTGATGCCTGAACCAATTCTGGGCCCTTGGAGGTTGTTCCTGCTGCAAAAGACTACAAAATTGATGCAACACCCTACCAGCGCCTGTCTTTCCAACTCGCCACCGCCATGCAGGGTTACTTTCCAAGCTCCGCCGCTGTGCGGCCCACAACAAATGACATAACACCTGTTCGCAGCTCGAAGTACTGCCGAAGCCTTACCACAGTGTACCGTTTCTCCACAGTCCAAGACCATCACACTGACTCCAATGCAGGCCCTGCTGGGCTGCTGAAAGAAACTACGCATCACCAGTCCCGGACTGAAAGAATCAATGCAATGCCTCTTTGCTGCCACCTTGAATTCCAGCGCGTCCAGATTGCCATGCATCACATCTGTGTGTGCAGATTTCCACCACATCACCCAAAGACCAGAAACGGATTTTGACACATTGCTGACCCTTACAGACCGGAACTTTATCGCTTCCCCAGGGACTTTGGGAACCGACACATCGCTGTTTTTTCCGACACTTCCCTCCTCTGTGGCTGTTTTTCCTTCTGTATTTTGATGCATGAAATGTACTTTAATTAAAACCACAGCATCTATAAAGGTCTATGGGGGCAACCTAGGATGAGGTGAAGTCAGGATTACAGCCCCTCGGGTGTCGGTCTGCACTGTATCTGCGGTGTGGCTCAATTTAATTTAGGAGGATGGATGGATGTACATCAGTACAACGCGATCATTTTGATCGCGGTACTTTACAACGCGGTTTTCACAACGAAAGTCGTTACAACGACTTGCGTTGGAGGGGCTGGATTGAGGATTAATTTAATTTTCTATTCCAACTCCAGCCCACGTAACAGTAAGGAAGGTGTTGGAATAGAAAATCAAACTATTCCTTAAGCAAGAGCGCCATCCAGCGCAAGTTGTAGTAAAACACAGCGTTGTAAAGGATGTTTCCCGGATGGAGGCTCTAGTGTCAGAGGAAATCAATCAGGGGTGAGTAAATTGCCCACAGCATCTCATTCTGTGGTTACAACGCAGCCCAGGGGATCCATGCTGAACTCCTCGAGCCCCCCCTTCTCGTATTCTGAGGAAGAACTGCCTGCAGAGGAAGAAATCACCCTCTATGTGCCGGGGTCAAAATTTCGACAATCTCCCCCAGTGAAATAAAACAGACACTGTTTGAGATATACTTTTGTCACACAAAGGGAGCTGAGGTGTACTTTGCATATCCTGATGGCCCATCACAATGCTGATGGGCCTACCTGAGCTAAAGTGGTGGCAGCAGTTGCCACTGACAGCTGTGGCTGTGCTCACACAAAGCTTTCTGCACCCCCCAGTAGTGTGTGTGGAGCAAGGTCAGGGAAAGACAGGTTTTGTGCACTACTAAGACTTTCCTTTGAAGTTTGCCTACTTCGAAGGCAGAAACTGATATAAGTATTGGAGCTGTGACACCATAACTTCAGAACACTTCTGGACCTAGAGGAGATTCTGCCAAGAAGAAGAGCTGGTGTAGCTGTAGGAATAGTACTGCCACTATGCCTATTGCTGTGTTGTGCTGGCCTACTGCTTGCTGCTTCTCTCTTGGAGAGTGAAAAGACTGGACTTTGTTTTCATCATCCTGCTTGCCAAGGTTATCCAAGGGCTTGTGCTTGCATCCTGTTAAGAAGATTCAGGTCAATCAAAGACTTCCAATGCAGCCCCAGAACTCCTATTCTGGAAGTTCCGATCTGCCAAGTTGTGCCAGGTACAGTACTGGGCTCTTAGTGGTGTATTCTGCTGTAAGAAAAGAAGTAAATCTACACACCAGTCTTCAGCGCCTGTTTTTTTCCACCGCAAGCCTGTCGTACGGTTGAGAAAACCAATGCATCGCTGTGGCACAGCCAAATATTCAACCCAGTGCCTGCTATGCAGGCAGAAAATCATCTCAGCCCAAGTACCAAGCATCATGTTTCTGACATCTGAAACACCAGCTTTGACTCCGAAGCAGGATCTGCTGTGCAGCTGAAGATTTGATGCATCACCTGCTTGCAGCTGGGAAAATCAATGTAGGGCCTGTATCGACCCCAGCATGTTCAGATTTTCCATGCATCACACCTGTGTGCCAAGTTCTGCTATGACGTTACAAAACAGTAAGAAACCAAGGTCGCATTTCCAGAAATCGATGCATCACCTCCCTTTACAATAAGGAACCAGCGCATCATCTCTCCTGACAGTAAGGAACCGACACATCACCCCCATTTGGAGTAGGGAACTGTAGCATCGCTAGGTTTTCCGGTGCCTCACCTCCCCTGTGCCTGTTAACATCCTTGATTTTGACTCATCCCAGGGGGTATGTACTAAAAGTGATGTATCCATATTTTTCAATGGCTGAATTATTTTAAACCTTTTAAAAGTGATATCTTTTCTTTTGTATGTTGTTTTTTTTCTATTTTGGCTATGTTTCACTCATATAAAGATTGGATATTTTTCTAAACTGGTGTGGTGTCCATTTGTATTGTTTTCACTTTGCTACTTTGTGTGTATGTACAATGCTGTACACATTGCCTCTGAGATAGCCCTGACTGCTCATGCAAAGCTACCGATCGGGTGAAAAGGGGTTTTCCTAGGTGTGTTACCACCTTAGCCTGAAGGGTGCCTACTTGTACTAGCAACTGCCAACTAGAGACCCCCATTTCTAACAGTTGTAAACCCAGTAAGGCACAATTATTGTGTTTGGGTGATTTTAATAATAAATGCTATTTATATCTGTAGATCTTTACATTTTAAAGTGGGTTAATGAAAATTCATCTCTCATGTTGTTGTGTGAATAGCATCATTGATGGTGCGTTCTGTGGTGAACAGGACTACCCATGTCCACCAAATATAGTGTAACGGACTTGGGCAGCAGAAATCAGAATGCCCTGAACTGTGGGGAAGAAAACTACCTGCGTATAAGGGCTATTCGTTTGTAGGTGATCATTTAAAAAAGTGTTTGTTACTTTTTTGTATGTTTTTAAGATTTGGCACAATTTGTTACTAACAATAGTCCAGATTTTAAAACATATTCATATGATTTAATACACAATCTGTACCATTGATAAATATATTTTGTAACTTTTACATTTATTAGTATTTTGCACAAGGAAACCCATTTTTGTGAAAGAAATTCCGTAATATTAATGTTGTAAATCACTGGTCACCTAGAATAATCCATATCTTGTTATTACTTATTGCATGAAAAGCAAAACATTGACAATACTCCCGCAATTTGCTATTGCACAAATTACCCATAAGCATGTATGACTTTGACAGCAATACAGTAATAAATCTAGATGGCTCCCCAGATCCTGCATATGATTTCCTAATTACTGGAGTAATTTTCACATGTGCATTTTGCTTTCAGATTATAATCCTTGGCCTACTAACTACTAACATAGTAATGAAAGCCAGTATTTCTTACCCAAGGGTAACACTAGATCAGCTGATTCTTGAGGTTTCAAAGTGGACCAGGTCCTTGTGGAAGCTATCTTGTACATATACATTTGGATGACTAATGGGCATAGCGTATGCTGCAGTATTGGCCTGTTTTGAGTTTGCCGGAAGGGAAAGTAATGCCTGTAATGTCGCGCTGACTAAGGCAACTCCACACAAGCACAGGGGTGTTGTTTGGTGAGACCCCGCGTACGGGTGTAAGTTGGTATCGTCTGGCGTACAGCCAGGAGGGCGGGGGTGGCTAACCATTGGGGTGACCACGAGAGTGAGCACTCTGGCTGCATGGCCATTGCCCTCTTCACACCGGTCCAGCCGACAGCAATACAGTGCCTACTGTATTCAGTGCTATGGATCCCTTTCATTGTTGACTTTACAGCTCATTTGCAGGTTGTGATGCCCGAGGTGGACTGGTTGTGGTTCTGCAGTTTGCTTATAGTTTTGATTTGGCACGGTTTGTTGTTAGTATATAAGTAAAGTGTTATTTAGTCAATAGCATGCATATTCTTTATGTTTTCTATCAGATTTGGATGTAATAAACCCTAGCTGATCAACACACTGTTTTAAAAATAAAAAGATTTGTATTTTCAATCACTTTACTTGCAACACGTGAACCTGCCACATCCCCCTGCGGGCTGAATTCAGTTAGGGCCCACAGCTCAATATTCAGATCTTTCTGCCCAGTAAGGTTTTTCTTCAAACCTTTTGTTTTGAAATAGAATTCACAGCCAAGCAGAGCGTTGCAGGATAGGATCAATACACAATGTTATTGAAACCGTGTCATGATGTGATAACAACTCAAGATGAATCATTTTTCTCAAGGATACAGAAGATCTATCTTTTGTATGAAATGATATTATCGAGTAACAAATTAGGTTTTCTACTTAGTTAAAAAATGTTACATTGTTTTGCAGAAAAATACTTTAATTCATTGACAACTATGATTCATATTAGTGTTAAATGAAGAATAAACTGTTTAATTGATTTTGTTTGCTGATTAAGACAGCCGAGTGTACTTCACTTAGCACTGCAGTTACTCCATATCCACCAGGAACTGAAATGTCATTTTTTCTGAGATATGATTTTTTCTCCATTGCAATTTTCAAGACAGTGACAATGGAAGCTCCTCCTGGTATGCTCCACCACCCACTCACTCGTAAAAAAATAATAATGTTTCTATTAAATGCCTTTTGGGGTTTAAAATGTAATTAGATGTTGACCCAGAGCAAGAGAGAAAAAGGAAAAAAAGGGTGAGGGAAGGAAGAACAGGAAGATAGGAACGCAGAAAGTAAAGAAAAGCTAGTAGGGACTCAAACTATCCAGGAAGCTGAAAACAAAGAGGCAAAATGTGTATGGCAGTGAAAGAAAGAGGTATGAGGAGTAATGAAGGCTTACCGGCTCATAGTATTTAGCAACTACTGCTTATCGGTTGGGGAGTAAGTGTCCTTGCAACTGGCAGAAGTGCTGAAATGCAAGATTGCATAACAGGACTATTTTCTCACCAACATTTCTACAAAACCAACAGCATCATTTACAAAGCTGTCACGACCAGAAGAACAGACAAGCTCTGTTGATTCACAACACACCTGCAACCAGGACAATGTTAAAAAAAAACAGCAGGACTTTTCCACTTTTGTAACCTGGCGATGCCCTTTCTGGCTTTGTTTTCCTAAATACAGCCAGATAATAGAAGTTCGAGATCCACTGGCACCAAGGACTTGTCAATATGCCAAATCAAGACAGAAAGCCAGTTGGACTGCATCTACCTCCAATAGACTGCACACTACATTAATGAGATGCACAATTGACAACAATCAATCCTGTTGTAGTACATACAATATCATTCAGAACTATTATGAAAATCAACAAAATAGTGGAAACAATACTTTTTAGATGGGTGAACAGTAAAAAAAACCTGTAAGATGTTAGTGATTTCATAAAACTTTTTTATAATAGTATTTCCAATCCCACCCACATCTCATCGGCTAACTAATTTAAACTCAGCACTAAAAGGAGCCAAATTCCAGTTTCAAAGATGGTTGATACCTCTCCTGAACAATACAGCCCATTTTATCCTTGTGTACATCAGTAGGTAAGCATATAAGAACATTGAGCATAGACTGGATGTGCCTGTGAGTAGCCTCCATCAAAGAATGATGATTACTAAGGGTGGTAAGTTTACACTGGTCCCCTGGCTGAGTTTGCAGAGTTTTTTATGCTTGGAGTGCGGTGTTCTGCCCGCTTGCAGCACAAAGTTCAGCAGAAATTCTGCCAACTGGCGAGTGGTGGAGTTTTCTTGCATGGTAATTAACAATGCTAAGTTGGAGAGCGTGAAAAAATGAGTGCTAGCCTGCCTCCTAGGAAGATTTCTAAATGCTGCTACTCAAGCGGCAGAAAGTAGCAGTGCCCTCTGTTGCCCTGTGTGGTGCTGTTTGCTTTGGTTTTACAGCTGCCAGCACTAAATAGCAGCCCGAGCAGTGCAACGGACAAAAATGCCTTTGCTCTTAATACTCAGAGATTTTAGGTAACACCGCGGAATTCTGCGAAGTAAATCTCTGTGAGTTCCGCCTACTTCCAATGATTACAGCTCTGTATGGCCTTTATCTTGAGCTTCTGGTATGCAGTACATCAATGTGATATTCAGTTTGTCCACTCCCATTTGTCCTCTTCAGAGTCCTTTATAGTACGAGATACTGATACCAATGAGGCTTTTTTATTGTCTCATGATCACTAATCCCCCCCTACTGGACTCCAGTGTTGAAGAGGATCCAGTTTTGTTTTTGTTTCACTTTCACCTCTTTTTTAGTCTCAAGGTCAGTCTTCTTCTTGCCGGAATCATAATTTAAATTGTTGGTTTGGTGTTGAGATTTTATGGTACAAGCACCTAAAGTATCATGGGCCGCCAAGGTGTAAACTTCTGAAAAAAATCTTAGACAGTTCTTGTAAATAATCCTGAAGAGGAATAGCTGCTGTCTGACTGCTGGTGCACTGCCAGGACTGTGGCTTCTCCTCAAATGGTTCTCCAAACCATTGAGGAAAAATTATATCAAAATGACCCATTAATTTAATTGCTAACTCAAAGCAGGTTCAGCTCCATAATCATTTTGTGTTTGTTTTAACACGTCTAATGAGGGTGTGCCATGTGTAGTAGTATATATACTTACATTTCATTTCAAAATCTTTATTTCGACATTTTTTCAGTCATAAAAGATTACAGTAAAAACAGTTATGCAACCATAAAATTCTCCTTACATAAAACAGGTTTAATAAATAAGTTAAAACACATGATATGTGATCACAATACAGAATCAGAGTATAAAATTGCCCCTGGGTGCCGCTGTAATGAGGGAGCATCTTTTGGACCACATTGCTAGGAGGAACTTAGACAGTGCAAAGACAATGTGTGGGGATGTATCAGTCTTAAACACTCTTATTGCAACCAGCCATTTGTCAAATCCCATGTTCTTGCATAAGGGTATTAGCCAGTAATTTCTTTCTATACTTACAAATACTGTTCCTCAAGCAGATATACTTAACTACAGGTGGTACCATATCAAGTGGAACCCAGATCCTAATTCTATCCTGTGGAGTTTTGTGAAGATAAACCATTTCAAGCTGATTAGTTTTATTAACAATCCACAGCATGTTATTGCGGGTGTCTTCCCCATAACAGCATCAATAGTCTGTAGACTAACTGCCTGCACCATTGTAGGCACTTGTACAGCAGCGGAAACAAATGCTCTTGTAGCCGTCCACTGTAGAGCATACTATACTATGCTATGCAATGCTATTAAACCTTCTAAAGCATGTGGCTACCCAAAGACTTCCCAGCACTAACAGAGCCATAGTGTTGCATCTGAGCTACCCGAGCACATGTGAGAAGGATTTTTTGTGGGAGTAGAGCCAAGCCTAAAGCTGTTTCCTAAACCATGTCTCATTGTCTAGGCATCTTAATTCTAAGGGCAGTGTGTTTCAGAGTTGAGGAATAAGATGTGAGAAGGTTCTGTAGCCCCGTCTAGTCCTGTGAATTCTGGGCACCATCAGAAGTCGGGCAGTAGTTGAAGCCCTACTGGGGATGTGAGGTGTCAAAAGTGCCCTAATCAAGGAGAGTTCTTTGGAGTTAAGCCCTTTATCAGCTAGACAAAGTGTCTTGAATGTAATCCTTTCCTCAATGGGAAGCCAGTGAGGGGAGGCTAAGTCATTTTTAGCTAATACGCATTTTAGGATGTTGCGTAGAGTCCTAGCTGCCACATTTTGGATGCGCTGGAGCCTCTTAGTAACATATATTGGGGAGTCTATTCTATTAGAGATTTAGTAGATTGAGGCCCCACGCCAGGCACACTGATAAGTGTTAAGAAAATGTATCACAGTATCTAGAGCACCATCCTCATAAACAACAGGAGTATGCAACACTGCTCTAATATAGGAAACGGTTGAAGATGCACATCTTTAAAGAACACTACATCACTACTGTGCAGTCCATGGTCCATGCCATGAAGGAAAGGGGTGCATGCAGACAGGGAGGCACAGCATGTGCCCTTTCTGCATGCCTCTCCGTGCACAGGGCCAACAGGGGGCCGTGTATGGCCCTCTTTGTTTCCCCACCACCAGCCTTTTCATGGCAAGCTCTCTGCCTTGAAGGTCGGGAAACTCGTAATATGCTTGGGTTGCTGCAGGGGCACTGCCGAGAATATTGCTACCCCAGACCATTGCAAGACATCCCTGGCGGGTACGGTGGTCCCAAAACAGTCTGACTGCCATGCTCATAATAAGGAGGTCGGACCACTGATACATCAGTCCCCGACCACCACTGCACATCCAACACTGGTTTGGCAGTCCGGTGGACCGACAAACTTGTAATCAGGCCCTAAGTTCTCTCTTACCATTTGTTGACGTCATGGTGTACAGTGCTCAGCTGCCTTTTCTGAATGTTTGCATTATAGAAATACCACATATCTACAAATAGGAACTCACAGGTTAAGATTACCTCCGTTCTGGGGAAAGATACATTCCAACACCGAGCAAGGCAGATTACCAGATGTATATCTGCTCAGGCTACACGTCAATCCAGAAACACAAAAAACCAGAGGTGATGTGAAAAGTAAGAGAGAAAAGAGGGTAGCAGCTTGGTCTTCAAGCAAGGAGGCTGGGAGGCAGCACCTCATTCAGCAGACCAAAGCAACTAAAATGGCCCTTAAATATACATTCAATGTGTGTATAGCAATTTTGTTTTCTTTGTTGTTGGAGTTTACATAAATATGTGCAAAAGAAAAGTGCACAATGTGAAGACGTAAGCATTATTGTATGTCTGTAAGTACGTACCGTCTCTATTGATTCACGACACACCTGCAGCCAAGACGATGTTTAAAACAAACAGCAGGACTTATCCACTTATGCACCCTGATGATGCCCTTTGTTTTCCTAAATACAGCCAGATAATAGAATTTCTAGAACCACTGGCATCAAGGACCAAGCAAACCCCTATCATAAGGCAGCAGAGCACTGTTCGGGGTTGGGATCAATGTGCGATTGGAAGGGTAGCTGGTTTCTAAGAATGAAAGTGGACTATTACTGCATAATGCTGAAGTGTTCCCTAAAGAGGAATGCCTTCAACTCTTTCCCAAATTAGAGCACAGGGAGGATAGTTTCCAATATTACTCCAAACAGGGAGAATGAGTGGTGTCTTGTTTTTGTTCTTTCCTGTTCTTCTTCTTCTCCAGTTAGATGGTGTTCTGTCTGTGGGTGCGCTGCTAGACAAGAATAATGAAGAGTTTATCAGAGAGATAGGCAGAGGTTACAGTAAAGATGATTGTGTAGCCTGAGGTCAGCGAAACCTTCTCAGCTTGAATGGACAGAGTAAAGGCATCCGTCTGAAGTTACTTGATTAACAACTGGACATAACTTGGCATAGGGCTTGCTGTTCCTTAGCAAATCTGCTTTGTATATTCCAAAGGAAAGAGGGGCAGATTTACAATAACTGGCGCATCCCCAGGGATGCGCAAGTTATTGTGCGCCGCAGCTCCGCCACCCATGGTGCGCCGCATTTACAATGCGGCACACCATGGGGCAAAAAACGGCACAGATGCATGACGAATCTGTGCCGTAAAGGCGGTGCATTGCTGGGGTTGCGTCGCAAGCGCGACGCAGCTCCAGCAATGCTCTGGGGGGCCCTATCTGTCCAATGCTGCATCAAGCCTTACGCCTGCTTCAAGCAGGCGCAGGGTTTTGACGCAGCATTGGCCTAAAAGTGCCTGCGTGAAATCTTGTAGATTTCACGCAGGCACTTTTGCAAGGTGCACCTGCCCCGGAACGCCCACCCTGCGCCGGAACGCCCACAGGTGGCGCAGGACTTTACAACGTGACGCATCTGCCTAGATGCGCCACGTTGTAAATGGGTCGAAGGGATGCACCACGTTTACGCCGCTGTTGCGTGACGCAACGGCGGCGTAAACGCGGCGCAAGTCCGACATAAGGCTGCCCCAGAGTTTTTAGCCTCTCTTTAACATTCTGACTCTGGAGTCTAGAGTCTGAGCCTCTGGGAAAGAGATAATTATTTGTATCACTAGTTCAAGTTCAAAAGTACTTTATTTGGTTAAAAACAGAGAATAACCATAAAAGTAGCATGAGAAAGTACAAATTACACTGGGTCAGAAAATCTCAACAAAAGAACATATCAGAAAAACAAAACATAAATATAACATAAGAATTAATTCATTCCTAGGGTTTTACGACAGTTAAAAACTAATTTAAAAAATTCAGCAAGTGATGCTACCATAAAAACAGTTTCCATTTTTTGAAACTCTAAAAACGCTAGGCGACATCTATATACATTTAAGTCTTTAAGAATGGGGATAATAAGTTTTCTACGATAAAAAGTGTAAAATTTACAAAAGAATAAAATGTGAATATCGGATTGTGGGGACACATCATCACATGCATAAGTCTTTCGACCAACAATTCATCACAGGAAAAGATAATAACCTAAAAACGATGTTAAATCTAAACCTGGTTAAAAGGAAACGTTCGTGGTTGGACATGTATAAGGATAGATATGGCTGTAGTTTCTCTCCACTTATAATTGCCTGATGGGCAGAAACGGTCTTTTTTTTCACCTCCTCCATTTGTCTTTTTTCCCTGAGGTGAGCAATGCACAGATTTTTCAGTCCTCTTCTTGAGATGTGTACCATCGATAGTGGATCCTCAAAATATTGAGCACAACTTAATTCTTCAAGGAAATGTCTAACATAGCATATCCATTTAAAATTATTAATATTGTCCAATGCTAGGACATCCTTAAAAATAGCCCGGTTAACCACACACTCATCATTTATCCAAACCCTGTGCCATAAAAGGATCGGCTGGATCTTAATTATGTCAGTGACAAACACCAATCCCAGTTCAGCATGGCATATGAAGGTCGCAGTACTTTCAGGGACGGACAAGATATGACGTAAAAACTTATTTTCCATGATTTGAATTGTACTAACATTTGAGTAACCCCACAATCCTGAGCCATAAGTAGCTACTGCTATACAAGTGGCATTATAAATAGTTAAAATTTCCTTTATGGGTCTTTTCCCTAGCTTTTTTATAAAACACTGTAAAGCCATAATGGTTTTGGAAAATAACAGGGTTCTAGCATTGATTGCAGTAGTCCATGAGCCACTTTCATGAAACAAAATGCCCAGATAAGGGAAAGTAGAAGTCATCTCTAAGGGATTGGAATTTATAAAAATGGGTTTCAAATGCCTGCTTCTTTTTGTCCCACAGTACATAGACAATGTTTTGGAACAGTTAGTTTTTAAGTCCAAGCTAAGCATGGAACTATTAAAAGATGTGACCAGAGTTGAAGTGCCATTGGGGTGCGTGCCATCAAAATTGCATCGTCCGCGTACAGTAGGGCAGGGACAGGCCTTCCACCCACCATAGGCATGTCCCTGCCCTCCTGCACAAGGCGATGCTCCAGACCATTTGTATACAACAAAAATAAAAACGGCGCTAAAACGCACCCTTGGCGTACGCCACGACCAATCCCAAAGTGTCTACTACATTCTCCCTCTTTCCCATACCGGACAGTTGCAGTGGCCCCAGAATATAAATCTCTCAGAAAGCATATAATAGCATTATCTACCCCCAGTTCGGCCATAATTGCCCACAGTTTATTATGAGACACGCAATCAAAAGCCGACGATAAGTCAACGAAAGTGAGGTATAGACATTTTTTTTTAACCCTTATATACTTCTGTTGCAAGGTAAACAAATTTAGTCCTTGCTCTATAGTTCCTAAACCCCTTTGAAACCCGTATTGAAAATCACTTAGCACCCCATTTTCTTCTGCCCAGCTTTGCAATTTACCTAAAACCACTCTCCCAAGAATTTTTATGGAGGAGTCCAATAGCGAAATTGGCCTATAGCATGTGCAATTCTGCCTATCCCCTTTCTTGAAAATCGGGACTATAATTGATGTAAACCAGGTAGGGATTAGGCCTTTTGTCAGAGCAACATTAAAAAGCTGGACTAGCATTGGCCCCCATAAATCAATGTTGGCCTTGTAAAGATCGGCTGGTATGCCGTCCGGTCCAGCCGCCTTACCCCCCTTAGTTGCCTTCAGGCTCGCAAGGACTTCAGGAAGAGTTACAATCAATGCTTGAGGTAGATCTAAGTTAACCATCGTGGGAACATAACCTGTATCGGGCACTGATTCGACAGCCTTATAAAGGGACGAAAAATGGGCCACCCATTCCTCTTCTGTAACGGCAATTTCCATGCAGGCTTTTTTATCATACAGAAGTGGAGTATTTATAACCCTCCAAAAAGCAGCTGGATCCTTTGATTGTGATGCCGAGCATAATTCGTCCCATGCCTCCCTTTTTATCAGGTCTTTCCTATCCTTCAGCACTGTATTATAATTCCTCCTTAATTCTCTAATTTGGGTTACATCCCGCGGTCTTTTGTGAATCGCATGTCTAAGATTTGTTAAGGCTTTAGTGCACTTCTTATCAAACCATTTCCTAGTAGACTTTAAAAAATGTTTTCGTGTAACCCACAAAACCTCCTTAATTGTGGTAGCAATAATGTTAAAATGAGCTAAAATGTCATTACTCTCAGCATGTTCATCCAGACAAATCGAGAAGCTGTTCATACATTTGTTCATCACTTTGGACAAAAAATCGTCCGGGACCACTTTACTCCATCTAAGAGTATAACCATTTTGAGAACCTAACTTCACATCCTGCGGCATATGCTTAATACTTACCATGTTATCGGATGGAACAAATAGGCTCTCCATTTTTACTACCTGCGGCAAGTGGTCACTTAAAGCTAAGTCCATTATACTAGAGCTAATCAATCTTCCAGCAGAGCTATTTGTGCATAAACTAAAATCAATAATAGTCGAAGCCCCCCAACCCACAAAAGTTGGAACAAATGACATTGTGTGGTTGGCTATCTCATTCGTAAACCCAAAATCAAAATTAAAAATCATCTCATTTAATGAATCTCCGAGTAGGGTATGTTCAAAGTGCGTTAAATTAATATCCTGTTCCAACATCAGGCCGCATATACCCTTCTGACCCTTTTTACACAGTGTACAATTAAAATCACCCCCTCCATAATATCATTACTTCACCCCTTTTTTTTGTCAATTTCAGACTGCATGTCTACAGTTATTGAGGCGAGTACTTCTTTAATCATGCTACTTGGAAAATTATTATAGAAGTTAAAAAAGACAATCCTTGGACCCTTCCTTATATCTATCACTAGTTTCTGATAATAACTGGTTCCAGGAAAAAAGGAAATCTTATCGTATACTAGCAGGTTTGATATATACATAGTCAATCCACCCTTGGGTCTACCATATAAACCCCCCACCGCAGGAGTAGAATGGGTTTTGTAGCCATTTAGATGTATCGGTGCGATGGCCCAAGTTTCTTGTAAAGCTAGTATGCCTACACCGTTAATTACATCATCCCAAGCTGGATTGAGGATTTTTTGATTTAAACCCGCCATGTTCCAAAAGACCACCTTACAGAAATCTTCTATGGGTGACACTTCTACAGCAACCCCGGCTTGGCCACCCAGCATCCCTTGTGTTATCCCGGGCACCGCTCTAGTTTCATTTGCATCCCGAGGATGATGGAATAGGTTTAGTGAATCCCCTGCTAAACAAGATACAGTTATTAAGTTAGTTTCCCTTGTAACTCCATTCCCTTCGTCCACCTCAACACCTGCTATCTTAGGGATGAATGCGCCTCCACTAATTTCCCCTTTGTTCATTAGTCTTCAATCGCAGTCATTCAGACCACTGAACACATCATACCTATTAGTTGTCTCCAGAGGCGTGAATGGCGCGAGGTGGTCCATTCTCCCTAGTGCACTTCTGTTAGATCTGAAGGGTATGGTATTCCACCCAGATGTATCTGGAGCTGCTACTGAATGATACATGTACCCAGAATTCCTAGCATTCTCCATATTTAAAGAATAGTTAGTGGAGAAAGCATAATTATGTGTAGTTATTGATGGAAATACTACAGATCTTGGGTAGAAGTATGTTAGGGGGCGAGGCATGATACAGTTATTAGCATTGCCCTGTGGCCAGTTTAATATATATTGGACTGCATTTGGATCCTTGAAATTAACCACGACCACGTCTCCCCCAATATCCTTTGATCTTCCACCTAACCATTGGAGGCGACGGACATGAACTATCTCGCCGTTAATATTACTGGCTATTGGCCTGTACAGGGTTAGCCAATGCATTATCTTGTTCTTCAATTGAAAAAAGCCTTCCCGTTTATTGTCAGACAGTTCTGGAACCCCAGTGAGGACTACTACATATGGTACAGCTTCCGGTGGAAGTTCTGTAGGTGGTCTTCTACCATAAGTCCTCCTGGAGTACCTAGAGCCATCTTCCTCTGTTCTTAGTGTCCCGATTGGTATAATACCTGTATCCCTTACAGGCTTACTGACAGAGATAGCAGGAGTGCAGTTAAGTGTTACTGTCGGCTTTGTTATAGATTTAATTGGCTGAGTTGGAATTAAAATTTGGGACTGTTTGGATACTAATGTTGTCTTAGTAGATGGATGATTAGTGGTTATTGCTACAGATGATTCCATATTGATATCTGTATTGCTGGTGACTGGTGCTGCTATGGAAGGTGCTTTTTGAAGGTTATAGACAGATATATTAGCTTGTGAGGGGGCTACTACTGGTGTAAGTTCTTTATTTTCTGACAACCCAGTTAGATTGCCCTGTCTTCCCAAGTTACCCTCGATTTTCCCTAGTCTAACCTCCATACTTTGTAATCTTTCTACTATAGCCAGTGTATATGTTCTGACAATAAGTTCAATACTATCCAATAATTTGTTGGTATACACTGGTTGTATGCCATCGACTGTTCGGTCAAGATCAATAATAACCTCATTATCTGGGCATATTACAGGAGGCGGTGGTGGGGATGCTAAAACAATTCCTACATCATCCGCAGCTACTGCAACAACTGGTGTACCTGTAACATAGGGTTGTTGACCTAAGCTTCTTCCCAAAATCAGAGTGGCTCAGCTTGTGTTTTATTGATTCCACCTTTTTGCGTCTCTTTTTAGTGGGTGGTGGGCCAATAGTTTTGTGTTGCGTGGTCCTTTTGTTTTTACCTCGAACTATCTTGCCAGGCCTAGGTGTTGGAGAGATCATCATCTTAGAAACGCTGTGTATTGCACTAATATTTTGGGGTGAAGTAACAGCAACGATCTGATTAAGGCCAGTAAGAAGTGCTAGACATTCTCTAAGCAAAAGAGGCACACTATCTGTGATTGAGTTGTCATTAATAGGATCAAGACGGGACTCGTTGTCAAAGTCAACAACAGGGATTGGCTCAGACATAGTCCTGCTCTTAATACAGTCAATTGAGCGATGCCGCTCAGCCCGCCGTTCTGCTAAAAAGAGTTCCTTGGAACCTTCATCAAAGGTTTTGATAAAATATTTGTCCAGGGTTCCATTCCTCAAGACCCCAAGTTTTTCAGCCACAGCCCCTGCCATGCTTAACGCCATGGTAGAAACTAAAATACAATATGGGAAAATATTACCTTGCAGGAGTATATATTGAACACCTTACTCTAAAGCGGGTATGTTGCTTTGTCGCTAGGCCAGGGGGACCGGCCCAGTCCAGTCTCCTCCAGCCTCTGAGGGCCACAGAGGGCCCGCCCTTTGCCCGGGCTTAGCCCCGCGCCTAGTCCCGCTCGCGTCCCGCTTCGCGAAGGGGGTGGTGGTATTTTATGCGCCTCCGGGCGCCAGTCGCGTCGTCAGAGGGAGCGCCCCCGCAAAGGCTCCTGGGGGTTGAAGTCCCCCCGCTCGGCGGCCGCTCTGATGGAAAAAAGCGGCGGCGGGGGGGACTCGGCTCCTACTGCTGGCTCGTGGATCTCCGTCCCTGGTCCTATCAGCGTGGACACAGTGGTAAGGGATAGGCTTCAGGAAAAAGGAAAATGCTGTATGCTCCCACAGCGCTCCGGGAGCGCTGCTGTTTTATGCGCCACCGGGCGCCAGTCGCGTCGTCAGAGGGAGTGCTCCCGCAAAGGCTCCTGGGTGTTGAAGTCCCCCCGCTCGGCGGCCGCTCTGATGGAAAAAAGCAGCAGCGGGGGGGACTCGGCTCCTACTGCTGGCTCGTGGATCTCCGTCCCTGGTCCTATCAGCGTGGACACAGTGGTAAGGGATAGGCTTCAGGAAAAAGGAAAATGCTGTATGCTCTGTATCACTAGAAAACGTATGCATCCATTTACAATAAAATTCCTTGCCTTCCTGCTCCCATGCTCACAAGTTTTTCAGGCTTTCTGGAAGTGCTGCTCCATTTTTTGTCTCTTATTTATGGACTTTTTTTTTGCCTGTTCTGTGCTTTTACGGCTTGTAGGGAACAGGGGTGGCGGGGCGGGGGGACTGGGGAGTTTGAAAAATATAAAATAAAAACTCATTTACTTTTTCCGCAGTCTTTTCTTCGTCACCGCTTTACTTCTCTTCCTGGATCCTGTCCGGAAGAAGCTGCAGGAAGCAACTGGGCACACAGGCTCCCCTGAGTCAATCACAACGCTGCACTGCAGCATTTTGATTGGTCTGAGCAACGTGGATCAGTGCTCAGACTGGGACAGGGAGCCTGTGCATGTTCCCTACCAGGCTGTGCATTACAGCCTGGTGGGGAATATAGAAAGTGCACATGAATGTTTGGCCAGACCAATACACCAGCCAAGCAGTCATGCACACTCCCTGAGTTATTGGCTGCTCCCCACCCTAATTCAGGCACACAATAGCAAGAACTAAAATGATAACATTGTTATTTTTATTTAATTTTCCCCTTTTACACTGCTCTAAGAGTAGTAGGGTGACGCTCCCCCACCTTAGCGGAGGAGCCGCCACTGCTGACATTGACTGTATATCGTTCAGCAAGGGGATGGAAACAAGTTGAGCTGTACTGCAAATTTGGGTATGTGATTGCTGGGGTGTGTCTAGCAACCTAGAGGTGACGCAGTCTGCCAAGAATTTTGATGATGAACTCTGGTCCAAAGGTATCATCAGACTGATGATCTGGTAATGCTTTAAAGGCGAGAATCACAAAGCTATTTTCAGACCTCCGTTCCATGTAGAATTTGAGAAAGAAAAAGCCCATTCTAGATTCGCAGACTCAGGAAAGTTGGAGTTTCAACTTACAAACGAAGTTTGACCACATAGATCCAGTGTGATGCTAAGGTTTGGGTAAATGTAGTTTTCAGTATGGAAATATTGTCAGAATTCAGTGTAGATGTAAGGCGAGAGATCTTTTCCCTGTATTTTCAGTTTGAAACAGAGGAAAAAATGTGCACATTTCCTCAAAAACTATACTTCATACCTGATAAAATGTCTTTTGTGAGATATTCATGCATGCTTGTTCTATAAATTTCTTGTGAATTCCTAAAAAGAAAATTGATCGATGTGGCCATGTAAGCCTCTGGGAGCAAATGTTCAAAAACATCCAGGGATCTTTTTTTCAATATTTTTCCATAAAGCCACAGCTGGCTCGCCTAATCTCATGGCTATCTATCAACTCATGCACAGTGCTTGGTAACTAAACATAGAAATGCATTTCTATGTCTACCTTTTTCAAAAGTGAAGCGTATGTCACCCATTCTCTTTTATTGACTTTGCCAGGCTTGTGGTGTTAGTTAGTCAAGGTCATGGCTAACACCCACTATTTGACTCTAAGAAGGCATGCGTTGTCAGCACCTCTTCTCCTGCCACTCGCCAATGTCCCATCTATACTAAACAAGCCAAAAGGAATGTCAAGGTGGGAACTCGTCACCTCTGCAAACACTTAGAGCTCTGAGATTCCGCGCCTCGTTCTGTGAGTATTAATATTTACCAGGCCCCCAGCTTTTGTTCAGAACTGATAATCAGTGGCATGCTCATTCCTGCAAATAATATTCAGAATATTGTTAACATCCTCCGTCCCTTGCAATTGTTCCTGTCAAGGCAGTGACATACTGTTGTTGACAGCCAAGGGCAAGCGAGATGTAATTTGAATAAGTGGGCACTTAGCCGCAACACAATGCCCTGTCAGAGAGAAAGGAGCGCCTTGCGTTTACTTTTGAAATGTGAAACTCAGGGTCATGCAATGTTCTTGCAGGGTGATGTTCGCATACAGGCACGGAGTCATGACCCACACAATAGGAACATGCTTCTGGGAAGGCAGCAGTGCACACATCTCGGCCAAACAATCGCAGATGACAAGTTTGCTCATCAGTCTTACATTTCTATTTTCTGTTCAGCACGAGACTATCTATACATTTTGATTGTATAGGAAAGTATCTTTTTATCTATGTTTTTTTCTTATATCTTTCTCATAGAACACCAACTTTTTCGCTAGATTCAAAATTATAAATATATCCTTGCCCATGATTGCATACAGTGCCAGTTCATTTGATCAATATTTTGCTAATTAGACCCAAACACTTGCTAACATCAGGCACAAATTATTTTTGTGCCCGTTATATTATTAGTGCCCATATTGCAGCTGGACGCAGGGGCCGATTTACAAGCCCCTTGCGCCTATTTTACGCTGCCGTTGCGTCACTTTTGTGACGCAGCGGTGGCACAAATCCTGCGCCATGGTGCGGGGTACTTACAACATGACGCATCTGGGAGTGCGTCACTTTGTAAAGCCATGCGCCACATGTAGGCGTTCCTGTGCAGGGAGGGCGTTCGGGCGCAGGAACGCCTCCTAAACGTTGCTGAGTGAAATCTACAAGATTTCACTCAGTCACTTTTAAGCCCATGCTGCATCAAAACCCTGCACCTGCTTGAAGCAGGCGTAAGGATTGATGCAGCATTAACAGGATAGGGCGCCCTCAAACCTTGCTGGAGCTGCGCCGCCTTTACGGAAGCAGATGCGTCACGCATCTGTCCATTTTTGCCCCATGCTGCGCCGCATTGTAAATGTGGTGCATACATGGTGGTGGAGCCGTGACACATAATAAATGGCGCATCCCTGCTGATATGCAGGGATGCGCCAGTTATTGTAAATCTTCCCCTCTCTATTTACCACCCGTTGTACGTGGTGATAATTGCATGAGCAATATATTGTGAGTGGGTATTATAAAGCGCCTGGTTGCACAAATCTGTGCATCCCCACGCTGCGACAAGGTCCCAAAAGACCAGGTGAAAACAGGGAAGGAATCAGACAATGGTATTATCCGCTGGAAAGAGCCACGTCTTCAGCTTTTTCTGAAAGACCGTCTCAGACGCTTCCAGACGGAGCTCCACTGGAAGCTTATTCCAGTAAGATCCTGCAAGGAACCTAGGGGCATATTATCAAGGACCGGGTGTTAAAATTATCTGTTTTATCGGCAGGAAACTGTGCTTGATAATACGCTGTTGTTAATTCCCATAGAAGCCCATGTTAACACGATATCATGGGCTTCTATGGGAATTAACAAGAGCGTATTATCAAGCCCATTATCGCAGTTTTCTCCGGAGTTTCCTACCGATAAAACAGCGATAATTTTAACCCCTGTCCTTGATAATATGCCCCCTAGGAACCAGACAGAGCGTCCGACCATCCTGGCTCTTCTGATAGCAGGTATGCGTAATTGTCCCTTACCACTGAATCTTAGACCTCTTGTGGGAACATACAGGGTGAGGAGATTGTGTAGATAAGAAGGGCCTTTCTTCTGCAAAATCCGATGACTAATGCACATTGGTCAGATTCATTGCCATTTTTCATATATATAAGTGGAAACCGGTGCAAATAATACCAGCAGTCATAAAACAAGTGTTATTTGCAATAAGTTGTATTTTTATTCGTGGTGTGGATGTGGTGTGGTATTTGTAGAGTACAAACCAGGCTAAAGGCAGAGGATTGCTGTACATGGTCAAAGCCAAGGATACACTCAACAAGGTATTAGAGCCGTAGCTGGTTTGTGGACTTTCACTTCATCATAATGTAGGATTCTTTATAGATACCTTGGGACTGACTTACCATTGTGTCATGCAACACAATATAGGAAAATGGGTGAATGCGTGGGAACGTTTAGACTCCACCCATGGAACGCCTCACTGCTGCAAAGTAACACAAGTCAGCGAAATGTGCTGACTTGCATTACTTTGGATTTACTAAACCACTCAGAGCCAGGAAATACGGCTTTGCATGGCTTAGTGAATCCCAGTTAAGGACTTGCATTTCCTTGCATCGCCCTATGTGACGCAAGGACAATGCAAGCCATTAGTAAATCCGCTGGCTGTTAGCTATTTGTAAATAGACACCAAATTATGTTAGCTGGGTTGCAGATAAGCACCATAGCAGCCTAATTTACTTTGTTACATCACTTTCTGAACATTATAGAAAATTGTGGATACTTCAACAAAAGAATTGGGAAGTAAACGATAAGCATGAGGCTGCTCCTTGCATCACCTCACGGTGATTAAATGTTCAAGTTGATGCAGTACACAGCATTGTGTCACCTAGGAAGAGATGTGGAGAGGTCATTTTTGAATGATATCCTTCTTTCAATGATTTAGAAATGTACTCATGTTTTACTGGTACAATAGTTTTACTTGCTTGGCATGTGGAGAATGACAATTACATTTTTGACTCTATAATGATAGTTTGACTCCTCTCACCCAGAAGTAAGCAGTATATGCAGTGTAATATAATGACCTTCTTTATAGAGAATAATATAAATACGTAGGAAATATAGGGTATTTTTTCTACAGGCTTGGGTGGTTGTGTGACGTTAGAAGCAGTTGTGACGTCAATGTGTTAACAAAAATATGTTTATCCTTTCTTTAATTAATGTGCTGATTGCTGTGTACTTCTACTTCAAGTAGGTAATCAGCAATCAAAGATGGGCTTAGTTATGTCAGAGAGCATTACCCCCAGGTCCCTTATGTCCTCGTCCCATTCATTACAAAGTGGAGATGCCCATCTCCCGACATAAAAAAACAAGAGGAATGCTGGGGCGCTAATACTGCCCCTCCCCCCAGGAGTAAATAAGCAGTACTTACCCAGCAGCCCTCCTGTTCTTTTTTTCTGTCTGTCGACAGATTGGTTGGTGTGCTGGTGCTGCTCCTGCTGGGCTGGAGTGGCGGTGCTTCTCTTCTTCCCCCCGCCCGCCTGCCTGGCTGTGCGGGCGCGGGGTTACCTGGACTGCCTCCTGGCCTGCCGGGCTTGCTGGGAGTCGGTCTCTACTTGGAGCCGGTGTTGTTGTTGGAGCTTTCCCGGCTTTGCTGTGTGCTACATGCCCCTCCCGGCCCTTTGTGGCTGGGGCTGGAGTACCCGGTTGCTTCCGGGTCACGGGCTCGGCTTCCCGAGCCTGGCCGGGGAGCCGTGCCTCGCTGGATGGGCTCCTGATGGCTTCTGGGCAGACGGTGCTGTGGGAGCCTTGTTCCTGGGGTTGGCCCCCGCTCGGGGTAAGTCCCGTTTTCGGGTTCCTTCTTTCCTGCCTTGCGTACTTGGAGCGTTTGGCCTTCTGCTGTCTTTTGATGTGTGTTTGTCATGCTTCTTCGTTTTCAGTGGAACTTGTCTCCGGCATGAAGATGTTCGCAGCATGGTGATTCTGATGCATGCTACGGTCGCTTTGTTCCTGCTGAATTCTGACATGCGGGAGGGCGGGGGCTTGGTTCGTGGGATTGGCCCCCGCTCCGGGTGTGTCCCGATTTCGGGTTCTTTTTTCTTCTGCCTTGCTCACTTGGCGGCCCGAGTGGGTCAGCTTGCCAAGGTCTGGGTGGTGCTGTGGCGCCCTCGTCTTGCGAGGGTCATGGTCATATTTGACATTTTGCTGCACTATTGTATTCTTTGTATGTTTTGTGTAGCTTGCTTATGGCGCCTATGGGTGCCTCCCTGTCGCATATGACGGATTGTTCAGGAGTCATTGGTGTATGGTCCGGCTGATGCATTTAAAGGCATGAGTGCTGTTATTGGTGCTTCTGTCGGTCTATGGGTGGTTTCCTGCCCGTTTTCTTTCCGTTTGCGGGCCTTCCGGAGCGTGGCTGCCTGTGCGGGGGTTTGTGCAGGGGTGTCCATTGGCTGTGTTTTCTCTCGTGCATTTTTTGTGTAGAATGGCTAGGTCTCTTGTTTCCAGCCTGGCATTGTTCGATGCCTGTGGTTGTGATACATGCTGAGACCATTTTCGCCCTGTCTGTGTGGAAGCTCCTGCTTCTATGTATGGCTCAGTGGACTGATACGTCCATTTCAGGGGGGCCTGAGTTCGGTCACAGGTTCGATTCCCGGCGGGTCCGCTCGGACTTTCGTCCATCTGAGGTCGATAGAGTGTGTACCATTGAGTTCGTTTGCACTGTACATCTGTTATTCAGCGCCAGTAGACTTCTGGTAAACGTGCGCTTTTCCTATTCACATGTTGTTGCATTATGCTGGCCCTGGTGTTTTCCTGGCTGCTCCTAGTCCATTCCCTCATTTTGGCTGCCGCCCGGATGGGGGTCTCTGTGCGTGCTTCTGTGTGGTTTGGTCTCTGCTCAGTGGCGGTGTTCGGATCAGCTGGCTGCGCCTCATGTGCTCTGTGTGTTTTTCCCCTGGCATGTGTACTTTGGGCGCTGTTTGTGGGTCGTCCCTTTGTTCCCGTTCCCTGCTGTTGTTCAGTGAGGCGGGCATCAGTGGTTGTGGGACGTGGTTTACCACTTGTTGTACGGGTGCAGTGGTGTACGTTCGCGGAGCACGGCTCCTGCCCTCTGTTCCGCTGCGGCTCACATTTTGTCTCGCTTGAGTCCTGCCGCTCCTCGTGTTTTTGGCATGTGGTGTGGCGGTGGGGGCTTGTACGTGTTCTTCGTTCTCTGTTCACTCTATTGGTTGTCCTGGGTGCTGTGCCTCGGCCTTGGCCTGGTTTTGGTTGCTTTGCGGTGGGGGCCTTGTTGTGTGGTTGGCCCCCGCTCTGGCTGTTTTTCACCCCCCCCCCTTTATTCTTCTGGGTGCTGCATAGCGTTGCCTGCGCCTGTTGCTCGTGGCCTGTGGGTTCATGTCTGGCCGCTGCTGTCCTGCTGTCCGGCTGCTGCTGGTCCTGGGGTGTTGCCTGGCCTTCCTTCTGGTGTGTGTCTAGTCCTTTCTTCCTGGCCTTCGGCCTTGCCTCCGGCCCGCCCCGGATCTTGCTTTCTCCGGTGGTGGCCGTCCGGGGGTCTGCTCCCTCTGGTTCTCTTCTTCAGGAGTGCCCCTGCTCTGGGCGGGTCTATGGCTGTTTGTGGGCTGCCTCAGGTTGGCGTGGATTCCGGTCGCCTCTGTGGTGGCTGTTTCCTTCGCTGGCTCTGCCTTTGCTGGTTACTGGGATTCCCTGTGTTGTTGGGGTTTTCCTGCCTGCTGGCTTGCATCTTGACGTCTGCTGCTCTTGTCTCGATGTGGTTTCTCTCTTCTTCAGCGTCGGCCTGTTGGGGGTGCGTTCTGTTCCCACTCTGCTTCGGGCTCCCTGCCCCTCCTGCTGGTGGTTTGGTGTTCCTGTTCCTTGGCCTGCTGCTGGGCTTGAGGTGGGGGTCCTGTGGGCTCCCCTGGTTCCGGTTGGCCTGCCGTGCTGTTCTACCTCAGTGGCCTTGCCTCCGCTGCGGTCTGGCTCTTGTGGCCTATGTTCCCCTTGGTTGTCCTGGTTTTTCCCTTCCTGGCTTCTGTGTGGTTGGTGGGCTCCTGGTTCCTGTTTCTCCCGTCCTTTGGGATGCGCCTGGTTCCTCTGTTGGGTGGTTGCCAGTGTCGTGGGCTCTTTGGGGTGCTCTGTCCCCTCGGTTCTGTTCCTCCCTGCCTCCGCTTGTTCTCGTCTGTTCCCTGCCGGGTGCCTGGTTGAGTGCCTGCCTGGGTCTTCCTGTTGCTGTGGCCTTCCCTTTGCTCCGGCATGTGGCTTCTGGTGTTGTACGGGGGCCGTTTACGGTGGGCTTGTCGGGCTGCTTCTGCGCTGGCTCCCCTTGTGCTTGCCTTTTGGCTTGCTTCTGGGGTTTCTCCTGTTTCTGCCGTGGTGCCTGCCTGGTTTGTTCCTGGCTGGGGCCTCTTGGCTGCTGCCGTTTCCTGTGATGCCTCCTGTTCTCCGGGTTGATGTGCTGTCCCCGTGCTCCGCTGTCTGCGCGGTGGTTGTGCTTGGTCGGGCCGGGTTGGGGTCTGCCTGGCCTTCTGGGGCTGCTGGATGCTGTCGACCCCCTGAGTTGTTCTGGTGTCGCCTGGTTCCCTTGGGGGGTGCCTGTCTGGTGTTTCGGCTGGGGCTTGGCGCTCCTGTTTGTTGGGCTCCCTTTAGACTCTGCTTCCTTGCTGGGCTCTCTTTGGGTGCTGGCGGGGTGTTCTGCGGTTGGGGCCGCATCCTGGTGGTTCCTTGTGGGCCTCCTCCAGGTGTGGGTTCTCTTCCCGAACTTGTTTCCCCGGTGTTGTGGGCCTTTGGGAGTTCTGTGGTTCTGGCTCTACGGCCTTCTTGCTGGTTCTGTGTGGCCTCGGGCTCTGCCTTCGGTTTTTCTGGCTGTGCTGTCCTTCGGCCTGCTGTGGGGTTTTGTTGCCGGTCGTCTCCTGTTCCTTCTTGGTTCTGGGGTCCTGGCTCGCTTCTTCTTCCCTTGCTTCCCCGGGTTCTGTTCCCGGTGTGGGTCTGTTTGGGTGCCCCGCCCCCCTCCCTCTCTGGTTGGGGAGCGGTTCTGTGTGCTCTGGCCTGTGTGGGTCCCTCCCTCCTGGCTGCGGGTTGTCTTTGATTTCCTGTTGCTTGGTCCTCTGCTGTCTCCTTCTGCTTCCGCTTGGGCCTTCTGTGCGGTCTGGCGGTTTTGTGCCTGGGCCTGCCATTCTGCCTTTGTGGTCTGGTTGCTTGGCTCTGGTCCTGGCTTCCTGGTTCTGTTGGCATTGTTGCCCTGTTTTTGTTTTTGGCTCCCTGGACCTTGCTGCTTGTCTGGCCTAGGTGTCTAGTTCCTGGTTGGTCCTGTGCCGTGTGGGCGCTTTCTTTGTGCTGCCCTCTCGGCGCGATGGGAGGCTGCTGGGGTTTCCCGGTTGCTCGGTGCTCCCCTTCTGCCTTGTGTTCCCTCCCTTTGAGGTTGGGGTTTTTCTGGGGTTTTGGTCATTGTCTCTGTGTCCTTCCTGGTTTCTTGGTTTTGTTCCGGTCTGGTTAGCCTCTCCTTGCTTGGTGGGCTTTCGCTGGTTTCTGGGGTGTTGGGGTTCCTGTTCTTCGGGTCGGGTTCTCGGTCCTGTTTGGCTCCTGGGTTCTTGTTGCTTCCTGGGCCTCCTCGGCCGGTTTTCCGCCTCCGGTGTCTTGGGGTCGTGTCCTTTGTGTCCTGGTCCTGGTTTCCGGTTTCTCGGGTTGGCGGCCTGGCTTTTTTCTTTGTCTCCAGTGCTTCCCTGCTGTCCTGTGCTGGGTTGCTGTCCGGTTGTTTCTCTGCGGTCTTCCTTTCCTCCTGCTCGGTGTGCCCTTGGGTTGCTGCTTGTTGTGGTTTCCTGGGTGTGCTTGTGCGTGCGGAAGGCCGGGTTTCTGCTTTGGTATTTCTCCACTTTGTAATGAATGGGACGAGGACATAAGGGACCTGGGGGTAATGCTCTATTACTTACAGGTAATCTTCATTACTCCGGGTCCCGTTGTGCTCGTCACATTCATGCGCCCCTCCCTCCCGGGCGGCCGGCCTTCCTGTCTGGGCTTGTTAGTACAGGAGAGCTGCTGGGTAAGTACTGCTAATGAACTCCCGGGGGGAGGGGCAGTATTAGTGCCCCAGCATTCCTCTTGTTTTTTTCTGTCGGGAGATGGGCATCTCCACTTTATAATGAATGGGACGAGGACAACGGGACCCGGAGTAATGAAGATTACCGGTAAGTAATAGAGCATTCTGCTTCTTTTGAAGACTGCGGATGATTATTTTCTTCTGCATGGTATTGGACAGTTTGTTTAGAACCAAATTGTTTAAGTTCTTCAGTTTTTTTGACACCCCACTCTTATCTCCATTTATTATTGCAATCTGATGGTGTAGTAACTGTTCACAAGCTCCTGACTATTCATTGCAGTGAAGAAATTGGATTTCACAAAGAAGAGCTTGAGTTGCACATGTACATATGCCCGAGACAGATAGCTGCCATGAATTTCTAGTAGCAACTGTGGAGGCATGTGGCAGGGAGTTTTCTTGAGAATCATTTCTTCTTCCTTCTGATTTTGTGGCATCGAAATTGGCATTACGATGATTAGTGATCATATAGTTGGTAACTTCTGCTGGAAGTGTGAGTACTGTCATTGACACAGATCAGTCTGTTTGCTGTCTCAGATGCATGATAGTCAAAACGCTCATAACGCCAACTGCAGGGTCGTGAACTGTGTCGTCTCCTAGACTGTGATGAGGCAATATCTCCGCACCATTCTAAGCAGCATTTCAAAATAAAGTCAATAATGAAGAATCCCTCAAAATGTGAATTGAAAATCAGTATTTTCTATAAGTGCAAAACAGGAACATCAATGCAACTGCAGTCTCATTGAATCAGTAGTCAAACATCATTGAAATGAATTGGCTTGAAGGTGCTCCAAGTCTAAGTAAAATACATAATTTGTTCCGTCTGACCAAATGTGGTACGGAGATGTCAGAACAAACTCGTACAAAAGCATTTTGCTAAGCAAAGATTGGCGTATGAGCAGAAGAAGAGGTCAGGCGAGTTATATCTTCTCCTGAGTACTACCCCAGATTTTGAACCCTATCTGCTTCAGATACCACACAAACAAAGGAATTACCTGGTCAGATTTAGGCTTCGGTTAGCAAATTTCTTGGGACCCTATCCCTTGAATGCATTTAAAAACACAGAGCCACTCCCATTGCCTTGTAATGCTGCAGCATCACAATCAAAGCTGCATTTCATTTTTTTCTGTGATCTGTGTACATCACAGCGTACTCACATATTGAAACAACTATTGAGACTTATACATATACGGAAATGCAAAGTAGCATTGGGGTATCTCCAGCTGCTCCAAACATTGGTAGTTTGCCACACTATTTACAGATTCATAGTCGCTGTAGTGAAGAGCAGGAGAATTGCTGATAAGTTATCATATTCCTTAGTCTGAGCAATCTTATCAGTGAACTATACTTGACTGGCTTTTTATATGTAATATTGTATTTTATATGTTATTTATTTTAACCAAAATTTCACAGTTGCACTGATACACTTTAATTACCGATTACACAACGTATCTGGATATATTTTGTGACTAAAGCAAATTTATACCCTGTTTTATAGCTTTTTATCTATATTTATATTTCTGCTATTATGGTTTGTCTTAAACTGAATAAAGTTTTCTGAACTGAGTAAGAAATCAGTAATTTTCGAAAACTCAGAGAGGTTTAAAAAAATATTTAAGTGCAAAAAAGGGAAATGAACAATTCAAATGTAGCTGCATTCTCATTGAATTAGTCAAACAACATAGAAATCAAACAGTTTAGGGGTGAACCTGCCAAAAAGGACCAAGTCCAACAGCCCTCCTCTAAAACAGGCACTTCATCCGCACTAAGAGTAGCTTCATCCGCACTGAGAGTAGTTTCATCATCTGATGATTCCATGTGGAGAGAATCCTCACTGCCGGAATCTTCCCCTCCTGCCTCTGCCTTAGATGCAGAGTCAGTCTCGGATCGATGGTCAGAGGAAGACTCAAAAAACATACCAATAACCTGCTGAGCAGTAATCCTGCGGCTAGCCATTATCCTTACTATGAATGGAGACTGCACAAACAAGTCAACAACAACCAAGACTGTGCAAAATAAGTAAGTAAAAAAATGTGTGCCTTTATCACAACGATCTATGTACTCAAAAACTATACGATTCACTTGCAAGAGACAGCTACACTCACCAGCACCTATTCTGGAGAGAGACAGCAAAAACCAACACTATCCCACTAGAAAGAAAAAAACAAAACCAATTACTCACAAAACAGCAAAATACAAATCGAGCACAAATGCAAAAAGTTTTTGACACCCAAAAAACAGAATCCAAACATACTGCTATTACCATTTGCAAAAATCACATTCATGCAGAGAAATGAAACTCATTTACATAGTACAAAAAAGTCTCTTACCAAACACGTGCAACTACACAAACAGCAGAACCACTAGTAATGAAACCGCTACCTGGAACAGTCTAAAGAGCAAAAGCCTTGAACTAGAACAAAAAGGGAGAAATAAAGCATTGCAATTACAATTCACAAGAAATGTAACAATTAACAATAGAACACGCTATGTCACTACCCAAATGGTCAATCTTCCAGATTGGCCATCAAATAGGGCTGAGAAAACTAAAATGGGGGGTGGTTGTCGTAATGTACTAATTTACTCAATGCACTCTCCCTACAGTAGTTCTCTGCCTTGCTGCTCAGCCTATTATGAGGTCATATAGATTGTTGGGTGCGTTTTTATTGGAAAGGAGAATCAGTTGGTGTGGAAGGGCTGAGCAGCGAGGAGGCTGCTCCTGTTGGTGCACTTTAAATGATCTGATTGACATCTTCTAACCTGTAACCAAGAAGTAATCTTATGAATAAAGCTGTGATCCTGTTCTACATCACTTTGTCTACGTATCATTCCCCCATGTAACAGTGATCTTGCCCCAGCGATCGAGTGAGTTTGTCTGCCAGGCCGATCTGTCCCGCTGGTGGGGCAGAAAACAGCAGACAGAAATGTGCCCCCCTTGCAAAAGAAATAAATCCCTAGTCCCTATTAGGGATTTCTGCCTCCCCCTCCCGCCTGGGGCAGAAAGGCCAGAAAAAGGGGCAGATATGTCTACAGGAGGAGCAGAAAAAGCATTAATCAAATTTTACCCCCATGGAAGCAACCATGTCGCTTCCATTACAAACATAACAAAATCCCTGGTGCCTAGTGGGTTTTCTGCCTCCCTCCCCGGGGGGCAGAAATGCCAAAATAATGGGCAATCTACCCTCAGGGGGGGCAGAATACACATATAAAACAAATCTGCCCCCTGGATGCGACCCTTGCCCAAGGGGTCACTTCCATTCTAATTTTAAAGAAGTCCTTGGTGTCTAGTGGGATTTCTAGCCACCCTGGGGACAGAAAAGCCAAAAGAAAGGGCCCATCTGCCCCCAGGGGGGACAGAATAGACACACTAAAAATATCTGCCCCCTGGAAGCAACCCTTGCCCAAGGGGTCACTTTCATTTTAATTTTTGAGAACTCCCTGGTGTCTAGTGGGGTTTTCTACCCTCCCTGGGGGCAGGAAGGCCAAATAAACTGGCTGATCTCAGAATACACATTAAAAAATGCGTCCCGAGGAAGCGACCCATGCCCAGATGATATTTTCCTATTACAATATGAAGAAATGGTCAACTGATCCTATTGAAGGACTTGGCTGCGACGAAAGTAATTATTGAGAGAGGGGCTACATCTTTTGCACTGATTAATTCATGCGTTAGTACTTGAATCTGTCGTCCTTTAATAAAACTTTTTTTATATCGGTGTATCAGCTGGTTGGATACTTGTCACAATCTCTTTACTAAAATTTGAGTATAGATTTTGTAATTGCTGTTCAACAGTGATATTAGCATGTAGGACTCATATCTCTTCAGGTGTTTCCCTGGGTTCACTAGTATACTAATAATGACCTCATTCCAAAAGACCGGAAGCTCTTGCCCTTCTCTGAAGTTGCCGTTTAATAATGTTGTTAAAGGCGGAACCATGGTTTCTTTTAATATACTACATATTTCATTGGGGATTGCATCAATGTCCTAGGGTAAAAGTTACACCCTCTTTAAGATCTGTTTTAAGATACAAACCCAACAGGATACTCCTCCTCAACTAACAACTGAACAACAATGAAGCCCTATCCTTTTGCTCCCTGTGAAAGAGAAGCCGAAGGGTGAAAGAAAAATGGACACAAATAGATATCAAGTCTTTGAAGTAGAAGAGGCAGGAGAAGAAACCAGTTCAGATGGGTCACCCAGATATCCCAAGCACAAAACTCACAAGATATAGCTGTACGGGTCATACAGTCAGGTGAGGACAAGGGGGTCCCAAGTCCTCAAGGAGTACAAATAAGTACTGAGAAATTGGTTGAGTCACTGATTAGGGTGAATTTTGTCACGTCTGAAAGAAACCAAACAAAAATACAAGAGACTTGTGGATCTCTAGAGTCGAAAATGTTTATCCTAATGGAACGGGTGGCAATAGTTGAAACATCCCTAATGGCTCTAGGAAAGGAAGTTGAGGCAAATCAATCAGAAATCCAAACATTGAAGATAAATGATAGGGACCTCAGGAAGAAAATTGAATCCAGGCGAGAAGAAATAATTTGAGGATCCTGAATGTCCCGGAGGGATGGGAAGGGGCGGATGTTAAGAGATTCTGGATCCAGTTTCTCCAGGAACACATCCCCGGGATAAAAACAACAGACCTAGCCAAGGATATACAGAGGGTCCACTGAAACCCCTTTGGAAAAGGAATCCTGATAAATTTTCAAGACATAGTCATTAAAAGAAAAAATCCTAGTGAGGCTCTAAAAGCTGGCTCTTACACTAAGGATCTTCAAAATCCAATCAGATATCTCTAAGGCTAGGCAGTGGGAGATAGGACAGCATATGATCTTTGAGGGCAACGTTCCAAATGCGCTTCCCAGCCACCTTAAAAATCATGTGGAGAAACAAGATGCGCATTATAAGGGATCGTGAGGAAGTGGTGTCACTCGTAGAACAGATGAAACAACATCAACAGTAAGATTATGAATCAAGATCAGTCTGGAGAGCGGAGAGTGTTGCCCATAAGAGGAGAAGCGGACGTTTCTCCCAGAGATGGTGGGGGGACAAGAAGTGGGGTTAATACACAGAATCACTTTCAAAAGAGCACGCAAGGGTTGAGGAAGTATAAGATGAGAAAAGAAAAAAAGTCTCATTTGTGCATATTTGAGGAGATCTAAATCAGTTGAGTGGCAGAGGGACCCCTGGTTTGACCCAAAAAAAGGTTAATGTCAATTAAAGATACTCTCATGGAATGTGAACGGCCTTATAGTTAAAAATAGAAAGCAGTAAATTCTGGAGTATTAAAAATGGCAAATAGTGAGGTCATAATTTTGCAGGAAACTCATTTATTAAAGGAAGAATGGGCAGACATAATCGAGAAGCAAAGATGGGTGGATACATACGTTTGCATCAACAATATGTATCAAGAAGGTGGCGATATTATTTAAAAAATCAGTCAAACTAGGATAGAGAGTAAAAATGGATAAGAAAGTGAGATGGACCGTTGTAAAGGTTAGAATATATAATAAAATATACACAGTGGCAGGATATTATAGCCCGACGATCCCTCCCCCCCCACCCTACAAGCCTTGTACACACATCTATTGGAATTTCCAGCCCCAGTTGTACTGAGTGGTGACTTTAATTTAATTATCAATCCTAGAGAGGATAGCATACTGATAAAAAAAGACATTACATTTACCCAGAATGAGGGAATGACTGAAGTATTACTTCAAGGATTTGCGGCTAGTAGATGTCTGGAAAGTGAAAGGACATATGAAAGACAAATTTATCTTTCAAAACAAGAAATATGGGCATGCTTTGCGGATAGATTTCTTTCTGGTAGATAATGTCCTGATAAACAAAACCAAGAAGGGGAAGCATCTCCCAGCCCATCCGTCCGACCACTCTGCCGTCCGAATAGAGATTTTGATGGATATATCGCCCTTCAACACAAGATGGACATTGGATTGTACTATTCTAACAGACTCAAATACAGGGAGAAGCTGAGAATGGAGTCAGTAGAATTATTTACGCTAAACAGAAAAAAGACCTCTCCTGAGGTAACATGGGATGCTTATACATCTGTTTTCAGGCTGTTATCAAGGGGAAATTATTAAGCTTCGCGGCTTTCAAGCATTAGAACACGAGGAATAGATTTGATCAACTGAAAAACAAAATATAAAGCCTAGGTAAGAGATTAGCAGGGGATGTGATCCCACAAGAAGCTAATGAAATAGAGAAGGTGCGTGTAGCATTTTTCAATTGTCTCAAGTCTACGATTAAATATTATGAATGAACACTGGTTTCATCACTGGAAACAAAGGATTATCCATAGGTGGGGTGCAACTTTCTATTATATCCCGATATTTAAGTTGCATAAGTATTTCTATAACTTGTTTTTGGCCTCATGTTTGATGAGTTATTGTGGTTGTTCACTGCACCTCATCATTATGATGATCCTTCATCACAACCCACATGGTTGAGGTATAATGCTAAGGATTGAGGTAGGGCCAACTCCTTAGTATATGTGTGTTTTACTCATTCTGAAACAAGATTATAAAAAGCTGGTAATATTACTGTTTTTCCTAGTGGGCAATCCCTGGCAAACACAGGTGGCCAATCTTTTTCACCCAAGAGAATGTCGTAGAAGAGATAGAAAATTGTTTGTACGTGGTATATCCACCTCCATTTGGAGTTATAATCATATACTTGACTTGGGATACTCAGTCTCTGGTCCTATCTTTCCACCTGGACGCTGTCACTCATTGCTACTGCCACCAGAAACTCCATTAGATTCCAGTAAACTATTGTGACTTCTGCCATACTTTCCAGCATGTTCAGAGCCCTATTCAGAAGCAGAGTCCTCAATATTCATGTACATTTTTTTTTACTTTAATCCTATCCACTGTGTAATTTTCTTTTTATTATGAAGTCAGAAGCATGTTGTGAGTCCTTCTTTGGTTTCATGTACTCCTCTAATCTACACTTTGATCGTCCTCCTCTCCGAGCATCATTTCAAATTGTTTTTGAAAGGAATGAGGAGGACATGTTTCAGTATCCTGGTACCTATCAGGTTGTTTGATTCTATCACATTTGCGCAAGTAATAGAGCTTATCTGAGGGCTCCAATTGAGGAGAAACACCCAGTTGTTTAGTCCTTTCTTTATGTTTCTTATTAGCCATCTATTTATTTGACAACTGTGGTGCCGGCATCAAGTTATTCTTTTCAGAATTACCCTTAAGTCGTTTTATTAGGTTTGGATCTCGAATTATCTATCCCTATGGATGTATGGGTTTCTGCAATAATTTTTGGTGGCTCGCGCTCCTGGTGTGACGGGGTAACATTCGCGAGCTGCTGGCATACTGCCAACACTGCTGCTTTCCCTTTTATGTTACTTCATATGAATGAGGAAATTGCTCATTAGTTTCATCACCAAATCAATGACATGGATTGCCCCGTAATAATTTTTTATCTGTTTAAGCACTTGTGGAAAAACAACTAATGATGGTGAAACATGCGCTATGGTATACACTGCAACAAAGACTGTGCCCCAAGTGACGCATTCCTCCACTGGAGGAACCATCCCTAACGGCAGGCATATTAGCACATTACATGTTTTTCTTGGGGATCCATATGGAGGAAACACTGCTTCTAGCTGCTTCGTTGTTTGTACAATCCTGAACAGAATCTCATCCAGCCTGATGGGAATCTTAACCATTATTGCACTAATGGTCATTGAACTAATTCCAGGTGTTGCCAATTGTGTTTGTGCAGCTTGAAAAGCTCTTTGTCAGAACGCCATTATTGTGCGCATAATGAATTGTACTAGCCATCTATAGAATGTAATACATCTGTGTATCAAGCTCAACATCTGTAAGGTTTGCAATGTCTGGATAAGGTGTATAACAGGCTAAGACTGGCCATGTTGCTTCCTCATTACTGAGGGGGCAGAGTCTGACATTTTCTACTGCATGTGGGAGGGCACCTAGGAAACAATTCATGTGTACTTGATACCTTAATTGGATTTCTAAATCCAAATATGCTCTGTATAGGTTTGGTGCAGATACCTCAGTATATGTATGGAAATTCCCATGGTTGGCCCTTGCTGCTGTGAATGTGATCGATAAATAGAATATCACAAAGGTAACGTCCCTGCCTGTCAGGGTAAGCCTAGGTTGTAACAACATATGTGTCTGCAATGTAATGGCAGAGCCACCGGTCCTGGATTAGCCATTTAAATATTTGGAATTCAGAGGGTGCACCTCTGTGGGGTTATCCTTTTAAAGATTCTAGCTTGAACAACCTACAGCTGTAGGAAACTGGCTCTTTATATAATGGACCTAAATGAGGTACACTGTGTAATTAGTTAAGGCAGGTCCCAATTGACTGAAAGAGGCACAAATGGTATTCCAAATGCTCTCTTTTCTGGTAGTGGGGGCATGCAGTTAGCCTTATCAGAGGATAGTGCTAAGCATGTATTGCACACACGAAGGCAGTAAGTAAGACAAACACTCAATAAAGAAATCAAAAATCAATTTGTGAAATAAATACTGATTTGATATGAATTTAGGTACATGTCACACAAGCTAGTACCCAATGGCTGACTTTCCAAGCCTGCACCTCACTCTTGGTCTTGTCAAATCAGAAAGCCTGTGCACAAACCTCTGGCACCTGCTGTTGCTCAGTGCCACTGTAAACCACATTCTTGATCATCAACTCATATGGAGTTGCACCAGGTAAATGAGTCCATTCAGGTGTATTTTAATAATTTCTTTATTTTCTTTTTTTCCATAATCTTTTCTTGGTTTACATAAATGGTCCAGCCAGCCAACGTGTTTCGTTCAATAAACAATCGGAACTTCATCAGGGCATAGTATCATGTAAAAGTGCATAGTTTCCAAATGATTTGCAACATCATGATTCCAGCTGAATATGGTGGCAAGAAAGGATTCCCACGGGCCAACACGGTGCACCCCTGTCTGTTATTTGCTAAGCAACAAACTTCAATGTCTTGTTTAGGTACCAAGGTCATCGGAATTGGGTAAGTACTTTTACAATACAACATTTCACAGATATCAAAAGCTCAACCTAAGTACAATTTCTGAAGTGGTAATGTTATCCTACGGGGAAAAACATATACTGCATTCAGGCGCTTATCAGCAACTTACGAGACCCTTCTCCTGGACTTAATGTGAGTATGGGGTAAGGTCCAAGATCACACCAACAGGTCATCTTGAGAGGTTCTCGGCAATCAGGGTGCAGAGGTGTGTTTCGGTGCTGGATGCCCTGTTCACTTCAATGGGAAGAGATACGGTTGAAAAGAGGCTTGAAGCTGGGACTGAAATGCTAGTCCAGTTGGGCCCACAGAGGGGCGCAGCCCTTGAGATACTTCGGCATGTAGGGCACTGTTTGTCCACTTATCTTCGGGTTGTGGGGCTTGGGTGCAGTTGTGCTGTTGGGTGTTGGGTACAAGCTACAGGAGACCCTTGCGGTTGAGGGTGCCTGCACTGGGAGGATGCAGGGAGCGACTGTGAGTCCAGTCTAGACAAACCCAAGGATGGGCTCAGCCTTTGAAGGTCGCAGTACCACATTGGCACATACCTTCCTCGGCTTCAGGCTATGGGGCGCAGGTTGCACAGATACTTGGTGATGTCGTGCGACCGCAGGAAAATAGTTCTCTCTCTGTCGTGATTCTTCAGAAGAGTGGCAAACAGGACAGCTAGGCCACTCTTGATGTGGGTCTCACCATTCCTCAAAACCCTTGATGTACGGGTTGGTCTTCCTTAGCGTTGATGTTCAGGTTGCTGCAAGAGATCCGGTACCCTAGGTATTGGTACTGTGCAGCTCCGGCCAGTCATAGCATCTCCAAACTTGGAGGGAGGATGGTTCTGACCTGTGGGAGCTGCAGCATTGGTAAGCGTCAGGATGGTGAACTGGATCTTGCTTCTTTGGTGCCTGTGGCTGTAGGGGAGTAGCTCCTCCACTCTAAGGGAGTTCTCTGGTGAGTCCATTTTTCCATGACGGTCAGTTGCAGCAGGCAGGCTGGCAGAGTTGGCACCAAGTCAGTCATTGCTCCTCTGTTCTTGGGTCAGCAAACTTCTCCATGCTCTTCTTCGTTTGGTCCATTGTATCTTAGGTCCTGGCATCAGGGGTGCCACCTAAGTTCTGTATTTAGGGGTATTATAGGGAGTGTCCGGAAGTAGCCAATGGGCTACCTACATTTATGACTATACCCTTTATATGACTACTTCCTGTGGGAAGTGGGCATAGCCATGACCCAGGGGATTTAATTCCACCAAAATCCAAGATGGTGGTAACGTTCTAATCGTGTTCACTTCAGGTGGCGCATCTATAGGGTAGTACTAGCCTGAGGGTGAACACACCTCCTGATTAGCTAATTTTCCCACCTGTACGGGTGCCAGATGGGCTAGAAGGCCATTGCCATGGGTGGCATTTTCCCAGTCTTGGGGAAGCCAGGGTTGTAAATCATATGTGGTGGAGGCCTTTGAAAACACCTGCCTTGATATGCAAATTACCAATCATCCTGCTAGGAGGAGGTGAAAACACCTCTTGCCATAGCAGCCATTGTTTCTAACCTCAGAGTGGGCCAGAAAGATGACTGTGGTGTCAGGCTGGACATGTCCAGTTAGTCAATATACTAGAGGTCACTATGTTTTTAAGGGGTATCTCTAATGTTCCCTGTCGGTAAATGTATTAATACATCTATCACTGGAATTAGTGTGAGTTTATTAATTCAAGGTGTTTTACACCAAACATCCTAGGTTTCGTAAAGCCTGTATGTAGCTGGGCACCTCTTTTTGACCAGTGGCCAATAAAAACGTTAAGATGGCTCTCTGTTGACTTGTACAGTCAGCAATTGAACCGGCCAGCACAGGGCCATACCTGCTTATGCAGATATATCCTCACATGTAATATGATGCACTCTGCCTTGGGGCTGTAAAGCCTGCTGCAGGGGTGACCTATAAATATTATATTCCGTGTTAGAGGACAAGGCACACATGGTGTGTGCAAAGTGTTGTTTTCACTTCTCAGAGCACCTTGTCGTGTAGCCTGCAGTTGCAAGATGCATCAGGTTAGTGCTGGGTCCCTTAGAGTGGGACAACATTTGATAAAGCTGTTAGAGACCCCCCCTTAGTACCTATGCACTAGGTACCAGGGCTACCACTTACTGAAGACTTACATAGGTGCTAAACTCCTGGCCAGTTAGAGATCAATTGACCAGTTATCTTGTTTTAGGGAAAGAACACTGGTTCTGGGGACCTTATTTGCAGGAACCCAGTGCACTCCAGTCAAAGTTGTATCAAATACCAGGCAAAAAGTGGGGACCCCAGCAACAAAACACCAGTTTCTCACAACAGCCAAAAAGAGCAGTACCCTACTATGCTGAGGAGGATTTTTCCCTAGCACCATAGATGTCTCAAGTTAAGTGGTGAGTAGGGCCTTTGGAGACACAAAAAATGATTAGGGTGACCTCTGAAATAAGCACCTACGGTCGTTTGCTGGTGACACCTTGTCATATGATATATCCTATATCAATAAGACTGTGTGTTTGGACAACATAAACATAACTTTGCAGGACTGTCTACACGCACACCATCATGATATGGTGGCCTAACTCCTGGCTAGCTTACCGTGCACCCTCTGGAACTCTAAACCTCACAAGGTACTGGATGGCATGTGCAACCTCAGAACATGACATCTCTGACTCCCCAAGGAAATCATAGAAACAGATCAGTCCCTTTCATTAGTAACTCATGCATGCCGTAAGTGAGACACAAGAAATACTCAAATTAGCATTTCAATCATTCATCAAAGCATTATAATTCTTGTGCAATATACGTGTTCTGCAATAATTGATAGAAGGAAACAAAACAGATTAATGAGCATTACAAGAATGGTAAAGTAAATGAACATCTAAAACAATTTCCTGTTTCATGTATTATGTCCTTGCATATAGTTATAGTTATGCTCCTACCTAGTGAACCTACAGTGGGTGAATCTTCCAGAATGACTTAGGGCGACCAACCTTTGGAGATATTTGATCGAGGTGGCATATTGGTGTAGAGCTGGGTCCCATCCTTCTCGGGAGGTAAACATGATTCCGCTGAGCTGGAAATCCGGCATTGGGGCGACCTCAACAAGTCAGCCAAATGATCCTCTGTCTAAACAAAGGAGTGATGTCATTTATAAATTAAACTTCACCATGTTACTATGCTGAAGCCCCATCCAGGCCACGAGTATTAATTCTCTCATTACAGAACTATTACAGAGAGGCCAATAACAACCATCAACATTTTGTGCAGTGAACTTAGCCCTTGTACTGGATGTTCAAGGCTCTGATAATAAGCATACAAAGAAATGTAAATGTAAGCAAAGCCATTTCAGAGAATATTATCCCATATAGGAGCACAGGCAAATGTGTGTCTAGTATCAACGTTCAAGAAAGATGTCAACTTCACACATGTGTTAAATGGCAGTGTTCTTGCCCAGGCCAAAGTGACCCCATAACAGTCGTTTAGATAGCAGCTCATATATCCTACATGCATTTTCCCAGAGGATGGCATTATTGCTTGAGCCACGCTAGCAATGGAGAGCTAGGGCTTTCTCACCCTGGGACTTTGAGGAATGATATGAACCTTTGAGGAATATGAAGAATTATATGAACCTCTGAGGCCTGTGAGTAACAGTATGAACCTTGGTAGTTGAGACTAGAGTGCAAAGGGGAGTCATGCACCTTGTTGAAAGCTACTGATTGATCAAGGCAGAAAGGAAAATCTGTGTTGCTCGTTTTTGCTTTATGGTAACTTTCCATATCAGGTAAAAGCCCTTTTGGGATGGATCTAGTATTGTACATGCACCGAGCACAGTACTGATGCTACCAGAAAAATAAGTAGGTGGCAAAATAAAATGCTAAGCTTCGAGTACTGACAGGCTTAAAAAAGATAAGTTTTACAAATGGGAGAAAAAATAATTGATTAGAAAATACTCTGCATCGTGTCATGTTCATTGGCCTTTTAATAATGCAAAGGTCAAACATGCAATTTCAATAATGAAAATAAAAGTTGCTATTAAAATTCTCTAAATCTATAAATTGAGGAAATGCATCTCTAGGTATGGGATGCTAGGATTGCAAAATGCAAAACTTTCTAAATTATATTTTAAAATCGAATATTTTGATTTAGTTTATTCTAGAATCCATATTTTTCGCATTTTATAATGCCTATGCCTATGTAAGAACAATGAGCCGAGAACGGACAATTTACATTTCTTATTCATAGGGACACTCACTATTTACCTCAACATCGTTGTAATTTATTTGTTCCACCAAGTATAGTTAATGACTGTTGTTCATTTCCACCGAAATAGATTTCTGGAGCATAGGAATATCTATCACAGCGGGATACTGAGATTCTTGCAAACAAGGTCCCATGTTGGTAATATATACAGAGTAGTTAGTGTTTATGGCTCTAGGTGGCTGTAGTGTTTCCAATTTATTATTTTAATAGGAGTAAAGTGTCATTTGATTGTGAGTGTTCAGAGCAGAATGCACTGAACCAATTAATGTAATGTTAAGCATTGTTTTTTTCTGAGCATAGCCGGGGAAAACAAAAAGAACGCGTTGTCATGTTAATGTAATATTATGTGCAGGCATTCATTTGTTCATGGGAAATTAGATAAAACAGAAACCGACTACAATTGCATGAAGGACTGATATTCTAAGGACAGAGGTGAAAATGAAGTTACTATATTTTTAAAAATATTCCGCCTGACATTTCATCTCCAGTAACTTTGCTCTGGGATTAGTATATATATAAGGCCTGATTTATATGTTGGCGGTAAGCATTCACCATTGCAATGGCGGGAATGTATGCTTTCCACCATCATAATGGTCCCAGTTGCGGACGGTGGTGGGAGTAGCTGCCGGGCGGTGATGTGGGGAGGGGCAGGGTCGGGGGTAGTAAACTATGGATTACGGAGGATTACTGGTAAGTAAACATATAAATAAATAAAATGAATTTCGTTGCACGCACTGCATCCCCAAATGCGATGAAGTGCATGCAACAAAATTTATTTTTATTTATTCATATGTCTATTTACCTGTAATCCTCCATAATCCTTAGTTTACTACCCCCATCCCTGCCCCTCCCCACGTCACCGCCTGGCAGCTACTCCCACCACTGACCACAACTGAATGGTACACTTGCTGAATTTAGATGCAGGCAGACCATAGTTTCTCTATCGCCGCTGTGGCCAACTTCTCCAATGGCCAACAGAGTAAGTGCCATCTGAGATATGGCTATATGCCTGCCTGTCCAAATTAAATTGTCAGTCACACATCTGTTTTTTTAGTGCCCATCACGGCCAGGAAAACCCTGGCAGTAAGGGGCAGTAAAAATGCCCGCCTCGCCATAGATGACTCTCATGACACAAGGGGCATTGTTTTTTTTTTTAATTCAAAGACAAAACCCCACTTTTCGATGGAACTATAAGGAAAAGTTCCAATACTTTGGCAGGAACCACCTTGATGTCAATTCCCGGCAATGGTTGGGTGACAGATATTTCAAAATTTGGCAGGCGGTTATTCCTAAAAATATGTGCTTACTATTTAGGTGTAAAGTGTGTGCTCTTCCTTCTAAACATAGGTAAATTAGCATATATATAATTGCCACATTTAATTTACTTATACAACCCTAGTATATGCTACTACATGTACCTAGTTCCTGTAAATTAAATGCTTCAAGTGGGCTGCAGCATACTATATAACCCACTACAGAAGTACTGTAAAACAGGTCTCCAGGCCTGGCACTGCAGCCTATGTGGGCAGTTTTAAATTGCCATTTCGACCTTTCACAATAAACCTCTAACCAAGCTTAAACCTTCCTTTTTAACACCTATAAGTTACCCCTTTGTTAGGCATTCAATGCCCACAGGCAGGGAGCATGGTATTTAAATAGTAGGATGTGCATAGTTCTTGTTTTACATATCCTGGCAATGAAAAACATCCAAAGTTGTTATTCACTGTGGGAAGACTAGCCCTCCCACAGAAAACAATAGACAACATTATATGGTATAGTGTTGTCTATTGTTTTCTGTATACCAATTCATAATGTTTAATTTCGATTTTGGAGGCACAATAAAAATCATTCAAGTACTTATTTTAATAGTAATTTCAAATCAAATTTAGGGGCCGATCACAATGTTGTTGGGAAGGGCTCCGAATGTGATTCGGAATCTCAGAATCCAATACGGAAGTTATATTTCTGACCAAATCGTACACCTTTTCAACCAACTTATTCCGATGCCCGAAAACCGTCGGGCTGTACCATCTGGTTACAAAAGGCATGCAGTGCCGTATGGTACAGCTCAATGGACACTATTTCCGAGCAAACGATTATGAGGACTAATTCGGACATCCGTACCGATATGGTCTTCCCGAAACAGCTGTTGTAATATGACTTTGGGGGCCCATTTCAGGGTCCCCTTCACCCTGAGGCCACCGGTTGGGCACCGTGGGGGTACCCAAGGGACCCCTCTTTCTAAGCATGCACAATGTGGTTTCATAATTTCTAATCATGCACCATGGCGTGCCCGCCACAGACAGCAAGATTTTTCCCAATCACCTTTTTTCAATAGGAGCCTGTGTTCTCGTTTGGAATACAGGTTCCATTTGAAGTCAATGCAAATCCGACCGAACGATGCTGGGAAGCATCGTAATCGGTCAGTCGTTGACTGGCAGAAAATGATTCGGTCGAAAGCGTTCCAAAACCGATTTTGTCAAAGAAAGTTTCCAATGACATCGTAATCACTACCTTAAGGGTTAAGTTTAGGGGTGGGCGGACAACTCCGTTCCGCCCACGGAATGTGCGGAGATTTGCCCCTACCACCTTTCGTAATGTAGGTGGAGAAACGAGGCAAATCTCCGCACACTCCGGGGCGTAACGGAAGTTGGCCGCCCGCCTCCTGCCAGCCTCCCGCCCACCTCCCGCCAGCCTTTCACCCGCCTCCCGCCTGCAGTATTAAATTACATTACAAAGCCTAAAATAACATTTAAAAGAAAATGTACCTTATCGCCGGCGCATCCTTGTCCATCGCGCCTTCTCCTGGGAACTGCGCGGGAGCCTGCGTATGCGCATTCCTATCTACTACAGATATGAATCAGATGTACTTCAAGCACACCTTGAACCCCTTGCTGTTCCTGAGCAGCCTGTGAAGAGGCAGTATGGTAGAGAATAATTTAGGTCAGACCCTTTGTGCTTTGGTACCTCATTTGGTGTTTAATAAAAATTCTGTAATTTAAGAACTATTTAAACTGCACATACAAGAAGCTAGATTGAAGGCAGGTGGGCAATGACGAAAGGTGAAATGAGCTGCTTGAAGGTCAAACAGATAATTCTGGCCTATGGCTACATGTCTGAATGTTACAGATATGTTACCATTTATTATCCTTTTCCGTGAAATTTTTAAAACTAACCTTGAGAAGGTTACAATATCTTATAGAGATTTGTTATGATGATAAATGATCATGAGACAACTCGTGTTCCTGTTTATAGTACAGTTTTAGGATCACTAAAATGAGTTTGTTTTTTGATATAGAAAAACAAATATAGCATGGTTGTTCCTGTCTAATATTGGTATATAATGCTGTAAAACACATGTGATGGCTAAAACCTAATGGATCTTACCTGCATCTTCCTGCAGTAGGGTGCTTCTATATTCTGGTTTATTTTGGGAAGTGTAAGACAAAAAGTGAATATGTTGGTAAAAAACTTCCATAGCCACTAAGCCACGGAATATGAGGTCATATGCTAACCAGGTGGTATACAACAAGAGGGTGTTTTAGGTTATGTGAATGGTGAGTAAAATAATTGAACAGTAAACATACTTGAGAGAATTATGACATTAAACAAGAACCAGACTAGCTATTTAAAAATATGCATATTTACATTAGTGGACATTAGTGAGATCTGGGGATCTATAGGTGAGTAGACAAGGTCAAAGTGAGACAAAATAGCAATATAACATGATATGTTTTTAGGGTTAATTTGAAAGTTGTAAGAGGAGAGATAGACAGTAATTCAGCAGGTAGACCATTCTAGTGGTAGGGCCAAAGCAGCTAGAATGAGCAAACATTTAAGATAACGCAGGTCGCCTGGTGGAAGCAAGTACGTTTTGGCGGAAGAACGAATGCTCCATTTCAGGACATAAGTGTTCAGCCTTTATATTTGGTAGTTAGAAGGTATACTGTGTATGACTTTGCATTAAAAAATTTGTAGTTGTATAAAGCCCTGCTCTTTTTGCTGAAAGACGGCTCATTTGGTGATGATAGTGGCTTGTATGTGTGAGCCTGGGAAGGTTTTAGAGAGATCTTAGGGGTCATCAGGATGCCGGGAGGACTTTGCCCGCCCACCATCCTCACGTGGATTTTGGCCACCCGCCATAAGGGCGGGGGTCCCGTGGTGGGGATTAGGATGCATCCGCCACAGTGGCGGGCGCATCCCTCATTTTTAACATTGTGGCGGGCGGTGCTCTGCCCCTTGTGGCTAACATTAGTAATTTTGTTTTCTAGTGGAAGAAGGGATTCTTAAGTCTGGCCACAGAGTAGGCTATTGCAGTACAAGCACAGAGAATATTACTACATATAATGAGGTGTGGGACCAATTATGCTAACATTGAGTACTTGGTGTCAGGCAGTGGTAGCAGTAGATGTAATAAAAAATTCCTAACTCATTGTGTGAGTACGCTGAGATTTCGCATGGTATTTGTAGGTGTTAAAGTATAAGAATGAATAGCTTTCCCCGTTGCCGAATCCGCTTTACATGCATGTCGTTTTTAAAAAAATAAAACAATCAGTGCCTGCTTTTTACTGAAGTACTATAGTTTAAGTGCTAAAATAAAACATGATATCGGCCAGTTTTCTCTAAATAACAAAAACATAATTTTAATACCTATCAGAGAAAAGAGTCAAATGTACCCCCAGTGATGCAATCATAAGTGTCTCTGCTAACAGCTTTTCAACTGGACCAGATGTAAAGAAACTACAATGTAGTAAAAAATACTCTGCAATAAATTCCGTAATGACAAGGAAATAGCTAGCTCATACTGTAGAAAATGCATTGTACTCTGTTAATGAAAAAATGTTTTGCGAACAAATCCATGAAGATAATGGATAAACCCTTACTTAAATGAGAATGTTGTATTAACAGATTTATACTTTGGAAAAATCGGAGGTTTGTTGGAAATCTGCATGACAATGAGGAAGAACTGCAATGAGTAGATTGATATATAAATAGGTATGCAGCCCTTTTCTCTAGCATCTTGGACTACTCTATCTTCTTCTGTCGAGCTAAACCTGCTCACTTGGGACTCTACGGTCTGCTCTATTTTTTGATTTGACAGTATCTTTTTGACTTTCAAACTCTCTAACTAAACTCACTGCACTTGCTGATTCTACAGACAATCTCTAAACAACTTAGTGTCAAAATCACATAGGTGAGCCTTTCTTTTTCGCTTGGTGTCTACTTCTTCTCGTGCCACCTATCTGTAAAACCTGTCACTATGGCTCTTTATAGTGATCAAAATCAGAATTTCGAACCTGAAAGTGTCACCGTAAATACTTAAAGAGCATCTCTTCTTCCCCTTTTAATAAATAACACCATATATAACAGCGCTGGCTTAATGAAATTGGAGTTTCTTTCACCTCACCTTTTTTCACCTTTCTTTTCTCGTTTTTTTACAACACTTCATTCACTTTGGGGTCAAAGGTCAGTCTCTGGTAACCTTTTACTAAATATATAAATGCAATTTTGATTTTTTACAGCCTTGAAAAAGCCCTTGCGCGACACGCCAAAGGGGCGAAACACGTGTCGGCTGTTCATGTTTTAACTAGCAAATCAAAAGGGAGAGAGAGGACTAGGTAAGCCAGTCCGGGTCCCCTGGTTATATGTAGAGATATCAATTTAGGACTAGCTATGTTGTGTTAGAGGAAACTCAGAAGGTATATCTGTAGGCAAACCCTTAGGTTTGGTCATGAAGCCCTCACACACCAACCTAGTTGGTGTCATGCTTCATCATCGGGCCCACCACAGTGACACCGAATGTGTCCCGGGTGTGCTGCGACTCCAGATTACTGAGGAGCTGGTATTCTTACTGAGTGTGCAGTGCTGGTGAGAATGAAGGTGAAAGGTTTAAAAGCTATACAGGTGGTCCCAGTTCCCGAGGGTAAGAGGTAAATTTAATACCTGGGCCCCTGTTAGCAAGATAAAAAGGCTGTGGACGATGTGGAGTATATTAGGGGCTCCTACGTCCTCGTGGTCTACATGTTTCAGCCAGGCCTTTTGATTAAAACTGGCTTTCCTCAGGACCAAAATGAGTATGTGTGGGTGATAATAAACTATATTAAGTGAAAGTGTGTGGTAAAAAAGTGTTGCACTCGCTAAGGTGCTGTACGTGTAAGAGGGGGATTCCCTCTGCTTTACTGTACATAGAACACAAAGACAGTACAGACATACAAAGAGAGTCATTGAGAATGGTATTAACCAAAACACAACAAATAGCCGACTTCTGGTGTGCGTGAGCGACCTAGAGCGGCAAGTAACTTTGCCATGAGTGTGCCATGGCTAAGGTGAACTATGGCGGTAAAATATTAAACGCAGTGGCAGTGGTGGGCTACACAGCGAAACAGGCATAGCGTGAGGTACAGGTAAGTATGGTACATAATTCCTCACACTTGCTACTTGCTGTTAAAGCCTCATGGGTCACTTGGCAGGGAGGGAAAGAAGACCCTAAATGTTTGTAGAGGATTACAGTTAGGATAATACCTGTGGAGAGAAATTGTTGCTTACCCAGAGCGTTGTGCAGAGATCAAGCTTACTCACGGTATTTCCGATCAGCGGTTCCTGCGACCTATCGTCCTGCTCCAGTGTCCCGAGTGAGCTTTGCAAGAGTCAGGTATGGGCTTAAATAGCCGGTTCGATTGGTATCACCTGGAGAGGGGAGAGGGTGCGGTCGCGTTTCCTTTTTAGAGCGCGGGCGCTGGGAGCTAGCGGTCTACACGGTGCGCATGCGCGATGTGAGGTTTCCAGCGCATGCGCGGTAGAGGTGTGTGCGAGCGCTATGTATTCGCGCATGCGCCATGGTACCAGGACTAGGTTAGCATTGGTAGTGGCATGTGCGCGCAAGTGCGTGCGCAACTGGGGGGAAAAAGGAAAAAAGGAAAAAAGGCCCGTGTGGGTCCCTTAAGGTTTAAAAAGCAACAACAGCGATTGCAAGGTATATAGGCAAAAAAGGCAATTACAGAGTAGGGACAGACCACGAGTCTGAGCGCAGACAGGGATACTGACCAATATTTTTACATAGGAGTGTTTATCTCGCTAGAGCATTCCACGGGATGGAGTCATTGAGCCCCTCTATATGGGTAGAAAGGCGATAAATCCAGCGTTGCTCTTTGGTGAGCAGAGTCTTCTCATCACAACATGAAAGTGCGAATTGTTCGATGACCGTCCAGGTGAAATCATTCGGGGTGTGATTTTGCACGATGAAGTGCTGGGTCAGTTTGCTGATGTTTTTACCACAGCGCATGGTGCTCCTGTGTTCAGTCATCCTGGTTCTAACCTTCCTGGTCGTCATGCCTATGTATCTCAAGCCACAGCGACAGGTGATTAGGTATACTAGGTTAGATGAATTACAGTTCGTAAATTGTCGTTGTGTCCAGGTTTTTCCATCTTCCAACGACAATGTTTTGGAAGGGGTAGTCAGGTGGCAGACGCTGCAGTTGTAACACGGTTGGTGGCCTGTTAGTTCTGGTAGGCCCCAAGTGTTTAAAATTGTCTGGCCGGTTTGTTGTGTTTTTCTGGGTCTCGTGGTTACCAGCTGATCCTTCAGATTTTGTGCTCTTTTGTATGCAAAGCGGGGGAGGTCCCAGTTCCTCGCGCCTGAATTGATGATCTTCCAATTTTTGCGAATTATGCTGGAGACCTGGTTGGAGGCGGTGTTATAGGTGGTGACACATGTCATGATGGGTGTTTCTGGTGGTTTGACCACGGTTTCAAGAAGGGCCTCCCTGTTCTGGTTGCGTGCTCGTTTACAGGATTTTGTGATGATTCTGGATGGGTAGCCACGGTCTTCCAACTTGTGGACCAAGGCTTTGGACTGGTGTTTGAAGTCATGGAGGTTGCTGCAGTTCCGGCGAATGCGCAGGAACTGTCCAAATGGCAGATTCTCTCTCAGAGGTCTGGGGTGGAAACTGTCAAAGCGCAACAACGAGTTCCTGGAAGTCGGTTTGTAATGAGTCGTTGTGGTCAGACCCCCCTGATCAGCTTTTATGTTGAGGTCCAGGAACGCTAGTTCAGTTGGACTGCTAGTGCAGGTGAACTTTAGAAAGGGATCAAGGCTATTGATCCAGGTGAGAAAATCTTTCAGTGTCTCCTCATTGCCTTCCCAGACAATGAGGATATCGTCAATATATCGACGCCAAATTGTTATATTTGCTGAGTAGGGGTTCGTGGGGGCTTCGATGTTTGTCTGCTCAAAGTGGTGGACATATAGAAGGTACTCCATGATGTCTTGATGGAGATTGACTGGCAACATCGCACACCCCGTCACTTCATCTTGGATTGCGCCACGTTGGCATTAAAAGAGAACTATTTCCAATACGAGGACACATTCTTCTTACAAACGAATGGTACCTCGATGGGCAGTGTCTTTGCGCCGAGCGTGGCGGGGCTATATGTCCACCACTTTGAGCAGACAAACATCGAAGCCCCCACGAACCCCTACTCAGCAAATATAACAATTTGGCGTCGATATATTGACGATATCCTCATTGTCTGGGAAGGCAATGAGGAGACACTGAAAGATTTTCTCACCTGGATCAATAGCCTTGATCCCTTTCTAAAGTTCACCTGCACTAGCAGTCCAACTGAACTAGCGTTCCTGGACCTCAACATAAAAGCTGATCAGGGGGGTCTGACCACAACGACTCATTACAAACCGACTTCCAGGAACTCGTTGTTGCGCTTTGACAGTTTCCACCCCAGACCTCTGAGAGAGAATCTGCCATTTGGACAGTTCCTGCGCATTCGCCGGAACTGCAGCAACCTCCATGACTTCAAACACCAGTCCAAAGCCTTGGTCCACAAGTTGGAAGACCGTGGCTACCCATCCAGAATCATCACAAAATCCTGTAAACGAGCACGCAACCAGAACAGGGAGGCCCTTCTTGAAACCGTGGTCAGACCACCAGAAACACCCATCATGACATGTGTCACCACCTATAACACCGCCTCCAACCAGGTCTCCAGCATAATTCGCAAAAATTGGAAGATCATCAATTCAGGCGCGAGGAACTGGGACCTCCCCCGCTTTGCATACAAAAGAGCACAAAATCTGAAGGATCAGCTGGTAACCACGAGACCCAGAAAAACACAACAAACCGGCCAGACAATTTTAAACACTTGGGGCCTACCAGAACTAACAGGCCACCAACCGTGTTACAACTGCAGCGTCTGCCACCTGACTACCCCTTCCAAAACATTGTCGTTGGAAGATGGAAAAACCTGGACACAACGACAATTTACGAACTGTAATTCATCTAACCTAGTATACCTAATCACCTGTCGCTGTGGCTTGAGATACATAGGCATGACGACCAGGAAGGTTAGAACCAGGATGACTGAACACAGGAGCACCATGCGCTGTGGTAAAAACATCAGCAAACTGACCCAGCACTTCATCGTGCAAAATCACACCCCGAATGATTTCACCTGGACGGTCATCGAACAATTCGCACTTTCATGTTGTGATGAGAAGACTCTGCTCACCAAAGAGCAACGCTGGATTTATCGCCTTTCTACCCATATAGAGGGGCTCAATGACTCCATCCCGTGGAATGCTCTAGCGAGATAAACACTCCTATGTAAAAATATTGGTCAGTATCCCTGTCTGCGCTCAGACTCGTGGTCTGTCCCTACTCTGTAATTGCCTTTTTTGCCTATATACCTTGCAATCGCTGTTGTTGCTTTTTAAACCTTAAGGGACCCACACGGGCCTTTTTTCCTTTTTTCCTTTTTCCCCCCAGTTGCGCACGCACTTGCGCGCACATGCCACTACCAATGCTAACCTAGTCCTGGTACCATGGCGCATGCGCGAATACATAGCGCTCGCACACACCTCTACCGCGCATGCGCTGGAAACCTCACATCGCGCATGCGCACCGTGTAGACCGCTAGCTCCCAGCGCCCGCGCTCTAAAAAGGAAACGCGACCGCACCCTCTCCCCTCTCCAGGTGATACCAATCGAACCGGCTATTTAAGCCCATACCTGACTCTTGCAAAGCTCACTCGGGACACTGGAGCAGGACGATAGGTCGCAGGAACCGCTGATCGGAAATACCGTGAGTAAGCTTGATCTCTGCACAACGCTCTGGGTAAGCAACAATTTCTCTCCACAGGTATTATCCTAACTGTAATCCTCTACAAACATTTAGGGTCTTCTTTCCCTCCCTGCCAAGTGACCCATGAGGCTTTAACAGCAAGTAGCAAGTGTGAGGAATTATGTACCATACTTACCTGTACCTCACGCTATGCCTGTTTCGCTGTGTAGCCCACCACTGCCACTGCGTTTAATATTTTACCGCCATAGTTCACCTTAGCCATGGCACACTCATGGCAAAGTTACTTGCCGCTCTAGGTCGCTCACGCACACCAGAAGTCGGCTATTTGTTGTGTTTTGGTTAATACCATTCTCAATGACTCTCTTTGTATGTCTGTACTGTCTTTGTGTTCTATGTACAGTAAAGCAGAGGGAATCCCCCTCTTACACGTACAGCACCTTAGCGAGTGCAACACTTTTTTACCACACACTTTCACTTAATATAGTTTATTATCACCCACACATACTCATTTTGGTCCTGAGGAAAGCCAGTTTTAATCAAAAGGCCTGGCTGAAACATGTAGACCACGAGGACGTAGGAGCCCCTAATATACTCCACATCGTCCACAGCCTTTTTATCTTGCTAACAGGGGCCCAGGTATTAAATTTACCTCTTACCCTCGGGAACTGGGACCACCTGTATAGCTTTTAAACCTTTCACCTTCATTCTCACCAGCACTGCACACTCAGTAAGAATACCAGCTCCTCAGTAATCTGGAGTCGCAGCACACCCGGGACACATTCGGTGTCACTGTGGTGGGCCCGATGATGAAGCATGACACCAACTAGGTTGGTGTGTGAGGGCTTCATGACCAAACCTAAGGGTTTGCCTACAGATATACCTTCTGAGTTTCCTCTAACACAACATAGCTAGTCCTAAATTGATATCTCTACATGTTTTAACTAGAACAATAAAGATCTCCTTTCTATATAAAAAAATGGACTTTTTTGACTCAATCTATACGAATAAGGATTCAGCCTGATGATACATCGAAATGTTGGAAGCACACTCACCTTCCCTTTAAAAATTACCCGAAAGTGCAGTAGAGGAATAGCAATTCAGATACAGAATAGCACAGTATTGCCACATCTATGACTCTACTAGAGACTGGGAACTTAATTTAGAGGGCAGTAAGAAAAAAACCTTTAAAATAATTCCATGACTCACAACAACATGACATGTATTTGTTAAGTGCATGTTCACCCAAGGATATCTTGCCCCTGAATAACAGATGTTTATTGTCATCCAACACAATAGTACTCATTTTATTGACCTCAAAAGGATGAAAGACTCTGTGGACTCACCTTGATTTGAACCAGTGACCATGAGGTCAGACATAGGCCCCTACAGTGGATGCATTAGTCCAATAAGCCAGCTTACTACACCATGTATACTATTTGCTTCCCCTACGCCCACCTCAACACCCCCATTGAGTAGGGCACTGTGCTGCCATCATTGCGGCCCTCGGGCACCCCACAAACCATGGATTTGTGGCCCCAAATGTTTGTGAGTACCCATGGTCTAAGGGGTAGGAGCAATTTTTCCCCAGTGCACACGTCAATGAATCGACACCTCCTAAGGTCCAATCCCTACAGAATTCTCACCAACACTCAACACTTTTCAGTAAATCCTGTCTCATTTGACTGTAAGCCTTCCCAGAGTCCTGTTTTCAAATACAAGTTACTCCATCGGATGGGCGCTGCTCTCTGTCCTTTCAACTTAAAATGTCCATGCCTTAGTAGCCCTTTGTGTCTCGGCAGGCTGAATGAAAATCATGCTATACTAAAATGGACCTTTTCTCCTAGTAAACTCGGCCCTGTTTCTTGGCGTGCAACATGCTGCTGCTCTTTACATTTTTCATACACTTCAGCCCACTTACTGATCTTTTCTATTCATTGAATGACAAATACAACTGGTCAAAACTACACTATTCTCTGAGTAATTGTTATTGGTCCCCAAACAAATGTTGTAGCAAAGCTTAGACTATGGTTGTGTGACTGAAACACTGACTCATTCACACCACAATGCACTGCCCTTTAGAGTTGTGAACACTCAATATCACTATCTTTAAATGTTATTGTGCAGATGCTCCCATCCCCAGATATCATGTCACTCCTAGTGACAACTTCACTATTTTTAATACTGTTTTTACACCCCTCCAATCACAGTTGAGTATTGCATCTGCCTGCAACGGACTTTATTTTCTGTCAGAGATACTGAAACAAGTGCATCAGGGCATGTAGTTGCTATTTACAGACTCACAACAATGACATGACAGAAGCAAAGTGTTGGACCTGTCAGCCTTTTGCCTCCCATTTTTACCTTACATTTTGTTGGATTTAGGACGCTGGTCGCCTCACCACTGCTAAACAGTGCTGAGTTGCATGTGCTCTCCCCTAAAACAATGAGACGCTGGCATATCTGCCACCAGCCTGTGCTATCGCAGTAAGGCTTCACCCTCCATCGGCTAACATTGGGAACCCCCATTTATGGGAGAATTTCTGACAGGGACCTAATAAGTCTATCATGTTTGGTCTTGTTGGACTCGAGCGGGGAACCCTTTCCAAAGATATATGGGGTTTGGGCCCTGCTACTTTAGAAATCCCACTTTTAGAAAGTGGACCTTTTCCTTCATACACTTAGTCTGGGCACTGTAGGCTCCCCCCTCCCCTCTGCATACTGATAGTCTGCCTGGGTTGGGAGGTGGGAGTGGTGAGTCACACCTTCTCCCCTTGGATGGGCTGCGATGGGGTACCCACTGTAGCCTTAACAGCCTGTCTCTCGTCACTGTGACAGCCAGGTCAGGGAAGGCAGGGAACATCCCTGAACTCCCTGGACTCTTCCAGAATCCCCTGCCCCAGACCCTTCCAGAGACTTCCACCACTTTCGAGTAACTGGACGGTAGAATATATAAGGAAGGGTTCTGGCCTCACTTCTTTGTTACACTGCAGGACCACGATGAAACTCTGCTGGAGTACAGACTGCTGCGCCAGGAGGATTGCCACTCTGCTGGTGCTGACTGTTCCTAGGAACTGCTGCCCTGTGGTTGGTGAGCTGCCCTACTGCCTGCTGATCTGACCCTGCCAAGACGAGACTGAAGCAACACCTCCAGAGTGTCTCCACAACCTCTATAATGACTAATCCCCTGTGCCCTGAAATCTCAGGGACAGTAAAAGCACCAAGGACTGTCCCTGCAGCTGCAGAACGGAGCAACAACGACACTAGCATGACCTGTAACCTTTCCAAGAATCGCCCTGCAATTCTGTGCCTGCTCTTCATATCATTGGCCCTGTGATGCTAATTCCCTGAATTCCCTCTGCAAAAGTGGGTGCAAGGATTCACCACTACCTGAGGACGCACCCTGCTTACGGCGGACTTAGCCTGCAAGGTCAGTGAGCACAGAGCGTGCCTGAGGCTGTGCCTAACGTGGGTCTTCCACCCTAACCAAAACAGCCCCTGAAATCACCGCTGCCACAGGGTCTGAGCGCTCTGTGTAGTGCTGAGAAGCGCAGCGATGTGCGGCAGGAAGCACTGCCTCCGCCCCAGACCTGAAGGCAACGTGAAGCGCTGTGCGGAAGTAGCGCTGTGTGACCGTGGCCCACGTACTGAGGAAAGCAGCGCTGTATATGCACTAACACGGGCATTGCAGCGATATTCAAATTTGCCACCCTGTAATCACCGCCGCAACCCGGGAACTTCGGGTGCCTCAGGAATCCCGAGCTCAGCTTCTCTGACGTTAGAAGAGGAGCCGCGCTGGGATTGGTGCCTGTGGGGATCATTGCCCAGCAACAAGGGACTCGTTCTGGAGCGAGGCTGAGTGGCCAATCAGGAAGGATTGCCTCGCTCCTCACCCGTGCAGCACCAGCGAGCAACCCGGAGTGCTGGGGAGGCCCGCACCGACATCTACTACCCGTCATTCAGGTAATGCTTCCAGGGCGCACCCAATTGCCTTGAGCGGGACTGCGGAGGCTAGTTCTATTTAATTGCAGGCCGGGCCAGGGTCTCGAACTTGCTTCACTCTGTGGCCTTTATCGCGAGTCTGCTGTGGGGAACCGTCTGCATTGCATTGCGGGCTGGCCGGACTGTTGTTCCTGTTTGGGGGCATTCTCTTTAAACACCGGAGACTGCCGCAGTTACTAGCTGACTGATGGGGACTGCCGCAATTAGTAGCCGACCGCGGGGTACTGTACTACCCGCCCCTGGGCCTTTCAAGTTTCAACCAGTACACCTGGGCATTTTTTTTAGTTAGTGACTCTGCACCCTTTTTTGGCCCCCCTCATTGCTAAAAACACACTGCCATCAACCCCATAAGTGCATAGGGGTGACCCGCACTTTTACCGCTACGATTAGGGCAAAGAGTGCCACGCCCTTCCTAACGTCTTGATCTGGGCATTGTTGGCACAAACCTGCCGAAGACCTTTACTTCTTTTTGGGAGTCATTAACTGTGTACACAGACATGGGCTGGTGACTATTGATGACTATGGTTGGAAATACTGGGACCCCAAGCTCATTTCTCGTGACAACCTATTGTACTTGAGGAACTGTTTTCTTTTCTCCTGAATGAAGAATACTGTTGTCCATTTTCCAAAGACACTATGCTGACCCCTTTTTGATCAACATAGATATATATCAGTGGAATCTACCATTTTGGGTATCTTTCATAATTTCTAGATAAAGATATTTTTATTTTTGCATAAAACCGGTGTGCTGTCCTTTTGTGTGTGTGATTTACTGGGTTATTGTTGAAGGGTGTTGACAAATACTTTACACATTGCCTCTGAAGTTAAGCCTTCCTACATTGCGCCAAGCTACCCTGTCGGAAGCGGTGGTCCCTACTTGGACTAGAGATCTCGATTCTAACACAAAGCCATCAAGGAATCAAACTAAGAGCCTTGTCAACATTGAGTTTGACCATTTTCCCTAGCACTTGATGGTGTTCTGGGTAAAATCCACCCACATCCACATAGAAGAATAGGAGCCAACCTGGAAGTGCTGGCCAAGTTTGAGCAAGAAGTATCCTCAACTGATCACAACTACCACTACTTCTATCATCTCCCTGATGTTAGCAAATTGTATTAATTTTTGTAATGTACAGAGAACTGAAGAATAAATGATGAGTGTGTTTATGTCACACAAATACAGCAATATCTCGACAATATAGAAAGGGCTTAAGACACACTCCTACTTCTTTTGAATGCTCCTGAGAGCATACTTTGAGCAAACTCTAAAATTCTGACAGGCACAAATTGCAGGGCACAAGTTGTACTCAAATATTAGTGAATTCCAAAAGGTAAAATTAAAATGCCAGACACCCTGGGCAACCAACCTAATTTAGTCCTGAGCCTGAATCATGATTACTTGATATTAATGGAGCCGGCAGTAAAAACTACAGTCAAGGTTGATTTGGAGTTTCCATTAAAAGGCTGTTTGTTTGGTTCAGTAATTCAATTTCGTGATAGTACAGTAAGCAGGGAACTGCACTTTTTCCATGTAGTGATAGAGTTCAACATTTTACAGTTAAAAAAAGTAAATGTCAAATTACCTGAGGAGTATAACCTAGCATTTAGCTTTATATTGTGCAGCAGCGTAATTTTAGCTCCACCCTTCCATGTCATAAATAAATAATATGCATGTGTACTTATCGCTACATATTTGTGTGTTCTAGCATTATTAATGGAAAGTGTTACACTTAAATTCAATACAGAAGTGCATTCATTGTAGAACAAGGAATCATGCTGTTTCAAAATTATCCATGAGGGTACACAATATATTAGGGTGCATGTAGAATTGGCATGGCCTGGCCTATAAGTTCCTAGTACATAATAGGGCAGTGGGATAAAAAAAATGTTAAGTGGCTAGTACATAATAGGGCACAGCAGTTTAGAGGCCAGCAACATTTTCTGCACTTGCATGTGTGCACTGCTGATAGCCTGATATAATTTTAACAGCAGACCTGTGTTGAAGCATTGCTTTTAAATGTAAATTGTGCCCAATATCGTCTTTGGGGGTATGGGCACTTAAAAAGTAATAAACTACCATATTTTGGCATTTTAGGTACTCACATACTCCCCCAGGTGTCTAAGCAATGGGGATAGAGAAATTGCACATTTCATTTTGCCCATTGTAGTAAAGTGCCTCCCAAAGTCGAATTTGGTACTAGAAGCACTGTGGTGTGAGGATCTACACTAGTTTTGCATATTTGGGACCCCCAAAGTCTCTGCTAGGTGACCCAGGGGAGGGGGTAGAGGGGTCATTTAACTATAAGCAGGGCTCGTATAAAACATGTTTGATATGCCCTGATGATGGAGAAATTGTACATTTTAGTTTCCCTATAATAGATTCTAACCCCGTAGAATAACATGGCAATAGTTTATGAATGCATAACTATCACTAGGAACGAACAAAATATAATTGAAGGACTTAGGAGAATGGTATTGATACATCCAACAATATGCTACTGTTGAATTTATCCTAAATTATACAGAAAATAAGTCATAAGACTTTCTAGTCTGTAAGCCAAAATTCAGCCTTCCTGTGGTCTCCCTAGAGTTAACAGGATTAGCCAGGCTTCTTTGATGAAGTGATAAGTGGCTCTGATAGATGCTGTCTGTTGAAGAGAGCTCTGCTACAGAGGAATGCCAGAGCAGAGGGAGGGAGTCCTAAAGCATGAGCTTCGAAGGATGAATAGGACCGGTAGAGAATTCCAGGTCCATCTATCCTCAGCCTCTCGGACGCAGCCAGATGGCAGGCTTAAGGGAGGAATTTGAAGATGATAGGGGGAGAACAGCTACGGAAATGAGCCATACTGGAGGTTGGTTTAACTAATTTTTGTCCCTCTGCTGAGATTTCAGCAATACTGATTTTTGGGAAATAGTGCTTTCTGGGAGAAGATTATGTCACACTTTAAGATAAAGTGGTCATGCTCAGTGGTGTTGCCCTGCACCTCATTGGAAAGGAATTCATCCCTGCTTGACCCCAGAGAACACTGAATGCATTTGTGAGAGGATCAGAGCTGCTCAGGTCTGCTGCTTAAAACAAAGGGAAGGAGAAGGCTTGTCAAGCTGGAAACTTGATTTGCACCATCAGGCCCTGCATTCTGACGGACTGCATCTGCTGCATTATCCGGTCTACAGTCCTGCGGATGTACATTGCGTCAAGAGGAATAAAAAGTGGACTCTATACAAGCTACAGGTTAACAGAGCTCACATGGACCATCACCACCAAGAATCACCAGCCTGGAGTTCGTCTGGTGGATTTGTAAGGGTTTTGTCCCAGTGGATTGTAGGAACTGAAGTCCCAAACTTTCAAGGACTACCTTGAGCTTCCAGACCCTTGGATTGTGCTTTGGAAACTTTGGACCCTCAAGAGGAACTTCCGAAATTGGAAAAGTTTGGTGCACCTTTGGAAAAAAGCACCATGAGGGGACAGACTCAACTGCAAGTGCCAAGCCGGGCACCTTCAACTGCAAACTGGCCTGCCCTGCTGGTTCCTCCCGCTGAATAGCCCCAGAGGTCCAACTTCCAGAGTTTGACCGAGAGTTCCATGGAAAGCAAGCCAGCAAACCTCATCGAATCTTGACTGGTGAAGAGCATCGCTGGACCCAGGCAGAAAAGCTGCAGAAAAGTGGTTCGCTGATAGAATTTCGATGCCCAAAAAATCCCCATACCCAAATATCAAGCCATAAATATCGATGTCAAAAATATCAATATCCTATATTTATAATTATAAAAATATTGAGAAAAAATACCGATGTGAAAAATATCGATGTACAAAATATAATTTTTTTTAAAAATGTTAAAAATAATGTTATATATAATAAATATAAAAACTAACATAAAAAAATTATTTGGACGTGATATACTCTTGAACAAATATAAGAAATAAATGTAATTTAAACAAATTTGGGCCCGTCCTCGATCCCGAGTACGGCTGCTGTTTCACTTCCGTGACCCCCAAGGATGACGGGGTGGTGCATACTCCGCGGCTGGACGGCCGCGTATTAATTGTCGCTACAAGGTTGTCCACCTTTGAGTAGCACACGAGCAGCAGCTTGATTTATGTGTATGTGAGGACGGGGATCCGCTTGTAGATGCCGCTCCGTAATGGATCTGCCCGACGCGTTTCGAAGCTCCATATGCTTCTCTTCAGGGTCTTTAACGGAAGCGGTGTGAGCAACCGCTAACCCACTTATCCATTTTCCATATGACACACCCACCAATGGGAGGCTCAAATGAGACTGTGTATTATGGGAAGTGTGGTGCGGAAAGCACATAATCAAGTCCTGTATGGACTCCGCAAGTGGGCCCATCCACAATCCTGTGTACGGCTGCTGTTTCACTTCCGTGACCCCCAAGGATGACGGGGTGGTGCATACTCCGCGGCTGGACGGCCACGTATAAATTGTCACTCCAAGGTTGTCCACCTTTGAGAACCACATGAGCAGCAGCTTGATTTATGTGTAGGTGAGGACAGGGATCCGCTTGTAGATGCCGCTCCGTAATGGATCTGCCCGACGCGTTTCGAAGCTCCATATGCTTCTCTTCGGGGGCTTTAACGGAAGCGGTGTGCGCAACCGCTAACCCACTTCTCCATTTTCCATATGACACACCCACCAATGGGAGGCTCAAATGAGACTGTGTATTATGGGAAACGATATTAATGATTTTGATATTTTCATAAACGATATTTGTTACCTCCAAGTCACTATTCTTGACCACACTATTCTTGCTGTCAATATTTCTGCATCACGATATTTCGAACTCGATATTTGTGTATGTCGACATTTAAAACGCTATATTCTCTCTGTGCACCCAGAAAAATTTCCAAGTCCGAAGGTAAAATCTCAACCAAGGCCTACTGTGAGGGGTATTCGAGCAGGAGTCTGTTGTGTTTGGACTGAAACTTTGACTTTGTCCCGGAGAAGCAGAACCATATGTCCCAAAGTGGCACCATAGTTTTCTAAGTGCTACATAGTGTTAACTAAATTGGTGTAGTAGTTTAATTGTGTGTTGTGTCTTAATTATCTACTGAATTTGTGTTTTAAATTGCTCTACATATCTGCCTCCTACGTAAAGCCTGCTTACTCACTGCCAAGCTAACAAGGATTGAGCATGGGGATGATTTATAGAGACCTATACTGAACTCTAGACCGTGTCAGTGGCCTTATTGCCAGTGGAAGATGCATATTTACCACTACTAATAACCTACTTTCAAATGAATATGCACTGTCTGGCCTGAATTTATTAATGAAATATAGTATTTATGGTTTTGATAAACCACCCTTACATGATTAAAGTGTATTTGCTTTGGAAACGAGAGACAATGATGTAAACATGTGCACTAATGTTTTTGTATTGGTGTTCATAATGTAGTGCTTAGTCACACTTGTGTTTGTCCATTCAAAGGTACTTTAGTAAAGGTAAAGATGCAATGTGAATCTAATGCAGAATATATTTACTTGCATGTGTCATTTATTTGTAGTTGTATGTGAGCAAACAACACATATTAATGCGCCCATATGCGTAAATCAACTAAACTAGGCCGGTTTTTCTTTCTACATAAAATAGTGTCTTTCTATTTGTGCTTGCATGTTGTTTTCTTTGCAGGCACACACATGGTTTGTTAGTTTGAGAATAGATATAACTTGGTACTAGTGATAGAGAGCCTGAGAAGAAGACCTTGACAAAGAACATGGAGAGCCAGAGCTATAACTTCTGTATTGTATCAAAGTATTGTGGGCATCCAAGATGTCATTCTCAGGACTAGCCTGCGAAAGTCTGCTAATGTTGCAGCTCACAACGTGAGGATGGAAAGGACAATAGAGACCCTGATGATGTGATCAATGGGTTTACCCAGACAATTCTTGTGGTAATAACTTGTGTTCCCACAGGTTGATGTTGGTCAATTTTCCTTTGGACTATGATAGGCACATACCTCAATGCTTACTCCTTTAATTCTTTGCTTAGTGTGGCTGAGGCCACTTATTTCCCTATCCCTAAAAGACTCTTGACCGAGCTTCTGAAATGTTGAGACCTTCCTGCATACTTCCCATGTTTTTTTTTATTTCCTGACTATTTAGACTCCTTTAGATAAAATAGCCTTTGATCGTTTAGAGTTTAAATTAGAGAGCTGTAGATATTACTCTTCGTTAAGAGAGAATATCAAAGACTTTTCTTTGAGCATCCAACTCTGTTGTTAATTCTTTGTATTGCTGTGACTGAATTTCTTGTTTGTCTCCTACTTATACACCTGTACTTCTTCAGGAGGTTTGGCAATCCAGTTGTTATTCTGTACCTTTACAGCATGGAATTGAGATTGCTTAACATTAACCTGACTGCTAACTTGTAATAATACTCCTTGACTTTATTTACTGATTTCTGGTCCTCATTGTGCAGCCAAACGGGTTGCACTCTTAATTATATGTGGTTGATAAAGTGTTAACTCCTGTCACCTCTCAGTTGCGAAATAAGACCCATTGGGTGACTAATGGTAAGAGGGTTGGCCCAGCACTGGATCAATTCTTAGCTCAAAATGCGTTGAAAATGGACCCAATGATGCATTCGCGCAACAAGAATTGTGCCAAATTCCACAAAGCACAAAAAGCAGCAGCATTCATGCTCAGTAAGTTTGTTGTTCCTCTATTCCTTTTGTAGGATTTGTATGTCAAAATGCTCATAATTATGGGAACAGGCATATTCATGTAATTTTGCATCTAAAAAGTAATGTTAAATACTAAAATCACTATGTTTATGCCAGCGTAATATCGCCCGAGCCTATTTACAGATTTACTTTTGCTTTTTCAAAGAAAAAACATTGACTGGGCAATAATTTATTGAGTGTTGTCATTGAAACACAATGGATGGAGATTACTAGCCTACACCACCACCCCAGTGTAGACAATGAACTGCTTTTCTTCTCTGCCCGAGAAAGTCAGGTGCCCCAATGGGGTTATTGGTTCCTAGTAAGGTGGCTAGTGTGGACCTAAGTATACATATCACTAAACACACATGTTACAACTAATTGTATTGTACTTTATAGCAGCATTTGTATAGCATCTAATTTTCTACGTGCGATGTTGAAATCCATTTTAGAAACTGGTAGCCTGTTTACAGGTAGCATGTTGCATATTGGGACAATACATGTGAGTGTTTGTTTGATAGTGGGTTTTTTTTTGTTGCATATTTAAGAATATGTGGGAAGCATTTTGGTGTCATACTTCGGTGATCATCTTGGGATGCAGCACTCAGGGGAATGATAGAGGAGGAAGTGTGATAGATGCACAAATCATAGTTGTATTTAGCTTGCACTAAGGTAAGCTCCAAGGCACTTTCTTGTATTTTCAAGCTACTTTGATTACAGTAGATTGATAGGCTACTGTGAAACTTTATGGGCCGGGGGGATTGACAGTCAGATAAAAGAAAGAGATGAACCGGGATCTGCCTATGTCATTTGCTTTACAGTTATCCTAAATTAGATAGTGATTGTGGGCTTTCTAGAGATTAATCACAATAAGTGGATGTCAGGACCTTCAGGGATAGAATAAATTAAGGTTCTGCAGGGACAGCAATGCCTGGCACAATTTTTCAGCCATTGAGGACCTGACAGTTTTGAACTAAGTGGTTCATTGAGGTAGAATGAAACATAGCCTTGTATGGAATACTGTGTAGTAGAGGAGTTCTGCTGTGAATGTCTGATGAAAATGCTATAAAGAACCACCAGCATGCACCTGTATTATGTGGCTTGCTACGCCATTATGGCTCAGACCCTTAGGTCAGACTATTTGGGTGTATGACTGGTATGGGGCCAATCCTGATTACAAATATCTATGCTTGTCTTTCTGATGCAGCAGCTTTCCTTTAGTTTAAATCCCTGGTACCTGACTTGAACTGAGTAAAATCAGCCTAGACAAAACCCTATATCGCATTGTTGTTATCCTGCTACTATTCGATACTAACTACAGGTGTCTAGTAGTTTAATGTTTATCTTTGAAATGGCCAGGTCTTTGTATTACTTTAGGAATATTAGGTGCTCGTTTGTTCTTTTCCTTGGATGCTTTTTTTAACGGAACAGAGTGCTTTTTTCCATGGGCAAACAGAGTAGTGATGGTAAGATTTGTGTCAGATGTTTTCATGGGTAGAAGCAATGTAGTAGTCAGTCTTTGGTGTTCTAAATTCTTTATAGTTACCTTACTAGGAAGTAAGTGACACCACTAAATAGTTTATTAGGATAAGAAATCTTCTACATTAAGAGGATTAGACGGGCCTACTGGTTTGTTGTTACCCTGTTTAAGGGATGCTACTTGTCAGCAAACAGCTTGCCAATTTTGGTAATACTAAATGACACAAGTGCGTGTACAACCTCCATCTCCTTGCAAACCGGGTGCCATTGATCTCATTCCATCAGTGTCAGGAGGGAGTTTATGATAGTGCCCGCCTGTCTCTTCAATAGATTCTGCCATAAATGTACCTTGGAGTTAACCTATTCCAGAATACCGGACCGCCTAGAAGGGGTATGAAATAACAGAGTAGGGAGAGTGGAGGGAGCTGCTGCCACCTTTTTGATTTCTAAGTGCAGAAGGGCAAGTTCGTCATGGATCCAATGATATGCATGCGAGCTGTGTGCTACTCTATAATACAATTCAAGATATGGAGCACCCACATAGAGTATGGCAATGTAAGAATATCCTGTTTAACGCGTGGGTGCTCCCAGCCCAGGCTGATTTAATCAATAGAGAACAAATGGCTTTAAACATGTGTCCGGGGAGTACAATCGGGATGTTTAAGAACAAGAACAAAAATCTAGGGAGCACCACAATTTTCATAAGGGATACACGCCCCAATAATGACAAAGGTAAGGGAATCCAGCTCTCAACATCCTCTTCCAACCTAGCAATTGCCTTGCCATAGTTTTCCCTGAAAAGTCCATATGGACCTGCACCCCAGATAGCGGACCGGGTAGGTAGTCCACCGCTAGGGATAAACTAGTTCAATAGGCACCATGGCCTGGGACAAGGGGAAAATGGTAGACTTAGCCCAATTGATTTTAAGACCAGAGAGTTCCCTATACCGCACCACCTCATTCAAAATCACGGAAAGAATAAACTCCAGATCAATGACATATAAGAGTGTATAATCAGTATAAGCTTACATGACAAGATTGTATTCAGGGAGGCGAATCCCTCTGTGCTCGTGGTATTCCCTTAGTGCACATGCCAGGGTTTCCGCCACTAGGGCGTATAGTCGCGGGGATAAAGGACAACCCTTGCGCGTACCTCTCGAGATCTTAATAGGAGCCCTGACCGCGTCTCCAACACATACCCTAGCAACAGGTGAATTGTATAGTAGACACGCTAGGTTGAGGAAGACCACACCCACCCCCATCCGCCTCAGCACAGAGTTCATCAAGACCCACTCAACAGAGTCAAAAGCCTTTTCTGCGTCAAGAAAGACAGCAGCTGCTTTGGTCTCCAGTTTAACATGTTGGATCGTCCCGAACACAGTCCTGAGGTTATATGACAAATTGCGCTCCGGTACAAATCCCATTTGGTCCGGCCCTACCAACAACGGCACTAGCTGGTTAGCTAAGATTTTTGCAAAAAGCTTAGTATTCACATTCAGAAGCAGCAGAGGCCTAAAGTACAAACATTTGTTTGGTGGCTTACCCGGTTTCAACAGTGTTACTATTAAGGCTTCTCTCATTGAAGGCATCATCCCTTCTTCATTCCTTCATTGAGGGCATCATCCCTTCTTCACTCAGGCATCATCCCTTCTTCCCCCATCTCCTCAAAGAGAATGATTAAATGCGGAATGAATAGCTCTTTAACCTCAAAGACGATGGTAAGACCGTCTTGACCAGGAGCGCTACCAACTCGCATTGTATTAAGCGCTAAAAGAACCTTGCTAGGTTCTAATGGCTTAATTAAATGCTCCCTGTGCTCATTAGTCAACCACGGCATCTGTATATGTTCCAAATATTCTTGGATTGCAGCCACATCTGACTCCACCCTAGATCGGTCCAAATCAGAATAATATTGACTGTACCTATTCGCTATCCCAACTGGGTCACTCAATAGATCACCTCCAGCAGGCCGCCGCTCGGAGACATTGCCCAAGTGCCTTCTATTGTGCAGCAATGCAGCCAGTACTGATCCAGGCCTCGCGCCTTCCCCGTACGTTTTGGCCACAGCATATTTCCCCATGTGTTTTACTTCACTGTCTGCGTTGTCATGATAATCCTCCAGAGTTCTTTTCAGGTCATCAGCGTCTAGAGTGTCTCCCCCGCAAGGACATCCGGTTCTAGGCCAGCCAGTTGCTTCTCGGGAATATTGAAGGAAACTCCATGTAAATGGGGCAGGCGTCCGTCGCAGCTTCTCAATATCCAGGAATACTGCAGAGTGATCAGAGAAAGAGCGGGGGAGTATCGAGCAAGCACTCACCTGAGGAAACAACGTTCTAGAAATAAACCAATAGTCAATTCTAGTGTGTAGTTTATGTGGGGCTGAATAATGAGTGAAGCCCCCCATTCCAGGAGAACGTCTCTATCCCCTATTTAGAAAATCTATTGCTCGAGTTTGGCGAGATCTCAGACTATATGGCCAATTCAGATAAGACAGAGATTATGTGTTGGAATTTGATGAATAGCTACGGTCCTGAAAGCAAGGAGTTTAGATATTTAGGGGTAAAAATAGTAAAAGGTTTAAATAAAATATCTTTGATTAATCTAAAAAAAAATTGAAAAGGATATAGACTTTCTCTGCGCTAAGTGGAAAAACCTCCCTTTATCGATCTATGGGAGGGTTCATTTAGTAAAGCTCTCAGTATTACCTAAACTGACTTTTCTTTTTAGTGCGCTCTCTCTCATTTTCCCGCAAGATACTATTAATAAAATACAAAGAAAGATAGGCAGCTTCATCTGGGGGCAGAAAAGTGCCAGGTTTTCTTGGAAAAAATTACAAAGGAAACTGTTGAAAGGTGGTTTGGCACTCCCTGATATAAATCTATACATATTGGCCTTTCAATTTAAGGGGCTTAGGATGCCTTTATCTATTCCGTCAGAAACCTCATGTGTAGATTATTAGGAGAACTTGTGTTAGCGGAGGGTGGAAGTGGGCAGGCACGGTTCTTGTATAAGTTTGGGGCCCCAAGATTCTTCAAGAAGGTAGACCTTAAGGTGTTAAAAGCAGCACTTTAGATATGACATGAATTAAGACATATCTGGGGTGTAGGTTATCTTTCTCCATTTGCACCAATCTGGGATTCACCGGGTTCCCCAGCCTGTTTGGGAGATTCTTTGGCGATCCCGATAAGAAGATCAAGGTTAGAGAAGTGGTCGGATCTGGTAGATTCGGATGGGGTTCTCCCTTGGGAAGTACTTTTAGACAAGATTGGGTCCACATTTTCCCGATTTAAGTATTTTCAGTTAAGATCTTGGTTTGAGGTAGAGGTAGGAGAGACAGTAGGCAATTGGGAGCTAGAGCTGGTATTTCAGAATGTTTCACCGAGGAAAAAAGAGGTATCATTTTGGTATAACAGCCTCTTAGATGCAGTAGACCATGAGGTTCCCCTGCAGGTAGCTGCCTGGAACACTACTCTACTTCCCAAGATTCCGAAAACCTGTTTGCCCTTGCTGTAAAGTGAATGTATAAATACATTAAGCCTGCAACACTAAAGAAAAATCATTTCTATGTTCTAAACAGGCTATACTATACCTCTGCGCAGATCGCCAAATTTGCAGCCCTCTCTACCTCAGTACTAATATGCCCGAGGTGCCGTATTAATAAGGTGGATGATACACACATGTTTTTCGAGTGTGCAGAACTGGGCAGATTTTGGAAAGAGGTGGAAGAATCCTTGACGGACATTCTACAAATGCATATAGTGGTAGATCTGCCTCTGTCCTTAGATTTTTTTTGGCTTGAATAGGCAGGAAAATATAACATCCTTACAGCCCCAGATGGGTTTGCTTCTTAATTTGGTGGTTTTGGCCAGAAGAGAGATCTGCATAAGACGGTAGGATTCTGCCCCCCCCAACTAGAGAAAGTTGGGTTAAATCCGCTCTGCGTATAGCGAGTTTAGAATATGAAGAATCACTGTTGGACCTGGCCCTTTTGGCAGGTTCACCCCGAAACTTTTTGCTTTTTCCTAGCCTATTTCTGTAACCTGGTGTTGGTGATTTTAGGCCTCTGTGCACTTTTTCACTGTGGTACAGTGTAAAGTGCGTGAGCTCTCTGTGTGTGTGGTGAGAGTGACCTGCCCTCCCATAGGAATACATGGGGAATATGTGTGACCATGGTAGTTCCTGATGTATGGGGAGTGCAGGGCCGAGTTGGGTATGTGCGAACTCGTGAGATCGAATGCTGCGCAATGATGTATGCGGCATGATTGTGTCTAGTGTGGAAGTGCCACTTCTAGAAGTTGGCATGTTAGTGTAATTTGTGTCTGGCGTGTGATTGGCTGGAGCTGGCTGGTGAGCCTGGCTCCAGGAGTCAGGATGGGTCTGTCCCGGTGGTGAATGGAGAGATTAGCATGCTGATGTGAAGGAGGGGTACACCTGGGACCTGAATAGGGTTGGTCCTTCCCTCCACAATGCTGGCTCCACCCCCTGTGGTGCGTCTGATGTCCCTAGCCTGGCCAGTGAAAGGGAGTTCCCCATAACCAGTTGTAGCTGGTTCTCACATTGCCTACACCTTGAAGACAAAGGACTTTGCTGTATAAAAAGGGTGCTGTCACACCCTGAAGATGCTCTTGTTTTTCCTAACTTGAAACAACCAGGGGTGTGCTGCTGCTGGGGCCCAGGGGAGGGCTTGCCTCCCTGGGCCCTGCCCAGCCCCTGGATGCTGGAGGATTCTTTTGAACCTATTGCTTTTTTTGAGGTTGCCAAGGCTTTGTTACAGCCTTCTTGTGCTCTATTGGCAGACTGAGCACCTTATCCTGCTTTGATTTGACTTCCCTAGGAAAGGGAGAGCCTGGGTGCTGAGCAGCGCGGCGCTGCAGTCCTTCCCGAGGGAATCCCCTCATAGGGATTCCCCCCTCCTTTTTATGCTTTGTGGGTGCCAGTACCTTTTGCACCTGGGGCGCTTTATTGCCCTTATGCCTGCTTGAGATTTTATTATGCAGGTGCCACCCTGCGCCTTTGGCTTTAATTTAAATTATAGCGGGTGCCCGCACCGCTGTTTATTTCTTGTCTCGAAGAAGCCTACCCCTCGTTATGTTGACCCCAAAAGAGATCGCTGCCGCAGCTCGAGGGTAGCACCGGAAACTGGAGTCCGGCTAGCCGCCTGGTTGTGGGTGGGGCCGGGAGTTAGTCACTTCCGCTTCCAGGCCGTGCAGCAAGGAGAGAAGGAGCATGGTGGCGCCGGTTCCAGCAGGGCTCCCGTGTGCTGCAGAGAGCCCTGCTGGTGCACAGTAAAAGCCCCAGGTCCCAGGAGGGGCCCGGGTGAAGGAAGCAGCCTGACTCGTGCGGTTGGGGGGGCGTGAGGCACATTGCCGTGCCTGCCCCCCTGCCGCGTACGGAGGAGAGGAGCCCGCTTGTCCAGGAGGTGGAGAGAGCGGCTTGAAGTGTCCTGCCCATAGAGCAGGTGAGTGGCGCTCCGTTGGGCCTCGGTGGTGTTGGTGCCTGTTCCAGGCACAGTGACGTGAGGGGCGACCCCGCCTGACAGAGTGCCGCCCCAGCGAGAATGACTGAGGGCCAGTGAGGGCCCGTGGCAGTCAGAGCGGCCCCATCTAGCAGCGGGCCGCTCCAACAGTGGGGCATGTTTTCTTTTAGAGCCCTGTGTAGCTCCAACCCAGGCCATATTTGTTTAAGGAGCCTAGGTGGCTCCTTCACCCATCATTAGTTTACCGAGCCCATGCGGGGCTATGACAATTGGGCAGATTATTTTTAGAGCCAGGTGGCTCTTTGGGGGATATCTCTATTCACAGAGCCCCGTTTGGCTCCAACGCTGGCCCTAGATATTGTAGAAGCGCCAGTGCACTCCACACGCTATGGGGGCATGGCTATTGGTTCTGAGCCCCGTGGCTACAACGTTTGGGGGCCATATTTGATTACTTAAGGAGCCAGGGTGCTCCGGGGAAACAGTTAATTCCAGAGCCAGAGGGCTCCAGCATCTGGGCACAGACTTGTTCAAGGGTCAGTGAGAGCCATGCCGCAGATTTTGATTTACAGCTGCCCAGCAAGTAGTGGGCAGCTGCACCATTTAGGCGCAAGATTGAGTGAAAGTCCCTGTGAGGGACGGAGATGACACATAGGTGCCAGGCCTTCTCCAGCTGCGCAGCACTTAGTGCCAGCTGCAATGTTTAGGCCATTGTGATTTGTCCTCAGCTGCCCAGCAATTAGTGGGCAGCTGCAACGTTTAGGTTTGCGCCGGTGGAGCACCCCTGACTGGCGCTGCGTTGGCAGCGAGCCCTGACATTCTGGACACAGGGCATTTTGAGCCCATTCTTGAGATGGCCAGTTGGCCAGGGGGGCCAGTGGGGCCCTAATGTGATTTTTGTGCAATGTGAATTTCCACTATGTTTGTGATGATAATTGCCTAATGTGATTTATGTGCTAAAGGTGATATGTGCTTTAAATGTGGTGCTAGGAAATGTAATGCATCTAGTATGTTTTACGGACCCTTTAATGATACCTCTAGAGATGGTTTTACCTATGGAGGTTGGTGTTAGTGAGATTTTACTTCACCGTGATTCACGCCCCTAATTGTGATTTATTCTTAGGAGGCAGAGTCTAATGTGTTTAGACTAGTGAGAGATTGCCTACTGTAGTTATACTGTTTACGCCTAAATGTGATAGCTGCGTAATGTGCTTTGCCTTCTATACTTCTAAAGGTACTCATGCTTAGCAGGCTGCTTTGCCTAGTATGTTATACTAGAGAGGTTATGTGTCCATGCGTGATCTATGCCTATGGTTATTAGTATTGCGTAGTGTGTTGCAACAACACATCATCAGTAGGGTAAAACTACTGTTACTAGTGGTTACTGGTTGTGATCTATAATTGTTATTTGGTGTGACAGTTATTCTAAGTGCTGATTCTGACAGTGGCCCACGTGGCCCTGTCCTGGTGAAAATAATCCCGTGTAAATAGTGCCCGTGCCAGTTGGCACAATGTATATTGTGTGTTTTTACTATCTGATGTGTTTTGACAATACAAAAGTTATTTTTATATAACCTTGTGTGGAGTTCCTTTTGTAGTGTGCCTAGGATGTTGTTGCTGTTGTGTGCGTGCGCAAATGCTTTACGCATTGCCTCCGGGATAAGCCTGTCTGCTCATGCCAAGCTACCAAAGGGGTGAGCAGGGGTTATCTTGGCGTGTGACCCCCTTGCCCTGACTAGAATGTTGGTTTCTGCCTGGCTTTGGCGTAAGCCTTAGCCAACCAGAAATCCCAGTTATAACAATCACCAACAAATATCTGGTCCCCCTTGACATCGTGGGGATGACGCTTGCATTTGATTAATGGTTAAGGTCTGGAGAGCGGCATATAAGTCCAATGATTACGCCCAGTCCCCGGGATAAAGAGGAAGGCTGTGGATGGCTAGACGGAAGCAGTAAGCCAGGGGGAGCACAGTTAGTATAAAGCGGCTTGTCAAAACTGCTGAGTCTATGGGGAGATCAGGACTCAAAAAAAAAAAAAAAAGAAAGGAGAACGTGTCTGCCCTAACTGCAAAGCAGCGTCCCCTATAGCTCTGGCCACTGCCAAGGGGTGCCGCAAGGGCCCTGGGACCGATCCAGTGCCGGCTCCATAACGCAGTTGAGATCACCACCCCATAGCTGCGGTAGGCCAGTCTTCCCTGGCATGCGCTCAAATAGGTCCGGGTTAAACTGCGGGTTGTCATGGTTAGGTCCATATATGTTAACTATATGCAAATCAATTCCCCGACCCTAGAACCTTTATATCACATACCTGCCACCAGGATGAGCTTCAAGCTGCTCTAATGCGAACTCTGATTCCGGGTCAACCCTGGGACGTACCCCCCTGGTGTGTGTAGTGAATCCCGCCACATGGAAGAGTCCATGCAGCCTCCTGCTTGTGGGCATATTGATATCTTTGCGCAATTGCGTCTCCTGGAGCAGGGCGACATTAATCCCATGCTGTGTAAGGTATGCAACTAAAATCATTAAGACCCCTGATAATCCAGGTTAAGAAGCGAATTGTATGACCGTTTACCTGTGCCATCCCGTGTATCAAGAATCAAATATGTACATCTAATATCAGCCGGAAAACAACCTTTACAACGCAACTTTTACAACGCACTACCATTACACCAAAACTTTTACAACGTAACATCCATTACAACGCATGCATGTACAACACAACCATTACAACGCATGACACTACAACGCACACCACTACAAAGCATTTCATTACAACTCAGTCATTACAACGCATACCATTACAATGCATAACATTACCATCCAACACTTACCACGCCTACACGATCCAATACTTACCAAACATGCAATGTAATGTAATGCGTTGTAATGGTATGTGTTGTAAAGGTAGTATGCGTTGTAGTGGAATGCGTTGTAAATGTAATTTTAAAATTTTTGTTGTAATGGCATATGTTGTAATGGAATGCGTTGTAATGGATGTTGTGTTGTAAAAAATGTGTTGTAAAGGTGTGCGTTGTAAAAGTGTGCGTTGTAACGTCATACATCCATATTAGCCATGTGCCCTTAATTCTCCCCCTGGAACCGATGCAATACCAGAGAATCTTGTATGTACAGTATGCATACTGCAAAAAACACATTGACAATTTATTCCCCCCACCTACACTATGCGAACCCCAACTTGGCATAGGCAATACTTCACCTACCCACCCCCACCCAATTTATCTCTAACAAAAGCAATAACTCAAAGACAACAATTACAGTATATTGTCATAATGTGGGAAACGCACAGGGGCGGATGTTACCAGTAATACACTAAAACTCCAACAAGCAAAATTGAATTACATAGCCATCTGTTCAGAAAAGTATGTATGCTTTAGAGAAGGGACATCCAAATGGACCAAATGAAAGTCTAATCCGGTAATTCATTACCCAAAAAGCCTCGCTCCAAAAAAGGAGAAATCCCAGCACCACCGGCAGGAGCAAGAAGAATCCTTGCAAGTATATCCCAGTGGGGCGCAGTCACGACGCAATTCCAGTCCACCCCATTAGCGTCGCAACCAACATACCCTGAATAAAAAACCTGCTGAAACGTTTGTTTAGCATCCAGTGCGTGGGCACCTCAGTCCCACTCCTCCAAGCCTCCATCAGATGCACCAGCCAGATCATCCAGCACTTGTTTCTGAGTGCCAGATTGACCATATTCTTTAAAGGCCTTTTGCAGCAACTTTGGGTCAGCATATATCTTTGCTCCTGCAGTCAGCGCTTCAAGGGTGCAATTTGCCGCCTCACCTCCTGCCCTCTCACGGTGAAATCCCTAAAAAGCGAGAGCGAAGAGCCCTCAAATGTGAGGTCATGCAGCTCCCTAGTGCACCTCAGTGCTGCATCCCTATCTCCATGGTTTGACAACTTAAGGGGTGCCAGGAAGGGGGCTTGGGCCCAGGGAGCGATGCGCGTGCTTCACAGTGAATATGGCTGAGAAAATCTCCTGACCCAAGAGATTCACCAATAGCTGCTCGACAGATACCTCCGTATTGGCCATGGCTGTGATCTCAGGGAGGCCTGTGATGCGTATATTGCAGTGCCTTGATCTGGTTTCCAGATCGTCCGTCTTGTCCTGCAGGGCCGTGAGTACCTTCCCCATCTGTTTCTGAGCATTATCTGTTTACACTTGGGCATCTTCTACTTCAGACATCCTTCTCTTCGGCATGTTGAGTCTCTCAGCATGTTTATCAATACGCTCAGACATGCGGTCCATCCGATGGGCCAGGGAGTCGATCTTCCCATCGATGGTGGTCAAGCTCTCTTGCATGGCCTACAATATATGGTGGATATCCTCTTCAGGCTCCTCATCAGTGTCCTTCTGATTAGCAGGTGGATTATCAACACCTTCCTCCCTGTGTCTCGATTTACGCTACTTGTCCCAGGACTAGGCCTACTCAACAATGAACACAAACTTCCATGTTGCACAGAAAGGGGGGTCCCTCACCACCACGCGGCGAGGCCTGGCATGCCACACTCGACCCGGGACACTCTGAGCTGATGCACTAATCCAGAGCAGGCCCACAAGCAGGCCACAACAGTGCAACAAGGGACGGAGGGAGTTCAGACTTTCAAACCTCTAGGTGAGTACCAGGACCCGTCTCAAGGCCAGAGGGGAGGCAGGCGCTCCTAAGATGGATCACCCAAGTCAATGGCCTCTAAGCCCCACCTCACTTGGCGGCACGCGACACAGCACCACCCTCACTCCTCACCAAGCGATCATGTCAGGCCTCACCAGTGACCAGTCACCACCAGGGACTCTGGACTGCCATCCCCAGAGGCTCAATCAAATGCTCTGCCGCGGTCTCACCTTGCCCCATGAAGGCACCTCACCACCGCAACATGCCCCATGGCGAGTGGCTGAGGACCCAGCAGGCTTAAGGCAGCTCTTACTAACGGCCCGTCAACACAGATCACAGTGGCACGACAGGCAGGTCAATGCGTTGCTCCACCCCGCTCGTCAATAGGGCAGGGAGTCATTGCAACACCCCGGCACTTAACGCATCTGGGCCTCGGGCCTCACTGGTCTCGTCGGGTGCGCTGTGACACCGCCACAGCCGCAGGTCGCGTCGCGCACCCCGTCCAGGCCACACTCAGGATATTTCAGAGCTACTGTCTCGCAGCTACTCCACCTTTGATAATTCCACTGCAGGGGAGTACGCTCAAAGTGCTACAAATGGATACCTGCACCTCAGCAGTAATTGGCACTAGCGGAGCAGCAGCAGCATCATCAGTGTTTACAGTCTCTCCTAATGCCGAATGGTCATTAAGATACAATTCTAAAGGAAAACAGAAATCCTTAGGGCATGCAGGCACCGTCAACAACTCCCAAAAAGTGTTCAATTTCTCATTGAAGTATGCTGCATCTTTGAGCCAATCAGCCACACTAGGTGTCATGTACCAACTCCAGCGCATTGCCACCTGTCGCTTAGCAAACAGGAGAGGAAGTGCCCTCCACTCACGCCCATACGATGGCACAGACCATTTCCTACTCTTAAAAAATGAAACAGCTAAGTTTTTTTGTTTTTTTCAAAACTCATTCCGTTCTCCCCTTCAAAGAAAACGGGCTGCATTTGAAAGAAAAAAAGATTGCTCTATTAAAAAAGTAATCACAGACACAGTTGTCTGCTGACCTCAGCAGTCCACCATTCCTGTGACAGCTGCAATTCATAATGGGTTGCAAATTGCGACCTACCTCATTAATACCCCTGAACAGTATTTCTCAGGTTTTTACATCAGTCCCAGAGTTTTTTCTTATTACACAATCTTTCTAATGTATTCACATTTGTAAAACATAAATTAATGCAATCAGTAAACGTTTGTGAGGTGAAGAGGTGCTGGGTCTCCTTCAGTATTAAAATGGAGTATAATACATCTATCATCAATAATGGATACTGCCCATCCACATAATTGAAATGTAATCAACATGGTTGAGTTCCAAACGTCAACAATATTTCGATCCCGTAACAATTAAGGGATCATCATCAGATAACGGTGGCCCAAGAAGCAGGTGAATTATATGAAATAAACAAATAAAGACATTAATAGAAATAAAAAATATAACACATCATTTACCACAACATAAAAAACATAGAGGGCTGAAAGGTAAAATCAGAACGCTGATATCCCATTTTAGAAGGCTACGGATAAGTTAGAAGTGCCCATAAAACTAACCAAGGTGGTGCTTAGAAAGAGAGCATAACCAATCAAGGAGAGAGATTACATAGACCAATTAGGCTGGCCAAACCAGAACAATACGGTACGAAACCGTCATTCCCCAAATGGGCCATTGAGCAATATAAACAGGAGGCATGGTATTAATTATATCCAACCGAAAACATTATATGTTCATCCCTAAAATAATCTTTTCTGGACCAATTTATCTAGTCAGCACACCGTTTAGACAATGTGTATATGTGTGAAATATGGTGGTAATTACAACTCCATGAATATATCCATAGTTTTCAGGGAAAACTTTAGGTCTCTCTGTAGCTAGTTAGAGAATGCTTTAGCTGTTTGTCAAATCAAAATCACTTACTGAAAGCTGTTTAGAGAGAGGAACTTTGTTGCTCTTCTTCATGAAAATTTGTTCCTGGAGAACTTGTGTTTGGCTGCCTATAAACTAGACACATTGCTCATAACTGATCAATTAGCAATAAACAAGAGCATTGATGCATATACAGTCTTTAGGCTATTGTGTTGCACTCTTACCATGCGGGGAGTTGATGATGTATTAATGCAACTGATTGCTATAGATTAAGAGTCCTTAAAGAAGATGCTACTCAATGAGCATAACATACTAAGTGGTCTACCTGGCCTACCCCTTTCTTTCATAAGCCAAATTGGTCATCATTTTAGGATGTAGGAATAGTTCCTTCTTGCTTTATTGGCATTTCACGCCCTTAAGTCAATGTAAGCCTGATAGATGGCCACTTGAATTAGTGCACCAATGTAGGGGTTCACAGGCTTGAAGAGTGTTAATACTCTCCCTTTTATGGACCACATTTTTAAGAATCAACACACACCGAACTCCAACAAGAGTCTAAGGCATATGAATTTTAAAAACCGTCCAGTTAACTGCCTAAGACAACTTTAAAATGCATCTTCTATGTTGGAAGCAGTTACGGCTTTGACTATTACTTTAGCACTTTGGAAGCAACAACCCTTCTGTAGTTGTATTTACTTGTACTCGTAAATATTTTGTATGATGGAAACTGTTGTTATCTAGTTCTTTAATTTTTAGCTCTGGTCAGTTTTGTGTTTCCATGGTCCGGTTACCATTCCTGTTTCATAGTGACCCATTTTATGTTAGTTTTATTAGCTGTGATTTTGGGCCATATGTATCAAGCCAAATTGAATTCGCAAACGCCGAAATTCGCAGAATTTTGGCGTTTGCGAATGCAATTTGGAGGAATGGTATGCATCAAGGAAATCTCCTTCAAAAATAAGGAATCGCAAAATATGCGATTCCTTAAATGCAATGTAAGAAGCCAAAAAAAATAGCAAATTGGCCTTAAGGAATCGCAATTTACCACAAACTGCTAGTTGGTGGTAAGTTGTGAATTCCTTTTAAAATGCATATTTTTCCTATTTTCTAAGTGCCATGTGACGCACATACATGCCCTTAGGGCATGTATGTGCGCCACATGTGCACCCATGCCGATTTCAGGGGTGCAACAGGGTGTCCTTTAGACACCCCTACACCCTTGGAAATATTCACAATTTGCAATTAGCAAATTGCGATTCGCAAATTTCCCCTTCATTCCTATGGGCATCCTGGCCCATAGAAATGAATGGGAAATTATTCCTTAATTGCGATTAGCAATTTGCTAATCGCAATTAAGGTATTTTAAGAAATCGCTAAAAAGAAGCTAATTTCTACATACATACCATTTTGCGATTTCTAAATAGCGATTCCTTAAAAATCGCTATTTAGGAATCACAAAACGGAATGTTGATACATATGGCCCTAAATCTTTAGTTGTACAAGTATTTTGCAGCATTTTGCTTTTGAAAATAATCACTTACAGGTGGTTTTCTGGAAGGTTGGCTACTTGTTACACAAATTATAGAGTAGTACATATGTTTTCTCTTGTGCACAGTATAGTCTCTAAACGTTCTCTTTCTGATGGTCTTCATGGGAAACATCTCTTGGTGACATCTGCTGTTGATTCCTGTTGGTGTGGTGGGTTGCCTTTGCACTCCTTGTGGAATGTCTAAACAAAGGGAATAGGATAATGCCGTTTTTGCATGTCCCCTAAAGTGGACTCTGTGTTGTATGTTGCAAGAGGAGGATAGATATAAAGTTGTTGAACGTTTAAGACAGTTTTGGTGCCAGAGAAGTGTTCATCAGTGTATTTTCATATAAAGTTCAAGGTGGAAAATGTGTCAGCCTTGTCAAGGTGAGCAACAACTGTGCTGGACTTTCATGGATGAGAGAGACTGTGTCTTACACTGGTTATAGCTATGCAGGAGGGAAGTGTTCTATCTGGGGCTAGCGGTTTCTTGAATATATGTAATAGATACAGTGGCACTCTATGGCTCTCTAGGGCTGGGAGCTAAGGGTTACAAACCTTTCTTTATGAGTCTGCAGACCCCAAGCAAGGGCTCTTGACCCTTGTTGGTTATTCATGACATTTGTAAAAACATCTGTTACATCAAGGGTGAGCTCATGAGCATTGCATTTGGTCTGCAAGTTATCGGTGGCACAGCTTTTTTGTGAGTGGCTCAGTGAACTACTGCATCAACTGCTAGTATATTCGTTTGGCATCATGGTGAGAGGATCCTGATGGGTCCACTCAACCTTTCACCTTCAGAGGTTTATAAAATGATTACCATTGAATAGGGTAACATTTGCTGCTACCACCATCATACCCTTATGGGTGAATATGCATTTTACAAATACATGTTATGTCAATATACCAGGAAATAGGTAGGCTGTATAAACTATTTTTAAAATTAGATATCACAAACATCCTTATTATTGGAATTTCCATATATGTTTTGATTTCTTCCAACATTTTTTTCATGAGTATTACTGTATGAGACCTAGACCAGCAGAAACTATCAGTAAGAACTGTGAAACTAGATGACTGCCATGGCTAGAAACGACCACCGCATAACTTTAGAATCTGTATGCAAAATCTGTAGATGACCACCCAATCATATTTTACACTTGTGTCATTTTAGAGAAAAGTATGCCTATTATAGAAATAGCATGCGGATTAAAATGAACATACATAAAAAATTAGAAGATAGTGGGCCCGATGTAGGTAGCCAAATACCGGTCGGTAACAGCCGAAAATCGATAAATTCGGCCATTACTGACCGGTATTAGTGCATCGAGATGTATGTCACCAAAAACGTACTGAATCGGTAAATACCAGTCGGTAAAACACCGATTCGGTATTACACAATTCGGAATTTACCGAATACATATTCTCCGAATCGGTAAATAAGAAAAGGTAAGTTACCGAATCGGTAAATACCGGATTCATATTTACCGAGTCGGTAAATAAGAAGTGGTAAAAAAGGCCATTTGAGATGTAGCAAAGTCAGGAAATACCGAATTTTGTGAAATTCGGTATTTAAGAGTCGGTATTTAACATGGATTGGAAGCAGGTGGAAACCAGGAGCAGGATATATAAGTAGCTCCCAAAATGCAACAGTACACCCACAATGGCGGCTTTCTATGTTATTGCAAGGCGGCTACGGAGACAGGCAGCAGGAGAGAGGGTCTGGCTAAGGGAGGAGCAGGTATATAGGCAGAGGATCACCCTCTTCCAACTCACTGAAGCAGAGATCCTGCAAAGGTACCGACTCCACCCCAGAACCATCCTGGACTTGATCAGGGACCTCCACCCATATCTGGAACACCCAACCCCAAGATCACACGCCATCCCACCCCATGTACAGGTGCTGCCTACACCTTCTTGCCTCTGGGAGCTACCAGCACGTGATAGCCTCTGTAGGTGGAGTGTCCCAGAGCTGCCTGTCACGCTTCTTCAGAAAATTCCTATACGCCATGATGCAGAGAATGGAGCACTACATTGAGTTCCCTGAGACACCTGCAGAACTAGCAAGGACAAAAATCGAGTTCTATCAACTTGCACAGTTCCCGCACATCATCGGCTGTATCGATGGGACGCACATCCCACTATGCCCACCTGCAGCAACTGAGCACATATACAGAAACCGGAAGTCCACACATTCAATCAATGTGCAGGTGATCTGCAATGCTAGCAACATGATAACGGACATTGTAGCCAAATATCCTGGGAGTACCCACGACTCCTACATATTCACCAACAGTGGGATATACAGACGCCTTGTGGCTGGTGATTTTGGTGATGGATACCTGCTGGGTAAGTATGTGAGAGACTCCCTGATAGTTCATGCAGAAGGAGCACTCCTGAGTATGTGACTAATCTAATTATCCTTTCCCATCCAGGTGACAGTGCATATGCCCTGCGGTCATTTGTGCTCACCCCCTACCTGAACCCATCCACCAGGAGTGAAAGGCATTATAACGTGGCACACAGAACAACACATTGTGTGGTGGAACGTACATTTGGGCTGCTGAAAAGTAGATTTAGGTGCCTCCATAAGAGTGGAGGTGCACGTCAGTACACGCCAATTATCTGTTGCAAGATTATTGCGACCTGCGCCATGCTGCACAATCTTGCCACCAAGGAGGGCACAGAGATAGAACTGACATATCATGAGGACATTGATGATGGGACAGTACAAGCAGATCACAATGCAGCAGGAGCAGCAACAGAAACAGATGGTCGACTGCGACGTGCTGAAAACACCAACAGATGCTTCTAATTGACCGATGATACACAGCCATGTCCAGTGTTTGGTGCACTCACAACTGCACCTTCCAAAAAAACATATATCAAATTAAATGCACTTTGCACAATGGTTGGCCAAAGTTAGCTTCACTTTGACCTGTCCTGTGTTCAATATGTCTCTCAATGCTTGCGCTTACGCATGATGTTTTGCGAGCCACGGGGCTGGGGGTCTACATGTGCAGTGGTGCCGGTGTAATCGGCATGGAGTCTGCTGCTCCTACGAATGTCCTGAACAGGCGTGCTGGACCCACTCCTGCTCGTTGACTCAACAACCATGTTGCCATCTGTGGCTGTCAGCTGTGTCAGCATTGTCTCCATTGCTGAGGTCACCCTCCCCATCCCCCGGGACAAGTCACTGCACCAGTGTACAATGTCAGTCTGCAGATTAACAGAGCGGCGACACTGCAGGGTGGTGGAAGTTGCCAACCTGTTAATCGACTGATTGATCAGCCTGACCTCGCGCCTATACCTGTGCCTCTCTTCTTGGTCACTTTGAAGCCTGTCACAGAGGGTGCCCATCCGCGCCCCCATGCCCCTCACCCCCTCCACCATGGACTCCATCCCTTTGCCCATTGCCTCCATCCCTTTGCCCATGGCCTCCATTCCCCTTGCCATGGCACCTATCCCCCGATCGATGTCCGACATCCTGGTATTCAGGATGTGCACCTGCTGGTGCACTGCCATGATGCCTTTGGCCTGCATACGCTGGACTTTGACCATTGTGGCTTCAAGCCCAGCGAAGACCCCCTGCACATCCTGCCCCTCATCCTGATCTCGTGCCCTACGGACACGGTCACCTGCACGGCCAGATCCCAGTGACCCAAGTTGTCCAGCGTGGCCAGCCATTGTTGGTGTACTAGGTCTGGGAGCCACTACCACTTCCTCATCGGAGCTCTCCAGTATCCTTAAAGGTGGTACGTCCTGCCTCCTTGGCCTCACATGCACGGGGGACCCTGAGCTGGGTGTTGTGGCTTCTGCAGGTGCTGGTTGAGTCTGTGTGTCGAACAGCAGGGGCGACAGTGGCTGAGCAGTGGTGTTGTGCTCCATTGCTGTGGGTGCCTCGGGTGTGGTTGTATCCTCAGGGACAGTGCTAGGTCCAGCTGTGTCTTTGGCCTTCTCCCTCGCAGACGTTGCTGTGGCACTACACTCCCCTCCCAGCGCTGCTCTGCGCGATGACTCTCCTGTGAACAGACATGAACAATGATCAGCTGCCTGTTTTCCCAACACAGATTCCTAACACACATTTTCATTTGCCTAGACTGTTTGTGTATGGGGAGTGTGGCATGGCATGCAGGGTTCGGTGTTGGCAGCTTTGATGTATGTACCTATGACTACCACTACCATGATGCTTTGCTGGGGACTACAGTCATGTGTGCTGGATTGTGAGTGATTTACCCACATTGGGGAAGGGGCCTGGGAATGGGTGGGGTACATGTCCATGCATCTTCCCTTTCTTACTTGCAGCTCTGGATGAGCTCTCAGGCTCCATGGTGGATTCCACGAGCTGCTCCAGGTCGGTGAGGCTTGGGGCACGGCTCGTCCCCCCACCGGTTGCTGCTGATTCCTTCCTCTGGGTGGCTAGTTTTTTTTTGGTGGTGATCCTCAGATCATACCACCTATTCTTCATGTCGTCAATTTCTCGGTGGGTCACTCCTAGGGCACTGACCTTGCTCTGTATTTCCAGCCAGGTGTTCCTCTTTACAGACTCAGCTACTTGCAGAGACTGTCTCCCGAACAGCTAGCTGTAGTGCTGCACAACCTCCTCCACCAGCACCTGGAGCTCTGTTGGGCTGAATTTAACCTTCCTCTTTCTGTCCCCTCCATCCTTTTGTGCCTCCTGGGACTCCATGCTGTTTCTCTTCTGGTCTCAGTGCAGCCTGATCCTCTGTCTCCCTTCCAGCTCTCTCTGCAGTTCTGTTGCTCTGCACCTGCATGGGTGTGGCCACCTCCAGGTACTGGGGTGTGGTACTTGCACCTGATTGGCTGATCTCTCAGATGCTTGGTTGTGGGGTGTGGTGGGTGTCCCTGATTGGTGCACAGGCTCACATGTCATGTATTCGAATTTTCGAGATCGGAATTTACCGAATCGGTATTTACCGTATCGGTAAATACCGATTCGGTAAATTCCGATTCGGTGTCTCCCATTCATTCCTATGGGACTGGAAGGCCATAGGGTGGTATGGGTGTTACCGACTTGGATATTACCGATTCGGTAGATACGGATTCGGTATTTACCGAGTTTGAATACCGATTGATACCGAATCGGTATTTTTTACCGGATTTTTACCTACATTTGGGTTTCCGGTTCATAAATACCGATTCGGTATGAGTCGGTATTTATGAACCGGTAATTAAAAATTACCTACATCGGGCCCAGTATGATTATGAGGGTTTGCTGGATTTAAAAAACTTATAAACTGCATACTATACTCTTAGGGACTTACAGAATTCCAATGTATTTACTTTTTGTTGCAATCAGCTGCATCTTTAAGAATTAACAGCCCATTTTCCTAATAAGTTATATCCAATGTATAACATTTTAGTCTCTGAATCATATCTGCAGTTTTCCAGAGGGATGAAACTGCCTATAATCTGGAAAAGTATCCAGAGACACTGATTTCCCCTTCATCAACGTTCCCGTTAGGAAACTGAATGGTAATTTTATGTAAAGGATGTAAGAAAATATGGTTTCCAAAAATGATAGGTTTTCAGAATTTAAGTAAACGTGCCTTAGAGAAATTTAAAGAGTCATCAGTTTCACGTATATGACCATATGACACATAAACCCTTTGTTTTATTGCACCCCAAAGCATACAACATCATTAAAAGACTTATGGTGATAACCTATGACTCACCACATGCTCAATCATTTTCTGAAGTTCTTGGCATCATGCAGACATCCGGTACAGGAGCAGAGACTCAGCTAAGGATTGACCCACACTCACAAATTACAAAAGTTGAAGATTGCTATGGTTTGTGGTGAGTCTGCTGTCAGAAATTCAGGAAAGGTTGTGAACATGACTACTTCCAGGAAAGGAGTAGCAGGTGACTATTGAAAATGCAATACCTCAATTGAAACATTGAGGGTATTTACAAAAAAATTTCATCTATTTCCCCATCCGGTCTGAATATACATGTACATTTACACCAAAAGCATTCAGTAATGGCGAATTTCGGTAGTAATTCTGTCCAAACCACCGCCATATTTCCAGTCAGGGCAAGAAAAGTGGTTTCTTCACGGAAGGATATTTTCTGCGTGAGGAAATACAATGCGAGCACTCACATATTTCCCATAACTATTCTCATGTAATTGTCCACCCAAAGACAACAACTACACATTGAAACAAGAAGAGTAGACGGCATCGGATCTGCTCTCTGCTGCAGCTCCTCTACACAATAACCCGAATGAAAGCTGGAGTGTGTTTCTGCCTGCGGGAAAAGTGAGATAATCAATCTTTCACATATTTACAAATTTTAATAAGCTATTCTGTTTCTTATGATTTTAAGATTGTTTTTTCAATACAGCGCCATATAAATTCATACATTTCACTGCTGACTTGAATTAAATGCTAAATTATTGCCACATATTAATAATAAATAGGCCGCAGACTACTTTTTCTCTTTACTAACTACAAAGTAGTTCTGAACAATGGGGACATTTTTTATGAAAATTTGCCATTTAATGTACCGTATGCTTTTTTTTGGTTCAAAGCTTCTCTCAAAAGAGAAAAATAGAAAATGCGTATATGTTCCCCACAATGGATCGTTTCTCCATTATATACAAATGTGTTGAAGAATTGTATTTCTGTAAATCTCCCATTGCACACTGAGCTCTAGAACTGCTGCTGCTGTTTATAAGAGCTCTATATATGTTCACCTAAAGTTGTAGTAAACTCCCTGTTCCACACCAAGGTCGGAAGGCTGCTGGTGCTGTTTACATCAGGGCTCCATAAAATGCTGTGCATACTTTGCAATAAATGTCTTGTGGTATATAATAAGGTCATAAAACTACTGGTGATTTGTATCGGAGCTCCAGAAAACTCTCCACAAACTTTTCGTAGGAACTCCTAATGCAGTTTAAAAAAACACAACAACACCGTTGCTTTGTTACACAAGGTACATTGGATAATTCTCCCCAAGTGCCAATGAAATTTTACTTGATTATTTCAAAATGCAATTGATGCAAAAAACAGCATTAAAATGACTGGCCAGTGCTAAAATTGACATCCTCATTAGCTTAAATCTATTATTCAAACTGGCCAATCTTAGTAACAAAGGGCCACATGTACCAAAAAATGTTGCAATCGGAAATGGTGCAAATCGGTAATTTTAGCCATCTGCAAATGCAGAATAGCCTTTCAAGATGTATGAAAGGCTTTGTAGTCTCAATTTTAGGTGATCACAAAAATAGTGATTACCTAAAATTGCAACTGCAAATAGGGAATCACAATTTGCAATTCCCTTAGCACATGTATCAAACATTTGCTAAATGCAAACTGTGCATTTAGGAAAATGCTTTTACCATCGACATGTCCTAGTGCTTTACATGTGCACATTTCTTTTTTGGGGGTGCTTCAGTTGGGCTTTAGACCCCGGGCACCCTTGGATTTACATTAGCTAATTTGCAATTACTAATTAGGTTATAGCATATTAACTAATGCAAAGTCACTCACACCTATGGGATTTAAGAAATGAATGGATTAGTATTACGTATTCATGATTAACTATTTAGTAAATCGCTATTTGGTAATATTAAGGAATCGCTAAATCTTTGCAACTCCATACATACCTAGCATTTGGTATTACCACATAGCATTTCTGTAAGAATCTTTATTTGGTGGTCACTAAATGCTTTTTTAACACTAGTGGCCCAAAAATCCTGAAACCTGACTATCTAATCTGGCCTCAGGTCATGTAAAAGAAATATGCTCTTGATAAGTAACTGGAGAAAATACATGCAATTGGTATAACACAAACTTTGTGTAACAGTGTTGTATTCTCTTTTTTCAACAGCATACTGTGAAGAAGGATGCAGGTACGGTGGGACGTGTGTGGCTCCAAACACCTGCCTATGCCCGTCAGGATTTACAGGCGCTCACTGTGAAAAAGGTATGTTGACAAGATGATACAGTCAGAGATTATTGAAACCCTTAGTGGTTTTAGAAAAAATCCTGGAGATAAATTGCTTTTACTACTCAGATTTCTTCTTCAAGCAGCTTTGCACACATGAATGATAAGTTCCTTGCTATGAGAGAAAAATACAGATTAAATTCTTCCAATCAATAATGAAATGCAATGTTATGATGTAACCAATTGACGTTTATAAATATCGAGCTTCATACACGGCTCAAGATATGTAATCCCTATTTTTGAAAAGATATTAACACCCTCATCTTTAAACTTAAAAATGTACCAATGGCACTAGACACCCGCTTTTTTTAACATTATTTGGTGTGGATACCAACACATACTATATAGACTTTGAAAACCTCACGCAGGCAAATACTAAAGAAATATCGTTGGGCAGGAATATGATTTCTCCATGTGAAAATTCGCGTTCACTACAGCCTGTTGACTGAAACATTCACACACTGCAAATATTTTTATTTCAAAAGGAAGGCAATTAGCTGCCGCTGAGAACTGCAGGTAAAAAAGTGGCAATAACGCTGAGAATGGGGATCTTTCAGGAAATATATGAAAAAATATAATTCCTTAAAATGGATTTATTTCCCAATTCGCATGCTACTGTAATTCCGTAGATTTCTGTCTTGGTTAATATAAAATTTTGCATTTTTTTTAGCTATTAACGTTATCTTCATGAGCTAGTTCACTTGTGCAGAAAACAGATAATATTTGAGTTTACAGAAGGAGATTATCAAGATTGTGGAAATAATATAATTCTAATTGGTTTATAGATGTTGAATCTGGTCATAAAATTTTAGCTGTTTTATAACATGTTAATTAGAAATATAAATAGCCTAACTTAAATTTTCCAGCTTGCAGAACACATGCTTGTTTTGGGTTGTTTATTGACTGATGTTGCGTCAGTTTCTAAGTTCTTGTTGTCATCTGACATGAGAGTGAACTCCTGTTGGGCGATTGCCTCAGTTTTGTGTTGTATGGTGGAGTGTGTTGGAGCATTACCACTTGTACTCACAATTATGCAACCCGCCTGTCCAGGGTAGGACCGGTGGTCATTGGAGTTTGGGAATAACCGTGATGTGTGAACAGTGAGAACAAGATTCTATACTTTTGATGAGTGCCTGCACAGGCTGCCACTTGACCAAGAAATGCACAAAATATCAAGCAGTAGAGACATAGATCTGGCAGCATCACTTTCAAGCCTCCTCCGTGGTAGTTATGTGATTCAGCGGGACCTGATATGTTTCTAAATAAAATGATTAACACCCTTTAAAAGTAGGTTGGACAGGTTGCTAAATTATATACTCAAATTATTATCTTCATGATGTACATTAATTGCAATGTATAGAACAGTGGCTGGATAACGGTGAAATATGGGAATGTTTTTCACAAGGGGTTCTGAGTGACATCAAAAAGACCACAAAAGTGAAGCTCGAGCTGTCTATGATGTCACTTAGAACCCTGAGAAGGAAACAAATCCTGTTGTTCACATTTACCCATCTATGGTTTTATGTTATGTAATTGGATGATATGCCTATCATCCTAAAATACCAGGTCCGAGGCAGGGGCGGGGAGTCAAAGTGACTTCATTTACTTAAATGGAAAAGCACCCTCGACCGTGGACGTCCGACCCCTGGAGATCTCCGCCACAATTGACACGTTGCTGGGAGACCCACAGTTGAGGATCCGCCACTGAGCGTGGAATTGAACCACAAGATGTTGGGCCCCGTGGAGGCTGTATGCGCCTGCCTTGCTGGGAGTGATTCAAGCAACATATAACACTTCCATATCTAAAATGTAAACAAAATATATGCCTGGCCTTCTGCCAGCCACACCCATCATCTCTATGGCCTCTCCTCCAAAAGCTTGCTACTTGCTGTCCATGCTGCTCTGCCAGGCTCCTAGGGAGCAGCCTGGAATTCCTTTATGGCATTGCAATGGTACGTAACAAGTATTATTACTTACTGTTGCTTTGAATTACTGCAATTGAAATTCAGCTATTCATGCTGCTGGCTCTCTATCAGAGCCATACAGAACTAAGTAAACGTGCAGTTGTGAAGGACAATGGCCTGTGCCATTCAGGGCTTGTTTGGTTCAAGGATGGCGAGACAAAGTCTCCTGTCTCTAAAAAGTGAGAACCCATTTCATTTCCTGGTGAAGGATACTTGGGGTCCCATACCATCCTCTTACACTCTGACAAGTTGTATCACCTGTTTACTTTCCACAATCAAGCCATGAAGCTTCCTGTTTAATTATGGATGCTTCTCCTCTTGCATTGCCTGTGCTGTAATTCCAAAATTATCACATTGCCATGGTAGAACATGGCTGACCTCATGGAAACAAGCCCTGCCCACCACCACTACCTCCCACAGGGGTGTTCCTCTTTCCCCACCTTCTATCATCGCTCCTGTATCAAATGGTGACACCATACCACTGGCTAGAAACCACCATCTTCTCACATAAAATGAGCACTGGGACTGGTATGTTAAATCACATTCTCTGCCACAGTTTTGCACTGTCTAGTGCCTTAAATAGATGTAAAGCTGAAGCAGCACTATTTCATCATCTTAGAGAGTGGTAAATATTTGCCTGTCACATGAACTCTAAACACATATGATGCTTCTTGCAGTATTTGTTGACATCTCAAGTAAAAAATAAAGATAATACAATGACATACACAAGGCAACATTCCACAATTAAAACCACACAGGGCATAACGCAACAATAAAGTCATAACAGAATGCAACAAAACAACCACAGTACAACATCACGTTGCAATAGTGCAGCAGCATAAAAACATATATCACCACAAAGTACCAGGCAACAAATATGCAAAAACATGCTTGACACACATTAGCACATCTAGAAACCTGATTTGATAATACAGTAGTAAAAGTTATTTTCATTGAACGTTGCCTTGAGGTACCGGGAAGGTATGTGTTTTGTTATCCAGCCCCTTCTGTGTTCATATGCCAAATAGATGCAAAGGAAATGAGGAAAAAAACAGATTTATTGATAATACTTATCGTCTGCCCTAGCTTACATTACACCAGCTAAATAAGCTGTAACCATTTATTCTGTTTACTTTATCTCCTTAAAATTACACCAACTTTACAACATGAGTTAGGTGTTAAATTCATATCTTTAGCATTCATTTTCTGCTCAAAGGCATGTTATTTTTCTCGCCTGGCAATTTCATTTGGGTTTCATTGCAGCATTATGTCGCCTGGGAGGCTACCGCAGATTACTCCACAGTGGTGTGTTTAGTATGTGACACATTTTCAGTTTGATGCGTTTGATTCTACTACCTGTGGGGGAAGCTTGGAGCTGTAATGAGAACGAGGAGATCAATGCACAAAAAATTAACAACTGTGGTGCCTTCAGAACAGGCCTGCGCGGCTTGCTCCTGCGTATTATTCAGCCATCACTCTCGTTTTTTTAAGGCTGAATTATTGAGAGAGTGGAAATGCGGCGAAGATTGATCAAAGAGCAGCTCAGTATGCCCCCAAACACACTTCCATAATTTGTGTTGTACTGCTGCTAATGATACTACACTGCACAGCTGGGAGTCATCCATACAAACATAGACAAGGAATAAGAACCGCGGTCCCATGCAACACCCTGGTATCTCCTGCGGCTACAGGAGTGGTTGGGCTCAGTATTTATCTACAAACTGTTCTCAGTGTTACAGAGAGAGACAGGTGTTTGCAGCTGTGGAGAAAAGGCACTTTCCTTCACTGCTGAGATGAGACACTGAGTGAAGGAATGACCAAAGGTATCAGATGTGACAAAGAGGTTCCTTCCTTTTCAGGCACATCACAAAAGCTGCATGAGCAGTCTACAGATCTCCTAAGTTAATTAAATAAATAATGACTAATTAAATACAAACTGGGACAAAGGAACACATTTGATGCACATATGGTAGGTTACACATGTATATATGGATTTATATAAGGCAGAACCTTATCTTTGGGCCTCTATTTTAACTAATGTTCTTAAAGCGGTTTCCCAGATAGACCTAACCCCGTCTTGGAAATCTGCTACCAAATTCCAGGTATTCAAAAAGGGGAATAGCAGGATCTCACATGTTACAGACCAATCTCCCTGTTACACTTGGATGTGAAGGTGGTAGGTCATATAGTTTTAAAGCGTGTAGAAGCCTGGGCCGAAACTCATGATATTATTTTCCCAGTCCAATATGGATTTAGGGGAGGGATGGGCACCCTGGCGCAATGTATGAACCTTAACTACTTGATAGCTAAATATGTAGTGGCGAAACAGGGGCCATTTTTCCTGCATTCCTGGGCCTCAGTAGCGTATGTGACCGGGTAAACAGGTCAAAGCTTTGAGACATCCTGGATGTATTAGGACTACCTTCACACCTAGTAAATATTGTTAGAGCCCACATATGCATGTGAATGCTTGTGTCAGATATGATATGGAGGGGGAGTGTACCCAAGCATTTAGTATCTTGAGGGGGTAAGGCAGGGTTCAGTGTTGGTGCCAATGCTCTTTGTTATATATAAATAGTTTGAATACCTGTCTGATAGATAAAGTGGTAGACCTGCCCAAGATAAAATCAGTTAGTGTGCCCTCCCTGCTCTATGCGGATGATACAGTATTGATGGCTATAACGGCAAATGGGCTAAACCGGTTCGTTTTGCTTTTATGGATGGCTTGGACCTGGACACTAACATCTCCAAGACTCACTATATGGTCTGTGGGAGGAAGACTGTAAAGACTAGAACAAGTGATATCAAGGGGTGAACAATTACTAAGGTCCCTTATTTCCCATATTTAGGAGTGTTTTTTGACTACCAGAGTGATTGGCGTACCTGCATATCTAAGCAATGCTCTAAATTTAGTCACACTTGCAGCGCTCAGTTTAGAATTTTCTCGTCGATAGGCAAGAAACCCATTCTGCCCTTACTTCAAATTTAAAGGATGAAAAGCCTCCCAGTGTTGACTTATGGTGCAGCAATTTGAGGGCATCATAACTGCAAGGTTATCCACTAGAAAGAGGATTGATTTTGTCAAAATATATTGGGCCTGGGCATGATTAGTGCCTCCTTTTTCATTCATGAAGAAGTGCAGTATGTGCAGTATGTGGAGGAGCAAGTTACACTGGCCCCATTGTTGCTTTGAATCTCAGTATGGAGTGCAGAGAGATTGAATTTTAATAAGAGTGTAAAGAGAATTGTCTTCGATGTATGTATTGACACAAGATACTGAGGTTTAATTATATCAAAAATGTTGCATGCTTCTAAGACTGTATGGTCCTTTTTAATAGGCCACTGTTTCTTAAAAAAGGAGATTGGTGCCTCCTCAAGGAACGCTTTTTAAACCAGTTGAAGGGTGAAAGGGAAGCAGGGGCTTTGGAGCAACACACCACTAATTCCTTTTTGCTCCTGAAATCCGTAACAGGTACCAAACCGTACCTCACAGCTATTAGATATCCTTGGGACAGAACATTGCTTCCAAAATGTTATTTGGGCTCTATCCGTACAATGATCTGTTTTACCCTGGGCAGGTTGATCCTCATGCACTATTAACTTGTCCTTGTGACAGCTACTCTCCCCAAACCTTGACACATTCAGTTTTATTTTGTGAATTTTATGAATTTATACGTAAAGTATTTAATACCGCTTTTAAAATCCAGGGGTTTCGTTCAAATTTGACCTGCCTTTTTATATTTACAGCAATTACCTGATCATGTGGTGACACTGGCGGTTACCGCCTATCTAAAAGATGGCCTATATTGGAGTAAAATTATGTGTGCCTAACTTACATTGATGTGACATTTAGTTTGGCTTCCTTTCTCCTAAATTTTACTTAATGTTTATAAATTTTGCGAACTGAGGGTATTATGGTGGAATGCATATTTTAATGTTTTCAATGTATTTATGTGGAACTTTTGTTTTTAATCATTTATGATGATACATAATCGATTAAAGATATACTGCTACTACTACATAGTATTATACGAAACTAATCATATATATATTTCCTCATTCCACTAACCCACTATCTAATACATTTGGAGACTTTGATTGGTGCTCACTGATCCATTTGTTTGGCAGATCCATTTTTTAGGTCGATGCTCATATTTATTATTCCCCCTATGGACCTTCACTTAGTTGTTGCTCCTTCCACAATATGATCTCATATGATTATGAGGACAACATTTTGAGGGTGACCCTTGAGATTTCAGTCAATGAAATTAAAATGGTTGCAATGTTTAATTCACTTTATTTCATTTTCTGTGTATCCTTAACAACAAAGGTGACTTAACAGAGGCCTACACGATACCATGCGCTTGATCACAAACTGCATTTTGTAATACACAAACAAGCAGCCCAGAAGTACTACTCATATATCACAAAATGCTATTTAAAAGCCTGTGGCCAGAGACTTCTGCCCCTTCTATTGTTTCCATGCAGATATCTCTGCCGAGGTGGTGAAAAACTCTGCACATTTAGGCATATACTTTTGTAGCCAATATGGGAGAGCCATAATGGATTAGCTGGACAATAGGGAATACTTCTACTAAATATGAGGGTGCAGATTTATGTTAACTGGCGCATCACCAGGGATGCGCCAGTTAATGTGCGCCACAGTGCGCCACAGCTCCGCCACCCATGGTGCGCCGCATTTACAATGCGGCGCACCATGGGGCAAATACGGCACAGATGCGTGACGCATCTGTGGCGTTAAGGTGGCGCATTGCTGGAGTTGCGTCGCAAGCGCGACGCAGCTCCAGCAAGGCTCGGGGGTGCCCCATCTTAACAATGCTGCGTCAGGACCTGCGCCTGCTTCAAGCAGGCGCAGGCTTTTGACGCAGCATTGGCCTGAAAGTGACTGAGTGAAATCTTATAGATTTCACTCAGCCACTTTTGCGAGGCGCACCTGCCCCGGAACGCCCACCCCGCGCCAGAACGCCCACAAGCGGCGCAGGGCTTTACAACGTGACGCATCTGCCTAGATGCGTCACGTTGTAAATCGTTCGTAGGGATGCGCCACGTTTACGCCGCCTTCCGTGATGCAACAGCGGCGTAAACGTGGCGCAAGGGCCTCATAAATCTGCCCCGAGGGGTTTATAGGGGTAATAGAGAGATATGCTGGTGAAACACACGTCCAAAAAAGGGTAAGATCATTCCTACTTTTTCCTATTTGGTCCCACTTAATCCCCTTTCCCTGAGAGATTTTTTGTTTTTTGTCAAATGGTCGGACACGCCAGAAGGCATCAAAGAACCAACTGGAAAGCAGAAAACCCTTGCAATGTAAGGAAGACGCCACACAATAAGAAAAACAAAAAATCCACAAGGAAAGGGGATTAAGTGAGACCCATCACAGAATTTGCCAAATAACAATGAATAAAAAGTTGAACGGGAAGCTTAAGAATCAACCTGTCGGGTCCCGTTGAAAACCTTAAAAGAAATGTGTAGTTCAAAACGCAACACGTTGATGACCAATTATGGGGAGTTGTAATCATTGAGACAACAGCGTGTAAGCCATCATGGAAAAAAATAAATGGTAGTCTACTTTAAGAAAGTGTGCTAGATAACCCCTATAGCTAGATTTGAAAAAAGAGGTCCTAAAAGAGATTAATAAGTTAGACCTCATTATTAATTACATCATTTAACTAGTGTAAAGGTAACATGGATATGTGAATCTTTACGTTGGCATTAATATTTTAGGTTGTGGAATGGTTTTGACAGATGCATTTCACTCATATTTTGGTTTGGAAAAAATATTGGTGTTGAAATGTACTGTGCAACCACAGAGTGCTGTTGAAATATGCCTCACATACATAAGTGGTTGGATTAATATGAGGAGGTGTTTTTGAAATGTCTTGAATAATATGAAGTTAACAAATATCATATAAAGATAAAGCAATTCCATTCATTCATCTTATGAAAAAGTGTTTAAGGAATCATTTCAGTTTGGCAATATTGCAAGATTTTTTATTTTATAATGGCTCATCCCAGTTGACTCTAAAGGCCCATGCCCGTTCTATGAATATTATAGAAAGTTGTCATTTACCTGCCTCATTCATTTAGTGCCTTTTGCTTGTCTCTAATTCACACGACTGGGCAGAGCTGACAGCTGGATTTTTTGTCTTCCTTCTAAACAGCCACACATAATAGAGAGATTAGGGTAGCCTGGATGGCCATAACTGGCAGGATGGGAAGGCGGAGCTTGGCATAGCCCTACTTACACTTGAATAGTGCGTGTCATGCCTCCTCATAAAGGGCTGAATATCCCATGCAGTCAGTCTGTAGCCAGGAGGAGGAAGACAGGATACAATGGGATTTTAAAGGGAAACCTACCAAAAGGGAGTGCTTGAGGTGTAATATTGGACCTCAGACACCACCTCTTCAGTACAATTCTGAACCTGTGGATACTCTGCCAAGAAGAAGGACTGCCGTGCTGCTCAAATTACTGCCAATCGGATCGACTGCTGCTCTGTAATACTGCAGGCCTGCTGGCCTGGCATGTTGCCTGCTGCTCTGTTGCCTAGGTGCGAATGATTGGGCCTGCATCGGTTGAAACCAGGACCCAAATAGTGACTCCAAGGGCTAGTTGTCTTTCCTCCTGACTAGAGCCTTAAGGACAGAAGACTCCCACAACTTTGGAACAATAACCTGGACCATGCCATCTGTGAGTCCTACCCTGGTTAGTGGTGCCAGCCCATTCCTGGACACTCGGAGGCAGGCTCGAATGTGCTCTGCCAGCCCATCTGTGGACCCAGCAGAACTAACGCATGTCCTCTGCTGTGTGGCGCAATCCCAAGCAGAACCGAAGCATTGCCACTGCAGCGTGGGTTCTACTGACACACAGGATTGTGCATCAACCACTGAAACTGCATAGGAACCACCACCTATATGTAGCATTCCAGACACAGAACTCTGCATCTCTCATCAACAGCAGCCTTTCCGATGATGTAGGTTCTCACATCGCAGCCGCACGGCTCCTCTGAAACTACACATTGTTTCACGGAGCAACACATCTTCATCACTGGGTGTCGCATTGTAATACCTCATTGACTGGAGCTCTGACAATAACACAGGCCCTCACAGTTCAGGATCACAGCACCTTGAAACCTACGCATTGTCTCAGCTGTGTGAAACGTCCTCGGTGCTCAACCAAACAACTCGCCGCAACCTGGACCTAAGGTACTTGTTCAGCAGGCCTAACTGGGTCCCTGTAGCAGGCCTGCATGCTAATGTGATGGGCTTCAACTTGTTACTTTGTCCCAGTCCAGCATGACCAGACATTCACAGTTGGCGCTTTGTGCTTTTTGGCTCTATTTTCAGTGAAATGTTAAAAGCTGCATATCTTCGGTCCTACTGATTGGATTTTTGTCATTTTCATCTTGTGTATCTGTTAAAAAATATTCTATTTTCCAATACTGATGTGGGTTCTTGTTGTGGTGTGTTTTCACTGTGTTACTGTTTGTAGCGTTGCACAAATACTTTACATATTGCCTCTGAGTTAAGCTTGATTGTTCTGTGCCAAGTTAGTGAGGATTGAGCACAGGTTAATTGAGAGTTCGCTTGTGACTTCTCCCTGACTAGGATTGTGATTCCTGGTTGAGTAGGGTTTTATCCTCCTCAACCAATAAACCAATTTCTTACAATTACATACATAAATAAATCAAAACATCCCTCCTGTGGTAGACGGTTGGCCTCCTCTCTTTAATGTAGTCCAGCTCAAACACATTTCTCAAGTACCAGCATTGGTCAAAATATATTAAAGAAAGCGTAGGGACTGTGACACTTTGTGCAAAGGGGAAAAGATGAGTGAGCATAGGGATGGGTTCAAAGGCATGGCTAAAATACATAATATTCTGTAACTTTTTTAGGTCGTTTACCTTCAGGTAACCACATATAAAATAAGGCACAGTATTCATGAAAACTAAACTCAACTTACATTTATCAGTGGGAAATGCACTATCGTACATTTTGAAACCTCTACTAGTTAATGCACTGTGTTGTACCCAGAGAACCAGAGAATTGAATCCTCGTTGGTGCAGCGTAGAATAGTGACTTGAGTATGTTTAGTGCTCTGAGGTCCCAGTCTATGTCAGAAAACACTGTGAATATGTAAGTCATTATTTTAAACTTGCATTACACATAGAAAGGCTGCTACCAAAATGTTTAACATAAGAAAGTGCTTCTGAAATATAGATTTTTGTAATACCCAGAATATACGTAGTGCATTTTTTATAACTGTCCTTCAAAAGCACACACTTCAGAGCTCACCTGGTAACTCCCTTGGAATTTCACTCAAAGCAGACTATATATGTGTCATCAGGAAGAAAGCTTCAAGGGATTCTGTCAAATAAAGCCACTAGCACTTCTGAGCACCTTTTATATTTGCAGATGAACCAGTTGTGCACATTTACATTTCTTTCAGGCAAGCAGGCGTCGTGGCTGGAAGACCTGTTTAGCTGTCTGTCCCTCCCTCAGTTTTACAGTGCCGAGTACTCCCTGCCTTCCACTTCAGCAGATATATTTAAGGGAACAATGGTTCCTGTGGACACTGAATGGGATAATTGATAATGGTTTAGCACAATGGCAATAATCATGGTAAAGATATGCCAAAAGAGAAAAATAATTATATAACCCAGACACTAAAAACCAATGTTGTTTATGTTAATAATAATAATAATATAAAATAAAGAAAGAATGTCCCAAGTGAACTTAGAACCTACCTATCAAAGAGCCAAGTTGTAACAAATAGTAAGGTTACACACAGCCGTGGCCGGTAGTGGGAGTACCGGCCAGGCGGTGATGTGGGGAGGGGGAGGGGCAGGGTGGGGGGTAGTAATGTATGGATTACGTAGTTTTACACGTAAGTAAACATATGAATAAATAAAACAAATTTCGTTGCGTGCACTGCATCACCAAATGTGATACAGTGTGCGCAACGAAATTTGTTTTATTTATTTATATGTTTACCTACCTGTTAAACTCCGTGATCCATACATTACTAAACCCCACCCTGCCCCTCCCCCTCCCCACGTCACCACCCAGCCGGTACTCCCACTACCGGCCGCGGCTGGTTACACAATGTACAAAAACGATCATTTAGTAAGTAAGTATACAATAATTATTAGCAGCCATCTGAAACATTGGTGGGGGGCCTGAAAAACGGTTTCTTTTAAGTGAGTGTTGAGGGCGTTACACCCAACAATCAGTAGGGAGCATGATCAAGACCGAACGATGCGGGACACCTGAAGCAATAATAATACACTGCCAGAGTGGTGAAGTGCACACCTATAATGGGAGTGACTCAGAAAAGAGTATTGGGTGGGGGTAGTTACTCACAAGGCGCCCAGCAGGGTGCCCTGTGAATAGAAGGGGGCTGACAGTCCTTATGGCATGTTGTGCTACACATGTCCGTAATCAATAAAGAAGTAAAACACAATAATCCGTGTTGGCAATTTACTTCCAAGGTGAGGAATTACTCATCTCATTTATGCCAAGGAAGTGGGCCACCATATTCAACCAACATTTTGGGGCGACATACGCCCCAATCCAAAGGCACAGCTCACTGGTGCTTTCATCCTTTAATTTTCTGGAAACAAGTGAATCATATTTTAAACCATGTAATCGTTTGCTTGCACAATCTTCTCAAATTCTTCCCATTTTATCCACGGGCACGGAGTAACGTTATTTTTCCAGGTTTCTCATACTATTGTTGTGCCCGTCCGGACCTCTTTACAATATCACGTACTAATGTATTTATTCATCCAAAGGCAGCTTTTATTAAAAACCCAATGCATTTCGGCTACTGTGGCCCTTCATGAGGGGTCACTACAAGTAATGATGAAAACAAACATTTGTTATAAAACCATTACTGTGCTCAATGCTGCATACTACATGTTTTAACTAAATGCAGTAAACTTCACCCCGAGCTCATCACACCCATGTTGCTGTACTCATAGGGCCTCATTTATGAGGCCGTGCTTCACTTTTACGCTGCCGGTGCGTCACTTTTGTGATGCACCAGCAGCGTAAATAATGTGCCTTGTTGCACCATATTTACAAAGTGCGTCACTTTGTAAACCCCTGCGCCACATTATACCTGCGCCAGGTATAATGTATGCAGGGGGGGGGCGTTCTGATGTGACGCAGAGAAATCTATAAGATTTCACTGTTCCACTTTTGTGACACACTCCAGCAATGCGCAATGCGTCACTTTTGCGCCATACAGATACATTAGAAATACTGACGTATCTGTAACTCCTTGCGCCATGATGCGTCATACTGTAAATATGACGCATTATTGGTGTCGCAAGGAGTGCGCAGTGAAAAGTGACGCATCGCTGTTTTCACGCAGTGATGCGTCACTTTTCATAAATGAGGCCCATAGTGTCCAAGCAATAAATCAAAATGTCCCCTACTTTTTCCAAGAAACCTCTGGCAACAATCGTTTTCAACCTTCAGTTCTTGTTAATACCAACACATTATTCTACCAATAACTCCCCTTTAAATGTGTCTTTCTTCTGAACACCACCCCGTCTCATTATTCCACTCACACTCTCAACCTCCCATACCTGCTTATTTTCGGCAAGTTGACTCCAATTTTAATCTCTCTGCTCAAACGCTCTGCCTGCACCTCGTTCTACACCTCCTTTACACATTCCTAAACTTCACTGTGCGCTGCGCACCTTTTACCCACCAACATCCATTAAACAATTACATCTCGCCCCAAATATTAAATACCCCAGATGTAATTTCTGTTACTCCGTGAGCTAAGTATTTAAATTGATCCAATTGTCTCTACACCACCATCCCACGCATGCAATTACATTCCACATCTACAAGTCTCTGCGTCACGTACCTGCCGAAAAAAAACCATCCTCATCTTTCTTTTCAAGGAGTTGCTGCCCGTTTCTGTTCTCCCTTCATATTTAAACCCTCCCCTAGTGTTCTAATCCCTCCCATATTGCCATCGGTTTAATTTACCACCTGTAGCTCATTTCTCACTTCAAACGCCCTACCCTCCTGTCCTTAACACTACAAATCCCACAATCCAATACTTAAATCAAAACAACATCACTATGCCGATATTTAACGAACAAAAAAAACTCTGATGAATTTCATGCAAGGGCTGGGGAAAAATGTTGAATGCACTATACACTCCACTGTTCATGTGGCATGATAACGTAAAAATTATCTTGTGGTACTTGTCTGTCCCATTCCTTCTCGCTGTGTGGACGTGATCTTCCGCCTTGCTAGTGGAAAAAACTGAGGGGCAACGTTGAGCGATATTTATCGCTAACGATGCTTAGCAACAAATTGTTTAACGCTAAGCATCGTCAGAAATTATCGCAGATAAACCTTGCTATTATCAAGGTTTATCGCAAATGCGATAAAAAACGGCCGCAATGCATGAATATCGCTGAAAAGTCAGCGATATTTATGCATTACCGAGCTAATGCTCTTAGCCATGTTATCCATCTCCCATTGGATAACATGGCTAAGAACTGCTCAGGGCAGGTGTTAGTTTTTGGAGATATTCACGCTTAGCGCGAATATCTCCAAAAGTTGGTAATAGGAGATAGCGATGTTAGAGACTGTTTCCAGTCGCTAACATCTTGGCACGCCCACTTTGCATGTCATTAGTGATAAATATCACTGACATGCAAAGTGGGGCCCAAGATGGTCGCTTTCTCCTACTAGCTGTCGCTAACTGGTGTTAGCGACAGCTAGGTAATAGGGAGATAATTTTATCTCCGCTTTCTTGGCTTTTAAAGCCAAAAAAGCGGAGATAAACCCCCTTGATAATATGCCCCGTAATCCGCAATGTTCCTTCTTTATTACTTTTGTTCAGATATGGGTGGGTGCAAATCCGAGTTGGGCAAAATTGTTACTTGTACATGTTAAAGATAGGGAATGCACACCTATTCAAATCGTAATCTATTAACAATCCTCATGATGTGTTGTTGCGTGCTCCTTGGAAAAGCGCCTTGCCCTATTGGCACTTGAAATTAGAATACCAAATGTTGGGCCGACATACGCCTTATTCAGCTGCACAGCATGCTGTTTTTCAAATATCTAGCATGCTGATCTGCAGAGGACTGCTCAACTCTGCCGCCATTTGTCAAATGAGGTGTAATACTAAATCTCCTGGGGGCATATTATCAAGGGATTTATCTCCGCTTTTTTGGCTTTAAATGCCAAGAAAGCGGAGATAAAATTATCTCCCTATCAGCAACAGGGTGCTAACACGCAAATTCGCATGTTAGCACCCTTTTTCTCTACGCTTCTCCTTGCATCTCTAATGAGATGCAAAGGGGGCGTTCCAGAGAAAAATAATAGGAGAAATGTTGTTAAGCGACATTTCTCCTATTATCAAGGATTTCGCTAACCCTGTTAGTGATAAAAAAAAAGCAGCGCTAACCCTGGTTAGCGCTGCTTTTTTTACACCTGGTATTTTCCTGACTTAGCCATGATATCCTATGGAAGGTGGATATCATGGCTAAGTTTGTAAGCCCCTATCATCAAGCTAACGCCAAACTTCGAGAGATTATCGTTGGTTTTCCAGCGATAATCTCTCATTTGGCAGTTAGCGCAAGGATTTTTATCACTTCTGAGATAAACCTTGCTAATAGCAAGTTATCTCTGCGATAATTTCCGGCGATTCTTAGCGATAAAAAATTAGTTGCTAATCCTCGTTAGCGATAAATATCGCTAATCATTGGTAATATGCCCCCTGGTTCCTTGTGTGTTGGTTGGCACTTGTTTTTCCTGAACATTCCACTACAGCTTTTCAGCTCTTGGAATGTACAGTACCGTGTCAGGTGTCTTTTCACAAATAGTAGGTGAACTGTTTTTATTTAATTTATAAAGTATGGGCTTATCGTGCCCCTCATGTATTGCCCACAACTGCACCCCACTTGATTCTCTCTTTCAACGATATACTATTCCAAGTGATGTGCAGCAGGCATAGACAGTAGCAAAAACTGGAGGCCATCATAAGCAGGAACAATGAGGATCCCCAGATGGGATCACACTATTCTTAACCGCCTCCTTTACCAGAACCCTTTGGCAAAGCACAGGAGCTCTCCAAAAACTACTGGTGGGAACGGTTTCAGTTTATCCAATGCCAAGCTGCAATCACAAACAATCTGGTTATGTTGGAATGTGTAGACATGCTTTAAGGTTTCCAGTGTTTTGGGGGACCTTAAATTACGACTCACTAAATGTGGGCAGGTCTGTATTGCCCAAGCTACCCACATAACCATGTGGATATGGGAGAAGCACACAAAGTGTGGTTTCAAACAAGGATATCTCTGATGCATGCAGGCAGCCTTTGTTGTGGTTGGAATGCATCATAGGGTGAATGCCTCCCAGCCCCATACAAATAAGTGGGATAAAGGAAGGTATTTACAACCACGGCATGCTCTACTCCTTCCCCTCACAGTCACAGAGCTGTAGCACAACATCAGTTCTGCAGAGTCTCCAGGACCCTACTTCCTCTTCTTCTTAACAGCAACTCTTCTAAAAGGGCTCCGGCCCTGCCCTCCTGTTTTTCCATAGTGGTCTCCTTGTGCAAGCCATACTCCAAAAGTCATCAGGAACAGCCAACACACATTGCAAGCAGTCTCCAGTCACCCACACACTCTTCTGAAGTGCAGCAACAGTGTGTGCTTATTCTGGAACAGTCCAGCATGGCTACCCCAGGAAGCAATAGGTTCACTCAATACCTATGTTGGGGGGAGATTCAGGGAGCTACTATGATCTACCCTGAAGAGAGAGGAAAATGGAAGTCCAGCAATACAATTTAGTATCCTGCAGGCTGCCTGACATTAGTGCGTTTATGTTCATCCCCTGCACAAGATGTTCAAAAGGGAGGTGCTGAATTCTGGCATCATTGTCTAATATCGACTCCCCATTCCTCCAACTATGTATTTGTGTCATTTTACACAACACTAACATGCAACTTAGCAGACATTCCTCAAGGTGAAAACCAGATGAGCAATTGCAATAGGATGAAAAAATTATTGTGGAAATAATTTACAGAATTAAGCCAGGTCCTTTGACAAGGAGCAGTACTTAGAAGATGAGGGTCGGGATGTATTGAAAGCATCTTTGCAAATTAATGTTCTAGGAGCTTTCCTGAATTGGAGGTAATTCTCTTTCACTCCTAAGGTAAGATAATGATCATTCCTGATGTAGTAACCTAGGAGAATTTTGGACCTTCATCCATATTTAAATCTTTTGGGTTTGTGTTGAAGAAGCTGAAAGACTTTAAGTTATTTAAGATTGTATACGACTGGACAACAACATGGCCTTTTCTTTGTTGTGCCTTGTGCTTAATACATATTAACTAGAATTTGTTGTAAATGGAGTCAGTGAAGACTCAAGGTGAATGAGTTGTAATCTTCTGGAATTTTCTGGATTTTTTATACTTTGATCTTTGTGAATTTGAGATTTTGGTAGATCGGCAAAGCCACTGTTGCAATAGTCCAACCTCAAGTAGTTTCCATTTCTTGTCAATTAAATAAGATGTAAGGTCAATCAGAAATATCAGATTTTTGTAAGTATGGATAACTGAAGATTATCTATACTGGAGATTATCTATACTCCAGTTTGTGTTTTCTAACACTGTGTTTACCTGTGAAACAGAAGAACAATAATTCTGAAAGAGGATGCTAAGATGTTATTTTTGGAGTCAGAAATTGGACTTTTCCTGAGATCACAATCCAGATGTATTGGGGTTAAGCTAGTTGTTGACCATGAGGACCTCTGTTTTATTTCACTGAGACACAAAAGTATAGAGGTAGAGGGCACTAATAACCATTGAAATAAATAAGCAGCAGAGATCAATCTTGAGGATTGATCTCTGCTGATTAGTCCATATGGAAACCAGAGGCCTGGTTTCCATATGGACTAATGCTATGTGATTTTCAAATGGTTTCCATCTGTCTATCTTCCCTACTATGTTCATATTGAGATTTTTCCCCTATTCTAATCATCTGGAGGTTGCTGCTATCAGTCTTTAAAATTCACAAAGATGCCTCCTTCCACCAGAAGCATAATGTTATTCCTTTGGAATGGAGCTGTTCTATGAAGCCTTTGATTTGCCAGCTGCACAGAACAGTGATTGCCTCAACCCAGCCAAGGAAATCAACAGCTAATTTAATTATCATTTACTAGGGACTTATAAGTAATTTGAATGTGCCAATCAGGTGTTGGCCACTGTAACCGTGTTTTAGGGAGAGAATATAAGCTATTCTATTCAACAAACTTTATTTCAGCCATTGGAGGTCATAAAAAGTAGAAAATACAAATACATATATAGCTAAATTAGAGTATATTTAAAAATGTAATAGACGACAGGTTGTAAAAAAAATAGCCACAATGCATTTTGGTTTATCCATTGTCATTACAATGGTTAAGAATAAGAATGATTGAAGCCAGATAAAAGATATAAAAATGTTAAAAAGCTAAAAAAAAACACAGTGCAAGTAGAGATATTTATGGTTGCTGGGTCGAGTTTAGCACAACCCTATGCCTGTGCCACAAAGAATTAAGGAATCTGGACACAGCAAAAACTATGGGGGGTGTTTATCAGATCTCAGAATTCTATACATCTCCAAACACTGCCTGCAGCCCAGATTTCTGCAAAGTGGTACGAGCCAACGCCGTCTGGTGCATTTATAGCCGGGGCAAAAAAAAAGAACATGAATGTCTGACTTGTCAGGGCTATTGCAGGGGGGACACCCAATGGAGGGTTCTTTTGACAATTTGTTTATAAATGCATGAACCGGGAGGGTCCCTGTTCTGTACTGGATATACAGCTTCCTTGCCATGGAAGGCTGTATTTCATCCAGGAAAGGCTCAAAGGGATACTGGTCTTTAATATTAAGAAAGTGAGCCGTTAGGTGCCCGAGTTTGGTGTTTACCTGTAGATCAGCTAATTTGAATGATCTATAGGCTTTTACTAGTTCAAGTCGTGGTATTGTCGGGGACACATTACCTCGGGATGGCTCCATAGGTTAGGTATGCCTAATCTGACTCATACTTCTTTTATGTATTTAAACCATGGCTATGTTCCTGCCCCTGGGAGTCCCAAAGCCATCTTGAGTTCGGTTTGATAGACTGCTAGTACAGGACTCGCCCACATTCTATGCCCAAAGGTCAGTGGTCTGAGTCCAATCTCCTCTGCAATGGGTTTGATTCCCAAATCCAGGCGCAGGGGATGAGAGGAGTGCTTGGCGGTAGGCCCAAGAGCTCTCTCATAAACTGATTCTCTATTTTGGCCAGTCCACCAGAACAATGTGACCCCACAGTACCGCCCCATACAATACAGCACTCTTTACCTGTACTCTATATATCTCCTCCACCGGTCCTGGCAGTTTGTATAGGGAGTTCCTAAAGGTTTTAGCAATTCCCCCCTCCCTCTACGCTAGCCTCAAGCCTGCCTTGTGCAGTTGTGGGCCCCATTTGAAGGTTTCGGATAACGTGACACCAAGGTAATTAAAGGAATTCACTCTCTCTAACAGGGTGCCGTTTTTAAGGAGGGGTTTGGGTGAGATGTTTTGGCTGGGTTGAAGACCATACATGGTCTTTGGTGTGTTAATCTCCAGCCACCGATTTTTACAAAAAAAAGAGAAATTTTCTAGAATCCTTTGTATGGACATAGGGGACTTAGATAACAAGAAGGTGTCATCTGCAAACATCATTGCTGCCACCTTGCCAAGCACCAGCTTTGGGGCGTTATTGTCCACTACTTTGTTTATTTGGGCCATCAGAGCATTAATGAGAAGACAAAACAGGGTAGGGGCCAGCACTCACCCCTGCCTTACTCCTCTATTAACTGGAATGCGGGGGGTCAATTTCCCGGATTTCCCATACCTGACTTGGGCAAAATTACCTGTGTGCAATCACATAATCAATGACAACAGGTAGTGCTGGATAGCCAACTGTTCGAGAACCTCCCACAGTTTAGCCCGGGGACCAGATCAAAGGACGATTTAAGGTCAACGAATATCAAATAGAGGCTCCCACCCTCTATTGACACCGTCTTCCAGTATACTAGTTGGAGCCTGAAGTTCTGATCAGTGGTGGAGATATTCTTCTGAAAACCAGCCTGATACGCACTAAGAAATCCAAGAGCAGAGACGCTCAAGGAGAATCCTAGCGAATAATTTCTGGGTGATGTCTATCAGGCTGATTGGCCTATAGTTGGTGGGCAAGAGGAGAGAACCTTTCTGGAAAGATTTCAGCCCCTAACCAGGTGTCCGGGATCTTCATGTCAATCAAAATGGCATTAAATATTGCCCAGAGATAGGATCCCCAGATGTTAGGTTCCTCCCTAAATTTGTCCCGGGATCTTGTCTAGTCCAGGGGTCTTTCCTAGGGGAAGCTTCCTGATTGCGTTTGAAACTTCCGCTAGAGTAAATCATTGGGGATCTTCATGGGAGTTTCCAAAAGTTGCTAAAGATGCTTCATCTTTGGCTTCTGTGGCTTCCACAGTGGAGTACAGGACTTGGAAGGGTAACTTCCAAGCGGCTGCTGCAATATCTGGCTAACGCTATCTGGCTAACGCTGAGTACTTTGCACTGCTGTCTGTACTCACTAGTGACTAAAACGTCTTCATGTCCCTATTGAAAAGTGCTTTCTTGATGGCATCACATCTTTCATGCTCCAAGTTCTTCTTGTCTAGCTTGATACTATATTGATACAGGGCCCTGCTTGATTTAATTAAGGGTATATTGTAGTAATGAGGTATACACAATGAGTAGGTTCAAGCAGGATTTATTGATAAGAAGGACAGCTTAAACAACCACAGCTGCAAAGAGATGTCTTCATCATATCAAGCTCAGCAACAGATGAGAGTTAAAGGAAAACATTCTAAAGGCTTAACACTCTACTTAGTGACATAGTGGAATTCCAGAAAGCATGAGGAAATGGAATACCACACACCTCCCCCCTTTTGGAAAAAAAAAACAAAACAAAACAAAAAGCAAAAAAAAAACAAAAAAAATACAAAAAGAAATCAGGTTCTAATGTAATCTTTAAACTTTGAAGGAGTACATTTAATTCGCTCACTACGTCTCAGTGAAATGTCTTCCTGCTCAACACTTGGTTGATTGTCAAAAGAGACACAAGGAGCAGGCCTTTCAGATCTAAGCATAGCATCAGAATTATTTACAATCACTTTATCTAAATTGTCATAAACTTCATGTGTACCAGAAAAATAATCAGGATTATGTTCTGAAACAGGTTTGACTGAGCAAGGACTATCAGAGAGAGGCTTGTATGGAACAAATTTCTCTAGGGAAGTAGATGTAGGAGTTTCTCTTTGTGAAGAAGTAATGAGGGGTTTGCATAGAGAAATCCTTCTTAAATTCCATATTTTGCCCCCCTCGACTCTGATTGCTTTGCTAAAAACTTCAATGACTCTGATAGGGTCAGACCATCTGGACACATTCTTGTTGAACAAACCACCCATTTTAACACGCACTCTATCACCAACTCTTACCCGGCAAGTATTGTACTTCTTTTTGGACGAATGTTGGATCATACTTTCCTGGTGCTTTTGGATTTTCTCTCTCAATACCTTAAAATCTACTTCGTAGGGAGAATCACCTTTTAACCACCATGGAAAAAGACGAGAACCTGGTTTTCTCCCACGCAATAGTTCAAAAGGAGATAGCCCAGTGACTGAATTGGGGGACAACCGGTAAGTTAATAAAGTCGCTTGAAGCGCTTTTTTCCATTTCAAACCACTTTTAATAGCTAATTGGCAAGATTCTTTGATGACTCTGTTGAACCTCTCAACTTGGCCGTTGGCTTGTGGAAAATAATTAGAGGTTCTTTTGTGGACAATACCACAATTCTTGAGAAAACTCTCAAATCTGGGTTAATGGAAGTATTGAAAGTTAAATTGACTAGAGAGTCAGTAATATGTTTTTCATAACGGGGCTCTTCAACATAAACAGGTGGAACAGAATTTGGATCCAACTTGATACCTAAGGCACGTTGATGAGGCCAACCAAGTAAGGAAACACCCTTAGTGGCAACATAAATCTTAACTTTGACATCCCAGTTTTTGAAAAATAATTTAGCCCAAAAGTAACCCTCCAATGCAATCCTGCGTCCTGTGTAACCACCAGGATATATATCTGGACTGAGGAGTTCCCTATTGTGCCAACATTTTTCGAAAATATCTTTGCCAATGATAGTGTACCAAGCACATGAATCAACAAAAATGTCAATAGGTTTGTCGTCCACGAGAATTGTACAGGAAGGAAAATTATTCTGAATACATTCATCAACAGAAAGTATACAATTTAGACTATTCAAAACTTCTTCTTCTTCAGGAGAAATATAGTTAATCCTATGACCAGATCTACACACATTACCGAAGTGTCTTTTCTTTTTACATTTGATGCATACTTTTTCCCATGCAGGACAACCCTTGTAGTTGCCAACATGGTTAGTGCTACCGCATCTATAGCAAACAACTGTACTTTTTTTTGTAAAACTCTTATTATCATTAAAATTCTTAACATATTCTTTTTTAAATGTAGGCTTAGGATTAAAAGTATTCGGAGAGGATTTAACTATGGCAACTTCAACATCTGGAACATTAGTTTTTAAATTTTTCTCTCTAATCTCAGATACAAAGATTTCAGAGTGTTCTATACCCTTAGCTATGTTTACAACTGCAGCAAGGGTAGTCTCAGTACCTAACCAAAGTCTTTCTTGGATCTTTTTACTTTTGGTTTTCATCATGATTTGGTCTCTAAGAACTTGCTCATATGATATGGTTTCGAAAGAGCAAGTGCAAGCAAGAGAGCGTAAAGCTGCCACGTAGTCCTCTATCGTTTCATCCTGTTTCTGTTCACGAGAATAAAATTTAAACCTTTCCATCACAGTATTTATCCGTCTACCAAAACGGATTTTCATTTGCTTTGAAGCTTTATTAAACACATCCATATCACCAGCATCTTCCAAAGGTGGTAAATTATCAAATTCTTTTATTCCAGCTCCACCAAGACAATGTCTTAGAAGTGCAAGTTTCCTTTTAGCGGAACAATCCTCATTTTCCAAAACATCTACATAGGCAATAAACATGGGAAACCAAAGATCCCATTCAATAGGAGGATCGCCTGCAACTTGCAGAAAATGAGGTGGTGCAGCAATGTTAGACATTTGTAAAAATAAATCAGGACAAAAATATGAACAATAAAATGTAATTAACTGAACTTGAAAACCTAAAAGTAGTAAAATTAATGTTGGTGGTGTGCAAATCACCGTAGTAAAAGATTTGCTGAAGTGGAGTTCTCAACTTTCAACTATTGATGTCTTGAAATTTGAGCGTTAAAAACTTTTACATTTTTTTTTTTTAAAAGTCGTTTTTCTTCTTTTAAAATGTTGTTGAAGGCTTTGACAATCAGTGTTAATTTGTTAAAAGGAACGCTGATTAACGCCGTAGGAATAGAAGAGGAAAGAAAAATAAGCATGAATAATATTTCTACTGACACGAAGATTATGCTTCAGACTTAAGTAAGATGGCCGCCGAGAGCGTCAGTAGTGCGTGATGATGTGCGCAGTGACGCGTCTGATGAGTGGAGCTCTGCATAGACAATGGTGATGGAGTAGGATGAAGAACGCTCGTGAAATACCTCGTGAGTTCGTAGATTGAGCGAACTGCAAGGCGCTCGAGAGGCGGAGCGTTCGAGGTGAGCCTTTTTAAATATAAATATGGAACTGCAAGATGCTCGAGCGACGCTCGAGAGGAGTCCATCAGTTTCAAACGAGCACTTCACGTAAACTGTACAAGCTCTCTACTGTCAAATCTTCATGACACCGCTCGATAGTGCGGTCGAAAAGTAAAGGCACAGAGCGGAGAATTAAGTTCAAATAGAAATGACTCACGTTTGAGCTGGCTCACGTTTCAGGATCAGTCAGATCTGGCTTATAGTTGAGGGTCAAACTGATGTATAATGATGGTCCACGATCTGTCCGAATGACGGAGAATCCTCTCAGTAGATAAACAGAGAAAACGTTCTTCTTTTTAGGCAAATTCCAATTTTAGCCAAAAATAGGAAGAAGAGTAAGCGAGTGAACGCTGCCTTCAATTAAATCACTGCTCCCGACGTCGCCAATAATTGTGTAGTAATGAGGTATACACAATGAGTAGGTTCAAGCAGGATTTATTGATAAGAAGGACAGCTTAAACAACCACAGCTGCAAAGAGATGTCTTCATCATATCAAGCTCAGCAACAGATGAGAGTTAAAGGAAAACATTCTAAAGGCTTAACACTCTACTTAGTGACATAGTGGAATTCCAGAAAGCATGAGGAAATGGAATACCACATATATCCTTATGTTTGATAGCATCTATGTGGCCACCCTTTGCCTTGCGACAAGAGTTATTAAACCAAGTTTGCTTGGCACCCTTGTTCGCCTTAGATTGTGTCAGAGGGTTAGAAATATTACTCAAGCTAGTTGACAGTTCTACAGGCAGAGCCTCTAGTCTGCTGATGGTTTGTGGAGTGTTAAGCGACTTAGCAGCCAACTCTATTCCATTAAGGGCAAGAGGATTAGAGACTCTAATGTGGCTGCCTTGTCTAGTGACTGCTTGAGCATTCCCCATCTGATTTCCCTTCTATTGTTGGCAAGTGTTCAGTTGGTGCCTACAGGAGTACCAATTGCCATGGGACTGGAGAGTTCTAGAGGCTCCAGCTCTACTATCAGGGCATTATGATCACTGTCATGTCTCGGCATGACAGCGAAGTCAACCCACTGCCAAATGCTTTTATGCACCAGGATATAATCCAGCAGAGAGGATTGTCTTGTTCTATTAAAGGTCAGCTTCCCTGGCTGGTCAGATTTGGTACGGCTATTGCACGCCATCAGGGAGTGGGTTAAGGTGGCTGCATTTATCTGGAGTACCAGGGGAGTCCAGGCCATTACAGGTGGGATTTGAGGATCAGGGATTAGCCAAAGACCGTCCTCATCAATAGAGGGAGCATCATTGGGGGGGGGGGGCAGGGGCTCAAATTGACAATTAAAGTCTCCCCTTATATCCAGCCTTGCATTCAGGGGACCTGAGTCAATAAAAGTGTTAAGTAAATCTATGGTAGGAGATTCCCGAGTGATGCCTACAGGACGGGAATAGATATTGATGAAGGCTAATTTTATCCTTTTGTAACCAGGCCGTGGGACCACAGGGGCCAAACAGCTGTGCAGGCCGCTGTAATAAGGAGACTTGTGACATCAGATTGTGTAATAGTGGGAGAGCAGAAGTTTGCTACTTGACCTCAGGCCGTGGGACTACAGGGGCCAGAGAGCTGTGCAGGCCGCTGTAATAATGAGACTTGTGACATGAGATTATGTAATAGTGAGAGAGCAGAGGGATGCTACGGGACCTCAGTCAGTGGGACCACAGGGGTGAGAGAGCTGTGCAGGCCGCTGTAATAATAAGACTTGTGACATCAGATTGTGTAATAGTGGGAGAGCAGAGGGTTGCTACGGGACCTCAGTCAGTGGGACCACAGGGGTGAGAGAGCTGTGCAGGCCGCTGTAATAATAAGACTTGTGACATCAGATTGTGTAATAGTGGGAGAGTAGAGGGTTGCTACGGGACCTCAGTCAGTGGGACCACAGGGGTGAGAGAGCTGTGCAGGCCGCTGTAATAATGAGACTTGTGACATCAGAATCTGGTATAGTGGGAGAGCAGAGGGTTGCAACGGGACCTTAGGCAGTAGAACTACAGGGGCCACAGCTGTGCAGGCCGCTGAAATAATGGGACTTGTGACATCAGATTGTGTTATAGTGGGAGAGAAGAAGGATGCTACAGGAGCTCAGGCCGTGGGACCACAAGGGCCAGACATTTGTGTATGCCATCGGAACACAGGGGCCAGAGAGGTGTGCAGGCCACTGTAATAATGAGACTTGTGACATCAGATCATGTAATAGTGGGAGAGCAGAGATTTGGACCGGGACCTCAGGCTGTGGGACCACATGGGTCAGACAGCTGTGCAGGCTGCTGTAATAATGAGAGTTGTGACATCAGATTTTGTAATAGTGGGAGAGCAGAGGGTTGCTACGGGACCCCAGGCAGTGCGACCACAGGGGCCAGAGAGCTGTGCAGGCCGCTGACATCAGATTGTGTAATAGTGGGAAAGGAGAGGGTTGCTATGGGACCTCAGGAAGTGGGACCACAGGGGCCAGACAGCTGTGCAGGCCGCCGTCATAATGAGACTTGTGACATCAGATTGTGTAATAGTGGAAGAGCAGAGGGTTGTTACAGGACCTGAGGCCGTCGAACCACATGGGCCACACAGCTGTGCAGGCCGCTGTAATAATGAGACTTGTGACATCAGATTGTGTGATAGTAGGAGAGGAGAGGGTTGCTACGGGAACTCAGGCCTTCGGATCAGAGGGGCCAGACAGCTGTGCCGGTCGCTGTAATCCTGAGACTTGTGCCATCAGATTGTGTAATGGGAGAGCAGAGAGATGCTACGGTACCTCAGGCCGTGGGACCAGAGGGGCCAGCCAGCTGTGCAGGCCACTGTAATAATAAGACTTGTGACATCAGATTTTGTAATAGTGGGAGAGCAGAGGGTTGCTATGGGCCTAAGGCCATGGGGCCAAAGGGGCCAGACAGCTGTGCCGGTCGCTGTAATAATGAGACTTGTGACATCAGAATGTGTAATGGGAGAGCAGAGAGAGGCTACTGGACCTCAGGCCATGTGACCAGAGGGGCCAGGCAGCTGTGCAGGCTGCTCTAACAATGAGATATGTGAAATAAGATTGTGTAATAGTGGGAGAAAAGAGGGTTGCTACGGGACCTCAAGCAGTGGGACCACAGGGGCCAGAGAGCTGTGCAGGCCGCTGTAATAATGAGACTTGTGACATCAGATTGTGTAATAGTGGGAGAGCAGAGGGTTGCTACGGGACCTCAGGCCGTGGGATCAGAGGGGCCAGACAGATGTGCAGGCCGCTGTAATAATGAGACTTGTGACATCAGATTATGTAATAGTAGGAGAGCAGAGGGTTGCTACGGGAACTCAGGCCTTAGGACCACAGGGGCCAGAGAGCTGTGCAGGCCGCTGTAATAACAAGACTTGTGACATCAGATTGTATAATAGTGGGAGAACAGAGGCATGCTACGGGACCTTAGGCAGTGAGACCACAAGGGCTAAGCTGTGAAGGGCGCTGTAATAATGAGACTTGTGACATTACATTGTGCAATAGTGGAAGAGCAGAGGGTTGCTACTGGACCTCAGGCCGTGGGACCACAGGGGTCACACAGCTGTGCAGGCGGCTGTAATAAGGAGACTTGTGAAATCAAATTGTGTAATAGTGGGAGAGCAGAAGGTTGCTACGTGACCACAGGCCGTGGGACTACAGGGGCCAGAGATCTGTGCAGGCCGCTGTAATAATAAGACTTGTGACATCAGATTGGTGGGAGAGCAGAGGGTTGCTACGGGACCCTAGACAGTGGGACCACAAGGGCCAGAGAGCTGTGTAGGCCGCTGTAATAATGAGACTTGTGACATCAGATTGTGCAATAGTGGAAGAGCAGAGGGTTGCTACGGGACCTCAGGCCGTGGACCACAGGGGCCACACAGCTGTGCAGGCCGCTGTAATAATGAGACTTGTGACATCAGATTGTGTAATAGTAGGAGAGCAGATGGTTGCTACGGGAACTCAGGCCTTTCGACCACAGGGGCCAGAGAGCTGTGCAGGCCGCTGTAATAAAAAGACTTGTGACATCAGATTGTGTAATAGTGGGAGAACAGAGGCATGCTACGGGACCTTAGACAGTGGGACCACAAGGGCTAAGCTGTGCAGGCCGCTGTAATAATGAGACTTGTGACATTACATTGTGCAATAGTGGAAGAGCAGAGGGTTTCTACCGGACCTCAGGCAGTGGGCCCACAGGGGCCACACAGCTGTGCAGGCTACTGTAATAATGAGACTTGTGACTTCAGATTGTGTAATAGTGGAAGAGCAGAGGGTTGTTACGGGACCTCAGGCAGAGGGACCACAGAGGCCAGACAGCTGTGCAGGCCGCTGTAGTAATGAGAGATGTGACATCACATTGTGTAGTAGTGGGAGAGCAGAAGGTTGCTACGGTACCTCTGGCCATGGGACCGTAGGGGCCAGAGAGCTGTGCAGGCTGCTGTAACAATGAGACTTGTGACATCAGATTGTGTAATAGTGGGAGAGCAGAGGGTTGCTATGGGACCTCAGGCAGTGGGACTACAGGGGCCAGAGAGCTGTGCAGGCCGCTATAATAATAAGACTTGTGACATCAGATTGTGTAATAGTGGGAGAGCGGAGGGTTGCTACGGGACCTCAGGCCAGAGGGGCCAGACAGATATGCAGGCCGCTGTAATAGTGAGACTTGAGACACCAGATTGTGTACTAATAAGACTTGTGACATCAGATTGTGTAATAGTGGGAGAGCGGAGGGTTGCTACGGGACCTCAGGCCAGAGTGGCCAGACCAGACAGATATGCAGGCCGCTGTAATAGTGAGACTTGAGACACCAGATTGTGTACTAATAAGACTTGTGACACCAGATTGTGTACTAGTAGTAGAGCAGAGGGTTGCTACGGACCACAGGGGCCAGAGAGCTGTGCAGGCCGATATAATAACAAGACTTGTGACATCAGAATGTATAATAGTGGGAGAACAGAGGCATGCTATGGGACCTTAGACAGTGGGACCACAAGGGCCAGAGAGCTGTGCAGGCGGCTGTAATAATGAGACTTGTGACATCAGATTGTGCACTAGTGGAAGAGCAGAGGGTTGCTACAGGACCTCAGGCCATGGACCACAGGGGCCACACAGCTGTGCAGGTCGCTGTAATAATGAGACTTGTGACATCAGATTGTGTAATAGTGGGACAGAAGAGGGTTGCTGCGGGACCTCAGGCAGTGGGACCACAGGGGCCAGAGAGCTGTGCAGGCCGCTGTAATAATGAGACTTGTGACATCAGATTGGGTAATAGTGGGAGAGCAGAGTGTTGCTACGGGACCTCAGGCTGTGGGACCAGAGGGGCCAGACAGCTGTGCAGGCCGCTGTAATAATGAGACTTGTGACATAGGATTCTGGTATAGTGGGAGAGCAGAGGGTTGCAACGGGACCTTAGGCAGTGGTACTACAGGGGCCACAGCTGTGCAGGTCGCTGTAATAATGAGACTTGTGACATCAGATTGTGTTATAGTGGGAGAGCAGAGGGATGCTACAGGAGCTCAGGCCGTGGGACCACAAGGGCCAGACATTTGTGTATGCGATCGGAACACAGGGGCCAGAGAGCTGTGCAGGCCACTGTAATAATGAGACTTGTGACATCAGATCATGTAATAGTGGGAGAGCAGAGGTTTGGACCGGGACCTCAGGCTGTGGGACCACATGGGTCAGACAGCTGTGCAGGCTGCTGTAATAATGAGAGTTGTGACATCAGATTTTGTAATAGTGGGAGAGCAGAGGGTTGCTACGGGACCCCAGGCAGTGGGACCACAGGGGCCAGAGAGCTGTGCAGGCCGCTGTAATAATGAGACTTGTGACATGAGATTGTGTAATAGTGGGAGAGCAGAGGGTTGCTATGGGACCTCAGGCAGTGGGACTACAGGGGCCAGAGAGCTGTGCAGGCCGCTGTAATAATAAGACTTGTGACATCAGATTGTGTAATAGTGGGAGAGCGGAGGGTTGCTACGGGACCTCAGGCCAGAGGGGCCAGACAGATATGCAGGCCGCTGTAATAATGAGACTTGTGACACCAGATTGTGTACTAATAAGACTTGTGACATCAGATTGTGTAATAGTGGGAGAGCGGAGGGTTGCTACGGGACCTCAGGCCAGAGTGGCCAGACAGATATGCAGGCCGCTGTAATAATGAGACTGGTGACACCAGATTGTGTACTAGTAGTAGAGCAGAGGGTTGCTACGGGAACTCAGGCCTTCGGACCACAGGGGCCAGAGAGATGTGCAGGCCACTATAATAACAAGACTTGTGACATCAGAATGTATAATAGTGGGAGAACAGAGGCATGCTATGGGACCTTAGACAGTGGGACCACAAGGGCCAGAGAGCTGTGCAGGCCGCTATAATAACAAGACTTGTGACATCAGATTGTGTAATAGTGGGAGAACAGAGGCATGCTACGGGACCTTAGACAGTAGGACCACAAGGGTTAAGCTGTGCAGGCCGCTGTAATAATGAGACTTGTGACATTACATTGTGCAATAGTGGAAGAGCAGAGGGTTTCTACCGGACCTCAGGCAGTGGGCCCACAGGGGCCACACAGCTGTGTAGGCTACTGTAATAATGAGACTTGTGACTTCAGATTGTGTAATAGTGGAAGAGCAGAGGGTTGTTACGGGACCTCAGGCAGAGGGATCACAGAGGCCAGACAGCTGTGCAGGCCGCTGTAGTAATGAGAGATGTGACATCACATTGTGTAATAGTGGGAGAGCAGAAGGTTGCTACAGTACCTCTGGCCATGGGACCGTAGGGGCCAGAGAGCTGTGCAGGCCGCTGTAATAATGAGACTTGTGACATCAGATTGGGTAATAGTGGGAGAGCAGAGTGTTGCTACGGGACCTCAGGCCGTGGGACCAGAGGTGCCAGAAGGCTGTGCAGGCCGCTGTAATAATGAGACTTGTGACATGAGATTGTGTAATAGTGGGAGAGCAGAGGGTTGCTATGGGACCTCAGGCAGTGGGACTACAGGGGCCAGAGAGCTGTGCAGGCCGCTGTAATAATAAGACTTGTGACATCAGATTGTGTAATAGTGGGAGAGCGGAGGGTTGCTACGGGACCTCAGGCCAGAGTGGCCAGACAGATATGCAGGCCGCTGTAATAATGAGACTGGTGACACCAGATTGTGTACTAGTAGTAGAGCAGAGGGTTGCTACGGGAACTCAGGCCTTCGGACCACAGGGGCCAGAGAGATGTGCAGGCCACTATAATAACAAGACTTGTGACATCAGAATGTATAATAGGGGGAGAACAGAGGCATGCTATGGGACCTTAGACAGTGGGACCACAAGGGCCAGAGAGCTGTGCAGGCCGCTGTAATAATGAGACTTGTGACATCAGATTGTGTAATAGTGGGAGAGAAGAGGGTTGCTGCGTGACCTTAGGCTGTGGGACCAGAGGGGCCAGACAGCTGTGCAGGCCGCTGTAATAATGAGACTTGTGACATCAGATTGTGTAATAGTGGGAGAGAAGAGGGTTGCTGCGTGACCTTAGGCTGTGGGACCAGAGGGGCCAGACAGCTGTGCAGGCCGCTGTAATAATGAGACTTGTGACATCAGATTGTGTAATAGTAGGAGAGCAGAGGGTTGCTACGGGAACTCAGGCCTTTGGACCAGAGGGGCCAGAGAGCTGTGCAGGCCGCTGTAATAACAAGACTTGTGACATCAGATTGTGTAATAGTGGGAGAACAGAGGCATGCTACGGGACCTTAGACAGTGGGACCACAAGGGCTAAGCTGTGCAGGCCGCTGTAATAATGAGACTTGTGACATTACATTGTGCAATAGTGGAAGAGCAGAGGGTTGCTACCGGACCTCAGGCAGTGGGCTCACAGGGGCCACACAGCTGTGCAGGTCGCTATAATAATGAGACTTGTGACATCAGATTGTGTAATAGTTGGAGAGAAGAGGGTTGTTACGGGACCTCAGGCAGAGGGACCACAGAGGCCAGACAGCTGTGCAGGCCGCTGTAGTAATGAGAGATGTGACATCACATTGTGTAATAGTGGGAGAGCAGAAGGTTGCTACAGTACCTCTGGCCATGGGACCGTAGGGGCCAGAGAGCTGTGCAGGCTGCTGTAACAATGAGACTTGTGACATCAGATTGTGTAATAGTGGGAGAGCAGAGGGTTGCTATGGGACCTCAGGCAGTGGGACTACAGGTGCCAGAGAGCTGTGCAGGCCGCTGTAATAATAAGACTTGTGACATCAGATTGTGTAATAGTGGGAGAGCAGAGGGTTGCTACGGGACCTCAGGCCGTGGGATCAGAGGGGCCAGACAGATGTGCAGGCCGCTGTAATAATGAGACTTGTGACACTAGATTGTGTACTAGTAGTAGAGAAGAGGGTTGCTGCGGGAACTCAGGCCTTCGTACCGCAGGGGCCAGAGAGCTGTGCAGGCCGCTATAATAACAAGACTTGTGACATCAGAATGTATAATAGTGGGAGAACAGAGGCATGCTATGGGACCTTAGACAGTGGGACCACAAGGGCCAGAGAGCTGTGCAGGCGGCTGTAATAATGAGACTTGTGACATCAGATTGTGCAATAGTGGAAGAGCAGAGGGTTGCTACGGGACCTCAGACCGTGGACCACAGGGGCCACACAGCTGTGCAGGTCGCTGTAATAATGAGACTTGTGACATCGGATTGTGTAATAGTGGGAGAGAAGAGGGTTGCTACGGGACCTCAGGCAGTGGGACCACAGGGGCCAGAGAGCTGTACAGGCCGCTGTAATAATGAGACTTGTGACATCAGATTGTGTAATAGTGGGAGAACATAGTGTTGCTACGGGACCTCAGGCTGTGGGACCAGAGGGGCCAGACAGCTGTGCAGGCCACTGTAATAATGAGACTTGTGACATCAGATTGTGTAATGAGAGAGCAGAGAAATGCTACGGGACCTCTGGCCTTGGGACCAGAGGGGCCAGGCAGCTGTGCAGGCCGCCGTAATAATGAGACTTGTGACATCAGATGGTGTAATAGAGCAGAGGGTTGCTACGGGGCCTCAGGTAGTCAGACCACAGGGGCCAGAGAGCGTGCAGGCCACTGTAATAGTGAGACTTGTGACTAAAGATTGTGTAATAGTGGGAGAGCAGGGGGTTGCTACGAGACATCAGGCAGTGGGCCCAGAGGGGCCACACAGCTGTGCAGGCTACTGTAATAATGAGACTTGTGACATCAGATTGTGTAATAGTGGGAGAGCAGAGGGTTGCTACGGTACCTCAGGCCGTGGGATGGAAGGGACCAGAGAGCTGTGCATGCTGCTGTAACAATGAGACTTGTGACATCAGATTGTGTATTGGGAACGCAGAGAGATGCTACGGGACCTCTGGCCATGGGTCCAGAGGTGCCAGGCAGCTGTGCCGGCAATAATGAGACTTGTGACATCACATTGTGAAATAGTGGAAGAGCAGAGGGTTGTTACGGGACCTCAGGCCGTGGGACCACACAGCTGTGCAGGCCGCTGTAATATTGAGACTTGTGACATCAGATTATGTAATAGTGCGAGAGCAGAGGGTTGCTACGGGGCCTCAGGCCATGGGACCAGAGGGGCCAGACAGCTGTGCAGGCTGCTGTAATATTGAGACTTGTGACATCAGATTATGTAATAGTGCGAGAGCAGAGGGTTGCTACGGGGCCTCAGATCAAGGGACCAGAGGGGCCAGACAGCTGTGCCGATCGCTGCAATAATGAGACTTGTGACATCAGATTGTGTAATGGGAGAGCAGAGAGATGCTACGGGACCTCAGGCCGTGGGACCAGAGGGGCCAGGCAGCAGTGCAGGCCACTGTAATAATGAGACTTGTGACATCAGATTTTGTAATAGTGGGAGAGCAAGGGTTGCTACGGGACCTCAGCCATTGGGACCACAGGGGCTAGAGAGCTGTGCAGGCCACTGTAATAATGAGACTTGTGACATCAGATTTTGTAATGGGAGAACAGAGAGATGCTACGGGACCTCAGGCCGTGGGACCAGAGGGGCCAGGCAGCTGTGCAGGCCGCTGTAATATTGAGACTTGTGACATCAGATTATGTAATAGTGCGAGAGCAGAGGGTTGCTACGGGGCCTCAGGCCATGGGACCAGAGGGGCTAGACAGCTGTGCAGGCCGCTGTAATATTGAGACTTGTGACATCAGATTATGTAATAGTGGGAGAGCAAGGGTTGCTACGGCACCTCAGTCAGTGGGACCACAGGGGCCAGAGAGCTGTGCAGGACACTGTAATAATGAGACTTGTGACTAAAGATTGTGTAATAATAGGAGAGCAGAGGGTTGTTACGGGACCTCAGGCCATGGGACCAGAGGGGCCAGGCAGCTGTGCAGGCAATAATGAGACTTGTGACATCACATTGTGAAATAGTGGAAGAGCAGAGGGTTGCTACGGGACCTTAGGCCTTGGGACCACAGGGGCCACACAGCTGTGCAGGCCGCTGTAATTTTGAGACTTGTGACATCAGATTGTGTAATAGTGGGAGAGCAGAGGGTTGCTACGGGGCCTCAGGACGTGGGACCAGAGGGGCCAGACAGCTGTGCCGGTCGCTGTAATAATGAGACTTGTGACATCAGATTGTGTAATGGGAGAGCAGAGAGATGCTACTGGACCTCAGGTCGTGTGACCAGAGGGGCCAGGCAGCTGTGCAGGCCGCTGTAATAATGAGACTTGTGACATCAGATTTTGTAATAGTGGGAGAGCAAGGGTTGCTACGGGACCTCATGTAGTGGGACCACAGGCTCCAGAGAGCTGTGCCGGCCACTGTAATAATGAGACTTGTGACTAAAGATTGTGTAATAGTGGGAGAGCAGGGGGTTGCTACCAGACCTCAGGCAGAGAGACCACAGGTTCCAGACAGCTGTGCAGGCCGCTGTAATAATGAGAGATGTGACATCAGATAGTGTAATAGTGGGAGAGCAGAGGGTTGCTATGGTACCTCAGGCCGTGGGGCCGAAGGGGCAAGAGAGCTGTGCAGGCTGCTGTAACAATGAGACTTATGACATCAGATTGTGTAATAGTGGGAGAGAAGAGGGTTGCTACGGGACCTCAGGCAGTGGGACTACAGGGGTCAGAGAGCTGTGCAGGCCGCTGTAATAATAGGACTTGTGCCATCAGATTGTGTAATAGTGGGAGAGCAGAGGGTTGCTACGGGACCTCAGGCCGTGGGATGGAAGGGACCAGAGAGCTGTGCATGCTGCTGTAACAATGAGACTTGTGACATCAGATTGTGTATTGGGAACGCAGAGAGATGCTACGGGACCTCTGGCCATGGGTCCAGAGGTGCCAGGCAGCTGTGCCGGCAATAATGAGACTTGTGACATCACATTGTGAAATAGTGGAAGAGCAGAGGGTTGTTACGGGACCTCAGGCCGTGGGACCACACAGCTGTGCAGGCCGCTGTAATATTGAGACTTGTGACATCAGATTATGTAATAGTGCGAGAGCAGAGGGTTGCTACGGGGCCTCAGGCCATGGGACCAGAGGGGCCAGACAGCTGTGCAGGCTGCTGTAATATTGAGACTTGTGACATCAGATTATGTAATAGTGCGAGAGCAGAGGGTTGCTACGGGGCCTCAGATCATGGGACCAGAGGGGCCAGACAGCTGTGCCGATCGCTGCAATAATGAGACTTGTGACATCAGATTGTGTAATGGGAGAGCAGAGAGATGCTACGGGACCTCAGGCCGTGGGACCAGAGGGGCCAGGCAGCAGTGCAGGCCACTGTAATAATGAGACTTGTGACATCAGATTTTGTAATAGTGGGAGAGCAAGGGTTGCTACGGGACCTCAGCCATTGGGACCACAGGGGCTAGAGAGCTGTGCAGGCCACTGTAATAATGAGACTTGTGACATCAGATTTTGTAATGGGAGAGCAGAGAGATGCTACGGGACCTCAGGCCGTGGGACCAGAGGGGCCAGGCAGCTGTGCAGGCCGCTGTAATATTGAGACTTGTGACATCAGATTATGTAATAGTGCGAGAGCAGAGGGTTGCTACGGGGCCTCAGGCCATGGGACCAGAGGGGCTAGACAGCTGTGCAGGCCGCTGTAATATTGAGACTTGTGACATCAGATTATGTAATAGTGGGAGAGCAAGGGTTGCTACGGCACCTCAGTCAGTGGGACCACAGGGGCCAGAGAGCTGTGCAGGACACTGTAATAATGAGACTTGTGACTAAAGATTGTGTAATAATAGGAGAGCAGAGGGTTGTTACGGGACCTCAGGCCATGGGACCAGAGGGGCCAGGCAGCTGTGCAGGCAATAATGAGACTTGTGACATCACATTGTGAAATAGTGGAAGAGCAGAGGGTTGCTACGGGACCTTAGGCCTTGGGACCACAGGGGCCACACAGCTGTGCAGGCCGCTGTAATTTTGAGACTTGTGACATCAGATTGTGTAATAGTGGGAGAGCAGAGGGTTGCTACGGGGCCTCAGAACGTGGGACCAGAGGGGCCAGACAGCTGTGCCGGTCGCTGTAATAATGAGACTTGTGACATCAGATTGTGTAATGGGAGAGCAGAGAGATGCTACTGGACCTCAGGTCGTGTGACCAGAGGGGCCAGGCAGCTGTGCAGGCCGCTGTAATAATGAGACTTGTGACATCAGATTTTGTAATAGTGGGAGAGCAAGGGTTGCTACGGGACCTCATGTAGTGGGACCACAGGCTCCAGAGAGCTGTGCCGGTCACTGTAATAATGAGACTTGTGACTAAAGATTGTGTAATAGTGGGAGAGCAGGGGGTTGCTACCAGACCTCAGGCAGAGAGACCACAGGTTCCAGACAGCTGTGCAGGCCGCTGTAATAATGAGAGATGTGACATCAGATAGTGTAATAGTGGGAGAGCAGAGGGTTGCTATGGTACCTCAGGCCGTGGGGCCGAAGGGGCAAGAGAGCTGTGCAGGCTGCTGTAACAATGAGACTTATGACATCAGATTGTGTAATAGTGGGAGAGAAGAGGGTTGCTACGGGACCTCAGGCAGTGGGACTACAGGGGTCAGAGAGCTGTGCAGGCCGCTGTAATAATAGGACTTGTGCCATCAGATTGTGTAATAGTGGGAGAGCAGAGGGTTGCTACGGGACCTCAGGCCGTGGGACCAGAGGGTCCAGACAGCTGTGCAGGCGCTGTAATAATGAGACTTGTGACACTAGATTGTGTGATAGTGGGAGAGAAGAGGGTTGCTACGGGACCTCAGTCAGTGGGACCACAGGGGCCAGAGAGCTGTGCAGGCCGCTGTAATAATGAGACTTTTGACACCAGATAATGTAATGGTAGGAGAGCAGAGGGTTGCTACTGGAACTCAGGCCTTCGACCACAGGGGCCAGAGAGCTGTTCAGGCCGCTGTAATAGCAAGACTTGTGACATCAGATTGTGTAATAGTGATAGAACAGAGGCATGCTACAGGACCTTAGACAGTGGGACCACAAGGGCTAGAGAGTTGTGCAGGCCGCTGTAATAATGAGACTTGTGACATCAGATTGTGCAATAGTGGAAGAGCAGAGGGTTGCTACAGGACCTTAGGCCATAGACCACAGGGGCCACACAGCTGTGCAGGCCGCTGTAATAATGAGACTTGTGACATCAGATTTTGTAATAATGGGAGAGCAGAGGGTAGCTACGGGGCCTCAGGCCATGGGACCAGAGGGGCCAGACGGCTGTGCCGGTCGCTGTAATAATGAGACTTGTGACATCAGATTGTGTAATGGGAGAGCAGAGAGATGCTACTGGACCTCAGGTCGTGTGACCAGAGGGGCCAGGCAGCTGTGCAGGCCGCTGTAATAATGAGACTTGTGACATCAGATTCTGTAATAGTGGGAGAGCAAGGGTTGCTACGGGACCTCAGGTAATGGGACCACAGGGGCCAGAGAGTGTACAGGCCACTGTAATGATGAGACTTGTGACTAAAGATTGTGTAATAGTGGGAGAGCAGGGGTTGCTACCAGACCTCAGGCAGTGGACCCACAGGGGCCACACAGCTGTGCAGGCTACTTTAATAATGAGACTTGTGACATCAGATTGTGTAATAGTGGGAGAGCAGAGGGTTGTTACGGGACCTCAGGCAGAGGGACCACAGGGGCCAGACAGCTGTGCAGGCCGCTGTAATAATGACAGATGTGACAACAGATTGTGTAATAGTGGGAGAGCAAGGGTTGCTACGGGACCTCATGTAGTGGGACCACAGGCTCCAGAGAGCTGTGCCGGTCACTGTAATAATGAGACTTGTGACTAAAGATTGTGTAATAGTGGGAGAGCAGGGGGTTGCTACCAGACCTCAGGCAGAGAGACCACAGGTTCCAGACAGCTGTGCAGGCCGCTGTAATAATGAGAGATGTGACATCAGATAGTGTAATAGTGGGAGAGCAGAGGGTTGCTATGGTACCTCAGGCCGTGGGGCCGAAGGGGCAAGAGAGCTGTGCAGGCTGCTGTAACAATGAGACTTATGACATCAGATTGTGTAATAGTGGGAGAGAAGAGGGTTGCTACGGGACCTCAGGCAGTGGGACTACAGGGGTCAGAGAGCTGTGCAGGCCGCTGTAATAATAGGACTTGTGCCATCAGATTGTGTAATAGTGGGAGAGCAGAGGGTTGCTACGGGACCTCAGGCCGTGGGATGGAAGGGACCAGAGAGCTGTGCATGCTGCTGTAACAATGAGACTTGTGACATCAGATTGTGTATTGGGAACGCAGAGAGATGCTACGGGACCTCTGGCCATGGGTCCAGAGGTGCCAGGCAGCTGTGCCGGCAATAATGAGACTTGTGACATCACATTGTGAAATAGTGGAAGAGCAGAGGGTTGTTACGGGACCTCAGGCCGTGGGACCACACAGCTGTGCAGGCCGCTGTAATATTGAGACTTGTGACATCAGATTATGTAATAGTGCGAGAGCAGAGGGTTGCTACGGGGCCTCAGGCCATGGGACCAGAGGGGCCAGACAGCTGTGCAGGCTGCTGTAATATTGAGACTTGTGACATCAGATTATGTAATAGTGCGAGAGCAGAGGGTTGCTACGGGGCCTCAGATCATGGGACCAGAGGGGCCAGACAGCTGTGCCGATCGCTGCAATAATGAGACTTGTGACATCAGATTGTGTAATGGGAGAGCAGAGAGATGCTACGGGACCTCAGGCCGTGGGACCAGAGGGGCCAGGCAGCAGTGCAGGCCACTGTAATAATGAGACTTGTGACATCAGATTTTGTAATAGTGGGAGAGCAAGGGTTGCTACGGGACCTCAGCCATTGGGACCACAGGGGCTAGAGAGCTGTGCAGGCCACTGTAATAATGAGACTTGTGACATCAGATTTTGTAATGGGAGAGCAGAGAGATGCTACGGGACCTCAGGCCGTGGGACCAGAGGGGCCAGGCAGCTGTGCAGGCCGCTGTAATATTGAGACTTGTGACATCAGATTATGTAATAGTGCGAGAGCAGAGGGTTGCTACGGGGCCTCAGGCCATGGGACCAGAGGGGCTAGACAGCTGTGCAGGCCGCTGTAATATTGAGACTTGTGACATCAGATTATGTAATAGTGGGAGAGCAAGGGTTGCTACGGCACCTCAGTCAGTGGGACCACAGGGGCCAGAGAGCTGTGCAGGACACTGTAATAATGAGACTTGTGACTAAAGATTGTGTAATAATAGGAGAGCAGAGGGTTGTTACGGGACCTCAGGCCATGGGACCAGAGGGGCCAGGCAGCTGTGCAGGCAATAATGAGACTTGTGACATCACATTGTGAAATAGTGGAAGAGCAGAGGGTTGCTACGGGACCTTAGGCCTTGGGACCACAGGGGCCACACAGCTGTGCAGGCCGCTGTAATTTTGAGACTTGTGACATCAGATTGTGTAATAGTGGGAGAGCAGAGGGTTGCTACGGGGCCTCAGGACGTGGGACCAGAGGGGCCAGACAGCTGTGCCGGTCGCTGTAATAATGAGACTTGTGACATCAGATTGTGTAATGGGAGAGCAGAGAGATGCTACTGGACCTCAGGTCGTGTGACCAGAGGGGCCAGGCAGCTGTGCAGGCCGCTGTAATAATGAGACTTGTGACATCAGATTTTGTAATAGTGGGAGAGCAAGGGTTGCTACGGGACCTCATGTAGTGGGACCACAGGCTCCAGAGAGCTGTGCCGGTCACTGTAATAATGAGACTTGTGACTAAAGATTGTGTAATAGTGGGAGAGCAGGGGGTTGCTACCAGACCTCAGGCAGAGAGACCACAGGTTCCAGACAGCTGTGCAGGCCGCTGTAATAATGAGAGATGTGACATCAGATAGTGTAATAGTGGGAGAGCAGAGGTTTGCTATGGTACCTCAGGCCGTGGGGCCGAAGGGGCAAGAGAGCTGTGCAGGCTGCTGTAACAATGAGACTTATGACATCAGATTGTGTAATAGTGGGAGAGAAGAGGGTTGCTACGGGACCTCAGGCAGTGGGACTACAGGGGTCAGAGAGCTGTGCAGGCCGCTGTAATAATAGGACTTGTGCCATCAGATTGTGTAATAGTGGGAGAGCAGAGGGTTGCTACGGGACCTCAGGCCGTGGGACCAGAGGGTCCAGACAGCTGTGCAGGCGCTGTAATAATGAGACTTGTGACACTAGATTGTGTGATAGTGGGAGAGAAGAGGGTTGCTACGGGACCTCAGTCAGTGGGACCACAGGGGCCAGAGAGCTGTGCAGGCCGCTGTAATAATGAGACTTTTGACACCAGATAATGTAATGGTAGGAGAGCAGAGGGTTGCTACTGGAACTCAGGCCTTCGACCACAGGGGCCAGAGAGCTGTTCAGGCCGCTGTAATAGCAAGACTTGTGACATCAGATTGTGTAATAGTGATAGAACAGAGGCATGCTACAGGACCTTAGACAGTGGGACCACAAGGGCTAGAGAGTTGTGCAGGCCGCTGTAATAATGAGACTTGTGACATCAGATTGTGCAATAGTGGAAGAGCAGAGGGTTGCTACAGGACCTTAGGCCATAGACCACAGGGGCCACACAGCTGTGCAGGCCGCTGTAATAATGAGACTTGTGACATCAGATTTTGTAATAATGGGAGAGCAGAGGGTAGCTACGGGGCCTCAGGCCATGGGACCAGAGGGGCCAGACGGCTGTGCCGGTCGCTGTAATAATGAGACTTGTGACATCAGATTGTGTAATGGGAGAGCAGAGAGATGCTACTGGACCTCAGGTCGTGTGACCAGAGGGGCCAGGCAGCTGTGCAGGCCGCTGTAATAATGAGACTTGTGACATCAGATTCTGTAATAGTGGGAGAGCAAGGGTTGCTACGGGACCTCAGGTAATGGGACCACAGGGGCCAGAGAGTGTACAGGCCACTGTAATGATGAGACTTGTGACTAAAGATTGTGTAATAGTGGGAGAGCAGGGGTTGCTACCAGACCTCAGGCAGTGGGCCCACAGGGGCCACACAGCTGTGCAGGCTACTTTAATAATGAGACTTGTGACATCAGATTGTGTAATAGTGGGAGAGCAGAGGGTTGTTACGGGACCTCAGGCAGAGGGACCACAGGGGCCAGACAGCTGTGCAGGCCGCTGTAATAATGACAGATGTGACAACAGATTGTGTAATAGTGGGAGAGCAGAGGGTTGCTACGGTACCTCAGGCCGTGGAATCGAAGGGACCAGAGAGCTGTGCAGGCTGCTGTAACAATGAGACTTGTGACTTCAGATTGTGTAATAGTGGGAGAGCAGAGGGTTGCTACGGGGCCTCTGGCCGTGGTACCAGAGGGGCCAGACAACTGTGCTGGTCGCTGAAATAATGAGACTTGTGACATCAGATTGTGTAATGAGAGAGCAGAGAAATGTTACGGGACCTCTGGCCATGGGACCAGAGGGGCCTGGCAGCTGTGCAGGCCGCCGTAATAATGAGACTTGTGACATCACATTGTGAAATAGTGGAAGAGCAGAGGGTTGCTACAGGACCTCAGGCCGTGGGACCACAGGGGCCACACAGCTGTGCAGGCCGCTGTAATAATGAGACTTGTGACATCAGATTGTGTAATAGTGGGAGAGCAGAGGGTTGCTACGGGGCCTCAGGCCATGGGACCAGAGGGGCCAGACAGCTGTGCCGGTCGCTGTAATAATGAGACTTGTGACATCAGATTTTGTAATAGTGGGTGAGCAAGGGTTGCTACGGGACCTCAGGCATTGGGACCACAGGGGCCAGAGAGCTGTGCAAGCCACTGTAATAATGAGACTTGTGACTAAAGATTGTGTAATAGTGGGAGAGCAGGGGGTTGCTACCAGACCTCAGGCAGTGGGCCCACAGGGGCCACACAGCTGTGCAGGCTACTGTAATAATGAGACATGTGACTAAAGATTGTGTAATAGTGGGAGAGCAGGGGGTTGCTACCAGACCTCAGGCAGTGGGCCCATAGGGGCCACACAGCTGTGCAGGCTACTGCAATAATGAGACTTGTGACATCAGATTGTAATGAGAGAGCAGAAAAATGCTACGGGACCTCTGGCCATGGGACCAGAGGGGCCAGGCAGCTGTGCAGGCCGCCGTAATAATGAGACTTGTGACATCAGATGGTGTAATAGAGCAGAGGGCAGCCGCGGGCCGTGGAGGGATTTACGGTGGGGCAGGGAGGCGAGGAGGGGGAGGGGCGGGGTGGAGGGTGCGAAAATCAGGCATATGGATCATTGCAGGTAAGTAGACAATTTAATTAATAAAACGAAATTCGTAGCGCGCACAGCATTGCTTTTTGCCATGCAGTGCTCGCTACGAATTTCGTTTTATTAATTAAATTGTGTACTTACCTGCAATGATCCATATGCCTGATTTTCGCACCCTCCACCCCGCCCCTCCCCCTCCCCGCCTCCCTGCCCCTCCTCCTCCCCGCCTCCCTGCCCCACCGTAACTCCCTCCACGGCCCGCGGCTGGCAGAGGGTTGCTACGGGGCCTCAGGTTGTCAGACCACAGGGGCCAGAGAGCGTGCAGGCCACTGTAATAGTGAGACTTGTGACTAAAGATTGTGTAATAGTGGGAGAGCAGGGGGTTGCTACCAGACATCAGGCACATGGGCCCAGAGGGGCCACACAGCTGTGCAGGCTACTGTAATAATGAGACTTGTGACATCAGATTGTGTAATAGTGGGAGAGCAGAGGGTTGCTACGGTACCTCAGGCCGTGGGATGGAAGGGACCAGAGAGCTGTGCAGGCTGCTGTAACAATGAGACTTGTGACATCAGATTGTGTAATAGTGGGAGAGCAGAGGGTTGCTACGGGGCCTCAGGCCGTTGGACCAGAGGGGCCAGACAGCTGTGCCGGTCGCTGAAATGATGAGACTTGTGACATCAGATTGTGTAATGGGAACGCAGAGAGATGCTAGGGGACCTCTGGCCATGGGACCAGAGGGGCCAGGCAGCTGTGCCGGCAATAATGAGACTTGTGACATCACATTGTGAAATAGTGGAAGAGCAGAGGGTTGTTACGGGACCTCAGGCCGTGGGACCACACAGCTGTGCAGGCCGCTGTAATATTGAGACTTGTGACATCAGATTATGTAATAGTGCGAGAGCAGAGGGTTGCTACGGGGCCTCAGGCCATGGGACCAGAGGGGCCAGACAGCTGTGCAGGCTGCTGTAATATTGAGACTTGTGACATCAGATTATGTAATAGTGCGAGAGCAGAGGGTTGCTACGGGGCCTCAGATCATGGGACCAGAGGGGCCAGACAGCTGTGCCGATCGCTGAATTATGAGACTTGTGACATCAGATTGTGCAATAGGAGAGCAGAGAGATGCTACGTGGCCTTAGTCCGTGGGACCAGAGGGGCCAGGTAGCAGTGCAGGCCGCTGCAATAATGAGACTTGTGACATCAGATTGTGTAATGGGAGAGCAGAGAGATGCTACGGGACCTCAGGCCGTGGGACCAGAGTGGCCAGGCAGCAGTGCAGGCTGCTGTAATATTGAGACTTGTGACATCAGATTATGTAATAGTGCGAGAGCAGAGGGTTGCTATGGGGCCTCAGGCCGTGGGACCAGAGGGGCCAGACAGCTGTGCCGATCGCTGTAATAATGAGACTTGTGACATCAGATTGTGTAATGGGAGAGCAGAGAGATGCTACGGGACCTCAGGCCGTGGGACCAGAGGGGCCAGGCAGCAGTGCAGGCCGCTGTAATAATGAGACTTGTGACATCAGATTTTGTAATAGTGGGAGAGCAAGGGTTGCTACGGGACCTCAGCCATTGGGACCACAGGGGCTAGAGAGCTGTGCAGGCCACTGTAATAATGAGACTTGTGACATCAGATTGTGTAATGGGAGAGCAGAGAGATGCTACGGGACCTCAGGCCGTGGGACCAGAGGGGCCAGGCAGCTGTGAAGGCCGCTATAATATTGAGACTTGTGACATCAGATTATGTAATAGTGCGAGAGCAGAGGGTTGCTACGGGGCCTCAGGCCGTGGGACCAGAGGGGCTAGACAGCTGTGCAGGCCGCTGTAATATTGAGACTTGTGACATCAGATTATGTAATAGTGGGAGAGCAAGGGTTGCTACGGGACCTCAGTCAGTGGGACCACAGGGGCCAGAGAGCTGTGCAGGACACTGTAATAATGAGACTTGTGACTAAAGATTGTGTAATAATAGGAGAGCAGAGGGTTGTTACGGGACCTCAGGCCATGCTACCAGAGGGGCCAGGCAGCTGTGCAGGCAATAATGAGACTTGTGACATCACGTTGTGAAATAGTGGAAGAGCAGAGGGTTGCTACGGGACCTCAGGCCATGGGACCACAGGGGCCACACAGCTGTGCAGGCCGCTGTAATTTTGAGACTTGTGACATCGATTGTGTAATAGTGGGTGAGCAGAGGGTTGCTACGGGCCTCAGGACGTGGGACCAGAGGGGCCAGACAGCTGTGCCGGTCGCTGTAATAATGAGACTTGTGACATCAGATTGTGTAATGGGAGAGCAGAGAGATGCTACTGGACCTCAGGTCGTGTGACCAGAGGGGCCAGGCAGCTGTGCAGGCCGCTGTAATAATGATACTTGTGACATCAGATTTTGTAATAGTGAGAGAGCAACGGTTGCTACGGGACCTCATGTAGTGGGACCACAGGCTCCAGAGAGCTGTGCCGGCCACTGTAATAATGGGACTTGTGACTAAAGATTGTGTAATAGTGGGAGAGCAGGGGGTTGCTACCAGACCTCAGGCAGAGAGACCACAGGTTCCAGACAGCTGTGCAGGCCGCTGTAATAATGAGAGATGTGACATCAGATAGTGTAATAGTGGGAGAGCAGAGGGTTGCTATGGTATGGGCCGTGGGACCGAAGGGGCCATAGAGCTGTGCAGGCTGCTGTAACAATGAGACTTGTGACATCAGATTGTGTAATAGTGGGAGAGAAGAGGGTTGCTACGGGACCTCAGGCAGTGGGAGTACAGGGGTCAGAGAGCTGTGCAGGCCGCTGTAATAATAGGACTTGTGCCATCAGATTGTGCAATAATGGGAGAGCAAGAGGGTTGCTACGGGGCCTCAGGCCGTGGTACCAGAGGGGCCAGACAACTGTGCAGGCGCTGTAATAATGAGACTTGTGACACTAGATTGTGTAATAGTGGGAGAGCAGAGGGTTGCTACGGGACCTCAGGCCGTGGGACCAGAGGGTCCAGACAGCTGTGCAGGCGCTGTAATAATGAGACTTGTGACACTAGATTGTGTGATAGTGGGAGAGAAGAGGGTTGCTACGGGACCTCAGGCAGTGGGACCACAGGGGCCAGAGAGCTGTGCAGGCCGCTGTAATAATGAGACTTTTGACACCAGATAATGTAATGGTAGGAAAACAGAGGGTTGCTACTGGTACTCAGGCCTTCGACCACAGGGGCCAGAGAGCTGTTCAGGCCGCTGTAATAACAAGACTGGTGACATCAGATTGTGTAATAGTGATAGAACAGAGGCATGCTACAGGACCTTAGACAGTGGGACCACAAGGGCTAGAGAGTTGTGCAGGCCGCTGTAATAATGAGACTTGTGACATCAGATTGTGCAATAGTGGAAGAGCAGAGGGTTGCTACAGGACCTTAGGCCATAGACCACAGGGGCCACACAGCTGTGCAGGCCGCTGTAATAATGAGACTTGTGACATCAGATTGTGTAATAATGGGAGAGCAGAGGGTTGCTACGGGGACTCAGGCCATGGGACCAGAGGGGCCAGACGGCTGTGCCGGTCGCTGTAATAATGAGACTTGTGACATCAGATTGTGTAATGGGAGGTCAGAGAGATGCTACGGGGTCTCAGGCCGTGGTACCAGAGGGGCCAGACAGCTGTGCTGGTCGCTGAAATAATGAGAATTGTGACATCAGATTGTGTAATGAGAGAGCAGAGAAATACAACGGGACCTCTGGCCATGGGACCAGAGGGGCCAGGCAGCTGTGCAGGCCGCCTTAATAATGAGACTTGTGACATCACATTGTGAAATAGTGGAAGAGCAGAGGGTTGCTCAAGTACCTCAGGCCGTGGGACCACAGGGGCCACACAGCTGTGCAGGCCGCTGTAATAATGAGACTTGTGACATCAGATTGTGTAATAGTGGGAGAGCAGAGGGTTGCTACGGGGCCTCAGGCCATGGGACCAGAGGGGCCAGACAGCTGTGCCTATCGCTGTAATAATGAGACTTGTGACATCAGATTCTGTAATAGTGGGAGAGCAAGGGTTGCTACGGGACCTCAGGTAATGGGACCACAGGGGCCAGAGAGTGTACAGGCCACTGTAATAATGAGACTTGTGACTAAAGATTGTGTAATAGTGGGAGAGCAGGGGTTGCTACCAGACCTCAGGCAGTGGGCCCACAGGGGCCACACAGCTGTGCAGGCTACTGTAATAATGAGACTTGTGACATCAGATTGTGTAATAGTGGGAGAGCAGAGGGTTCTTACAGGACCTCAGGCAGAGGGACCACAGGGGCCAGACAGCTGTGCAGGCCGCTGTAATAATGACAGATGTGACAACAGATTGTGTAATAGTAGGAGAGCAGAGGGTTGCTACGGTACCTCAGGCCGTGGAATCGAAGGGACCAGAGAGCTGTGCAGGCTGCTGTAACAATGAGACTTGTGACATCAGATTGTGTAGTAGTGGGAGAGCAGAGGGGTGCTACGGGGCCTCTGGCCGTTGGACCAGAGGGGCCAGACAGCTTTGCCGGTCGCTGAAATAATGAGACTTGTGACATCAGATTGTGTAATTGGAGAGCAGAGAGATGCTACGGGACCTCTGGCCATGGGACCAGAGGGGCCAGGCAGCTGTGCAGGCAATATTGAGACTTATGACATCACATTATGAAATAGTGGAAGAGCAGAGGGTTGCTACGGGACCTCAGGCCGTGGGACTACAGGGGCCAAACAATTGTGCAGGCCGCTGTAATATTGCGACTTGTGACATCAGATTATGTAATAGTGCGAGAGCAGAGGGTTGCTACGGGGCCTCAGGCCATGGGACCTGACGGGCCAGACAGCTGTGCCGATCGCTGTAATAATGAGACTTGTGACATCAGATTGTGTAATGGGAGAGCAGACAGATGCTACGGGACCTCAGGCCGTGGGACCAGAGAGGCCAGGCAGCAGTGCAGGCCGCTGTAATAATGAGACTTGTGACATCAGATTTTGTAATAGTGGGGGAGCAAGGGTTGCTACGGGACCTCAGGCATTGGGACCACAGGGGCCAGAGAGCTGTGCAGGCCACTGTAATAATGAGACTTGTGACTAAAGATTGTGTAATAGTGGGAGAGCAGGGGGTTGCTACCAGACCTCAGGCAGGGTCCACACAGCTGTGCAGGCTACTGTAATAATGAGACTTGTGACATCAGATTGTGTAATGAGAGATCAGAGAAATGCTACGGGACCTCTGGCCATGGGACCAGAGGGGCCAGGCAGCTGTGCAGGCTGCCGTAATAATGAGACTTGTGACATCAGATGGTGTAATAGAGCAGAGGGTTGCTACGGGGCCTCAGGTAGTGGGACCACAGGGGCCAGAGAGCGTGCAGGCCACTGTAATAATGAGACTTGTGACTAAAGATTGTGTAATAGTGGGAGAGCAGGGGGTTGCTACCAGACATCAGGCAGTGGGCCCAGAGGGGCCACACAGCTGTGCAGGCTACTGTAATAATGAGACTCGTGACATCAGATTGTGTAATAGTGGGAGAGCAGAGGGTTGTTACGGGACCTCAGGCAGAGGGACCACAGGGGCCAGACAGCTGTGCAGGCCGCTGTAATAATGACAGATGTGACAACAGATTGTGTAATAGTGGGAGAGCAGAGGGTTGCTACGGTACCTCAGGCCGTGGGATGGAAGGGACCAGAGAGCTGTGCAGGCTGCTGTAACAATGAGACTTGTAACATCAGATTGTGTAATGGGAGAGCAGAGGGTTGCTACGGGGCCTCAGGCCGTTGGACCAAAGGGGCCAGACAGCTGTGCCGGTCGCTGGAATAATGAGACTAGTGACATCAGATTGTGTAATGGGAACGCAGAGAGATGCTACGGGACCTCTGGCCATGGGACCAGAGGGGCCAGACAGCTGTGCTGGTCGCTGAAATAATGAGACTTGTGACATCAGATTGTGTAATGAGAGAGCAGAGAAATACTACGTGACCTCTGGCCGTGGGACCAGAGGGGCCAGGCAGCTGTGCAGGCCGCCTTAATAATGAGACTTGTGACATCACATTGTGAAATAGTGGAAGAGCAGAGGGTTGCTACAGTACCTCAGGCCGTGGGACCACAGGGGCCACACAGCTGTGCAGGCCGCTGTTATAATGAGACTTGTGACATCAGATTGTGTAATAGTGGGAGAGCAGAGGGTTGCTACGGGGCCTCAGGCCATGGGACCAGAGGGGCCAGACAGCTGTGCCGGTCGCTGTAATAATGAGACTTGTGACATCAGATTCTGTAATAGTGGGAGAGCAAGGGTTGCTACGGGACCTCTGGTAATGGGACCACAGGGGCCAGAGAGTGTACAGGCCACTGTAATAATGAGACTTGTGACTAAAGATTGTGTAAGAGTGGGAGAGCAGGGGTTGCTACCAGACCTCAGGCAGTGGGCCCACAGGGGCCACACAGCTGTGCAGGCTACTGTAATAATGAGACTTGTGACATCAGATTGTGTAATAGTGGGAGAGCAGAGGGTTGTTACGGGACCTCAGGCAGAGGGACCACAGGGGCCAGACAGCTGTGCAGGCCGCTGTAATAATGACAGATGTGACAACAGATTGTGTAATAGTGGGAGAGCAGAGGGTTGCTACGGTACCTCAGGCCGTGGGATCGAAGGGACCAGAGAGCTGTGCAGGCAGCTGTAACAATGAGACTTGTGACATCAGATTGTGTAATGGGAGATCAGAGAGATGCTAGGGGACCTCAGGCTGTGGGACCAAAGGGGCCAGGCAGCTTTGCAGGCCGCTGTAATAATGAGACTTGTGACATCAGATTCTGTAATAGTGGGAGAGCAAGGGTTGCTACTGGACCTCAGGTAGTGGGACCACAGGGGCCAGAGAGCGTGCAGGCCACTGTAATAATGAAACTTGTGACTAAAGATTGTGTAATAGTGGGAGAGCAGGGGGTTGCTACCAGATCTCAGGCAGTGGGCCCACAGGGGCCACACAGCTGTGCAGGCTACTGTAATAATGAGACTTGTGACATCAGCTTGTGTAATAGTGGGAGAGCAGAGGGTTGTTATGGGACCTCAGGCAGAGGGACCACAGGGGCCAGACACCTGTGCAGGCCGCTGTAATAATGACAGATGTGACAACAGATTGTGTAATAGTGGGAGAGCAGAGGGTTGCTACGGTACCTCAGGCCGTGGGATCGAAGGGACCAGAGAGCTGTGCAGGCAGCTGTAACAATGAGACTTGTGACATCAGATTGTGTAATGGGAGAGCAGAGAGATGCTACGGGACCTCTGGCCATGGGACCGGAGGGGCCAGGCAGCTGTGCAGGCAATAATGAGACTTATGACATCACATTGTGAAATAGTGGAAGAGCAGAGGGTTGCTACGGGACCTCAGGCCGAGGGACCACAGGGGCCACACAGCTGTGCAGGCCGCTGTAATATTGAGACTTGTGACATCAGATTATGTAATAGTGCGAGAGCAGAGGGTTGCTACGGGGCCTCAGGCCATGGGACCAGAGGGGCCAGACAGCTGTGCCGATAGCTGTAATAATGAGACTTGTGACATCAGATTGTGTAATGAGAGAGCAGAGAGATGCTACGGGACCTCAGGCCGTGGGACCAGAAGGGGCCAGGCAGCAGTGCAGGCCGCTGTAATAATGAGACTTGTGACATCAGATTTTGTAATAGTGGGAGAGCAAGGGTTGCTACGGGACCTCAGCCATTGGGACCACAGGGGCCAGAGAGCTGTGCAGGCCACTGTAATAATGAGACTTGTTACTAAAGATTGTGTAATAGTGGGAGAGCAGGGGGTTGCTACCAGACCTCAGGCAGTGGGCCCACAGGGGCCACACAGTTGTGCAGGCTACTGTAATAATGAGACTTGTGACTTCAGATTGTGTAATAGTGGGAGAGCAGAGGGTTGTTACGGGACCTCAGGCCATGGGACCAGAGGGGCCAAGCAGCTGTGCCGGCAATAATGAGACTTGTAACATCACATTGTGAAGTAGTGGAAGAGCAGAGGGTTGCTACGGGCCTCAGGCCGTGGGGCCAGAGGGGCCAGACAGCTGTGCCTGTCGCTGTAATAATGAGACTTGTGACATCAGAATGTGTAATGGGAGAGCAGAGAGATGCTACTGGACCTCAGGCCGTGTGACCAGAGGGGCCAGGCAGCTGTGCAGGCCGCTGTAATAATGAGACTTGTGACATCAGATTTTGTAATAGTGGGAGAGCAAGGGTTGCTACGGGACCTCAGGTAGTGGGACCACAGGAGCCAGAGAGCTGTGCAGGCCACTGTAATAATGAGACTTGTGACTAAAGATTGTGTAATAGAGGGAGAGCAGGGGGTTGCTACCAGACCTCAGGCAGAGGGACCACAGGGGCCAGACAGCTGTGCAGGCCGCTTTAATAATGAGAGATGTGACATCAGATAGTGTAATAGTGGGAGAGCAGAGGGTTGCTATGGTACCTCAGGCCGTGGGACCGAAGGGGCTAGAGAGCTGTGCAGGCTGCTGTAACAATGAGACTTGTGACATCAGATTGTGTAATAGTGGGAGAGAAGAGGGTTGCTACGGGACCTCAGGCAGTGGGACTACAGGGGTCAGAGAGCTGTGCAGGCCGCTGTAATAATAGGACTTGTGCCATCAGATTGTGTAATAGTGGGAGAGCAGAGGGTTGCTACGGGACCTCAGGCCGTGGGACCAGAGGGTCCAAACAGCTGTGCAGGCCGCTGTAATAATGAGACTTGTGACACCAGATTGTGTGATAGTGGGAGGGAAGAGGGTTGCTACGGGACCTCAGGCAATGGGACCACAGGGGCCAGAGAGCTGTGCAGGCCGCTGTAATAATGAGACTTGTGACATCAGATTGTGTAATAGTGGGAGAGCAGAGTGTTGCTACGGGACCTCAGGTCGTGGGACCAGAGGGGCCAGACAGCTGTGCAGGCCCCTGTAATAATGAGACTTGTGACACCAGATAATGTAATGGCAGAGGGTTGCTACTGGAACTCAGGCCTTCGACCACAGGGGCCAAAGAGCTGTTCAGGCCGCTGTAACAACAAGACTTGTGACATCACATTGTGTAATAGTGGGAGAACTGAGGCATGCTACAGGACCTAAGACAGTGGGACTACAAGGGCTAGAGAGCTGTGCAGGCCGCTGTAAAAATGAGACTTGTGACATCAGATTGTGCAATAGTGGAAAAGCAGAGGGTTGCTACGGGACCTCAGGCCGTGGACCACAGGGGTCACACAGCTGTGCAGGCCACTGTAATAATGAGGATTGTGAGATCAGAATGTGTAATAGTCGGAGAGCAGAGGATTGCTACGGTGCCTCAGGCTGTGGGACCAGAGAGGCCAGACAGCTGTGCCGGTTGCTGAAATAATGAGACTTGTGACATCAGATTGTGTAATGGGAGAGCAGGGAGATGCTACGGGACCTCTGGCCATGGGACCAGAGGTGCCAGGCAGCTGTGCAGGCCGCTGTAATAATGAGCTTAAATGGCTTCTTTGGCGGATTGGCAACCAGTGCAGTTTCTTGAGACTTAGGGTGGAGTCTGATCTAGAGGGTAACCCCAGCACCAGTCTCGCCGCAACATTCTGCAGCGTTTGTAATTTAGAGAGTAGACACACTTTGATTGGTGCAAACAGAGCGTTGCCGTAATCCAGGCGACCTATAATTAGACCTTGCAACAGTGGCTTTTGGTTTCTAAAGGTTACCATTTAAAATGTTTTCACAATTTATGCATGATCCCATAACAGACACCGGATGGTTGATTGATATGGGTTTTCATAGAGAGAGAACAGTCTCTCATGATTCCCAGGTCGCGTACCACCTCCTTAGGTACGGGGCAGGATCCCAATTCTAGGGGCCACCAATCCTGTGACCAGACTTCATTAGCCTTACCAAACAGAATAATTTCCGTTTTACTGCAGTTGAGTTGGAGTTTGTTGTCACACATCCATTTGCTGATGTGTTTCATACACTCTTTAAATCTGGCACAGGTTTCAGAAAAATCAGAGTTGCAGGTGATAAGCACTTGAGTGTCGTCGGCATACGACACTGTTGTGAAGCCATAGGATTTGATTATATTGGCCAAAGGGGTTAAATATATGTTAAATAACATGTGGCTAAGGATTGACCTCTGGGGCACTCCTACTGTAAGAGGCCGACTACTAGATACGAGAGTGTCGACCTTAATGGAGGTAAGGCGATCCGCAAGATAATTTTCAAACCAGGATAGGGCCGTACCTCTGACACCTATCTCCCACAGTCGAAGTTTCAGGATGCTGAGGGTATCAAAGGCAGCTGACAAATCCAGTAGAACAAGAATTGCGGAATCGCCTTTATCTAGTGTAAGTCTAGTGTTGTTCACGATCTCCATGACAGCTGATTCTGTGCCATTGGCTGCGCGGAACCCCGACTGGGAGGGGTCCAGAAGCTCATGCGTATCAATGTAGGAGGTGAGACGCTTGTTCATCAAGTTTTCCAATACTTTCCCAAAGTAGGGTAGTAAAGAAATAGGACGGTAGTTGGTAGGGAGAGTGGGGTCACTGGAGTTTCTTTTTAAAATAGGCTTGACCAGAGTGTGCTTCCCAGGGTGAGTGCTCTAGTTCATTCCCAATTTTTAGGGGAGTCTGCCATGGGTCTGTTCTTGTCCCATTCCTTTTTTCCAACTATACGAATGGGGTAGGAACACCCCTGTTGAGCTCTATCCCAGACGTCCCATTGATTAAGAACATGCGCACCTCCATTCTGCTCTACGGAGACGACGCTGTTCTGATTGCCCGTACTGGCCGAGCCCTACAACAACTATTGGGTACATATGTAATCTACATGAACAGTTTAGGCTTAAAAACAAATGAGACAAAGTCTCTTGTCTTAATAGCGGACGTAGAGATAGTAGGGTCCCACACTTCTACATAGAAGGTCGCAAATTAGCCCATACAGATACTTTCTGGTATCTCGGGATAACCTTTGAGAGACAAATTTATTGGAATAACATGATCAAAACTAGGGGCATAACACTAGAGAACAGGTTAATAGCACTCAATTCCTTTACAAAGATATTGTGTGCGAAGCCCATTGACATGATCAAAAAGGTTTACTCTGCCAAATCAACATCAGTGGCAACCTACGGAGCAGGAATCTGGGGACATACTAACACCCATTCTCTTCAGACTATCAAAAATTCCTACTGGAAGAGACTCATTGACCTCCCAGTTAGCTGTTCCTATTTTCTATGTCATCTAGGGCTAGATGTTCCGTATGTAGATGACATAATTAGGCTGGCACCCGTATTGTTGTGGCACTCCATCTGGAGAAGAACTACAGTAAACTTTACACAGAGACTAATAGAAGACTGTCTCATGCTGGGACATGCCCTAAGAAACCCATGGTTATTACACATCAAAAACAATCTCACCTCCCTTGGTTTAGGTCGTTTATTTACATCTCCTTTCAACTGTACTACAGTATCAAAAGATGAAATGAAAATATAATTTTTTTACCAAAGAGCTTTGGAGCATTCTAAATTAAATTCCTCAAAAGCATCTGTAAAACTATATCTAGAGTGCCCTATTGAACAGGATGGAGCCCCGGGATATTTATCCCTTGTGACTAATTTGCGCCATCGATTTCTTTTGATAAGGTTTTAACCTTATTCCTACTATGTTTTCTTATCCAGCTGGCACCTATTCCTTAGTCGACCTGCCGCCCTGTCCATGTGATGGGTTCTCCCCGCCAATCAAATTTACATATTATATTCTTTTGTAAATTTTATAAAGCGCACCACAAAAGATTTTTCTGGCCGCTATTGCATGAATATAACTTTCTCAATATCGTCCAGCTTTGTAGTTTTTTTAATCACTACCCAATAAATTAGCATGTTATGCTGTGGCTTTATATCTACTTCTTTCATGGAAGACTAGGCCGCTGGACCACTCTGATCCATGAATCACGTAATATGTATTTTAATCCTGTTTTCAAATCCAATGTCTGCCATCAAATTACTGTTACTATTTTTATCATGAACATTGTATTTTTCTTCATTTAACTGTATATTGTATATTTTGTACTTTTATGATTTAAAAAACTATTGAATAAAGTGATCTGACTGACTGACTAAGTGATGTGACATGTGAGGTTCTTAGCAGTGCATGATAAATAAGTTATAGTTAGTTCAATAAACAAAGACTGGCATATTTGCGTGTTTTTTGGATTTTTTTAATGTTAGCTCAAGTCTCATTCCAACATCTAACCACCTAACTAAAATATCATTTTATCTGTTGTTTTTTTCAGGGTATATATGGGCTTTGTACTATACATTTAGGTTTTAGCACCAAATCTAACTAGATTATCACTGTAACCTTTAGCCTGAATTAGAAGATGGGTATGCTGAGAAACGGATGAGGAATTAGGATGATATATTTATTCAAACATCTCTCCCTTTTGTACTTTTTGTAGACACTTTAAAAAAGTATTATGCCTCAAACTACTAGGAATCCATAACTACTCTCGCATTTGTAACCCTTTGGTTTCATGCCTACAATAACATTTTGATGTGCATTTACTTTAGACTGCATTTAAGGAAAGACTTTAAATTCTACTGCCCCTATTGCAACAAAATGTCATTAAGGAGTACCTCACTTTTGTATTGATTATACAATGTTAGAAATCTAGCTGGTAGTTAAAACTTTGTAGTGACAATGCAGGTGATAATTGATAAGCTAAGTGACTGCCTGTTCCTAGAATGCATGCCACAATGTGTTACTGACCTGCAGAGAAAGATGTTTGAGAACTCACAGTAAAGGTGTCCTTATTTTAGCTTTCTAGATTACTAGACATAATCTCTATAGCAAAAGGAAACCCCTCATTTTGTTCATTTATTGTCCTGTCCTCAGAAGGAAATGTATTTCTATTTTACAGCTTTAAATTCCATCAAGATGTGCCTCACTCCTGCTGGAGCTGAAAGTCCCTCATTTAGTCTGCACATCAGAATGTTTTACTGACATGGATGAGAAAGAATTTTGAGAAATCATAGAAAATGTGTCCAGGGCGGCAATAGCCATTATTTCTATGACAAAATTACCCCTCTCATTTTGTTCATTTCTAAAAAAAAAAGCTTTACGTTTTATAGCTGTACTCTCATCAAGATGCCATTCAGGTGTGTCAAACTTTTGTCACAAATACAGAATTCTAGCACTCGAAATTTTAATCAGAGCAATGTGAGTAGCTGGAATAGAACACTGGGGAATCAAATGACAAACTGCTGCTTCTGTTGGAAGTACATGTATACATGTACATGTTTTACTGAGAATATCAGACTTAATTTGCATATGGCTGAGATATATATGGAAAATGTGCTCAGATTTTAACTACCAGAGCACCTTGGACATCCACTATATGAAAGTCATGAGAGAAAACATTATCTCTCAAACCCTAGCAGAGGGTCTGCATTTGTCATAGGGTAAAATCAACTGCAAAATCACCAGAATTTCTAAAATGAGTATAAGACCACTAACAACCCTTAAAAACAGACTTTCACCGCAATGCATTTGAAAGGGTACTATGAGCCCTTTAATTTAATTTAATCAACAACATGTTGTTCTTATTGTGGCCGTCCATTTAAGGTGGAGTCCCCTCGGGCCTCGCTCATGATGATGTCAATGTCATTTAACATGTCATGAGTGATGTAATATGTGAGGTCATAAGCAGGACAGTGTGTGGTGGGGTGCAAGTTATAGTTTGCTCAGTAAACTATAACTGAGAAATTTCAGCCCATATTACAGTAAATCCAAGGGGAGGGGACAGGATACAAAGGTTGAGATGCCTTGAATCAAGGTACATCATTGATTTACAGAGCAAGGCTCAGCTAGGTCTCAGCAGCAGTGAAGAACTTGCCATACATTTAGGATGAAATAGATTTTTGTAAATTGTAGTCCACTGATCTCTAAGAGAGAGTAATTTTGATCTTCATATTTCCTTGATTAGATATTGTGCTTCAACTATGTACTCTTTTTTAATGTTATGGTAAATAACAGAGCATTATGATGAGCTCTATGAGTCTTCGAACACAGAAATCTCCATTCCATTTTTCTGTATATCTTTTGGTATGTTTATAAACACTATTGCTTAGTTATAGTTTGGACCTATTATCCATAGGAAAACCACAACATTCTATTGGCAATAACGTTGGCGTTGATTAATGAATCTACTTGAAATTTTCAAAACTTTTGGCCAGCTGAGTTCCGCTCCTTCCCTGAAAGGTTGGGGGTGATTGGTGAAGCGAGGCTGAGAAAAAAGAGGGGTCCCAAACCATGTTTTCCCCATGCAATTTCCCATAGGACCTTTAGCCACGGCTACAGCTCGAACGGCTGAACCTTATTACACCAAATTTGGCAGAGATGTAGTCCTCAGGTACGACTTGTGCCTTTGGCATATCTGGTGTCAATCTGTTCATTAGTTTATTTGAAAATTGCGGTTAAAGTCATTTATATATCTATGGTTGCAGAGGATCAGTGGATTGTGCGAGGATTGGCCTCGTAGGACAGGCGCACCGTTCCGATCACGCGCTCAAATCTAATTGGCTGTCAAGCAGTTGTAAACATTCGAAACCAGGAACTGTTGGCAGCCATTTTGTGCCTCGGTTGAAGCGAGGGTGAAGAAGTCTATGAAATATGTTGGCAACACGTGAACAGGGGGAGGTTAGACACACCCTGACCCCCTAGGCCTGTTCAGGGGGTGACATAGGGACCCGTAGGGCAAAACAAGTAAGAACATTTTTTTACAAAAAAAGTCACGAGATGCGCGTATGATCCGCACATTTGGTCGCTGAAAAAAACGAAGCATGTATTTTTGAGATATATATCAAGCTTATGTGTATAGATGTTGGGTGGTACTACAAAGAGCCCTTGTATTTATTGAGAGATTTTAGTGATTACAAGTAAGTACTGATGCATAGTCTAACGTTCACGAGGAAGTCTCGATTTCCCTCATCTGTGAAATGTACACTATCTCTTTAATAGATGCCATGCATATTGAAACAGAGATTTTTGTGGTATATGGACAATATTCTATAGTTTCGTAGAAAAGTAGAAAGATTTATTCACATGTTTATTCACTTATCTGCGCAGATCAGGTGTTCCAGTCTTCTCCTAATTCGATGACTGGTAGTTGACGGTGGGCTCGCCCCAGACAGTCGTCTCCCACCTCCAGACTACGGTCGACCTCTTGCACCTGCTGGGGTTGTCCATCAACGTACCGAAGTCGCACCTGTGCCCCTTTCAGTAGCTCCTCTTCATCGAAGCGGTTCTTAACTCAGCGCAGTTTCGGGTTTTTCACTCCGAACAGCGGGTTCGGGATATTTAGGCTCTCATTATTATCTTTCGGCTTTTATCCTGGGTCTCGGTCAGGTTGACGCTGCGGCTCTTGGGGCTTTTGGCTGGAGGGGAGTTGTGTTGGACTTGGCCCTTTCCCCAAATTTTTTTCGCTTTTTGCCCCCCTAAATTGAAATGCCTCCCCCATGGTATTAAACATGTAAGGACCATGTGTGGTAAGAGTTGCCCTGTTGTAAAATTAAATGTCGTGAAATGGTGTGCAGAAAATATTCCCCCATGTTAAAAATGCACCTGACTGAAATGTACTGCGTTTTTAAAATGGATGCCAAGGCCCTGGGTAGTGCCACCTGACTGCGTTAGGTCGGCGGTCTAGTTATTATTACCCAGCCACCCCTAGCTTTTGGAGGGAAGCCTGGCACCCAGGGGGCTCAACCCCTCTCCTTGAGCCAGTGTGAACCAGTTTTCCCCAACATTCTAGAAGGTTCTGGCGCTGTGAGGGAGGAGGGTATAAGTACGGGGGAAGTGCCACCAGAGGGAGAGACAGAGCTGGGACAGGGGCGTGAGGGGACCTGCTGCAAGGAGTCACCGCCACATGGGCCTATGAGCTGGGCCCTGCATCCATTCCACCCCTTCCACTGTCCCCCAGGGCCCTTGACTAAAGGAGAGCCCCCCCTAGGTCCCTGACGCTGTGGGACCTTGAACTACGCCAGCGCTGAGGGAAAGAGGTGCCCAGAAGAGGAGGAATGCTGTGGGCATGAACCCCCCAGGAGGTGGGGAGTGTGCCCCTGGGGCTGGCTGTGGAACTGTTCGCCCCCCCTCAGTGAGGTGCGCCTGTCAGACGCTGTTTGGGGAGGTTGGTGCCCCCAGGAAGCTGTGGCCCCTTTGGAAGTGCTGCTGCTACATTGCCCTTAAGCGCTGGACTGGGAGGAGCTGCGTGTCCCTAGAAGCCCTGGACTGCCTACCCAGCGTTGTGGGAAGAAAAGCGCTGTGTTCTGAGGGCGTGCTGTGTTCCCCCTAGGAAGCGCTATAATTTGGAAGCGCTATTCTGCCCTAGAACTGCTGTGTGGGCGCAAGGATCAAATGACTGAATAGCGCCGCAGGAGCCTACCCTGCGTTTTGGCGCGCTTTTGGTGATTGATAATTAATTAATTAAAAGGGAGCCTACCCCTTATCGCCGCCGGAAATCACCGCCGCCGCCCGGCGCGACTGTGGAGGGGCCCCTGCCGCTGTGACTAACGTCGCGGCGACCCCCGGTACCAGGAGGGGGCCGCCGATGAGGAGGTGAAGCCAGGAAGTGCCCGCATCACGTGACGGGGGCGCCCAGCCGCGTCACTGGCCGCGCCCCCGCCCTCCGTGCATCACTGGAGACCTGTGGGCATAGCCTCGGGCCGGCCGCACTGTGATTGGCGGCCGGCACCACACCCCCAAGAGCCGCGCAGCGATTGGCTGCCGGCCGGGCAGCAGGAGGAGGCCTGCGGCCGCCTTGAGGAAGCCGGCCGGAGGTGACCAGTGGCTGCGGGGCCCCCGTGGGGGAAGGGGAGCCCCGCGTTCACCCCGCGAGTAAGGGAGCCTTCCCATCTGTAGCCCTGAGGGTGTGCGGACCGTGGGAGGGTCGGAGCGCCCCCCCCCCCTCGCCTGAAGCCGAAGAAGCCTGCAGTCGTGCGGAGGCCGCTTTTGAAACCCTGGGCCCCAGTGAGGAAGAAGGGCCCGAGCAGCTGGCAGAAGTTGTTGCGGGGCCTCCAGAGGTCGGGAGAGCCCTGCCCCAGACCATCCGGAGCTGCGTAGGAGGAGCCCCCGCACCCGCAGGAATCCCCGTGAGTGGGGCTGTGTGTAGTGGAGTTGGGGGTGTGTCGGGGCATAAATCGGTGCCCGCCCCTGGGACAACCCTGAATTTACAGGTGCCCCATCTGGCAGCGGGCACCTGCACCTGAAGAGGTCTGGAGTCGGGGCATAGGGTCGGTGCCCGCCCCCCTTCTCTGGGGAGACTGTTGTTGGGCCCTGTTGGCCCTAACTCACCAGAGAGAGAGTCCTAGAACTGGGCAAGGACCTCAGTTAGGCCCCGGGACCGGTACAGGGACGAATTAACCCCTGGTTAGGGAAATGCTGAGCCTGATGAGGAACTGTTTAACCTACAGGGGAGTGGGTCACTGAAATCCCTTATGTTTGCCACTAGGTTGTGTAGGCCAGGAGTCCCTCTACTGAAGAGCCAGGCCAGATAAAGAAGTTGTGCCTATTTAAATGCCACCCCCCCTGTGAATGCTAAAGAACTGCCTGATGCTTTTGTTGCAGGTTGTGGGCTAAGGAGACATATGCCGCAGGTGCTCCTGTTGAGGCCTCTTGTGGATACCTAGGCCTCCCCCAAGAAATATTGCTTAAATTTGTGATGCCAAGGTTATAATTCCCCACGGTATTGCCTCTTTTGTAGTGGTGTAGAGGGGACTGTCACTGGAAATGTTGTGACCTGAGCCTACGGTCACTATTGATGTTACCGCAGCCAAGGTATACTGATGTTTTACCCCTGAAGGTGGATTGTATGCTTTTGTGCCCTTTTATTGCAGGTGTGCCCCTATGCTGGCCTGATGAGTTATTCCAGGCCCCTGTTTATGCCCCTTGTTAATGAGCCTGCCGTACTGATTTCTTACAGGTGCTCCTGTCTAGTATGTGCTGTGATGCTCTGTTGTTTTTTCCCTTACAGGGGTGGGGATTGGCGTTATAACGCATGAGATGTATGTGTGCTAATGTGGGATTTTGAAATTACAGCCACCCCCTAAGGAAGAGAGCCTGAGTTGGCCCCGCCAGATTGGCCCCAGGTCTACTGATAACTTAATCACATTCTTCTTTATTTCAGCTATGGACTTATGGACTCAACCCTTTCGTCCCATGTAAATAATCCCCCCTGATGTACTTGGCTCTGGCGCCAGTTGGCGCCTTGTTGTGATTACCAGTGTATTTTTCGTTTTTACCTTGCAGGTTGGAGATATCACTAAACTTATTCTTTTTCCAACCAAATGTGGTGTTGTGACTCTTTTGTAGTGTGCCTGGTGTGTCGTCTGTGGATACTGCGTGAGTGCTTCACATGTCCTCCATAGTTTAGCCTGGCCCCTCTGCTTCATGCTTTCCCCCCTGGAGATTTGGTAACCCCATTTCTTACACTGATGCAGAGTCTAAAGTTCACGAGGAAGTCTCGATTTCCCTCATCTGTGAAATGTACACCATCTCTTTATTAGATGCTATGCATATTGAAACAGAGATTTTTGTGGTAAATGGACAATATTCTATAGTCTCGTAGAAAAGTAGAAAGATTTATTCACATGTTTATTCACTTATCTGCGCAGATCAGGTGTTCCAGTCTTCTCCTAATTCGACGACTGGTAGTTGACGGTGGGCTCGCCCCAGACAGTCGTCTCCCACCTCCAGACTACGGTCGACCTCTTGCACCTGCTGGGGTTGTCCATCAACATACCAAAGTCGCACCTGTGCCCCTGTCAGTAGCTCCTCTTCATCGAAGCGGTTCTTAACTCAGCGCAGTTTCGGGTTTTTCACTCCGAACAGCGGGTTCGGGATATTTAGGCTCTCATTATTATCTTTCAGCTTTTATCCTGGGTCTCGGTCAGGTTGACGCTGCGGCACTTGGGGCTGAAGGCCTCCTGCATCCTAGTGGTGCATCACGCAGGGTGGCATGTGGGTAAATATAAACATAGGCCATGCAGTTTGCGTCCCGTAATATACAAATTTCAGGGTGTGGTGGTTCCCGGAGCATGAGGGGGGTTGTTGTAGCTCACATACTTGTAATGTTGTAGGGGCGGTTGGACGCGAAAGTGGTGCAAGGGCGTTGCAAGGGGGTTGTAAATGTGGTAAAGAGTGTTTTGTGTTACTTTGCTTTCCTTTCTGTGATGTAGAAGATCCTGGGTAAATATAACGTTTTTTATACAGCCAGTAACTTTTAACCTACCACCAAATGGCTTCCTGACTGTTACCATAGTAACAGTTCATGGAACACTTACGTGAGCACAGAGGATAAAAGTTCACCACACTATGTTGCTAATGAGTTAGCCTCAGAATTTTACTTCAAATTATAAATATCATTTCTATTGATGACTGCTACCCCCCAAAAAAAAAAAACAGACGTAGGTACTTTTTTAATTAACTTTTATTAAAACAATAACTGAAACTATACCTAAAAGATAACAATACAATAAAGAACTAGAACAATAACTAACAAAACAATATAATAAACAACATATACTATGGAGTCCAAAAGAAGTATTGTAGTTAATCTGAAAAACAAAAAAGAAAATTAGTGTTTAAAATTAGATTGATGTGACTAATATTTTTAATAAAGCATTTGACACAATGCATAGTGACACTGTATTTATTGAATGTTTTGAAATTAATTTTCAAAAGTCTTAAAAAAGGTGAATTCAAGAAAAGATACTTGCCGCATATGCAAGACTGCTTTCAAGAGGAGACCCCAATAAAGAGGACTGGTGTGGAACTGCAAGTATGCAGAACCACTTGCAGACTAAGAATCCAGTCAACTTTGCAAGGGAAGAGTTAAGGAGATTGGGAGAGGCTCCTCCTGCTTCACGAGGAGGCCTAAGTACCAGTGGAGCAACACCGTCAACCTCTACTTCACAGCCTAATATTCGTCCCCAATTTGGAACCCTTAAAGAAAAAAGTAAGAAGGTTGGGAGCTCTGTATGCCATCCTAATACCTAATCATCCTTTAGTTATACAGAGATCTACCCTGTATCACACCTATCCGTACAAGTGTGAATTTGAGATTATCTGTCACCGAAAACCCCTCAAGTACTAATATCCGTTACTTTTTAACTTCGTCGAGTAGTCGTATTGCGAGTATTTATCTTAAAGTTGTCCGTTAAAAATTATGTAACATTATGTAACATTATGTTAACTGAAAAAACATGAAAAGGGGGAGATTAGGCACACCCTGATCCTCTAGGTCTCCTCAGGGGGTCCCACAAGGTCTCCCAGGGCCCCTTTTTTTTCTTTTCTTTTTTGGGGAAAAATTGCGGGGTGCACGTATGATCCGCGCATTCTAGCGATATTTTTTTAAAAAAGATGTTGGCTTCCGCGCGTCTTTGGTAATTTGCATTTTTTTAACTGTTTAGAGCAGATGCAGCAGTGCTGTATCCAGGATCCACCACTGAGTAAGAAAAGGTAACGATAACACTATTTACCTGCTAAGTGAATTTTTACCCATAGGATAACAGTGATGTACTTTTTAAGAAAGTGAAAATATCGCAGACGTCGCGCACACACCACGTATGATATGTATATGACGTCACGCGCTACCTCACATCCGTCACGTAGCGTTATATGTACATCTCGCGTATGCACCAGGCGTCATGCACAAGCCACATAGCAACCGCGTGGGGAAAGTTGTACCCGTCGCACACTCTTCGCGGATCCTAGACAGCGACCCTAAAATGGCAGTAAATGAGTAGGGTGTTCGTAGAGTGCGCAACTGCAAAACAAAAGGAAAAAAATAATAAAAATAATTGAAGTATATTATTCAACAATATAAAATAGTAAAAAAAATATTTGTATGCAAAAAAAATTAAAAATGTGTAATGTAATTTAAAAAATAACATCTAAAAATAAAAAGAATAAAAAAATGGAGTTCGAAAATATAAAAATAAAAATAAAAATATTTACAAATTAGCATTTAAAAAATCTTTGAAATTCACTGAAAAAAACATAGGTTTCAGACATGTTATAATTAGGAATTAGCATTTAAAATACCTTTGAAATTCACTGAATTAACCATAGGTTTCAGATAAGTGATAGTTAGAAAATAGAATTAAAAAAACCTTAGAAATTCACTGAGAAAACCATATGTTTCAGGGGTGTTATAATTAGGGCTCCCGGTTTTCCGTTTTTACTGATTTATACATATAAATACAGACGGAAATCTATATTTCCTTTGTCTGTATTTATATTTATAAACGGTAAAATACTAGCAAATTTTACCACGCTGCTGTCTGGTATTTTGCTACCGACGGGGCACTTGGAATGACTTGGGATGCCTGCTGTAGTAGAGGCTTCACACACTTCAGTCTGGCAAGAAGAGGTGAAATGAACAACAAAGCCTCGTTAACATGTGAATGGTCTTTTTAAAGACCTGTGAAGTACTCGGGTGAGGCTTGTCAGCTTCGTTATCTCGCGCAGCAAGAGACTCCTGGCCCTGACTGCGGCGGAGGATTCCTTCCAGAAAGAACACTGGGGTTTAGAGTATGGCCCCCTCCTTTGCTGGCTCATGCTGCGGGACCCCCGCGAGAGTAACTAGCTGCCTCTGGGAGCTGACTGTGTGGCGGCTCACTGGTGTTTAGTGTATTGCCTCCTTCTTTGCTGTGGGGGAGGAGGGGGCATACAATGAGGTAGCGGTGACCATTTGCTGGAGCCGAGTGGAGATTGTCACCAGGCACGGAGAGAGGTGATCCAGGCGGCCGTGTTGCTGCTCTCGGTGGCACAGGCCATTGTTGCTAAAGTAAGTGTGCCTACAGTGTGGAGCATAAAACCATTTACCGGCGCGCTGGTGTTGTAATGTTTTAAATTCCAAACTGCTGGCTGCACCAAACACACAACCGGCACTCGCGGCCACAGACACTTGATTTGCACATTTAGTTTAACATGCACAGACTGCAGTGCTGATCTAGGTACGAACCGTTTTACACAGACTATTAACAAAGTCGCCCTCTCCAGGCAGTGCAGGACGTGCATGATCTGTGATATGTATTCGGAGACTGCCGCATGATGAGAGGAGCAGTGGTCAGAGCGAGTATGATTTGAAACTCAAACAAAACCTTACCTTCTTTCAGTGTACCACCTGTGTCTGAAGCCAGCACAAGCCACGAGTTTGCAGACCGAGTGCGGCTTTTTATTAGACATAATAATTAATGCACAGACTTTATGCCAAAAGTGTCAGTGAGACTGTGCCAGCCACGTGTTAACCTGCAAATTTACTTTTTATTGCCAGTGAGTCGGTATCACTGATATTGGACACGACAATGAGGATGTTTAGTGTAAAATGTCCTAAATACTGTGTGACATCCGGCCTCCCATGCTGCGGCACTGGCAATCGCAGCCGTCCGGTAGGAGGCCTGAAACTACCCGATGGAAGCAAATTTCATATGCCTAGCTCTTCAAGTGTTGAAGGGGGGGCACTTCTGCGCCCCACCTGACTAAGAAAACATCTGCGTACTTCCGAGGGGCCCGAGACACACCTGCCTGGTTCTGCCAGGGTCACCGAGTGCACAGTGACTGAACGCCGCTCTCCAGCAGCATGAGTGACACCAGTAAGCAGTGAACTGGACTGATGCATGATTTGCAGCGATTTACAACTGTCATGAGCTCTAAGACAGTAAGACACTGCCTCTGATAGTGTGCCTGTCTACCTTACCGTGGATGCTTAGACAGCATAGTCAACCCACTCGTAAGTAGTGTTGCCACCTTCTCCAAACAAATACCTGCCATTGGTTCACCTCATTTTAGGATTTAAGAGTCAAATAGAATATACAATGTTATGAAAATTGTCTTTATAAAGTTTCTTCGTTTTTATAAATCGCCTTTCTGTCTGTTTACTTTAATTAGCAGCTAGTGATCATTAAGTTGGCTGTTCCAGAACATTGCAAAGTGCATTCTTCTTGTTTTTACTGTTTAATGTATGTACTAATGAGGGGAAAATACCCGCTTTAGGTGCTTTTCACAATTTTTGCAAAGGCAATAAAATACTCCTCATGCCAAGAAAAAATCCAACCAGGTGTAACTCTACTGATAAGTGGCCAGTTCAGGAGGACATACCTGTGAACTGCTGCAGTTAATAAAGGCAATAATCCACAGAGTCCAGTCCAGCCCTGGTCAGACACAGTTGCTTGTTACTAGAAGGAGCGTGAATGTGCAGACTGTGAGAATTTGACACAGCATTTGAGCCGGACCAGGACTGCTGTCACTTCTTCTTATTAAGGCCTTAAGCTATTTATGAGCTGACATTTGTGTCAGAAGGTGGTGTTAAGGGTCACATGGTACGGGCAGGGGGAGCGGGGGATACACTTTTTGTGCTGGTTCGTTCTGGGCTTCTCAGCACAGTTTGATCAGTTCATGCAGAGGGAGGATGAGGCATGTGATTCTGGTTTTGAGGGCAGTGAAGCTCATTAGCAGTCAGTATGGCCTCTCACATCCTAGTTGGTACAGTCGGGTTTCACAGTGCCCTTCCATTTCTGGTGCTGTGCAGCAGTTGTAAAATCTTAGAGTTTCTCATTGCTCAAACAGGTGTAATTTCTGACATGTATATGTTGCTGTCTTCTTGCGAGAAAGTTTCACTCATAGTCGTTGAGATGTCACTCATAATTACACGGAGATTATAAAAATGTCACACATAGAAATCTGAAACCTTGGCAGCTATGCATACACTAAACATGTATGTCATAGGATGTTACACATTTCCAAGAATACATCTAATTTATATAATATTCAAGACAAATATGTTGAACTTACAGTGTCTGAAAGATTAACTGTATTACATTTAAAGTGGAAATATAATGACTGTGACTGTTGAATTAATGTATGCAACTGCTGGCTGGCTGGGATTTCTGCGCAGGCCACAAGGTCAAAAGAGGAGGCCATCACTGACACCTGAGGCACATGACTGGAACTTTTAAGCTGAGTCCAGAGGGGTGTAGCGCAGGCCAATATTTTTATTCCGGGGCCGTCAGTGGTAGTACTTTCTTGTGCCAATACAGATTGAAGGCCTTGTGCTCAAACCTCACTTTGGATGGTGTGAAATTAAAAACTTTGGACACAGTTGTTGCACCAAGGATATTGTGCTGCATAACCAAATACTTATAAGGTCCCAAAGGCGAGACCATTTGGCTATGCCAATGCTTGTTATTTGTTTTCTAGTACAATATAGACTATATTGTACTAGAAAACGAATAAAATTGTCAATTTAAATAAATGTGGAAAAATACTAGCTGTAGCGTCGTCTTTTGCTTGCGGCAAAAATAAATGTAGATAAATACAGAAAAAATGGGCAATAAATAAATATGGATAAATACAGACGGAAATGGCAAAAAAATAAATACCATAAAACCGGAAGCCCTAGTTACAATTAGCTAGATATTTCACTTGTATAAAACCATTGAAATTCCCCTGTTATAGTTAGTTGTACTAACTATAACTCGCGCGCCTGCAATCCACTGCTGAAGATGTCACATATTAGATCATTCATGACATGGTCAGTGACATCACTGATGACATCTCAAATGACATCACTGATGACATCATCCATGTGACAAGCTGATACACCTGATCATACAGTAGCATAATCTTTTAACACACGTTATAAAATATGAAGTACCATATTTTAAACATTGACACACCAGTACAAGTTTCTAAAAACCCACTCAGTGATTCCTACATCTACACACACATCTAAACACTTACCTGTAGATTCACTCATACATGCTAACAAAGATCAATAGAACACTATTAAATTTACTTATATACCTACATCAACATTACATGCCAGCATATATCCTTTTTCCTTTATGCAGACATCCTACCGACTTATGCAAACAATTGATCATACTTACATTTACTTAGCTATACACTTATACAAACACCACTATATTTATTCATATAGATAGTAACTCATGCTTAGGGGTCCATTAGGATGTCGGGCGGCTTGCCCCCGCCAGGCTGGCGGTGGCTACCGCCAGCCTGGCGGGGGCAATCCGCCCGACATCCTTCCCTGAATTCCCCCCCGCCATATTACAATGCTGGGGGGGACCGCAGTGTACCAAAACACCGCCCACCACTTTTCCGCCCTGGTCGCCCTGCAGCCGGGGCGGAAAATGTTTAATATGGTGGCGGTGTCTATTAGACACCGCCAGCCATATTACAATGGGCAGTGTTAGATGCCTTTCCGCGGCAGCGCTGCCGCCACGGAAAGGCATGCGGTCTTCACTCTTGGGGCCCCTGCAGGCCCCCAGAGTGAAGTACAGGTGGGGGGTGCACATGGGGGGTACCTGTGGTACCCCCCTTCATTGTCATTTGCAAAGCGGCAGGCACCGCGCGGTGCCTGCCGCTTTGCAAATGACAATGTGAAATTGCATTTTCAGCATTGTGGCGGGCGGTGCAGAGAGCACCGCCCGCCACAATGCTGAAAATACAGGATGTGCCCGCCACTGTGGCGGGCACATCCTAATGGCACCCCCGCCCTTATGGCGGGCGGTCCAGATTTACGATAGGATGACGGGCGGGCAAAGTCCGCCTTTCCGGTGAACGGGCTTCATTATCCAGCTCAATATTTACAGTGGTTGTAACATTTTGATCCACATCAACCTCCCCCACTATGCTACTGCCCTGAACGGGCACTGGCTCTACCCCCGAGTTCAGATCCACCACCTCCCTGTGGTTCCCTAGTATACTACATGGGGCGGGCCTTAGTTGTACATGAGGTCAATCGCAATTCGCCAGCCCAGATAAAGCCTGGAATCTATTGAACACCCTCACATTCCCCAATAGGCAATCATTTGGTGTGGTGCCTTGCTGGAAAATATCCCTTTCAAAAGAAACTGGAGGGTCATAAAAATAGGCCAACGGAAGTACCTGGATCCCAGAGGAAAGATCATTATATTGCCAGTTACAAATGTGATTAACACATCTCTGGTCTCTGAAATTGATGATGATACAATCCCCTGCCACAGTCTTACATCCTCTTCCTATCCAATTTACTCTCCTAACGCCTAGTATCTCAGCACGCATATTAAGTGGCAACGGGCGAGAGTTATTAAGCCAAAAAATACACTTGTGCTTCAGATCTAAATTAGATTCATGCTTCCCCTGAGCAACTGGTGGAACCCCAACCAAGACTACTACAAAGGGGGCTGATTGGGGAGGAAGATCAATGTAAGGTAATGGGGTGCCATTGTATGCCGTAGGCAAGGGGAGCAAGTTATGCTGTCTAGCTTCCCTCCTTCCCACAGCTCCCTGAGCTATGCTATTGTTCACTAGCGATGACCCAGCCCCTACCTTGTTGACGGTCGGGGGCAAAACATCGGATACCTTCTTAACCTGGGGAGGTCTATTAGATTGTACTATACTCCCGCCCTCTGCCAGCGCAGGGGGCCGGGAGATAGCTGGGGGCCCTCCTTTGCTTGACTGGTTATCCTTATCCCCCGGTCATCACAACACCAATGCTAGGATTAGCTATTGTAAGGACAGATGGGGTTTTTGGCCGAGCATTTTTGGTACTATTCCTTAGTCCTGACTGCTTTCGCGCTTGTGCAAGAGAAAGTACAAGACACACCAGTCTATTTTCTATTGAGTCCAGGCGATCGTGAATTGGATGCCATATCTTCTTCAAGGTGCCCACCAGTCTTTTCCAAAATAGTGGACCCAAGTCTGGGTGTGTTTCCTCCCCTGCACAGTCCGTGTGGCTATTTTGGCCATCTTTACCAAGTGTTCCGAGCTGCTTAGAGCTAGTTGATGAAATTGTCACCAAGTCCTCTTTGGTAGCAGAATTTTTTGCACTTTTTGCTTTTCTACCCCCAGCACGAATTTTGTGCCCCTGGTCGCTTTCTTTTTGCTGGCACTCCCCCAATCTGCTGTGCCAAACATTGTTTAGCTTGACTTGCTGACCGAGTTCTTATATTAGGTGATGGGGCCCTATCTACATCCCCCTCGAGGACCCTCCCATTAGGAGAGATCTCACATGTGTCCAAAATAATTACTGGCTGGGGCGATAAGGTTCTCGCCTTCACACCCGACGGAGGGAGCGACCCCTGGGTGTCAACTTGCTGGCTTATTGGCGACCTAGCCCTTGCAAGGGGGCCCAATGAGGCCCCCTTGCAAGGGGGCCTCATGTCCAGGGAGAGCCTTTTCTCAGTAAGTTCTATGTCTTTGGCCAGGGCTGATGATACCCTAATAAGGAAATTATCTAGGGTACCCATGAGTGAGCCCCCAGTAGGTTTCACTCCAACTGTTCCCTCTTCCGGAATAGCAGCCATAAGTACTTACAACAGGGTATCAATCTAGTATAGTTGCGTAAGGTATGTGACACACCTAGGATCTATCATAGGGCACTAACCTTGTGGTGATGCTCCAGCCGTTCATGGGGGCGGTCCCGTCCTTGTCCGGTCTTGAACGGGCTTAAACGGGCCTGCCCTTGGCCCGGGCTTTTACCGGCGCCGCCCGTGCACGTCCCGCGACGCGGGGCTGTGCGGTGTTTAAATGCGCCTCCTGGCGCTGCTCGGACGTCTGCAGGGCGCGCCGCCGCTGAGCCTACCGGGAATTGTAGTCCCGGGGCAGCGGCGCGAGTCTGTGCGTCCGGTGACTCTCGGCAGTATCGCCGAAGTGCTATCGCGTGCTGTCCTGCTGTGGCAATGCAGGTAAGTGGTCCCTCGCCCCTGCCGGGCTGCGCGGTGTTTAAATGCGCCTACTGGCGCTGCTTGGATGTCTGCACGGGGCGCCGCCGCTAAGCCTACCGGGAATTGTAGTCCCGGGGCGGCAGCGCGAGTTCGTGAGTCCGGTGACTCTCGGCGGTGGCGGCAAAGTGCTATCGCGTTCTGTCCTGCTGTTGCAATGCAGGTAAGTGGTCCCCCATACAAATACTCATTTAACTAATTAATAACTAATGTAGACTTTCACATAGGTAGTAACCAACTTATGTAGTAGTTTATACACCAAGAGATAGAGTGATACAGGTATTCATACAGTTTAATCACTATCCCATATATTTAGTGAGACACCGATGGGCGTGGCCTCATGGCATTCTGGGCGATGTAGTGCGTGCCGTTGCTACCACAGTGGGTGCGTTTCCCTCAAGTCAAAATGTCCTTAAATAAAAATGCAAATATATATATATATATTTAGATATTTAAATAACGAACCAAACCACTTTCACTGGATGATGTCATCAGTGATGTCATTTGAGATGTCATCAGTGATGTCACTGACCATGTCATGACTGTTGTAATATGTAGAGGGGTAAAGATGCCTTCAAGGGATATGATTTAATTTAGAAACAAATTATTAATAAGACTTCATTTAGGAGGAGAAATCAATTATCCTCATGTGTAACCAATACATCAAAATGCAATGAATCTAATTTTTTGTAATATGTGACATCATCAGCAGTGGATTGCGGGCGCGTGAGTTATAGTTAGTACAACTAACTATAACGGGGGAATTTCAATGGTTTTATACGAGTGAAATGTCCAGCTCACTATAATACCGCAGAAACCTATGGTTTTTGTGAATTTCTAAGGTTTTTTTAAATGCTAATTCCTAACTATAACTTATCTGAAACCTATGCTTTTTTCAGTGTATATATATATATATATATATATATATATATATATATATATATATATCTATATATATATATATATATATATATATATATATATATATATATATATATATATATATATATATATATATATATTACCTACTGGCGGTCGCCAGTAGGTATATATAGTTAGGATTTTTTCCCTATGGGATTTTTGAAAATTCTATGTCTAATAACTTTGGCGTTTGTGGACGGAATTGGCTGAAATTTTCTGGAAAATTGAACATTTTGTTTCTGAGCAGCCCCTGGAAATTTGGGGGGGGGTTCGTCAAGGGGGGGCCGAGAAAAAAGGGGGGTCCCACAACGTGTTTTTAACATTGAGTTTTCCATAGGGCGGTTGGCCTCACTTTTAGCCCGAACGGCTGAATGGATTTCCACGAAACTTGGCAAAATTGTAGGGACTGGTAGCCCGATGTGCCTTTGCTAGGTCTCAATATATGTGCTTCAGTGGATTTTGAGAAATGAACGTTCAAAAAAAGATATATATCTGTTACAGCGGACCAGGCAGCGCTCCGGTTCGCGGACTTTACGCGTAACGGAACTTCGCGTAGCGAAGCTGATTGGCTCTCCGGTGTCTGTCAACATTCTAAACAGTCCGGAGCGGCCGCCATCTTGTCTCTCGGTAGGATTGAGAGACAAGAGGAGGCCAAAACAAAGGGAGAAATGACCATAAGGGGGCATAGTAGATCCTCCCTGACCCCCTAGGTTTAATGTGGAGGCTTTAAAAGGGCCCCGCGGGGCAAAAAAAGAAAACATTTTTTTTTTGTTTTTTTGCGTGGGTAGCGCCTGGTTCGCGAACCGGGAAGCGTTCTGGGCAGCGTACTATAAGGAAAAAAGAATGATAGACTTTTCAAATACTGTAAGTTAATTGATTGGTTTTGTTGATTATTTTTTTATTTTTTTATTTTTTAAGCAATTATTTATTATTGTAATTGTGTTTCAAAATTTAATAACATTTCTAACATTTCACTAGTTTATGAATTACATATAAAAATGATTAAAGACTCAAATAATTTTTTAATATTACATATAATTTTATTTTTCGGATTGTTTTTCAAAATTTAATAGAATGTCTAACATTTGACTGTCAGATATGTCCTCTTGTTGAGTGAACATAACTTCCCACATTTGACCGTCATCATAATGAAGTAAATGATCCACAGATTCTACACATTGAACTAATTCATGGTCCCGTGATTCATCCATGAAATCTGAGTCATCATTGTCCTCAATATCTTTTTCTGTGTTGTTCTCCAGAACAATTTCGAAGGAAATATTCTGCTCACCTTCCATTTTATTGCTGTAATTTGCATAAAAAATAATTATATCAGTAGAGATAGGGCACTGTTGGGTTTAAGTTCAGACAGGTACTTGTGAGTTTATAACAGAGAAGTAATCTATGGGCACTGTATGGTTTCAGGCGTGAAGTAGTACTATTAAAAAGTGCCTGTGAAGAAGCCTAAGTAAATTCATAATTATACCACAGAAACCTAAATCAATCCATAATTATAATAAAGAAGCCTTTCTCAATGTCTAACTCTTACAGAGGGATAGTATATAACTATCTGAAAATGTTTTCAAATTTATAAAATAATATCTCACCTTCTAAAAACAAGTTTAAGTTGTGAGTGAAAATGATCTTGCAATGTAGTTCAGGAAGTAGTAGTCAAAATGGCTGTGTTTCTCTCTCTTCCTTTATATATATTCAGGTACATAAACAATCAAATGTCAGGTAAAAAAAGTAGAAAATGAAAGTAACATTTTAATTGGTTGTCAATTCCAACACTTCAGATGTGTTTTGTGAAGTAATTTACCTCAGGGTATTTAGAGAGGTGTACAGGCTAAATGGTTAAATGGAATTTCAATCAAATTTGTGAAAATGGTAGGGATTGGTATGTAGTATGAGCTAATCTATATTTGGTGAAAGTGTCTCCAGTCGCTTTTCTGTAAACTACTTTCCCACCTTTTTTGATGGTGCGCTTCCCAGGGAGCGACCCGGTACGCGAACTGGCGAGCGCCCCGGTACGCGAACCTTAAGCGTTACGGGAGTCCACCATTTTGTGTTTCGGTCGAATTAAGATACAAGATGGAGGGCAAATAATGTTCAGAATGGGTAGAAGGGGGCACAGTAGACTTATCTTGACCCCCTAGGTCTTCTGAGGGTGGCTGAGGAGGCCCATATGTGCGAAAAAAAACCATTTTTTAAAAAATTTAGCGAGGTTAGCTCCCGGTTCGCGTACCGGGTAGCGCCCCAGGGAGCGTACTTTGTTGAAAATTAGTGAAAAAAGTTAGAGTAAAATAATAATTGTGAGTGATCAGATGTAGGGTAGCTCTGAGAAGAGCTTTTGGGTTTATGGTACATTTAGGTACTTATAAGTAGGTACCAATGCACAGTCTTAAATTCAGAATGAAAATTCTGTTGCCCTCATCTGAGAAGTGAACTCCATCTCCTCTGTAGATATCTTGCATGTAGTAACGCAAGTTATTGTTGTACTTACTATTCCATGGTCTCTCATGTAAGCTGAAACAGATTTGTTTACATGCTTCCTCGACTTCTCAATTTGTGGACAAAATTGGTTTGACCACCTCCATTTCTGTCTTTGGCATATATTTGAATATACCAAGGCAGTCTGAGGAAAAAGTGCCATTAATTGCTCAAAGGTGTCCTTTAAAAGCATTTCCAGAACTACCCCAGTCAAAGTGCCCAAATCATTACCTCCACAGTGCACAATTAACAGGTCAGGTTTTGGCAAATGCATAAAGGTTTTCACCAATGGTATCAATTGGTGACATTTTAATCCTCTGTGGCCAAACCACTTAATTTCCACATCTTGTAAATTGAGGTTAGGTAAATTCCTGTTCTCAGCATACCTCTGAGCCCAATAGATGTAACTATGTCCAACAATCCAGACAGAAAACATGGTGAGAGAAGGTTCTCCTGCAGTCAGATGAAGTGTGGCAATGAAATGGCAGTTGAAAAAATAAGAGTTTAAAATGAAAAAAACTGTGGAGTTTCTGTGTTAATGAAGCAGTAACAGTGATTGGTGGATTTTGATTGCTGAAAAAAGAAAGTTAGGGTGCATGGATGAGTTCTTTGAAAGATGTATTTTGAGTGGTCAAGAAAAAATCATTAAATGAAAGAATGCACTGGATTTGAGGTGCACTGAGAGTTCAGAGTTCAATTGCAACATTGTTGTGTGAACTTGCAAACACCAGAGGTCTTCCAAGAGGTGGTTGCTATGCAAAAAAGGCAGAAAGGGCAGAGGGGGGAAGGGTTTTGATTTGAAAAAAAGTGAGGGAAGAGTTTTGATTGGGTGACATGAGAGATATGTGTGAAGAATTACAGCATTTCTGTGCTTTTGATAGCTGCAGACTCTGGAGTGCATACCTTTTGCTCTGCTGAAGACAAATTGGTGTGTTTCTGAGACTGTTTTGAAACTCAAAGTATTTGCTAAGGTGAGAAAAGATTTCTTTAATTTAGATAGAGAATAGTGTGCTTTAAGGAGAAAATTATGAAGAAAGTTGTGTTTTTCAAATGTTGCTTTGTCTCAAGTGTTTTATAAATAGATTTTGTTTCTTTGAGAAATTGTAATTGGAGAAAATGTGAAGTATTAGTACTGACAGGGTTTTTTTGTGCATAGGAGCTGTGGAGTGTTTTCAAATTATGACTTGAAAATCGTTTTTGAGGAAAAGGAATGGTTATAATGTTTATGACAAGGACATAATGGTGTATGCTTCTTTATAAGGCAATTGAGTGTCTCTGATGTTATTTTTCCCATTTTAATGTAAGACCTTTCCCTGTGGAGCAAATTGCTTGTAAATATGCTCCCACCTGTGCATGGCAAATTTAGATTTTGAATGTTTGCGTTACATAGCCATGTTAAAAGTGACACAAACATGCTGCAAAGGCAATCAAAAACGCTTTTATGTGTCTTAAGGACATTTTAAGTCATTTCCCCATGTGCAGTGTTTTCAAATTATGATTTGAAAATCGTTTTGGGGGAAAAGGAATGGTTTTAATATTTATGACAAGGACATAATGGTGTATGCTTCTTTATAAGGCAATTGAGTGTCTCTGATGTTATTTTTCCCATTTTAATGTAAGACCTTTCCCTGTGGAGCAAATTCCTTGTAAATATGCTCCCACCTGTGCATGGCAAATTTAGATTTTGAATGTGTGTGTTACATAGCCATGTTAAAAGTGACCCAACCATGCTGGAAAGGCAATCAAAAAACGCTTTCATGTGTCTTAAGGACATTTTAAGTCATTTCCCCATGTGCAGTGTTTTCAAATTATGATTTGAAAATCGTTTTTGGGGAAAAGGAATGGTTTTTAAATTTATGACAAGGACATAATGGTGTATGCTTCTTTATACTTACTTCATTGGTAGACCTTTACATGTATTATCTCCTCTGTATTCTTCATCAAGCGTAACTTTCATCTGCAATCCTGAGTAGGCCTCACCTTAAACAAACCTCTGGATAGGCCACACCTTATCGTCATCCTGAATTAATCATTTAAAATGCTAGGGACAGATTTATGATAGGTGTATGCCTCTTTTGCGCCACTGTGCGTCACTTTTGTGATGCAGCGGCGGTGCAAAAGATTTGCTATGAGGCGACAAAATTACAAATTGATGCATTTAGGCAGATGTGTCATGGTGTAAAAAACACCGTGCCACATGAAACTGATGCAGCAGTGATGCAAAAGATGCACCATGTTGCAAGACAGGCCTCACTTGGGGCCATATGTATCAAGCTAATTAGCATTTGCAAAGGCCGAAATTCTGTGAATTTCGGCCTTTGTGAATGCTAATTAGACAAATGGTATGTATCAAACAAGTTTGATGCAAAATAAGGAATAGCAAAATTTGCTATTCCTTATTTTGCGATTGCACTGAAGGATTTGCAAATTTTGTGATTTCTTAAATGCAATGTATCAAACAAAAAATATGCAAAAAATGCCATTAAGGATTTGCAAATTACCACCAACTTCTAGTTGCTGGTAATTTGCGAATTCTTTTCAAAAAGCTTTTTTTCCAAAAAACAAAAGGTGCCATATGACGCCCATACATGCCCTTAGGGCATGTATGTGCGCCATATGCCCCCAAATTTCTTTTTCAGGGGTGCAGCAGGGTGTTCTTGAGACACCCCTGCACCCTTGGAAAAATTCTCAATTTGTGATGAGCTAATTGCTAATCGCAAATTGCACCTTCATTCCTATGGGCCTCCTGGCCCATGGAAATGAATGAGTAATTTGCAATTAGCAATTTGCTCATCGCAAATTAGGAATGGTAAAGAATCGCTATTTATTCCTTAAAATTCGCTATTTAGGAAATGCAAAATATTTTGATGATACATATGGCAGTTTATCTCTAACAAGATAAGAAGCTTAGCGACAGATTTATGATAGGTGTATGCCTCTTTTGCACCACTTTGGTCACTTTTCTGATGCGGCGGTGCAAAAGATTTGCTATGAGGCGACAAAATTACAAGTTGAATCATTTAGGCAGATGTGTCATGGTGTAAAAAAAACGTGCCACATGAAACCGATGCAGCAGTGATGCAAAAGATGCACCATGTTGCAAGACAGGCCTCACTTGGGGCCATATGTATCAAGCTAATTAGCATTCGCAAAGGCCAAAATTCTGCGAATTTCGGCCTTTGCGAATGCTAATTAGACAAATGGTATGTATCAAACAAGTTTGATGCAAAATAAGGAATAGCAAAATTTGCTATTCCTTATTTTGCGATTGCACTTAAGGATTTGCAAATTTTGCGATTCCTTAAATGCAATGTATCAAACAAAAAATATGCAAAAAATGCCATTAAGGATTTGCAAATTACCACCAACTTCTAGTTGGTGGTAATTTGCGAATTCTTTTCAAAAAGCTTTTTTTCAAAAAAACAAAAGGTGCCATATAATGCCCATACATGCCCTTAGGGCATGTATGTGCGCCATATGCCCCCAAATTTCTTTTTCAGGGGTGCAGCAGGGTGTTCTTGAGACACCCCTGCACCTTTGGAAAAATTCCTAATTTGCGATGAGCTAATTGCTAATCGCAAATTGCACCTTCATTCCTATGGGCCTCCTGGCCCATGGAAATGAATGAGTAATTTGCAATTAGCAATTTGCTCATCGCAAATTAGGAATGGTAAAGAATCGCTATTTATTCCTTAAAATTCGCTATTTAGGAAATGCAAAATATTTTGATGATACATATGGCAGTTTATCTCTAACAAGATAAGAAGCTTAGCGATAGATTTATGATGACTGGCGCATCACCAGGGATGTGCCAGTCATCCTGTGCCGCTGTTCCGCCACCCATGGTGTGCTGCATTTACAATGCGGCGCAGCATGGGGCAAAAATGGCACAGATGCGTGACGCATCTGTGCCGTTAAGGTGGCGCATTGCTGGAGTTGTATCGCAAGTGCGATGCAGCTCCAGCAACGCTCAGGGGTGCCCCATCTCCACAATGTTGCGTCAAGACCTATGCCTGCTTCAAGCAGGCGCAGGGTTTTGACGCAGCTTTCTCCTATCTGATTGTAAATGCGGCACACCATGGGTGGCAGAGCAGCGGTGCACGTTAACTGGTGCATGCCTGGGGATGTGCCAGTTAACATAAATCTGCCCCTTTACATTTAAGTATGTACAGGGGACACAGAGTCGGTGAGGCTTATCCAAGGTTAAGAAGAGATGAGTCCTGTTCAGTGAAAAATTAGACATAGGCTTCACCTGCTCAGCATCGCTGGACATGGCTAAATAATAGCTGCAAAATGTTACTCTTGTTAAACAATTTTACTATTATAATCTCTGAGATTTGTCTCTTACTCTGCAACATCTCATTGTTGTTATCTTTCTTTAAAGATAAAGACAACATCAACATGAGCGACAATCAGCAATCAGTTGATTTCGACCTCATCATTGAACTCGTAATTGAAACATCAGTGGATGTTGATCCCTTGGATGATTTAAATCCTGAGGATGAAGAAGAACGTGATGAGGATGCAGATTTGTCAGAATTATATGATAGGATGGGAAGCTGACGTGCTTGAGCCTATGGAACTATAAACATTTATTTTAAAAATGTATAATAAATAAAAAGTAAAAATGTAAACCGTTTAATTTAAAAATAAAGACACCTTCAAAAACAGGTTATGTGTAGTGTCTTCAATTAAATATTAAAATATGCTCATAAAATTAGATCAGATTCACATATAAAATAGCACAGGTAAAATGAATATAAATTCCATTTCTTTTCTGCTATTTCTGTATTCTAAATTTGCCAAGGACTAAAAAAATCTTCTATGTAAAAATGTCAAGTAGTGTTTTAAGTTTTTGATTACTGTTATTGATTTACTGTTGGGTAATAGTGGTTAATAACATTTTTTAATAAATTTTACCACAGATTCAACTGCAGATCATTTCAAGATTTCACCATGCCAACCAAAGAAAGACTGAGAAAGGCTGCAAAACGTCAAAGACAGCAGGTCAATGAAAAAAAGCAGCAGTCCTCTAACAAAAAGATTTGTCAAGTCACCAAGAAAGCACCGGGTAAGAGTACAAAAACATTCATAAGAAATATCTGTAGTAAAAAAAATATTACTACAGAAAATGTTTCAGTCCAGAAAAAGAGAAGCAATTCAAACGGAAAGGAAAGGCCAATGAAAAATGTTACTGCTAGAGCAAGAGATAACTCTGTGCATGATAGTAGAAGGAAACAACAGTTTAGGGACATTCGTAAACGAATGTTTCGCAACAGGATAATTGGCAATTTGTTAAAAAATATTAAGAAAGGTCAACAGAAAGTTGAGAAAGTTATTGATCAGGCATTTGAAATTAAACGTAAGTTATTTATTTTGATAATCAATAGAATTAGGAAGCTAAACAAGGCAATTTATGATTTCAAAAGAAATAGTAGATGGAAGAGAATAGTTAATCGTAGTAATTTTTGTGAAGTTTTTTCTGGAGAATAGATGCATAGTTCAAGCTGTGAGGCATTTTTTAATGAGGAGAGTTATTTCCAGGATAATGATTTGGTGCATGCAGTTGACACCAGTGGTCGAGCTTATGAAGTGAAAGATGGTTGTCCAGTTGAAAAAGAAAAACTTGTGACAACAGAGGCAGAAGAGGTGTTAGGTAATGAGGTTTTAGGAAGACATCCTAAGGGTCCTGTGTACACCTGGAAGTGTAGTAGTATTTGCAGTGTGCGACAGGATTCCATCAATTTGCTTTGTGATTTTGTACGGTCATTTAATAAGAAAAGTTTGAAGCAGAAAATGAAGTTGTTGCAAGAATTAGATCCTTGCAGAGTGAGAGAAGTGACAGGTTTGCATGGTCATTCACTGGCTTGTCTTTCCAGGAGAGTATGCCAGAGTGTTTTTCATCATTTCAGGATGCTAGCAGTGCATCATAATAAAGTGAGGAAATTAGTTAGAATGTTGTATTATGCTAAGAGTCCAGCAATTATGCTTAAACAATTATGCGCTGCTCTTTTGCATGGTTCTGAAATAGATGTGAAGAATATATGTAAAGAAATTGAGTTTTGTTACTTTGGAAGTAAAGAGGAGAATGTTGAAATTGACCAAGAAGAAGCGGGTAATGTGGAAGATAGTGTACAGGTTTCCAGTACAGATAATTTCCAGAGGGAAATTGCGACGTTTCAGGTCAAATCAAGTGAGAGGCCAAATTTCACTTGTGTATGTTGTCGACGCACTTATTATAAGAATCAGATTAAGTTAGTGGATTTATATGCAAAAAGTGAAAGGGAAAATAATAGTGAATGGAAGGATTTCGCAACATACTTGATGGTAGAAAATTGTTTTGATTTGGGATTGGATCAACGTGTGAGTACTTATTGTTGTAATAAATTAAATCAAAACCAGATGCCTGCTAGAGCAGTTCATAATAATCTGGAATTGGTTGAGATTCCTTCTGAATTGAAGGATTTAAATACTTATGAATCTATTTTGATTCAAAGTATCCATCCCTTTCAGGCTATTGTAAGAATGGAGCCAAAGACAGGGAAATTGCCTCCATCAGATTTACAGAGAGGATTAAAGGGAAGAGTTGTTTATTTTCCTCTAGATTTGAAGAAAAACATTAACACAATTGGAGTAGAAAAAGTGGAAGAGGAACCTCTGGTTATCTTAGTTAATGGGGTTCCGACAAAGAATAAGAAAATATGGCAAGATTTAGTGGATGTTAGGAAAGTTAAAAAGGCAACATTGTATTTGAAAAAAAATAATAAATACTATAAGAATGTATATGTTGCAGAAGAGGAAGTAAGTGAGGAAGAGGATAGTGATTTGTGTGCTGGTCAAATTGAGAAAGTAGAACCCTCTACTAGTGAAGAAATATATGAACATTATAGTGTTCATCCTTTGCATTCCAAGGAAGTCATGGGGAATGCTATTGAGTTGTTTCAAATGAAACAAGCCAAAGGGAGTCCCATTAGTGTTTGTGAGGAAAGTTTGGAAGCTCGGTGTTTCCCACAGCTTTTTCCAACAGGTCAGGGAGGAAGATATGATGAGCGACCTCATCAAATTCCTGTTTCTGAATACCGGACTTTGCGATTGTATGCAGGAGATGCTAGGTTTCGACAATGCATTCCTTATTTGTTTCATCTCCTGTTTGAAAGCGATCTGTCTGGACTGTCATATGCAGTGAACCACATCTTGAAAAGTGGTATACACATGCAAAACATCTCGGCAAGTGACTTTATGGATAAAGTCAATGTCCAAGACAGTATTTTGGATTCTCACCTGATTAATCTCATGGCGTGTCAGCGTGGTACTAATAAGTACTGGTACCGTCGTCATGGTGATTTAAAATGTATGCTGAGGAACTTAGGAACTCCCACATGGTTCCTCACTCTGAGCTGTGCCGAGTATGGCTGGGAAGACTTACTTGAATTTCTACGAGAGGCAAATGCTAACGTAGAAAACATCGAATTCAAGACACCCGGAGAACTGTGCTCTTTGGATCCAGTCAATGTATGTAGGTACTTCAATCATAGATTTGAAGCTATGATGTCTTTCATCATGAATAAGAAGAATCCACCTCTTGGAGAGGTGTTGGATTTCTTCTGGAGAAAGGAGTACCAAGCAAGAGGTGCTCCTCATATACATATGTTGCTGTGGATCAAGGATGCACCTACATTTGGAACGGATCCAGAAGACTCAGTGATGAGTTTCATCCAACAGTATTCTACGTGTGCTGTTCCAAACGCAAAGGAGAAGAAAAGCCTAAGAGAAAAAGTTCTACGTTTCCAAAGCCATCGATGTGGAAAGTACTGTCGTCGTAAATTCCGAAACAAAGACAAGTTCTACACCAAATGTCGTTTCGGCTTTCCACGACCGGTGATTTCTAAAGGAAGAGTGAACAGTTTGATGTCTTCGCTGCGACATAATGTGATGAAGAAATCACCTAAAAACACATACAATTTGAAGAGGAACGAAGAGTCTAAGTACATCAACGACTACAACCCGGTGATTTTGTCCATGTGGAATGCTAACATGGATATACAGTTTGTGGCTGATAACTGTATGGCTGTGGCTCGGTATGTGACATCTTACATCACCAAAAAAGAGAAGACAGAATTGAAGGATATGTGGGAGGACATTTCCCATGAAAAGAGCCTCAGCAAGAAGTTGTACAGTTTCAGTCTGAAGATGTTGTCGCATCGAGAAATCGGAGCTTACGAATGTTCTGACCGGTTGTCTTCAGCAAGTCTCTATGCCAAGTCCAGGAGTATCGTTTGGGCGAGTCTTGGTCTTGCTGCAACGCGTAATCGAGTTCTCAAACCTGTGCGGGAAATTGAGTATTTGGCGGAAAAGGAGCCAAACAGTACCGACATTTTGAAGACAAACATGTTGGATACATATTATCCAAATCGAAGCAGTCACCTCGAGAATGTTTGTCTGTATGAGGTTCTTCAAAATTACATATTCAAGAGAAACATCAAAGAAGATACTGAGAAAGGAGTGTATGCTGTAATAGGAAGTGAGGGATGTCTGGTCAAGCAAAGAAAATGCCACTTGATAAACCATCGAAAATTGAGTGGCGAATCTCCTGAAAAAAAGGAGTTTTTCTATTTAGCACTTTTGCAACTTTTCAAGCCTTGACGTGCAGAAGAGGAACTGCTTGGAGATTTCCTCTGTTACGAAGACTCTTTCAATGCCGCCAAGGAGACCATAGAATGTCCTGCTTTTCCCAAATATGTAGAAATGTTGAATGTGGAAATCGAGCAGGAAGCAACGATTGCAGCCGAGATTGCCAGAGACAGTTCTCAGGACAGTCAGAGTTCTGCTTCATTGAGTCAGGATCCACTAGGAGGACCTGTTATCGAAAATGAAGCTGCCACTGCTATGAATGAAGTGGAAAGAGCCATGGCACATGCTCAGGAGGATGCGGTTAACTTAGAAGAGTTGGAAAGACAACTCAACGTTGAGCAGAGGAAAATATATGACGAAGTTACCATGCAAATTGATCATGGATTAAGTCATGACAAGAAAGAGTGCTCATGTACGTCGTTGAAGCCTGTCTGACTGTACGTGAGTGGAGAAGCGGGAACTGGAAAAAGTTTCCTTATTAAAGCAATTTCATGTTATTTGCAGGAAAGGACAGAGTCATCGCTGTCTTGTGTTGTCACCGCTCCAACTGGACTGGCAGCACATAACATTAAAGTGATTACTTTACATCGTTTACTGATGCTGCCAGTGGAGCATGACAACAAATTACAATATCACAAGCTATCTGGAGATGCTTGTTGTGAAGTTTCAAGAGTCTTGAGGAAAATGAAACTTGCATGGTTTCCAATGTCATGCTTGCTTTTGTGCATTTGAGAATGCAAGAAGTTCTCAAAACAGAGTATGATGTGTTATTTGGTGGCAAACACATCATTGTTTTCGGAGATCTTCTGCAGCTGACACCAGTGAAAGGGCAACCTGTGTTCAAAATGCTCACGCATGAAGATACCAGGAAGTGCCTAGGGAGCATTGGCAACGTCAATATTTGGTTAAACTTCAATTATGCTGAACTGCATGAAAATATGCGTCAGGCAAGGATGAAGTTTACAAGACTATTCTACAAGATGTTAGAATTGGAAAAGTGACCGAGCATGGGAAAGAAGCTTTACATGCACGATTACTGTCAAATTTATATCCAGAACAAGATGTTGTGCCTGAGAATATTTTTCAGAAAATTACTGAGAACAAATCTGGAATATGTTTGATGCCAACTCTTGCAGAATGTGCCAAATTCAACAACAAAATGTTGCATTAAGAAAAGCAAGAGATTGTGAAACTGGAAGCTATTGACAGAGTAGAGCATATGGGATCAACAATTATTTTGTCTGAGAATTTGAAAACAAAATTGGATTCATTAGAGAAGAGTATATCTAAAACTGCAGGTTTTGAAAAGACTCTGAATGTGTGCTTGAACTGCCGTATAATTTTGAGAAGGAATTTACATGTTGAAAGAGGTCTGGTAAATGGATCAATGGGTAATGTTGTTGATTTTGTAAAATACAGAAATAGAGATGGAATTGAATTTTTAAAAATTAAATTTGATGGCATTGAGGAAGTACAGCTAATTGGTCGTTGTTCTGCTAGATTTTTGCTTGTAAAAGACTTATATGTTCGCCGTAAGCAGTTTCCTGTTTGCTTGGCATATGCGGTGACAATCCATAAATCGCAAGGTTTAAGTGTAGACAGTGCATTGGTGAATATTGGCAGTTCTGTGTTCAAGGAGGGTATGGCATATGTGGCATTGTCACGAGTTAGAACTTTATCGGGATTGTACTTGATTGAGTGTGATGTCACAAACATTTGTGCGGATCTAGATTGTGTTAAGGAATACAATAGGTTAAGAAGAGAGTATGCGCCACATTTGCCTCAATATCCTTTGTTTGAGAAACGTGTGGTAGGCCGGAAACGAAGAAATGTGACAAATACTAGGGAGGTTGCCGCAAAAAGACGAAAAGTCGATGAACCTGAAATTATAAGCAGAAACAAAAAGGATTCTGTTGAAGATGTTGTTGGTTTTCAATTTGAAAACAGTTCTGGTGTCAACTGCTATGCTAATGTAGTGGTTAATGTTTTGTTTTCTCTAGAAAATGTAAAAGAAGAGATTGTGGTCAATTCTGATCAAAGATTTTGCAGTTTGTTAAATTCTGTCTTAGAAAAATGTAGCACTGATAGAACAAACATAGAAAGTGTGTCTGAAATTCGAAATCTGTTAGACAGATGTTCAGGCCAAACACAATTCTCTCAAAATATTCAGCAAGATTGTCAGGAGTTTTTAATGTATATGCTTGATGTATTGCATGCTGAAGGTGTAGATGTAGATCAGCTGTTTGGGCTTTCTTATCAATGGCAGCATGACTGCGAGAACTGTAGGGTATCAAGTACTACTAGTGTAGACTCAGAAAGATTTATATATTTAAGTTTGCCAGACAGTAAATCAGTCTCCTTTAATAAGCTAGTAAAAGCAGCTGATCACAACATGGAGTATAGCCAATGTAAATCTGAAATGATGTCCACATTATTTATACGAACATATGGCCAGTATGTCATTTTAATGTTCCAACGATGTAGGCCTGATGGAACAAAATTGACAACGTTAATTAAAAATTTTGTGGCTTCACAGTTGTCAATATCAGGAAGGACTTTTGTAACTGCAGCAATTATATATCATGATGGTCCTTCAATAACATCAGGACATTACACAGCTTATTTAAAGTCTAGAAATGGCTGGTCATTCTGCAATGATTCTGTTTTAATTTTCAAAAAAAAATTGCCGTATGACCGTAAAAACTCTTACCTGGTGTTTTTAAAACCAAAATTTTAGGGAAAGAATCTCGGGATGTGCTCTGAGGAATTTCAAGAAGTTCTAATGGCTCCTACACGATTTGGCCTTGAGGATAAGTGTAGTTCAGAGACATAACTTCTAACGATAAGACTGGACGTCATGGAGAAATAAGTGCACTTTGAATGAGTTCAGAAAAACTGTTTCTTTTTATAAGCTAATTGAAGCAGCCAATCAAAACATAGAGTAGAGGGAATGTAAGTATGCAATGCTGTCTACTGTTTTACATTGCTTTGTGATTAAAAGTGATGTAGAGAATTAAATAATTGTAGTAGTCATAGAGGTAGTGTAAGTCTGCTTCATAGTAAGCAGTATCAGTGTCATAGGAAATGTAGAACATGACTGAGCAAGAAGGGGAAGATATTACTAGTCCAGGATTGTGAAAATGATCTTCAACATTTTAATTGTGAAAGTTGCGGAAATACAACATGACGGGATTGGCTTACAAGAATTCCAAGAGTTATAAATGGCTCTGACACGATTTGGCCTTGTGGAAACGTGTGGTAGAGAGCGAGAAGTCATTTATTGTATTTAACATGTTTTTCAAAACGATGGAGGTTTTCTTTCAGAAAGTGGCGGGCTGAAAGTAATAACAGCACAACAGAGTGTAAGCTGTTCATAGGACATCCTTCGACGTCATGGAAAGTAAGTTAAGTTTAAGGAGTTTTGAATTCTGATTTGTTATGTTGTAGGGGTTTTTTAAACACAATCATTTTGATTGTGTTTTTTTCCCCCCGCTGTTATATGATGAATACCTTCAAGTCACTGTTTTTAGTGAAATTTGATACATTCTGAGAACAGCAAAAATAAACCATTTAACATGTATAATTAATTCTGTACTGTTTGCATTTATGATGTACATGTAGAACTGTGTAGGAGGCATGGAGAAGGTGAGGCTTCTGTAAGTGTCAAAGTTGTTGCATACAGTGCTCATATTCTACGTAGTCTTTCATATGATAGACTACATTTCCACAATGAGATACCTAAGCAAAGGAAACACAGGTGATATGATTGTGGAATGAGCAAAATAAATTGCACGTTTTTCAATTATATTACCTGTGTTTCCTAACATTACACATCACATTGTGTAGGTGAGGTTTAGGCCTGTTCCTGGAGACAGAGGAGGTCTGACATTTGTTCAAGAGTGCAGTGGACATGACTCACTTCGTTGGTAGGCCTCCACATGTATTATCTCCTCTGTATTCTTCAACAAACCTAAATTCCATCTGCAACCCTGAGTAGGACTTACCTGAAACAAATCTGTGCATAGGTTACACCTTATTGGCATCTTGAAACAATCATTTAAAATGTTAGGGTCAGATTTATGGTGGCCGTGCGCCTCTTTTGCTGCATTGTGGGTCACTTTTGTGTAAAAGATGCACCATGTTGCAAGATAGATTTCAGTTAATCTCCAGCAAGATACCATCAGTTTAAAATGTATATAATTAGCACTGTGTAGGGGGCATGCAGAAGCTGAAGCTTTTGTAAGTGTCAAAGTTGTTGCATGCAGTGGTGCACTTCTGGGTACTGTTTAATATGCTGCACTACATCTGCACTATGAGATACCTTAGCCTAGGCAACACAGGTGATGTGATTGTAAAATGAGGAAAAGAAACTCCACATTTTTCAATTACATCACCTGTGTTTCCTAAGTTTACGAATGACATTGTGCAGATGAAGTTTAGGTCTGTCCACGGACACAGAAGAGGTCTGGCCTTTGTTCAAGAGTGAAGTGGACATGACTTACTTCATTGGTAGGCCTTCACATGTATTATCTCTTCTGTATTCTTCAACAACTCGAAATTTCATTTGGAACCCTGAGTAGGCCTCACCTCAAACAAACCTCTGGATAGGACACATCTTATTGGCATCCTGAAACAAACATTTAAAATGTTAGTGTCTTGCGACAATTTTGTGAAACAACAGCAGTGCAAAAGATGCACCATTTTTTAAGATAGGCCTCATTTCATCTGCATCAAGATACTGTTAGTTTAAAATGTATATCTTTAGGACTGTGTACGGGGCCTGGAGAAGCAGAAGCTTCTGTAAGTGTCAAAGTTGTTGAAAAACTGTTTGTCCTTCAATCTTTTCCCTTGTCTTTTCTAATTTTTAAATACATGTTTTAATATTTTTCAAATGTTTGTTCTCTCTTTCACAGATTGAAAGTATAAAAACAAAAAGTGAGTAAGTTAATGACAATTATAAGGTAAATGTTTTGTACTCTTTTCGTTACATTTCTATCACATTCACCTACTAGTAGTTTGACAGCTTCATTTCTTTAACCCTCAGTTTCCTGCCTTTGCTACTTCCCTCATTCCTTTCTCTATTACCTACTTACTCTACTCCTTCCACTCCTTTTCTCAGTCCCTCTCTTCTCATAGTTCCTCACTCTTGTTCACTCACTCCGTCTCTATTACTCTTAGTGTCTTTGACTGATCACTCTTTCACTACTTGTTCATTATGCTTCTTCTGTGTAGTTGAAGCACACTTAAGGGCATATTATCAACACAGCCAATAAAATTATTGCAGTTTTTATTGGCAGAAAAGTGTTGCAAAAGTTGTTTTAGCAGCAGTTTTCCGCCGCAAAAGCGGCTTTAGCGACACATTTCTGCCGATAAAAGCTGCAAAACTTTTATTGCCTATGTTGATGATATGGCTCTATGTTATTTACATTTCTTTGCTGTTTCAATTAATCTTTTTCTGTTATTTTTTCTTTTTTGTTTTCTGTTTTTTCTCTCTGTTATTCCACATGTTTTACTCTGAGTTTGAACATTCACTCACATTGTCCAAGAAACTCTTCTTTGTTATTGTTGTACTCTCTTTTTTTTCTTTCACTTCCTTATCTATTTTGTTTTTCACAATTATACCCTCTTAAATCTTTTCTTCGGTAAATAGATCTATTAAACAGTATCTCTGGTTTACTCCCTATAGCTGTCTTTCTTTTAACATCACTCTCTGTTTACTTTCCTTATACTTACTCTTCTTTTTTTTTTTTTTTTTTTTTTTTTTGGTTCGCTCCCGGTTCGCGAACCGGGAAGCGAACTGGGAAGCGAACTAAAAGAAATAGAGCTTGCCAGAGTGCTAAACATTCTAGCAATTTTTTTTGAAAGGGGAGGTAGTTCTGAAAAGAACTTTTTTTTTAATGTTTTTGTTGTTTTATATTTTTTTATTTTTTTTTAACATTATTTGTTTTTTTTGTATTTTTTGAACAATTTTATATTTTTTTGTTTTTTTTCGGGGGGAAACAACAAAAAACAGGCATTGAAAAGGGCTCAACAGGAGCAAAAAAAAATTTTTTTGGGGGGGCGTTTAGAGCATTGTGATTTTCAAATGCTACGTTGATTAACGTTATGCTCATGTTTCCACAGGAAAGCAATGCACCACAATACAAACAGGTGAACTTGATGTGTGCAAAGTTCTCTTGAATGTTTGGCACGGTTTCCCGTGCCTCTGCTCCTGACAACGATATTTGAGAAGTTGACCTGGCCACAGGAGTTGTTGTTGGGTTCTCCTGCTGGTCACGTATCTCTGCCCGGCTGTAATTCAATGGATGCCACCTGTTCATGTGCCGATGCATGGTATAGTTCCCATAGCTATACTTTTTATCAGTCCCTCTTGATAACTTCTCTTTGCAAATGAGGCAGGTGACATACCTCACATTTACTTTCTTCTGCCCTGGAGGGAGTGAAAAAAACTGCCAAATGAAACTGGCTTTCCTATGGGAAACCCGGGGCACCTCTTCCAAGAACTGTGGTCCTTCTCTCTCCTCTTCCTCTAGTTCTTCCTCTTCCTCCTCTGTGTTGGTGATGACCTGGGGAGGTGGTCCTCTCTTCCCATGAGGAGGTGGAGGTGGTGGTGGGGGTGCACCAGCTGAAGCAACTACTGAAGCCATTGCTCAAGTATGAAATAAGGTCTTCCTCTCACAAAGATGAAAGTCAGAGTGAGGAAAGAAGGAAGGGTTTTCATCATTTGGGAAAAACAATAGTTCTAAACCAATGAAAAGTGTTATTTTTAGGTCACCTGACCTAGCCTTACATCATTATGAAACCAAAAGTGAAATGAACCAATGAAAAGTTTTATTAACAAGTCACATGACCTGTTACGCTTATGTTACGCGCTGCGGAAAGCGCCCCGGATCGCTTCTGGGTCGCTGCGCTTCGCGCCTCGGTTCGCGCTCCAGAGCACTTCCGGGTGCGCTAACGCGGCGCGTCATAAGACGCATTACGCGGCAACGCGATATGTCGCGCTTTCGCGACGCGCCCCGGATCGCTTCCGGGGAGCTGCGCTTCGCGTCTCAGTTCGCGTACCGGAGCACTTCCCGGTGCGCTAACGCTGCGCGTCATAAGACGCATTACGCGACAACGTGATATGTCGCGCTTCCGCGACGCGTCACGATGTTCATTTTTAACGCGGCAGTTCCGCAAACGGAACGTTTACCGGTTCGCGGACTGGGTCGCGGCATCAAGGTGAGCTAACAGGAAGCTTCCCAGTTCGCGAACCGGGAGCGAAGAAAAAAAAATATAACAAAAAAAAATTATTAATAAACATATAAAATATATTTTTGGATTTAAAGAAGAATACATTTTACAGCTACAGATATTAGCTTTTAAAAAACCAATGAAATTCACTGAAAAAACCATAGGTTATAGACCATATATAGTTAGGAATTTGCATTTACAAAACCTTGAAAATTCAATGAAAAAACCATAGGTTATAGACCATATATAGTTAGGAATTAGCATTTAAAAAACCTTATTTTACTCACACAAAACCATTGAAATTCCATATATAGTTAGTTGTACTAACTATATATCGCGCACCCGCAATCCACTGCTGATCATGTCACATATTACATCATTCATGACATGGTCAGTGACATCACTGATGACATCACTGATGACATCTCAAATGACATCACTGATGACATCACTGATGACATCTCAAATGACATCACTGATGACATCACTGATGACAACATCCAGTGACTGTATTTTTCTGTAAAGTTAAAATATGTCTTGAGTGGATGTATAAGTGTCTGGATGAAGGATTTAGTAGGTGCATGACTGACTGTATGAGTGAGTGATTAAATGTGTCTCACAGAGTGCATGGGTTAGTGACTAAACTGTCTTAATTTGTGCATCATTATGTCTGTTGTTCTGTAAACTGCTGCATGTGTTGATCAGTAGCTATATGAGTAACTATATGGGTTATTGATTGGTTGCCCAAGTATTTATATGGGCGACTGAGTGTGTGTGTGGGTGGCTGGGAGGTGTATGACTCTGTGCATAGATGTGTGAGCAGTTGATTCACTAGATGTATGGGTTCAAAAGTGCATGTGGAAACAGCTGTATGGGCGGTTGACTGTGTGCATGAGTGTATTGGTGAGTGAATGGATATCTCAGTGTTACATGTCAAAGTAAGTACATATGTAAAACACAGTACATGTGAGAGTTGACATATATAAATAACTGTGCATAAGAGCCAGTGAATGTGTGAGTGGCTGTATGGATCATTGTGAACTTGTATCAGGGATTGTATAAGAGAGTAAATATGTTTTAGTATATGTTTGAATAAGTAAGGTGTGTATAACTGTATAGTTGAGAAAATGGAGGTATGATTGATTTTTGCATGACTGACTAGGTGTGTGAGTAACTCCATGGATGAGTGACAGTCTGTGAGTGTCTGTTTACACTGAGTGTATCTAAGGTTATATTAGAGTCTGAAGACGTTAATTGTATTATCACATGAATGATGTCATCAGTGATGTGATCAGTAATGTCAAATGAGATGTCATCAGTGATGTCATTTGAGATGTTATCAGTGATGTCATTTGAGATGTCATCAGTGATGTCATCAGTGATGTCATTTGAGATGTCATCAGTGATGTCATCAGTGATGTCACTGACCATGTCATGAATGATGTAATATGTGACATGATCAGCAGTGGATTGCGGGTGCGCGATATATAGTTAGTACAACTAACTATATATGGAATTTCAATGGTTTTGTGTGAGTAAAATAAGGTTTTTTAAATGCTAATTCCTAACTATATATGGTCTATAACCTATGGTTTTTTCATTGAATATATATATATATATATATTACTAGTTATAGTTAGGATTGTTTTCCATAGGGAAATCGCAACATTCTATTGGGAATAACTTTGGCGCCGGTTGAGGAATCTCCCTGAAATTTTCCTCAAATTTGCCTTGCGGCTCTCCGCTCCTTCCCTGAAAGTTTGGGGGGATTCGTCAAGCGGGGGCCGAGATTAAAGGGGGGTCCCAAAACGTGTTTTCCCCATGTTAATTTCCATGGGGCGGTTGGACTCACTTTTAGCCCGAACGGCTGAATGGATTTCCACCAAACTTGGCAAAATTGTAGGGACTGGTAGCCCGATGTGCCTTTGCTATGTCTCAAGATATGTGCTCCAGTGGATTTTGAGTAATTTAGGTTCAAAAAAATATATATATCTATAAGCGCGCCCCGGTACGCGCACCGGGGATCGCAATAGCGCACACTGGGGAGCGCAATAGCACGTACCGCGAATAGGCGAGCGGAAAGCTCGGAAATATTCCAAACAGACTGGAGCGGCCACCATCTTGTGTCTCGGTAGGATAGACACACAAGAGGGGCCAAAAACAAAGGGGGAAAAAAAACAAAAGGGGGCAGGGTAGACCCCCCCCTGACCCCCTAGGTTTGATGTGGGGGACATAAAAGGGCCCCGGCGCTGAAAACGAAAAAAAAAAATTTCAATTTTCGCGGGGGGAGCGACTGGTATGTGCCCCGGTACGCGTACCGTGGAGAAAAAAGCATTGCAGAGTTTCCCAAAAAAGTTGCTTTTTTTTATACATTAGAGGTAGTTCTAAAAAGAACTGTTGTTTTTATTCTTTTTGTTTTTTTATATTTTTTTATTGTTTTTTTGAACATTTTTTACTTTTTTTGACTTTTCTGAACAGTTTTATATTTTTTTTGTATTTTTTAAGGGGAGAAACAAAAAACAGGGAATTCTGAAGGGCTCAACAGGAGCAAAAAAAAAGCGGAAAAAATTAATGTTTCCTTGGGCACTTGTGGTTATCCCAAGCATGGTTAATAAGTGTGATGCTTTTCTCTCCATAGCATATTTTTTGTCCACAAAAAATACAAACCATTTTAAAATTGGAAAGCTTTATTTGTATGGTGGAGCACATCTCCCTAACTTCCGGTCCCGATGGGGTGGGAACATTAGTTTGGGAGGTGCTGGCAGAAGATTGGCCAGTGTTTTTGGCCAGTTCCCTGACCTCTGCCCTAGAATAGTTATTTGGATGCTTCCGTTGCATATGTCTGATCATGGTATGGTTACCAAAGGAGTATTTTTTGTTGGGATTCCCCATTGACAGCTCCTGAAGACATATTAAGCAGGTTGCCTTAGGCGCATTTACTTTTTTCTTGTCCTTGGGGATTGAAAAAAACTGCCAGATGATGTGCTCTTTAGGTTTGTAGGTAATATTGTCCTCTCTGACGAATCTCCTCTCCTCCTCCTCCTCCTCCTCCTCCTCCTCTTCTTGATCTCCACCACTGTGAAGTTGTGGTGGTCCTTGTGGTGGTGGTGGTGGTGGTGGCCCAGAAGCTCCAGCAGCTTCAGCTAATGTAGCCATTTTCTACTGAAATAACTGCAGGTCTACCTCTCTCAAAGCACAAAGGTAGAATGAGGAAAAAAGGTGGGGTCTTTCATCATTTGGAAAAGAAAACTGATCTGCACTAATGAAAAGTGTTATTTTCAGGTCACATGACCCTACGTCATGAGTGATGTAATATGTGACGTCATCAGCAGTGCATTGCACGCGCAAGTTATAGTGGATCCAACTAACTATAACGTGGGAATTTCATGGTTTTATGCGAGTAAAATTTCCAGCTGACTATAACTGGTGTGAAACCTATGGTTTTTTCAGTGAATTTAATAGGTTTTTTTAAATGCTAATTCCTAACTATAACTGGTGTGAAATTTATGTTTTTTTTCAGTGAATATATATATATATATATATATATATATATATATATTCACTGAAAAAATCATAGGTTTCAGGCCTTATATAGTTAGGAATTTGCATTTAAAAAACCTTTAAAATTCACTCAAAAAACTATAGGTTTTAGGGGTGTTATAGTTAGCTGGACATTTCACCTATTGAAATTGCTCCTATATAGGTAATTGTACTAACTATATTTCGCGCACCCGCATTCCACTGCTGATGATGTCACATATTAGATCATTCATGACATGGTCAGTGACATCACTGATGACATCTCAACTGACATCACTGATGACATCACTGATGACATCATCCAGTGAATGTGGTTTGCTTCGTTATTTAAATATGCATTATATATATAGCAATTTGCATTGAAGAATGAGTGGATATATCAAAATAAATATTTGGATGGAGGATTTAGTAGCAGTGTAATTGACTGTTTACTTGACCAATTTATAGTGTCTCACTAAATATAGTGGATAGTTACTAAACTGTTTGAATATCTGTATCACTTTGTCAGTTGTTGTGTAAACTGGTTCTCCAGTTGGTTACTAGCTATGTGAAAGTCTGTATTAGTTATTGATTAGTTAACTGAGTATTTGTATGGGAGAGTGAATGTGTGTGTGGTTCGGTGGGGGGGGGGGTGACTGCCCAAAGATGTGTGAATAGTTGATTCACTAGATATATGAAGTTAGAACTACATGTTCTAACAGTTGTTTGGGTGAGTGAATATCTTTATGGGTGTGGTGATGAGCAAATATATTTCTTAATGGTACATGTCCAACAAACTAGAAAAATAAAAGGCAGTGTATGTGTCAGTTGTTGTATATTAATAAGTATACATAAGACTCAATGATTGTGTGAGTGACTGTATGGATAACTTTATACTTGTAATAATGATTTTATAATTCACTAAGTATGACTTACTATCTAAATGAATAGATGAAGTTGTGTTTGTATAAGTGTGTAGCTAAGTAAATATGTAAGTATGATCCATTGTTTGCATAAGTGAGTAGGGTGACTTTATATGTGAATAGGATGTGTGCTGGTGTGTAATGTCGATTTAGGTGTATTAGTATTTTTGATAGTGTTCTATTGTTCATTGACAGCATGTATGAGTGAATCTACAGGTAAGTGATAAGATGTGTGTATACATCTATGAATCAATGAGTGGGTTTTTAGATACTTGTATTGCTGTAACAATGGATTCAAATATGATACTCTGTATTTTACAGAGTGATGAAAGATTTTACTAGTGTATGAAAAGGTGTATGTGATTGTCACGTGGATGATGTCATCAGTGATGTCATCAGTGATGTCATTTGAGATGTAATCAGTGATGTCACTGACCATGTCATGAATGATGTAATATGTGACATCATGAGCAGTGGATTGCGGGTGCGCGAAATATAGTTAGTACAACTAACTATAGAGGAGCAATTTCAATGGGTGAACTGTCCAGCTAACTATAACACTCCTAAAACGTATAGTTTTTGGAGTGAATTTTAAAGGTTTTTTAAATGCTAATTCCTAACTATATAAGGCCTGAAACCTATGGTTTTTTAAATGCTAATTCCTAACTATATAATGCCTGAAACCTATGTTTTTTTTAGTGAATTTGCAAGGTTTTTTAAATGCTAATTCCTAACTATATAAGGCTGAAACCTATGTTTTTTTCAGTGAATTTCAAAGTTTTTTTTAATGCTACTTACTAACTATATAAGACCTGAAAGCCCCCCAGGAATCTCCAGTATGCGCCAGGGGACTGCATTGCAGAGAGGTATAATGAAGCCACGCCCCTTTTTACACCTCTCTGGAATGCAGCCCCCGTGCATGTTTGAAGAGGGGGAACTAATTCCCCTTGCATACTGGGGGCCCCTGGGGGCCAACTAGCCCATCTTGAACCTCCAGAGGTGTAATGAGGCTATGCCCCTTGTTACACTTCTCTGCAACGCAGCCCCCTGGTGTGTTTGCAGAGGGGGAACTAATTCCCCTTGCATACTGGGGGTCCCTGGGGGCCTACTAGCCCACCAGGAGCCTCCAGTATGCGCCAGGGGGCTGCATTCCAGAGAGGTGTAATGAGGCCACACCCTTTTTTACACCTCTCTGCAACGTAGCCCCTGTGCATGTTTGAAGAGGGGGAACTAATACCCCTTACATACTGGGGGTCCCTGGGGGCCAACTAGCCCACCTGGAACCTCCAGTATGTGCCAGGGGGCTGCATTGCACAGAGGTGTAATGAGGCTATGCCTCTTTTTACACCTCTCTGCAACGCAGGCCACTGGCGCGTTTGCAGAGGGGGGGCTAATTTCCCTTGCATACTGGGAGTCCCTGGGTCATATCTGCCAAACGCCGAAATTCCAAACGATTGAAAATGACTTTTCTTGAGAAACATTTGGATTTGGATTATCATGTCCTATACTTTGGAATTTTTGAAAGACTGACTTTGAAGATGCTATAAATTACTCAAGTCTGCCAGAATTGTGTGGGTAAAATTGATACCTAGTCACTTTGAATGAGAATGTACTTACGTCTCGTCTAACATTTGGAAGAAATATCTAGTTATATGACAACAGGATACCGACATAACTTGAAGGAAATAAGAACGCCCTGAAGAAGTTCTGTTGTACAGAACGAAACGTGTCAGCTGGCTGTGGTACATAAACTTAAGGAAAATAAAAGCATTTGAATATACACCAAGATTCAGCGCTTCAATAAGGACTCTAAGTGATATGATTTGATTGGACTTATTGTGCAAGTGGTGCTGTGCCAAACTTTGGAATATTCTCCACTTCTCTCTACTACTTACTCTCTACTACTCCACTACTCTCTAATACTCACTCTCTACTACTCATTCTCTACTACTCTACTACTCTCTACTACTCTCTATCTACTACTCACTCCCTACTACTCACTATCTACTACTCTCTACTACTCACTCTCTACTACTCTCTACTTTCTACTACTCACTCTCTACTACTCTCTCTCTACTACTCACTCTTTACTACTCACTATCTACTATTCTCTACTACTCACTCTCTACTTCTCACTCTCTACTACTCTCTACTACTCACTCTTTACTACTCTCTCTCTACTACTCTCTACTACTCACTCTCTACTACTCACTCTCTACTACTCTCTACTACTCACTCTCTTCTACTCTCTCTTTACTACTCTCTACTACTCGCTCTCTACTACGCTCTACTATTCTCTCTCTCTGCTACTCACTCTCTACTACTCTCTACTACTCACTCTTTACTACTCTCTACTACTCACTCTCTACTGCTCTCTACTACTCACTCTACTACTTACTCTCTACTACTCACTCTCTACTACTCACTCTCTACTACTCACTCTACTATTCACTTTACTACTCTCTACTACTCACTCTCTGCTACTCTCTCTGCTGCTCTCTACTACTCTCTACTACTCACTCTCTACTCTATTACTCACTCTCTTCTCTCTACCTCTCTCTACTTCTTTCTCTACTAGTCTCTACCTCTCTACCTCTACCTCTCTACCTCTACCTCTACACGTCTACCTCTCTACCTCGCTCTACAGGCACACATATACACATATATATATGCATATATATATGCATATATTTGCTAATAAAAGCAAAGCTAAAAAGCCACCTCTTTACAAACAGAATGGCTTTAACTTAAACGAGGGCGAGATCTATTGCATTTTCAATGCTTGTTTACTTTGGTTCCATCAAGAAGGCATTCAGATGTGTCACACATTTGCCATAAATTCTGAATGTTAGCACTCTAGTTGCTCATTAGATCATTGTAGTAAAGCTACTGCTCACCAGGGAAGTCTGCTGCTAATCTTACTTTCTATGGCAAAATGAACCCCCTCATTTTGTTCCTTTTTAAATTAAATGTTTTCAGACTTACCACTTCATTCCAATCAAGATGGCTTCTGGTGTGCTATACTTTTGTCATAAGTAAGACTGTTAGCGCTCTAGTAGTTCTTTTGAACACTCTGGGATATTCTGTCATTGGGCTATACTTGGGCTACATCTGGGTGATATTTGGGCTACATTTGGGCTCTTTTGTCTCTGGTGGCCATCTTGGAAGACTGCATGTCAGAAGTTTTTTAATGAAATAGAAGAGGATTTGGAAGTCACTCAAAATGTGGCCTAATTTTTCTTTCTGCAGCACTTATCATACTTTCTATAGCAAAATATACCCCCTCATTTTGTTCCTTTTTAAATTAAATGTTTTAATAGTTACCACTTTATTCCAATCAGATGGCTTCAGGTGTGCCATACCTTTGTAATAAGTAGGACTGTTAGCACTCTAGTTGTTCTTTAGAACACTCCAGGAGGCTGCAATAGAACACAAAGGAATCAACTGACAGTCTCTGTCCTTGTTGGATGTACATGTTTTACTGAGAATGTCAGACTTCATTCTCACATGACTGAGAAAGATAATGTGAATTTACAGAAAATATGCTTTCAGTTTAGCTTATAGATCCCCTTCCGAACTACTGTGGGAAAAGCATGAGATAATAGTTTTATTTCAAACATGATTCATGATATCCCAGCAGAAGGCTTTTTCACATGGTAAAATTACCTTAGAACAGACCACAATTCCTAAAATGAGTATGGTACCATCAACAAATGATTTATAATGTAACTAAATTTCTAAAACCCTCTATTAACTACAATGCTTTTTAATGAGGTGCTATCATGTATATTGGTCCCAAGATGGCTGCCAACACTTCTTGGACGAAGTGCTGACAGCCAATCAGATCTCACGATGAGATGTGTGGTTAGGCTCCGCCCATTTATAATATGTGTTTTTGAAGTTAATTTTCATAAAAACCACTGGAGCAATTTTTACCAAATATAGCAAAGGCACTTCTGCGTACCAGTCCCTACAATTTTGCCAAGTTTGGTGTAATTCCGTTCAGCAGTTCGGGCTGTAGCCTTGTCAGAACGTCCCATGGAAATTAACATGGGGAAAACACATTTTGGGACTCCCCTTTTTTCTCAGCCCCCACTTCACGAATCGTCCCGAAACTCAGGGAAGGAGCGCAGCGGAGCTGGCCAAACGTTTGGAAAATTACACGCAAATTCCTCAACCGGCGCCAAAGTTATTCCCAATAGAATGTTGCGGATTTCCTATCTAGCTAGGTCCTTACTATATATACCTACTGGCTATCGCCAGTAGGTTATATATATATATATATATATATATATATATATATATATATATATATATATATATGTAGTATCCTGAATTCCTATGTGCATAAACTGTTTCTCGGGAAGTATATCATATACATACTACTCGGAGACCTAAACTTCCACCTGGACAACCACGATAACCCCAACACCACTGGATAGAAGCAACTTGTCACCGCCCCAGTGCACACAGCAGGACATACACTCAAACCCGTCTCCTACAACCACACTAAGGAACTTCTCCAGACGGACCATCACTGCATACACTTCTCCTTTAGTAAACCCACCGTAGACAAGCATGCATGCCGCCCCCAACAGAAGCTGAAACAAAGTCACAGACGAACAGCTCACCTCCGCCCTCACCAGCACTCCACCATCAATGACACCAGACGCCAACACCGCGGCAAGCAACCTCCACCACTTGAGCACTCACTGCGCCGACACACTCGCCCCCTCAAGAAAGCTACAGGCTGACATAACAAGAAAGCAAGCTGGTTCACCACGGCACTCCAAGAATCCAAGCGCTCCTGTCGACGACTTGAAAAGACATGGAGAAGCAGCAAAAACCCTGAAGCATGCACCGCACCGCCTACAAAACAGCTACCACAGCACACCACCAACTCATCAAATCCACAAAGAAGAACTACCTCCAAGATTGAATACTCTTCAACGCCTCCAACACCAAGGAACTCTTTTCCATCGTACAGGAATTTGTCATACACAGCAGCGAAACAACAGACGTCCCACCCTCCCAAGACCTCTGCAACAAACTTAGCTCCTTCTTTCACCTCAAGATCAAGTCACTGTATGACAACCAAGACCTCAGTACCGCCTCAGCCCCTACCCCTAGCGATGCCACCCAACAGACCACTTGGAACCCACTCATTACAGAAGACACCTTAAAGACCATGAAGAGCATCCACTCTGGAGCACCCTTCAACAACTATATGCCCCACATCTTCCATAGAGCCGCCACAGCCATCACACCGAGCTACACCTGATGATCAACTGCTCCCTTGAAACCACCACATTCCCCTATGACTGGAATCACGCCAAAGTCAGCCCCCTCCTGAAGAAACTCTTCTCAGACCCAATGGACCTCAAGAACTCAAGGCCCATCTCTCTGCTTCCATTCGCAGCCAAGGCAATCCAAAAGGCTGTCAACAACCAGCTAGCAAACTTCATTAAAGCTAAACAATGTACTAGACATCTCCCAATCCAGATCCTGCAGGAACCACAGCACTGAGATTTCCTTCTCACCACCACTGATGACATCCGCACCCTCCTCGACCTGGGCCAATTGAAAACCCTCATCGTCCTGGACCTATCAGTAGCCTTCGACACCGACTCCCACTGCACACTAGTCACCAGACTCCACAATGCCGTCATCCGAGGAAAGGCCCTAGACTGTATATGCTCATTCCTCACAGGCAGAAAATAGAGAGTCAGACTCCGGCCCTACTTCTCAGAATTGACAGAGACCAGAAGTGGAGTACCCCAGGGATCCTCCTTCAGCCCAATCCTCTTCAACATCTACATGGCCCCCCTTGCAACAATCATCAGAAACCATGGGGTCAACTTTGTCTCCTAGGCCAATGACACCCAGCTCATCCTCTCTCCCTCACCAAGGAATCCAACATCACCAGGCACAACTTCCAAGAAGGGATGAAAGCCATTGCAACATGGATGTAGGACAACTGCTTGAAACTCAAACAGAAATCCTCATCCTTGGCTCCACCCCCACAGCTTGGGCTGACACCAGGTGGCCCCCAGCCCTCGGAAACCTACCCACCCGCAACGGACCATGCACATAACCTTGACATCATACTGTACTCATCCCTCACTATAAACCGCCAGATCAACGTTGTAATCTCAGCTTTCTTCAACACCCTCCGCATACTCTGTAAAATATTTCAAATCAATCCCTTTGAACTCCTGAAAAACAGTCACACATGCACTCATCACCAGCAGACTGGACTACGGCAATGCTCCTTACGCTGGAGTCAACAAAAATCTTCTCAGCAGCCAGACTAAACCTTGACATCCCCTGGTACGATCACACCACCCAATACCTCTGCAATCTCCACTGGCTCCCTGTCCAAAGAAGATTAACCTGCAATCTGCTCACTCATGCATACAAGGCCCTCTACAACATCGGCCTGAATACTTCAACAGTCGTCTCTCCTTCCACTCCCCCAAGAGAAAGCTCCGATCAGCCAATCTCTCCCTGGCCACCGTCCCATGCTTCTACAGGACCAGAGCCGGTGGAAGGTCCTGCTCCTACCTCCCAGCCAAGACCTGGAACGAGCTTCCCCTCCACCTCTGGCAAAGTGCAACACTCCTTCAGTTGAAGAAAGATCTCAAGACCTAGATCTTCAGAAGACCCCAGTGGAGCTTAATTCCACTCGGCAGAACCTGGAGACCCTAATGGGTGAGTAGCTGCGCTTTACTAACCCTAACCCCTGATTAATTGATTGATAGATACACACCTATTTTGATAGTGGTAAAAGAGTATATCTCAAACATAATGGCCACAAAAGTAGTGATTTTCAGACAGTAGCAGAAAAGTACAAAACTTTACAATCTTTGCAATGTTTTCCATGGAACATGGCAAGGGCTGTGAAAAACAGATAAATGAATTTTCAAATACAATTTCCCTAACTCAATGGATGCAATTACAATTAAATATATGTATTTTTATGATAGACAAAAATACAACTGTCAAATGTCCCTTTCCTCTTACAAGACAATGCAAGACAATGCAGGGAAAAATCAGATTTTCTTACAATAACATAATATTTGATAATAATAAATGTTATTAATAACCCACTCTTGTCAGAATAATGGATGAGAAAGCGGCAGCAGCAAAGTAGAAAGACCTGAAGCACATAAACCAAAAGCCCACGCACAAAGTAACCAAAGTAACTGAAGCACACTAGGGCATTAAATCGAGAAATTAGTTACTCTACTGCCATTGTTTGCGAAAAGCAACAAAATAATAAATGTCGAAAGGAAAGTTTCAACTTTCACTGCTGAAATTACCAAATATCTATATTGAAATGTGTCATAAGACCTAATTCAAATTACATTGGAATGACAGCAAACTGTAAACTCACTGTAGCCAGTTGAGCAATTTATGTTTAAAAATCTCTGGAAACTACCAAAAATGGAAAACACACTACTAACTAGGAACATGTTTCCTGAGCAGACCTTTACAGCACTCTCTTTCTTAAACTGTCAGTGTTATAAGTGAGTATTATATGCTTAATTGTGGTATTCATGTATGGGACTGTATTATTAGAATGTCTCTATGTCATTTTTAGTGGGGGTTCTAGAATACTGGCTCTCTGAGCCCAGAGTGTGTGCGGTGCAGCCTGAAAGTTAAGCCTGAGGTCTGTTGGTGGAATTACACTTTGAGCAGTACTTCTTGTGTCGACCCTTTTCTTCGGGTACACCAATACAGCATATCTTTGGCTGCAAGTTTGTGTCTACCCAGACACACCAACATCACTTTTGAAGGTTTGTACTAAGCTAATTGTGCATTGGATATACCAATTTGGATGACTTCTTTCAGATCTGGATTAACAGTCAGACACCAAGTTCAGGTACTGTCTGTTGTGCACCCTTTTACTCAGAAATGTAGGTGCTGCAACAGCTTTTGGATACATTGACTTTGCAACGGTTACCATTTGATGGCTTATACATGTGTGCTGTGTAGTACTTACTTTCAAGGATTGCACACATGCCTCAACTCCAGCGTTCTGCACGGGAAACATCCTTTACAACGAAACCGCTACAACGCGGTACCGTTACAACGCAGTAGGGCGCTCTAGGATAGGGGATAGTTTAATTTACTATCCAACACCTTCCTTACTATCCACGGGGACTGGTGTTGGAATAGTAAATTAAACTATTCACTATCAGCGCCCCCCCAACGCAAGTCGTTGTAACGACTTGCGTTGTTAAAACTGCGTCATAAAGGGACGCGTTGTAACGGTACGTGTTGTACCGTCATACATCCGTTCAGCACTGTTCATCTTTGGGGCACTGCTTCTATCCTTTTCACACTATGGTACATGACATGCTGACGTTACGTGCCATAACATTATACGTCATGCGTTAGAGGCCATTTTGTATTGGGAACTTGGTCTCATTTGCCTTCAATTATGGATCTATGCTACACTATTATTTTACATACTTCAGGAACAATTTGGATCACATATTGTTCACAACGTTGTTGAGAAATCTTGATGCATGCACACAACGGACAAATACTATTCAGGTGAAATTTTTTGTTTTGGTCAACGAGGCAATATTGTTCTTTTTTGTTTGACGACTGTTATCCTAAATCACTCTGGATAATGTTAGTAATGTTACTTATCCACCCTCATTTTGGCAATTACCTGGCAAACCTCCAATGGTATGGAATAACTGGAGTAGAGTTTTTGAAAACTATATGGTGGCTATTGATCCAATGAAGATGGTACCTGTTTGTCACTTTGCGTTATTGTTTAATCATCTTGGTGATGCAGGTCAAAACATTTTAGAGTAGTTGCTATATATTGATACACCTACACATGCTGAATCATGGGATGTTTATAAGGAAGCAATAGCTTGCATTAGTAAATAATGTTCTGTAGAGCCGTCGGTGATGTTGTAAAAACATACCTTTTTGAAAAGAAAAGAGAATATTGAGGAATTTGATTCCAGATTACCTGGCAGTATTAAGAATGTTTACTGTTAAATATGAATGTGGGAACAATCTTGACATTTATTTATGTGACCAAATTGTGTTTAGTTATTCTTAAAAAAAAAAGAACACATTTTATTAAAATCAATCTTTAGGTCAAGTTATAGAAATAGCAAAAGGAATACAGACATATTTGCTATCTCCCACAGTTTTATCTGATGATCTTAAAATTATTCTGTGTGTGTCTTGAGTGATGGAGATTGACATTGTTGTTGTGTGTACTGTTGCACATAAGTGAAAGTTTCTGGGAAATTTGGAAAGGAAGTACTATAGTAACTGCTATAGATGTGGTTCTAAATTCCATATGGGTAACAGTGTGACATACCCTACACAAGGAAAGAAGTGTAATTTGTGTAGAAACATTGGCCATTTCCAGGACGTTTGTAAGACTTCTTAGCTGAATGTGAAAGTCAGTCAAGTAGAGTCTACAGAAAAACCTATGTGTGATGATTTGAATAATGTTCTCTTGACTGTAGATGTAGGTATGGTGGATCAATCTCAGGGAAGGATTAAGAGTCCTATGTATGTAGTGTATATTGGTATGGCAAATTTCACTTTGATGGCTGAATCTGGCTCCCCAAACACTCTTTGGTAGATGTGACTAATACTAGATTTTGGATTGAAAGCTTCTTATGAATAGTGATAAAACCCCAAAGGCATTGGTGAATATCATATTATCACAAAAGGATATTTCTATGATGAATGTCAAAAGGTTAAAGGTTGAAAATATTTTACAAGAAATTTATACAGCAGAGAATGAACCATGTTGTTTTAAGTGACATGCCAGTTTAAAGTGTTGATGTGGGTCACGGGCAAAGGCAATGGAGCTCCCTGCCTGACAATATAGTGGTCGGCCCAACAATTTAATTGCAGGCTTTTAAAAGAAAAAAAAATACTGTTTGCTACCGGACAGCATCCTTCTGATTCAGCCCTACAGCAAACAGTAAAATATATTTACAGAAAACACAGTGGAGGTGGTTCCTGCCAGTGCCTTTATAAATGACCGCTTTCTTGATGGTCATTTATCAATCAGGTGGGCGGCGTGTTCTTAGCTTGGTGGATCCAAAGTCCTCTGCCAAGCCAAAGGAGAACACTCTGTCCACCACAATATAAATCCGGCACTGTAATACTAGTTGAGTCATCAGATTGTGTTTCAGCTGCTGTTATTGCTAGAGAAAAAAATCAGGACAAATTTGTCTGTGTGCAGACCTTACATCTTTGAATAGGAACATGGCAGTAGATTGTCATCTCTTACCGCTTTTTTCATGATATGCTTGCTAATCTTGGGAATATTAAGCATTTTTTCTCCATTCGTCTAAGCTCAGTGTATCATCAATTTCAGCACCTGACATCTTTCGTAACAGCTTTTGGTGCTTATATGTATTTGGGGATGACATTCGGGTTTGTATTTGCAGCAAATGCTTTTCAGCACACGATGGATGAAACGTTGGGTGGTGAGAGTGAAATTCAAGCATTCCAAGTTGATAATCTTGTATTTGCTAAGAGTGTAAAAGAACATAACAAAACACTTGAGGTAGTTTTAAGTATAATAATGAAACATGGTATAACAATTAAAAAGGAGAAATGTAGAAAGGTATTAAATCTAAATCATCTTTGATTAAGGTAATTAGAGATGCAGGTACTCCTAAATACAAGGATTCTCTTAGTTATTTTTAGTTTTAAGTGAATACTATGTAAGATTTATTCATGGGTATTCTTTTATTATTCAACTTTTATAAGTACTAATGAAGAAAGGTGTAATGTTTGAGTGAAGTACTAATAAAGAAAGGTGTGAAGTTTGAGTGAAGTACAAATGGCTTTTTACAATTGGACAGAGTCAAGATGTTGATATTGATTGATCCTGATCTCGAACCTTGTATATGTGGTCAAAAAAGTGGGATTACTGTTGATGCAAATTTATGTGGTCTGCTGGCTGTTTTAACACAAACAGTTGATGGAAAGGACTATACTATTGTGTTTGCATCCAGAATGTTAGGGGATGTCGAATATAAATATAGCACAATAGATAGGTTGGTGTTGGATTGGGGATGGGCCATTGAAAAATCTAAAATGGATATATGGGGCGCAAGATTTGATCTAAATACTGATCATGAGTCTTTAATTACAAAACAATTGCTCCAACAAACTCTCTTTATGCTACTGTCACGGCTAATTGATTTCAATTTTAACCTTAAATGTCTAACAGTAGGGAAAATTGTGAGGCTGTTTTGCCTTTCCTGATGTTCTGGAATATGTGGATTATGTGGATGAGGATGGCAATTAATATATTATTGTTTCATTTGATATAATTGAAAATGTTTATGCTATTGATAATGAGTAGAAAAAGGGGATGGAACTTGATGTAGCTTGATGAAACTTTCAGCAAAGTTAAAGAGTTCATTATTATTACCTAGGTTGGCCAGATGATAGAGGTTTGAGTACAGATGTGAGAGTTTTTGCCTAATTAGCATCTGCATTCACATTGGTTTGTTCCTCCTACATGTCTACATAAAAAGATATTTGCTTTACCCCATGAAGGACATTTGGGTACCTCTGCCACCACAAAGAGGATTAAACAAAATGTTGGTGGCCAGGAGTAGATACACAGTAAAATACCTTTGTTGATGGATGTAAAGTGTGCTTTCTTCTAGATAAGCACTGGAAGATTACAAAATACTCCCAAGTGTCCTGCTGAATACCCGGATGGACCTTGAGAGGAAGTAGATTTGGACTTTACTGATCCTTAGGTCATATTAGGAAATAAATGTAAATATCTAATTTCAAAGTGGTTATATTTTTCTTTTGTGAAAGCAGCAGTCACTGGTAAGGTCAAGAGATTTTTGGAATGATTGTACCACATAGAAGGTACAGCTAAACAAATTGTAACAGGTAATGGGACACATTTCTTGTCTACTGATAAGGAGCATTTTCTCTGCAAACATCCAATACAGCATATCAAAGTACCTGACTAAAGCCCTTCATCGACTGGTCTTGTGGAGAGGACAGACAGATTGCTTAAAGAAGGTGTTCAAACATCTGTGTCTCATGGACTGGATGTTGCAAATTACCTAGAAGAAAATTGTATAATTGCAATTGTACACCTCCTAGCACTACAGTAGTTTCACCTTTTGTACTATTGAGGGGTAGGAGTCCAATTACATGTTACAATCTGTCTTCTTTAAAGAGTTGGACTAATCATAGTGAGAAGTGAGAGGGTATGAGGAGTATTTTTAGACATGTGGAAGAAAACAAAATGTTTGTAAAAAAATATTTTGACAGTGCAAGTAATATTAGGAATTTGGAGTTGAATCAAGGAAATTAGGTTCTAGTTGAAAAGAAATCTGCAAGTTGTTAAAGGTGAATGTCGATTATCACCGGGTTCACTGCATAAAGGATCAGGATTTTATTAAAAACAAGGAGGCTAGCACTATGTATTAAACCTTTTATTCACCACTTCTGAGCAGCAGCCTTTGCAGAATCAGAAATAGAACAATTAACCACAAACAACTGACAATGGAACCCCACAGTCCAATATAAGTCTCCTGTTATCAAACACCTTCCTCTCTAGTTGCCTTTCTTGCCAAATGCTTCATCTTTACGTTCTTGTCCAAATTCTGTATTTTATTGTTTTCAAAAAAATAAACACATTTAATTAGTATGCTATCCTATTTGATTTTTAAACAACTCAGTAATTGTTATTATTTAACTTTATTATTTAAAACCATTATTGTTAACACAATCTCTTTTTACATATTCTTACTCTTCATCCTCCAACTCCCGAGGGTGGTAGGTAGAATGCTAGCCTCCTTATCTTTAATAAAATCATGATTCTCAATGCAGTGAAACCTATGAGAATCAACATTTTATGGCACAACAGAAGGCTAGCATTATGCATTTTTAAAGCCTTCCAATACCTTGTTTGAAACATGTTCCACTCATTAGAAATACAATTTCCTAAACACCTCGGCATTACTTCAATCTGATGCCCGCAACATTTGTTCTAATTTTCCTCCATTAATTAAGCCTTGTTAGCCATAGCACCACCAACTAAATGAGCTGTAAACTGTCCTAAATCAACTCCTCCCTCTTTCATCATTGAGTTCACCCATCTTGCTATTGTAGCTGTTGTAACATCTTTGAATTGTTTCACCTAAGAAATCAACAATTGATGCTTACTATCACTTCTATTCTCCTTTACTCTACATTCATATTCCTTTAGACATAGTTTTAATCCTTCTCCAAATTTCAAATAGTACCCCATGCGAGTGCTGCTAAAATCCTCTACCAACATCTAGAGCTCTTACATCTGAGACTCTCCTAAAAGAAATCAAACATAATAAAGTTATTGACTTCCAAGTTAATTCCTTAAAACCAAAATACTTATTTCCTGGCTATTCCTGAAACAATTTGAGAATTAAATCAACATCCCATACTGATTTATATGTCATACTCGGTAGTCTCTATAATCATATTCCTTTTATCACTCCACAAATGGAGGACTCCTGCTAATAGATGATCACAGTACTAAAGAATGCCTTACTGCAATAGTTGACCTGTAGCAGCTTACATTTCTGCATTATACACCTTTCTAATACATATCTGCCAACAAATTGCTACCATTAGCTCATCAGCCTCCACAATCCCTTGCCACGCATGAATGTAAGCAGACACCCCATATACAACTATATCTTTTAAGTGTTCCTGGTACCCAAGACTTATTGAGCAACTTTGTAGCTGCTCCTGAAAGATCTGTGAATCTTCCAGATTTCTGATATTTTTCAGACCAGAGGTTTGAGCGAACCTGTTTCTACCAATGGATGTTCCACTCCACCTGCTCCTTCTAACATTTCTTTGTAACTCTTTATTAAATACAGAATATATGCCACCATTTCCATCACTGTAGGGGACTATGCCTGTCTTTGACAAGAAAGGATTTACTAATTCCAACTGACAGCCCTGCCTCCCTAAATGAATAAACACTATGTATCATTGCAAAGAGCGGGAATGCATAACCTCTCATCTCTGTCCAATCTTGTCTAAAAGCGTCCACTGCTATGAACTCTGGATCTCGCCTGATGTAATTCCTCAATTGATGCCTCAATCTGGATGCAAAGAGATCTACAATAAATTGTCCTAAACATTTCTGTTTCTTCTAGAAATAGTGTTCTCTTTAAAGTTTCAGTTTTGAACTCTGTCAGATATGTCGAATTCCAGTCTGCCACTAAATTTTCCTTCCCTGGTAAATACTGCGCTCTTAAACCAACTTTGTTTTCCATGCAGCACTTCCAAATTTGTTTTGCTAGGCCTGACAACTTATTTTGACCTGCTGCCCCCCAATTTGTTTATATTAGTGACTGCTGTTACATTGTCTATCTTCAACAGTGCTCAAGTTCCTTGGAACTGTGTTCTTAAACTGCACAATGTAAATTGTCCTTCTCTCATCTCTAAACAATTTATATGGGCCTTCTGCAGCATTAAATTATAAACACTACCTGTCTCCTGTGCTGAACACATTGCTCTCCATCGGTATTTGCTTGCGTCTGCCTCCAAAACAAACACTGGCTTTGTCACAATAATTGCTTGACCAATCCATGCTTTCAAATTCTCTAACCATCATTCTAAATCCTCTCTTTCTCCCCTCGTTATAATCATAGTACCCCCATAATATAGTCCTTTTGAAACTCAATGTTTACAGACATTGCAACTCTCTGTAGCAGATAGGGACATGGGAATGCTGCTTGAAGTGAAGAAAACAAAAGACCTATTACCACTGGCTGTGTCCCTCAACTTTACCTGCTCTTCACTGCTTCTCTTATTTTCGTTATCTTCTTTTCTGGCAGTAAAAGCTGTACAATGACAGTGTCCACTACAAAATCCAATAATTCTAAGTTCTGAATTAGCACTAAAACTGATTCTCTTGATTCAGGACAAAACCTAAGGACTCCAAAAGTTCCTTCACTAAAATCAACTGAGCTTACGGTAAGGATGCACACTGATTTAAAATCAGATTATAGTCTAGATAAATTACCTGTTGAATTCCTCTCTTTCTGTCAATTATCCTACCACTAGTCTGATCACTTTCGTAAAAAACCATGGGGCTGACAATAAACCAAGCAGAAGGCACAGATTTGAAATAACTGACCTTTCCATCTGATTTACAATTACTGGTGACTTTCTACTGCAATGAGAATTGTGAAATAAGCATCTTTTAGGTCCATCTTTATCATCCAATCAGAGGATGTATTCCTTCCATTTTAAAATGTCTGTTATTTACATAGTAATTTAATTCCTGTAAATTTATTATGGTCAGCCAACCCTTGTCCTTTTCTACAAGAAAAAGTGTGCTTACATAAGCAATGATCAATATTTACTTTTACTATAGCATTATCTTCTAGCATTAACTCTATTTAATTCATTACAACTTTCTCTAATGCTTCATTGAAGCAAAGTTCTCTTTGTTCCTGATCTTACTAAGGTTTTGAGTTAAACTTTTTTTCATAATCTGTTACTGCAGCCAAAACCTGTGGATCATTTGCAATCTGATACCATTTCTCTATGAGAAATCTCATGTTTCCTCCTACCATATTGTGGGTAGAACCATAAATACTCCTCATACTCACCTATTCCTGAGGTTGTAGATTGTCCTTCACCTCAAGTTGATCTTGATCTGGACCCTATTTGTCTTTGTAGGTTAAAACCTGAATTTCCCTGGGTCTCTCATTATGTTCCTCTTCCTGATCCTTGGAAATTGCAGCTGAGAGGTTGACCTCTCCTTCCAGCCCTGCCATAAAAGCTATTTGCACCTGAAAAAAAACTTAAACATTACAATACTGTTCTTTATTCAAAGATGTGAAGGTATGTACATATTTTCCTAAAGTTGTATTCAATCCTTCTCCAAAAAGCAAACTTTTGCTTCCTTGCTAGGTTTCTTTTTTGGCCAACTCCCCAATGTAGTGTGTATACGTAGGAGGACTGATGTTCATCTTTCTGCAATCATTCCAGTATTAGCATTTCTCCAAAAACATATTGCTCATTGACACAAGCCTCTCAACAAGTGTATATCTAAGTCTGTAACTTTTAGGTACACCTCCTCTCTCATGTCAAACATCCTCGCCTTGGACCCAAAATATCTAAACCTTTATCCAAACACTCCTTTCCAAACCTTTCCTAGGTTCTCTTCCTAATTTAAAGAGATATGTAATTAATTCTGGAACCAAATTGGGGATAAGAGATTTTTTTTCATCAGTGACTGGGTGTAAACATTCAGGAGCGCTGCATTACCAATTTTGGCATAACACCATGTCCTTTATGGCCTCCTTGCTGTGGGATCAATAACATTTCTGTGTTTCTGAAATGCTTCAGGAGTACCTGAAATCCCTACTGAAAGCCTAGCCTCGAACATGAGCATCTAATCATTATACCTGAGAATTGCACAACTCTTGGGATGGGAAACGGCCACTACAATGCGGCCGTTTCCACGAATACCTTAACCACGCATGCAGTACAACGCATGTGTGGTTGCCACGAAAGCCTTTACCACGCATACCTTTACTACGAGGTATGTAGTAAAGGCATATGTGGTAAAGGTTAAAAGTAAAAAAAGGGGGCTTGGGGGGGTCTCCCCCAAAAATAAAACTCACCAGAAGTCACATCGGAATATGCAGGCAATCAACGTCGTTTAAGAGAAAACGGAAAAAAACTTCCGCTTCCTCTTAACGACGTATGACGTCACAACGGAAGAATTCGAGGAAAAGCAAATGCGTAGAAATACCATTCCGTTGTAACGCAAGCGTGGTAAAGGCATGCGTTGCAACGGAATGCGAAGTAAGAACATACAACCCTTGGGACAGGAAGTCACTGCTTGTAGAATGTCCCTAATACCCAAATAGGACAGTAAACAAAGGCAGCAGAGTTGCAAGGATCTCTGTGGGATGTCAGAAATCGTCAGGTTTGTGCTTGTTCATTGTAAATTGTTTTTAAAAAGTTGACATTTTCTGAAGATTATTAAGGTTGTTATACAAAGCAGGTGGAATTACTAGACAGAGGATTTCATCAGCTATCAAGAATGACCAAGCGGTTGTAGACAGTGTTATCTTTTGCTCTATGTATACTCACATGTTTTCAGGATATTCATTGATTCCACTGGTGTGTTTATGTGGGGTGCCCTCAAATTAGATGATGTACAGGCAACTTTCACAGCCAAGACTGCAGAAACAGATGCCGCCCTACGTGCATGTACTGAAACAGCAAATATGTGAGGTTCACGTACACAATTACCTGCTCTAGTGTCATTAAAATGTACTAATGGAAAGCAGTGGTTCTGCTACAGCGTGTGATCGTAAAGAGTTTTGGATTTTTTCTATGCACCAAAGACGACTAGTGTGGATTATGAGATTATCAATTCGCTGGGAGTTCCAAGATTTGCCTTCTTGCTGTCTCATTGTTTCCAGGTTAGTGAATGGGGCTGGGCGATGTGACACAATCTCATATCCATTTTAGTAACTCTACTCTCTATTATAGTTACTACCTTGGTTTCCTGTGGCAGGCTTGCACGTCTGTAATATCCCTTATAAATCACCTCCAAAGCAATATGGGCCTTCTGACAATACATGGGAACTACCAATTCTTAAACAATCTAGCTATGGAACTGCCTCCATATATCTGGAAATATATCCAGAGCAATCTCAGGGTTACTACAAATATTTTGATGAATACTTGCTCATACTGCCTCAGCATTTTGTTAGAAGAATTGCATTTAGTAAAGGCCCACTCTGCTTCTCAGTCATACTAACCCACTAACAAAGTTTACAAGCCCTAGGCGTGTGGCTTGGTCCAGAACGGTAATCCAATTTATCATGTTGTGCTTGCCTGTTTTAATCTATTTATTGTAACATGTGAATAATTATTATGGTTCTGCTTGCTTGCACCATGTTTTAATTGTTTGATGTGGTTTGAATTTGTTTGTGCAGGGCTCTTGTGCCTCTAGGTATGTTTCCGCTTGGAGAGTAAATGAATAAATAATGATGGAGAACGAGAAACGCAGGAAATTATTAGAAAAGTTAAAAGGCAATATGATTAAGAAGGCAGAAGACGGCTCGCAACAACGCCAATTGGATAACCCTGAACTAAGACTGAAGGGCCTACTCAATCTCTCGCAACCACAAGCTTAATTGCATTGGTAGGCCTTGATGTTTCCTTGCCTCTAATGAAAGTTTCTCAGTTCCAATCTCATGTCACTGCTGCTGCACAAATGTAGGCTGGGTGGGGGCAGCAGGTAGTGTCTACAAGTTGGGACTAGAAAATCAAGTTCTATTTCCCACTCTGCCATCACAACTGTGATAACATATTGCCACATAGTGCACTCTGAACACAAAAACCACCACGAAGAGAGACATAAAACCAGAGTGCAATTTGTGTCCTTAAAAAAACACAATGTGTGAAACACGTGTCAGACTGTATTGATAACTGGGTAAATAAGTCAAAAATCTAAATGCAAGTCTACATCAATAGAAAAAAAAGAATCACAAATTTGCAAAATTAACTTATTTTTGTGTGAGGCAAGGTATGGGTGTGTTTCAACTTTAAGTGGAATGGTGAACTAGACTGAGCTATCGTTTTGAACCTGATAATGTTATTGTGTCATAAAATGTTTCCCCAAAAATACACCTCCCCACATTCCAGACTTGTTGAGATTTCTGAGTGTCTTGAGGAGTATGTTTTCTTACATGTTGTATAGAGGCTTGTACATACATGTATTACTAAATTGAAGGTTCTCTAGACTGTACACAAGATATATAGGGGATTTTTTTCAAGCATTGTTGACTTCAAGTGATTATTAATGTATTCTCAAGACACTGTCCTTTATGGCCTCCTTGCTGTGGGATCAATAACATTTCTGTGTTTCTGAAATGCTTCAGCAGTACCTGAAATCCCTACTGAAAGCCTAGCCTCGAACGTGAGACCTTTGCAAGATGTTGGCAGTAATTGAATGTGAGGGGAATATAAGAGCTCCTTTGAGCTAAAGAGAAACACATCTGACCGTTTTGAGACCCTTTAAAAATAGGGGCCAAAGCAGTCCATACATTAAAAGACATATAAACAATTTCTACAACAACTGAGCAGCGACATGATGCAGGACTTGCACAGTTCTATATTAAAACTCAGGACTAACTCAGTGGGTGTCTGACTGCATAGTATAGGCTTCATTTTATAAATTGTGGCATTAAATAGCAGTGCCTTCAGTCTTGCAGTAGGTGGGGCAAGTACACTGATAGCCCTGACCGTTACAGAATGGGCAATGATTAACATATATGTTTCCTGCTGGTGAAAGTACCACACTAGCCTCTTTATCAGCAGGACATCATTTCAACAGCTGTATTTCAATTAAGGGTGGGTGTAACTCATGTGATTCCTTGTAGTGTAATGGTGCACAATTACCAAAAGATTCTGCTAGGTTACACAGAATTCCACAAGAAGAGTAATTCTGCATTTAGCACTATTTTCTCAGTGCAAAAATGTCCCCTAGTGTCCAAAATGGGCGTGGGGATGCATATTGTGCTAAGAAATAGAGCTAAATAAACAACAAAGCCTAAATAGCAAGCAAGAGCAGCCACTTGCTGAGTGTGCACTGGGCCTAGAATGTTCCCATAACTTATTCCTGGCGTTTAGTGTTAATTTCTTAGAGCACAATGCACCCTCACGTTTAGAATGTACACGAGGGATCATCTTGTACTTAGAAAATAGTGCTAAATACAGTCCATGTGTAGTAAATGAAGAAATATCCGTAAAGACTTAATTTTCCAGAAACAGGACAAGGAGACATGTCTAATCTGGGTCTTGCATGAGAGGGTGGAGTCAAATTTGAACCCCAGGTTCCTAGCAGAGGAGAAAGGAAGAGGGGGACGATTAAGTACTGACGGCTACCAGAGGTCGGATTGTGGAGGGGATGACTGATTAAAAAACAGAACCTCCATTTTATCAGTGTTCAGCCTCAGGCAGTTGTCAGTCATCCAGGGTGATATGTCAATCAGACACTGTTTGAGGTTGGTAAATGCTGCCTCAGGGTGATCCCTGAAAGAGTACACAAGCAAAATTGAACATGCTTAGTGTGTGACTATATATATATAAAGGGCTAACATATCTCTCGATGTCCCCTGTGATGTAGAAACTCTCCCAAAGTGGGGTAAGGGAGAACGTTACGAGTGACATGAGGGTGCGAGTACGACACTTGGTTGAATGAATACACCACTGTACGGTTTGAAGAGAGTGACACTGGGATGGTTGTTTTGTAGCTCCAAATTCTCAATAGCTTGTAAAATATTCATATATGCTATATATAGCCACAACACACTATCTATACCACTGAGCCAAGTGTGGCATTGATATATAGTATGCGAGTGGCATACCAAGTTGATGTGAATAGTGATAGTGTTCATGCACCCTCTCTGGTTAAGAATCATGGGTGAATCTTGTTGCACATCACAATTGTGAAGAGCTGATTCCATGACAATAATGTTGCACTATGATGTTTTTCTCTAACTTTCATTTTTATTTCAGATGGAGTAAATGAATTTTAGAAGCAACATTTCTTTTGTTTCTAGCTTTTAAAATGAACAGCTACCTGCCCTTTTGAGGTACCAGGGAGGAACCCCCCCCCTTTAGGGGGACCTGAAGAAAGTCCTGGACCATCAAGGCCATTAGTGGACTGAGACATGTTGGCACTAGGGTCTTAGGACCATAATATTCCTGTTGCCTGCCTTTAGTTTATGATTTTAATATCCCTGACAGTTCCATGAATTAAAGGACACTGGGATCTGTCTGGGGATTTTTAATCTTTAAATACCCCCTGGCCTTATCTTTCCAAGAGCTCCCTGAAATACGGTTGAGCCCACCCTGACTTTTAGGGGTCAGGGTGACCCAATGATGAAGCATGACACTACTAGAGTGTGTGAGGTTAAAGAAAACAAAAGGAATGATTTCCTTCCCCACCATCCAGCGGGCACAACTAAATAGCTTCACATCCATCTTCCCTCATTCAACCAACCAAGCTTAAAATAGGCACGCGAACGAAGTTTGCGAACTTGTGGGGTACTTCTTGTGGATTAGAGTTACCAGATCATCAACTTCGAAATCAGGCCCTTGTCATTCCACGTGTCACCTCTGACACATTCCTCTCACATCAATTGTTAATTCAACAATTAAAGATCTGTGCTCACAAGTTATGAATATGTGAGACCAGACTTTTGTATTGTTCATCTTGAGTGATGGTTGTGAGCATCATTGGGGGCCCTCCAGCATTTGTGGGTGTACCACGACAATTCATACACTTTCCACATGAGGAGCACCGATGAAAGACTTTTCAGCCTGTGGCCCAAACAGGACGACAGGCATGACGACAAGCAGGAAATTGTATACATCCCCAGTTCGTTTGGGATCAATTTCTGTCACTCCACTCCAGCTGTGTATTACTAACTATAAGAAAGAAGTGCCGATCCTCGAAGCAGACAGCGCTTCCTTTGTAATGAGGTCCATCATCATACCTAGAGAAGCTTCCAGCTCCCAAGGACCCCCACCCTTAAGTGGATATATATGACATACGAATCAGAGGCATATAAGTAACCCTGGGCGTAGGACTATGCTACGTTCGCGGAGCGTGCGTAGTTTGCAGTACTACTCACTACGCAAATTGCACATAGCACATTGAAAAAACATAGCAGGCATTTTTTGCGACGGCGAGTGAGCAAAATCAACATCTTGGCGAGACTTTTTCCATGCTCGCGATCAGCAACATCAAGTTGCCGATAGCGAGTGTGGAAAATAAATCTCCCGGCGAGATACTCAAGGTGGGGAGGTCAGGATTCTCATTGCGAGTGGTAGCCTATGATCTCGACCGCTCGCGATGAGAAACTACCAGTCCACGTTAAGAAAGCTGCCCCTCGAGTACAAATCTACTTGAGCGGCAGAAAACGACTGCTTGCACTGTGCAAGATGCCGTTTGCAATGATTGCACAGTGCAGACAAGCATCCGGCACTGTGCAATCAGTGCGAACAGCATTTCCCTACCGCACTTCACAGTTAGCATAGTGCGAAGTGCACTTCGCTGAGCTACGCGTAGTGCTACAACGTAAACTACGCAAACTACGCACAGTGTTAGTTATAAGGAGACAATGACCATAACCTAGAACTCTCTCTCCCCTAAGCAAGACATATTATATGTTATAGCATGTTGTATTATGTATAGGTATTTTGTAGCATACAGGAACCTGGAAAGCATTGTACAATGATGAATTAGGAGCGCTGGGAGATGATGCAAGATCATGTACGTCAAGTGAAGAATTAGACATTCAAATAACACTGAATCAACACAGTTCACATATTTATCACAACACTCTATTTCACGTAGATTTATATTTACGCACAGGGAGGTTTGGTGGTTTGCCAAGAATCACTCGAGTTGCTGTCAGCTATTGGAGCCGTGATTTTGACCAGTTGGGTAATATGTGCCTTTAAACCACTCCTTGCCGGTAATATTCCCTCTAGGGGAGTGGAAAGCTCGGCTCCTAACACACCTCAGTGAGCTGGGAGGACAAGACATGCTCCTCAGCAAGCAGATGTGTGATACCCGCCTTGTGCACAGAACCACTTGTCGGCATGTAGTATAAACACAAAGACGTTTTAACCTTCCGACCAAAACCCTTTGCAGGCGGGGACCATTAAGAGCAGCTGATGCAGAGATTGTAGGAAAAGGTTTGCAAATCGGCGGCGCCGCACATTTGGCGCGCGCATTGCATTAAGGGATGCCTTTCAAACCGCAAAGCGTAGCAGTCTGCTATAAATAATTTATTTAATGAGGAGGCATCCCTTTGGCTAAACTTTCAGTGACCCAAATCAAACGAAACTGTGGTAATAACAGGCAACAAGCAAAGCAGGCAGTTAAACGATGACGGAGCTGCAGACAGGCTCGCGCTGCAGTGGTATTTTCACAAGTGCAAACTGTTACGATTGGTATTAATGTTTATAATGCAATCAGTTATTAAAGCATAGATGACATTTGTAGTCTCCAATTCGGCTTTTTAAAACGGAGTTTTGAATCAAGGGCTCAGTGAAATGAAATCATCGGTATGTCCTGGGAGAAGGAACCCCTGTTTGGCGTTGGGGTGCCTGCAGCGCACAGAGACATTGTGGACATACGTGTCCAGCCCCGCGGTCGATACATTTACAGGTGGCATATTGTCTGGTTTCGCTTCCTTATTCCCTAATCGATTTTCCCTGCTGGAAATATTGAATGGGCTGAATAGGAAACGTCTATCGTTGTAAATAAATCAAGATAGTGTCTTGGCTGAATCTGCTCGGCATTTATCTACTGAATTGCAGCTCTGTTAACATCTCTTTCTGAGTGAACTGTGGCAGTGTTTCTGATAGATAACACCGAGACACATAGCATTCATTAGTGTGTATTGTATTACTACTGGGGAATTTGTTCAGATTCATTCCTCTTTTTAGGTTTGATGTTAGCAACGACCTTTTGCTTTTACTAAACTTATATGATTAATATACTTACATAAAGGGGCTGTCTGCCAGCTCTCTTCATCCATTGGTCTGTTGTGTCATTCACATTTTACTTCAGAAAACAGTATGGGCCTGGTTCAGCCTACTTCGGTCACGTGCTGACTTCACTTTGAGTAGTTGTGCTTCGCCCTTTCACAAGAAGCACATCAACACAAAAGGTAGTTCCCTTTACTACTATTGGTGTGCTTTTACTTTGTTATTACTTTGGTGCTATTTTTGTTTGTAGATCTACCAAATGATAGCACAGGGTACGTTCATGTTTTACCAGTTCCTTCTACTGCCAATGTTGTAAATGCCTTGTGAAGTGGTCTTGCCTATTTATCTGACCGATGCTTTTTCACACCATACAAGGGCTCAGATAACCTCTTGAGAGTGTTCTATCTTTCCATCCTTGTCTGTCAGCCTTTCCTTATTTCTGTCTCTTTCTTTTCACCCTCTTTCTTTCCTTTTCTTCTTTCCTTGCTACTTTCTTTTCTTTTTCTTTCTTACCTCTTTTTTCTTTTTATTTCTTCTCTGTGCTTTTTTACTTTTTTTACTCTTTCTTTCTTTCTTTCTTTCTTTCTTTCTTTCCTTCTTTCTTTCTTTCTTTCTTTCTTTCTTTCTTTCTTTCTTTCTTCCTTTCTTTCTTTCTTTCTTTCTTGTTTCCTGCATTCTTCTTTCTTTCTGTATTATCTTTGTTTTTGGCTTAGTTATCCTTCAAAGCTTGAAAAAGCATTGTTAAGGCCATCTGGTGGAATTTTGCCTAGTTTTTTTGTCTTGAAACAATCATATGTTATGTGAAATTTAGTGTCAATCAAGGCACAGTATAGTAACTTGGTAGATGTTAAATGAATTAGTGCATATTGAAAAAAAACATGCGCATATCACTTAAAACTGTAGCTTTAATTGTTGAATATTCATGATCACCAAAAAATGTCCTTCACAACTTGCCGTTTTACTGCAACACTGAAAATAAAAGTACTGGAAATGGGATTTATACCATTCATCCTGTGAACCTGGGTCGGACTTGCCATAGCGGGCATCAGTTGTTTTTTCCAGGCAGCTGGAAGTGTAGGGGCTGGAATTGCAGAAATGGGAGGCGATTTTTTTTACTTAGGGTCGGTTTTGCAGATGTGGTAAAATACCGGTGCCCAGTAACATAAGCGTACGTGCTTCACACTTTACCCACCACCTCTGGGTGCCCGTTCTGACAAAATTGCCTGGGGTGCTTTGGTTTACCAGTCCAGCCTGTCTAATAAATCTGATCATTTTCTCCCTAATCCTCTTCCCTAGCCCTGTACCATTCTATACTTTCTATGGTTCACTTCGTTGGCTAGTAACCTCTGACTGTGCTGAATAATAGAAATGAGAAAGTGTGGGTGACTTGAGAAGGATAGAGCGGTAAACAGTACATTGAGAGAGAAGTAAATAGAGTAGGGAGGTAGAGATAGAGATAAGGTGGACAGATAGGTTGGTTAAAGAAAGACATGGGATAAAGGGCCAGATGTATGAAGCCGTTTGCAAATCGCAAACTGTGTTTTGGTATGTATGTGCAAAATCGCAAAATAAGGAATTGCAAAAATTGCGATTCCTTATTTTGCTCAAGCATTTAAGGAATCGCAATTATGTGATTCCTTAAATGTTATGCATCAAGTCTTTTTTTTTGCGAATCCACATTAAGAAATCGCAAATTACCACCAACTTGTAGTATCGCAAATGATGGGAATGATACATCTGCCCCAAAGAGAGATAGGAGAAGTAGCCGGAGAAGAAGATGGAAAGACATAGAAAAAGGACAAATTAGGTAGAGAGATAGTTCAAGGTTTTGGAGGTAGGTGGAGAGTTAGAGAGAGCCAGATATAGTTGAGCATAAATTCGGTGGAGGTGGTGGGTTACACCATCATGGATTAAGTAGAAAGTGAGATAAAGTAGAAATAGAGGTGATTTAGGGAGAAGTAGAGGCAGAAAAAGGAAGACATGCCGAGTATAGAAGTGTGTTAGTTTAAAGGAATAGACACTGTGGAGGCCTTTCAAGTTCCCTTGGTGATTTCCCTAAAAAATATAATTCTCCTCGAAACCATAGTGCACTTAATGTACATGTGAAATGTGGCAATTGTCTCCATGGTTTCCAACAGAATGAGATCATAGGAATGTTTTTCAGTCTAGATCTTAGTGTTCTATGATGCAAATATCTTTACTATTCCATGTAAATTTCAATGAAGGATAGTCTACTGATGAAACTCAGGGTAAGGCAGAGTGCTACGGAGGAAGTAGGTTTTGTCATAGGTAGCCTTTGTGGAGCCCTTCATGGTATGTGGTCATCTAGCATCAAAGCATATTGGATTCCATGGAGTATTTAAAATATAGGCAATGACAAAAATTAGGAGGATTCAACTAATGGTAGCCTGAAGCCTCTGTGTCAAAGCTAGTGGGAGGATAAATGTTTGTCGTGCCACTTATTTAATTTAAGGGAAGGTTTTAGTCTATTATCAGTTCAAGCTGGATGTGAGCTAAGTTCCTTCGGCCATCCTGTGAGATTAGGGTTCTCTACAGATAGCTCAAACCTTTTCTTACTATTGGAGGTCATATAACTCCCCTTTGTTTATCAAAAGAAGAACCATCTGTCAGTCAGTGTTCGTGCAATTGCCCTCAAGGTCTGAGGCACCTTGTTTAAGCTATTCAGTCCTTGTGTGTTCAAAATATATCCTGTCAGGGCTAATTCAGCTCAGTCTTTATGGTCAAAAATTATCAGGAAAGTTAATAAAAATGTGAACAGCTATTTCTGACCATGTGTCAGCTAGAAAAATAACATTCCAACTGGCTGACTTACACAAAGTAACATTTTTAATCACTTAGTACAATTTTGCAAACAAATATCAGTTTGGGATAAAGATATGAGATAACATCCAAATATATTGCACATTGGGACCCCTATTAGACACAGCTTTAAAAGTAAATAATTTCTTTCTACTCTTTAAAACTGGGAGATAATTTTGCAGAAGTTTAAGGTAAAAGATGGGAGCCTAAATGCTAAGTGAAGAAATCAGGCGCCAAAATTGGGGTTTACACAAGATAGAAAGGATGCCCACAAGAACAATTTACATTGAGTGCAACCGTATTCTTTACAAACCATGTTTATCTCAGCTTGGGTAGATTAATATTTGGGATTTCCCTTACCTGAAAGAAATAGATAAGAAAAATAAACTCCACCTTGATGGCATTGATCTCTATGTTTGTGAGTATTGAATTAGACTAAAGGTAAATTGAGATAACCAAGCTTTTCAGTTTTTTAAACGATACATAGGAAGTGTACCAGAGCGCCTAATATATGTATGCTAGGTTATCTGTGAACCAATAACACTCTTGTAGGTTCAGTCAAATAAACTATATCAGTTGCCTATCTGTGAAACCTTACAGATAAATAAATACTCTGGGCCTAGCCCATTATGAATATTACTGTATCTTCTACTGTTAGGGCATGCCTCTCTGTAGAGAGGTGACTGTGTTTGATATCAGATAAAATATTATATATAAGTACATCAATCTTTTTAATACAGTGTAGAGGATGTGTTTACGATTCTGGATCTAAGTAGAAACTGGTCTTTGCAGGTACATAGGGTTATCAATGTTGCATGATTTGATACATGTCCAGTATTACTTCCCAAGTCTGAAATGAAAAAAATCATGGATATTTTGTGGATTGGCCAAAATTTGGGACACTTAAGAGATATATTTCTTCTAATTCAATTGCTATTGACAGGGTGGTCACAGTTGATGCATTATTCATTTAGGGCTAGATGTAGGTAATCCCAAAATAGCGATTCTAAAATACCGAATTTTACCGATTCGGTATTTCAGAATCGGTATTTGGGATGTAGATAATAATTCGGTAAAAAATACCGAATCAGTAAGATTCGGTATTTACCGAATCGGTAATTACCGATTCGGTATTTGCCATTCATTCCTAGGGGCCCGGAAGCCTATAGGAATGAAGGTCAATTACCGAATCGGTAACTACCGATTCGGTAAATACAGAAAAAGTAAAGGGTGGCAGGGTGTCACTTGACACCCTGTTGCACCCCTGATTAGTGCTTGTGTGCCATGTGACAGACATACATGCCCTTAGGGCATGTATGTCTGCCACATGGCACAGGTGTAAATGCACATATTTGCATTTACATAGGAATTCGTTGGTGGTTGGTGGTAAATAACAAATCCTTAAAACCCTGTTTACAGTGCTACCTACATTTCAAAATACAGATTCGGTAATTTTACCGATTCGATAAAATGACCGATTCGGTAAAATTACCGAATCTGTATTTTTTAGTGCCCTACATCTCAGTATCCAAATACTGGTCGGTAACGGATGAAAATCTGTATTTTCGGCCGTTACCGACCGGTATTTGGATACACATCTGGCCCTTAGTCTTTTTTGGGATTCAAAATGCAGTAACTGTGAATCAAATTTCACATAATGAAAGTTAGTTTTGGACATACACACTTTGAACCCTAATGTGTCATTTCTAATATGTGCAGACCTTATGTTTACCTTCAGTTTTGAGGCACATATCTCACCCCATTCATTGCTTTGAGTGTGCCCTGGTAGTAAGTAACCACTGCGGCATCACGATTCATTGAAATGTGAGATTTGTTTCTGATCTATTGTCATAGACTCCTAATGAATTTAGTGCCACACAAAGCTCAATGGCCCCAATGAAGAGATATAGGGGCCTATCATCCCATTAATAGTTTAAGTTCTATACATTGGGAGCTTTTTAGAGACTACACATTTTTGTTTACCTTTTTGCCATGAACAGAGTGATTATTTGTTTGCTTATATAGTCATTGTTACAAGCGTACAAAGATGAAATTATTTTGTACATGATTGTAACATTTGCAAGTAACAGAGCCTTATGCAGTGAGGAAAGGTTCTTAGTGCCAATAGAGATGCATACCAATAAAGGGACTGACTCTTAACTATAAAATTTGTCAAATAGATTATTAGTTGTATTCAGTCTCAGCACAAACTTGAATGTTGCAGGTAATGAACCTTGTAATTTCTGACAAAGTGAACACACAAACGTAATAGTCATTTATCTTTTGGGATCACAGATATATGTACTGTTGCAACATGCCTCCTTTTAGGGTGGCAATCCCAAGTTTTTCTTTTTTTTTTTTGATACAGCTGCTGGAAATTTTAACATTGGGACACTGCTATCCAGTGTATGTGTTCTGACTCCTAAAACATGTTGAAGTCAACCTAAAACCTGATTGGCACTTTTAACTTTCATGTAGGTCCATGGTGTATCTATATATATTTATATATATTTTCACTTAAAAAAAACAAAGTTTATAGGGACTTTGTTAGAACTGGGGGTCTCTAGTTGGCTGAGGTAGGTACCAAATAGGGACCCTTGCTTCTAAGTCAGGGAAAGGAAGGACACCTTCTCAAATAGCCCCTGCTCACTTCCTCTGTAGATTAGCACGAGCAGCCAGGGTTATCTCCAAGGCAAATGTGTAAAGTATGTGCAACCACGCGCTCAGTAACCCAGTGATAACACCACAAATGGACTCCACACGAGTTTCATTAAAAACAAATATATGTTTATAGAAAAAAGATATACGATGAGACCACACAAGAAAGATCCAACATATGCGTATTTGTAATATTTAACCTTGCTGGTTATTAGGCCTGCAAGCCCTTGTAGGTTCTTGCAGTATTAATAAGCAATTCTTGATGATCCAATGCTGTCCTAATGCAATGCTATGCAGTTCGTAATTTAAAAATAAAAATAATGCAGTTCGTAATGCAACAATCAGGCAATTCGTAATGCAAAAATAGTGCAATTCGTAATCCAACAATCTGGCAGTTCGTAATGGAAAAATACTGCAATTCATAATGCAACAATCAGGCAGTTCATAATGCAAAAATAATGCAATTCGTAATGCAACAATCAGGCAGTTCGTAATGCTAAAATAATGTACTCGGGCACCGATCGCGGTGCTCTGGATGGTCTCTGTGCCACTCTTACTGACTCGCGGTCAGACCCTGCCAAAATATGCTCCCAACACTGTTATGATGGAAAATAAAGTGCAGCTGCTCACTCCAACCCCGGTACTGCCACTCCTCGGCAAGTACAGGCCACGATACCGACTGGAGCGGAGGCTCGCACTACAAAGATGGAGATCGAGAGCCTTTCTCAAGTAACCCGCACCCCACCCACACGCATGCTCACTGAGCGTTACCTGGGGGGGTACGATCTCACTCTCCTCTCCTCTCCTCGCGGCATGGGCCTCCGATGTGACTTCGTTGATCTTGGGCAGTGGAACTCAGACCCCCGAGGTGATGGCTCGAGGTCTCTCCTTTGCAAGGGTAGGCTCTGGCCGGTGGTGTTGAATTCTCGCATTCTCTGGGGATGCCGGTCGGGGCCGATGGCAATGACGATCGCAGCATTTCTGGTCACGCTGTCGATCAAAGCAGAGAACAAGACTGCTCTGGGACACACAGTCAACGGGAAGTTTCCCACAAAGATCTCAGACTGCAACAGGGAACACGCACACAGCATCGCTGAGACTCACTTCGGACTCCGGGTGCACACAATCACAGGGCAAGCCTCACAAATGTCTCAGGCTGCACGAAGCACACACACACAGATTCGCAGAGACTCACTTGGACTCCGGGTTCACACGATTACAGGGCAATCCTCACGAAGGTCTCAGGCTGCTCAAAGCACACACACACAGCGTTGCTGAGACTCACTTGGACTCCGGGTGCACAAGGGCAGTTCATGCGAAGGTCTCAGGCTGAAAAAAGCACTCGCACACAGTGTTGCTAAGACACAGTTAAAAACTTTTATGTTCCTGAGTTTCCATAACAGGGAGCCAGCTCTCCTCGGGCCCTTGGAGACACGTTACTTCAGGACACAGCACACAGCAAAGTCCTTTCAACCAGGAGGACACAGCACTCAGCAAAGTATCTTAGCCTCTCCTTAGTTAAATCAACAAACTGCAGGCCAGCCCCAGTACTCACTGCAAGGGTCAGTCCTTCTCTTCAGTCTCTTCAGCTGTTCTTCCTTGGCAGAGGTTCCTCTTGACCGCAAAGTAGTTTCAATCCTATTTAGTCTTGATCAGTCCAAAGTCCAGGGCTTTCAGCTCTCATAGGTATACCCCTAAATGTCTTTGAATTCTTTCTGTTCAGGAGACACTGACCCCTGTCCAAACCATGTCTGGGTGTCTCCTTGCCAGTGACACCTTCTTCCTTTGATAGTGGAGGTCTGGATCCTCAATAACTCAGCAGGAGATGGAGCCATTGTTTTTTGACAGCAGCACAGACCTCTTCACCTCCAGGGGCTTCTCCTCCCTCTTACACTCCAGATGCAGGTCAACCATGGCTGTCTCACCTACTCCTCCCCTTGGTCAAGAAATTTCCCAGATCCTATCACATTCACATCCAGACAGTCAATCCACAACCAGGCAGATACCCACAGAATTGTTAGAACAAGAAAACCAGCCACTTCTAAAAGCGTGGTTTCTAAACAAGCAATTCAAAAACCACCTTCACAAAAAGATGTGTTATTAAATTGTGAGTTCAGGCACACTAAACTTCACCTCTCCATCTTAAACCTATGGGAAGATAGGCTGGAAACATAGTACATAGCCTCCCCCATTCTGTCCTATGAGCAATATGGCTTGCAACATTGAAAAACGAATTTGCCAGTTTTTCACTGTCAGGACATGGTACACACCTTAGTACATGTCCTACCTTTCACATACACTGCACCCTGCCCGGGGGGGATCTGAGGCCTACCACAGAGGTGTCTGCTGTGTATAAAAAGGGAAGGGGAAGGCCTGGCAAGTGGGTGCACTTGTCAGTACAACAAGGCAGTTTAACAAACTGCATGCAGGCACTGCAGTGGCAGGCCTGAAGTTTCTCTTTAGGGCTACTTATGTGGGTGGCACAATTAGTGCTGCAGGCCCACTAGTAGCATTTGTATTACCAGCCCTGGCACAAATAGTGCACTTCACTAGGGACTTTACTAGTAAGACAAACATGCCAATTAGGGACAACCAATTACCATTACACTTTACACAGGGAGCACTTGCACTTTGACACTGATCAGCAGTGGCAAAGTGCCCAGAACATATAAGTTGGCAACACGATGTCAGAAAAAAGGTCTAGGGGGAGGGCAAAAAGTTTAGGCTACTTTAGCTAATTAGGGCAAAGTCCAACAGACTTTATAGTTAAGAAATAGAATTAAGAAACAACCTTAGAATGTTACTGAAAAAGCAAAGGTTACAGGGATGTTATAGTTAGGGTCAGATTTCACTCTTACAAAACCAGAGAAATTTGGCAGGTATAGTTAACTTAGCTCACTGCTCATTACCTCAATATTACATCACTCATGGCATGGTCAATGACATCACCAATGACATCACTGATGGCATCTCAAATGACATCACTGATGTCATTTCGAATATCATCAGTGAAGTCAATATTTCCACATGCCCCTGGGGCCTGGCTCACCCGGTGGTCTATATTAAACGAAGCGTGTTTTCAGTGTGAGAGCCTCCGATGCCTCATTTCCATGATGCTGTGCATCGTCTGTTGAAATTGTTTCCAAGGTACTGTTATTTGGAGGTTTGTGTGACTCCGTGCCCGACCCGCGAACCACACGGTTGGCGCTGTACTATGGATTTGTGCCTGTCACAAAATTGTAATAGCCCCAGGTAGATCTATTTTGTATCTAAGGTTCTGTTTTTGAAGTAACCATTTGTAAAGTGAGATTTTGATACATGTATGTGGGTTTTTTGTCGTTTTAGTCGACAGGTGTGGTTTCCATTTCTTGTGTTTTCACTGTGTTACTGTGCATTTGGGTACAAATGCTTCAAGCATTGCCTTTGGGATATACCTTTCAGCTAGTGCCAACTACCAAGGGGGCAAGCGAAGGTTATCTAAAGTGTGTAAAGTGTGTAATCCACTTAACCTGGCAAGAAGGAGGGGGCCCTACTTGGAGAAAGGTGTATACCTTTGCCAATTAGAGACCCCCCATTTCTAACAATGATGTATTTACAAGACTGCTTGCAGCACCCACAAAGACCTGCACACACATACCCCCAACTATCTAGGCAACACACTTACGAAAGCAGGAAGGACAAGGATTCTGATAAGCACCAACTCACATCTTCTCCTACCTCCCAAACTGAACAGTAAATACACCAGGACACGCTCTATTTCTGGAAATGCACCTAGGATATGGTACTGACTTTCCAGAGATCTCCGATGCAACCCCTCCTTCTCCTTCTACAAAAAGGAACTTATATTCCTTCTCCTTAACAAATACTTTAGCACACACATTAACTGAACTATGTTGCAATAGTTCACACTCCCAGTGAGTAGACCCTTTGTGACAGTCGGTTGTTTGATGACTTCAGTTTCAAATTTGGTATTTACTCCCTTACTTCATGCTGCTCTAATTGTCCATAAACATTAACTTCCCTTATGGTCTAACAATACTCTTTGTCTCTATTTTTGCTTGTACATGAACCTATGTGTCTCGCATTTTACGTAAACCTATTTCATTTTATTTTTCATTTTACGTAAGGTGCTCTAATACTTTCAGTTCTAGTTAGAGCTATATAAAACCTATGAATAAATAAATGTTGATGGGACCCGAATTTTCAAACTCTAACCTTTCACTTTACTCTTTAAGGCACTCTGGAAGATGTTGTCCTCATCTCATTTTAATTTAACCAATAATGCTACCCTACTTTCCCAATGCATGTGTTGATCAAGTGTCGAAAGATGACCACATTATGCCATTAACTTCTCCTTATGCAAAAGAAATGATTGATGGATGGAATGCTGGACAATGCAAACATTCAGCCCCAGTCACAAAGATCTGGGTTTAATCCAACATTCGTTTGCTCACCACATCACCCCAATTTGGACCCAGCCATATGCAAATCAAGCTTGACCCTGTCCATTATGGGAACAGTTTAGCCAGAACTGCCAATCCAGGTCCTCCCGGGAACGGAAACAATCTTCCTGGGACCGGTTTCGGGGTTTCACCCCTCGTCAGGTAGGATAGCTTGAATTCAGCGACATAGTGAGCCCAGGACCCACCCCTGGGCATACCCGGCACATTTAGGGCGAGAAAGCAAAAAAATCACACAATTGATGGACGGAATGCAGAACAAATCAAAACATTCACCCCCAATCACGAGATCTGGTTTAATCATCATTATTTTGCTCACCATGCCACCCCAATTTAGATCTGGCCATATTAAAATCAGTCCCGACCCTGTGCCTCATGGGAACAGTCCAGCCAAACTGCCAAGCTAGGTCCTACCTGGGCCAGAAACAAGCATCCTAGGGCCAGTTTCGGGGTTTCACCCCTCATCAGCCAGTATAGCTTGTAGGGGCATAGTGAGTCGGGGACCCACATCTGGTCATACCCGGCACACTTGGGGTGAGAAAGCAAAAGACACACAATTGATGGATGGAATACAGAAAAAATCAAAACATTCCCCCCCATTCAAGAAATCTGGGTTAAATCCATTATTCTAGTGCTCACCATGCCACCTTAGTTTAGACCTGACCATATGCAAATCAGTCTCGACCCTGTGCCTCAAGGGAACAGTCCAGCCGGAACTGCCAAGCCAGATCCTCCCTGGACCGGAAACAAGCCTCCTAGGACCAGTTTCAGGGTTTCACCCTTCATCAGCCAGGTCAGGGTGAACCACAAAATTAATTAAACTAACCTGTGCCTAATCCTCCGGTACTTGGCACTAAGCACTTAGTCTTAATGAAAAGGCAATATGTGAAGCATTTATGCAGCACCCAAACAGGCTTAACTTAAATGCAATGTGTGAAGCATTTATGCTGCAAACAAACCATAATAAAATGAAAACACAACACAAGAAAATTTCTGAAACAATTTAAAATTGTAGAGTCAATGATAGTAAATATAATGATACCAGAGCAACAAAAATCCAATCCGTAGATATTGAATGTTCATTTTAAAGTGAAAATAGCATCAAGCAGCACAATGTGCCAACTGTGGATATCTGGTGGCACCGGGCCGGGACAAAGCCACAAATTCAGTCTGATCGTGATAGAGTGTGGGCCGGAAAAGAGGGACCGGGTCAGTCCTGATAAGAGTTGCAACATACGTGCTTGACGCAAGGCTTTGAATCAGACAGTGTCTGTTTTCATCAGGAGCTGCAACCGTGCTGCGATGCAAAGCCCTGTGTCGAGTTGCATCAGGCTGCATCAGTTCCAATCAAGAGTTGTGCAGGCTGGGATGCAATGTCCTATGTTGAGTTTTAACAAAATACATTGATTTTGATGAGGCCTCCAATCAGCAGCTGCGAGTTGGCTGTGATGATCAGATTAGATGTACACGGCAGTTAGGCTGGGAGGATTACACTCTGATTCCAGCCTAGGATCCTGGACCTGGGGGGCACCTCTTGGGGATCAAAACTCACTTCAGGCGTAGCCAGACGCTGGGTTCAAGAACACCTAGCTTCAGGTTCAGGAAGGGCCAGTGCAGCAGGTCAGCCTGGCAGTTCCCAGGAGGCCTCTAAAGCTTGTTGTGTTCCTATACTCACATAGGAGAACTTTCATCTAGCCCTTGTAAAGACACAGGGTAGGTTGGGATGAAGACAATCAGGTCCAGTCTACCTGCTCAGACAGCAATGCAGTTCTACAAGCTTCAGCGTACTCCTTCATCTGTAACTTCAAATGGTTCTGACATTTTCTGCGGAGTAGCTCTGGAGGTCCAAAATGCCTACCTGTTACCATTGAATCAAGAAAGACTGGCTCACGCACTCATAACCAGCATACAGGATTACGTAAACGCCCTCTATGTCGGGATCAACAAGTCTCTGCTCCGAAAACTCCAGGCCATACAGAACACCACAGCCAGACTCGTCCTTGGCATCCCTCGACACAGACACATCACTGGAACCTCCACTGGCTCCCGGTCGAGAAGAGTGTCACCTTCAAGATACTCATCCACGCCTACAAATGCCTCCACAACACTGGACCCCAATACCACAATGAGAGAATCTCCTTCTCCCTAGCGAAGAGGTCTGATCTGCCAAACTCGCCCTCACCGAAACCCCGAGCATTCGCAGAGCCAGACGGGTGAAAGAGCCTCCTCCTACATCATAGCCAAGACCTGGAACGAACTTCCAACCGACATCAGATGTGCCCCCTACCTGAACAACTTCAGGAAGACACTCAAGACCAGGCTTTTCGACTGAACAGAGCTGCTCACCCCACGGGCGCCATGAGACTCGCACGGGTGAGTAGTGTGCTTACTAATCCCCTGATTGATTGACTGAACTTTATATGTAAGTTGCAGAAATCAATGTGTATTATAAAGGTACAGTTTTCTGATCTGAGAGTTTAGGTTGGTGCTTGAGGGATTGTGAACCCTTCTCAAGCAATAGCTAAAATCCTTGTCAGAGTGTACCACAGAATGTCACAAAATCAACCTGTGCTTAGAACTGTGATAGCTTGGCACAAAAGCAGTCTGGCTTAACTTAGAGGCAATATGTAAAGTATTTGTGCAGCACTCAAAGAGTAATAAAGTGAAAACACAAAACAAGAAAATTCCCACACCAATTTATAAAAATAGAGTCACATTTTATAAAATATTTGATGCAAAAATGCCAAAATGCCCAAAATTCAGTCAGTAGCACTGGAGATATGCAATTGCAAAGATTTAAAGTAAGTATAGCGCCTAAGAGCACATAGCCTCACTCACGTGTATCTGGTTGTGTGAGACCAGGTGAAATTCTCAAGTGCAGGTTGACCATGAATGTGCATGGGTCAGATAAAGGGACCAGGTTAGTCTCACTAAAATAGTTACCTTCTCGAAATCTGGCTTGAAGGCTCCAGTTGACTGTCGAGGAGGCGGTGAGGAGCAGGGAGAGTGTTGCAGATGGTTGTCACCATATCATGAAGACCAGACAAGGCGTCGTCAATGGTAATTTCTGTAGCGTGAAGGTCTGGTCGGGCATTGTAGACAGTTATTGTTGGAGCTTCATGTTGTCCATGCCCTGGCCCTAGAATGACTGAGGCATACTTGGCTTGTGTGAGGTTCTTTGTGTGTGTGCTGAGACCATGTCTTTGAAGTGCAAGTGTTATAGGTGACAGTTCTGTACCTCCCATCAGGCTAGGATGGTCCATTCTGTAAACGCCCTGTCAGGCTAGTGTGTGGGTGTCTGAGAGGAATGCATAAAGGCCAGCTAGAAACGAAAGCTAGTCATGTGACCCAGAAACCAGCAACAGGCACAAAATGGTTGGGATAAGAAAACGGTCTAACAGTCGCATAGTCGGAATTGTGACCTAAAATCCAAATTTACCATTAAAAAAGATTTAAATTACAATGTCTGAGACACCAAACAAGATATGTATACCTACTCCCAAATACAAGTAATTACTTATTAAAAATAATAAGGTACCCCAACTTTATCCTATGGGAGAGGTAGGCCTCATAGTAGTAAAAGCGAATGTGTGAGTTTTTCACTACCAGGACATGTAGAACATAAAAGCACATGTCCAACTTTTTTAATACAATGCACCCTGCCATAGGAGCTGATGAGTCCCTAACTTAGGGGTGCCTTTTATGCATTAAATAGGGGAATTTCTGGCTTTGCAAAAGGATTATTTTGCTAGGTACAATTGCAACTTTAAAGACAGACTGCAAATACAGGCCTGAGATGTATAAATGGGCTACTAGATCAGGAGGCACAAGTAGTGCTGCAGGCCCACTAGTAATATTCAATTTACAGTCCCTGTGCACATGTAGAACTTCTTTAGTAGGGACATATAGGTAAAGTAAATGTGCCAATTGGATGTAGGCTAATTTTGCCATGTTTAAGGGAGTGTGCACAAACATTTCAGCATTGGCTAGCAGTGGTAAAGTAAAGAGTTCTAAGGCCAGCAAAATAGAATTTGGCAAAACTGGAGGGCAGAAAACAAAAAGATTTAGGATGAGCCTGCAGAGAGGGCGAAGTCCAACACTACAGCAGAGCACTCACTCCCTGATTTCACACAGGTACCATCCAGACCAGTCACTAAATAATGATGTGCTCTTATATGGTTGTGTATAAACATGTGGAGGTTGTTCTGAGGGCATTTGAGTATCCACTTGGTATACAATGAATGCACCCGACTGTATAGCTGTAGTTCTGGTCTGTGAGAGATGTGCACTATCCTATTCTGATTGTGCCACTGGCATATGATGATTACACATTGGGCTTATTATGTCTACACATCCCTAAAATATAGGTAGAAACTTAGAGTTTTCTATCTAGCGGTAAAAGGATGCTTCCTGTAATGTCACCATGTTCAAGAGTCACATGACGTAATGTCCTGTGATTTCATCAAGGTCAACATTCATGTGAGATCACTTCCTGTGATGTAATTAAAGGAAGGGTCACATAATAAAGCCGCTATTTCTACCCTAGACATTTTGTAGGATCAGTGTATTTGGATGGCACCCTTAGTTTGACAACCAAGGTTCCTACATTACACTAAAAAGAAAAGTATATATTATGCCAGGGATCACAGTTCCTGTAGTCACTATACTCTCTGCACTCTCTGCCAAGTTTTCTTCTTTTATGGATGCCATTGCCTTAGTGAAATTGCAATTAGATGAGGTGAGGCAGCCATTGTGCGAGTAATGGAGAACCTCAATATGGAATGCCTGTTGGGTAAGAACGTCAGATATTTAGGGATAGTTGATCTGTGACTTCTTCTCAGAGACACCTCCTGGAGCCCTGTTCAGGAAAGCAATACCAGAACTCCAGACTCCAGAATTGGCTCAGAAGATCATTTTTAGGAGTCTGTCACCACTAAGGCCTCATTTACAAGTGGCCCATTGGTCCGGCAACTCTAGCTGTGTTCATCACACAGTGATGCTTCTTCAACCACCAAAGGCTGTCAGCTTTCCCATTTACCCTGACATGCTCTGACCTGCCAGCCAGTGTGTCCTCCTTGCCCATAACTCTACAACACTTCCTGAACCTCTCTCCTCTCTAGCAGTCAGGAATGGTATCTACTGAAGGTGGGGGGCAGGCAAATGGGCATGTGCGTAAGAGGGTAAAGAAAAGAAATGAAAGAAAAGAAAAGAAAAATACTTACTGTATCCTGACAGACGCTTCTGCTTGGACTGCAGTGCAGGCCCCAGCAAACTCCCTCAACCAATCCAGGCCTGCTCATGTGAGCAGTGGCCTCATTGGTGAGAGTGGCCTCTCTTGGCGCTCCCAAGGGCAGTGGATGCCTGCACTTGCTTTCAACCTAGCTGTCTAAGACAGCTGGGTTGGGAGCTTTAAAGTGCGTATGTCTGGCTGGCTGTCGTAAGACAGCTGGCTAAAGAGACATGCTCACTTTGAACAAGTGCAGAGGCAGCCCTCTGCCCACCGCTCTTCCCTGCTATCACTCAGCAGGCCCCGCCCCATCCTAACACTCGGTTCAGAATGGGACGATGAAAAATAAAATGGTAATAAATTACTATTTAATTTTTAATCTCTGGGGCTTTGAGGGGCTCTTAAGTAGGGCGACGCTCCTTTGCTCCAATGGAGGAGACGCCCCTACTTTTCTAGAACAGCGGGATAAGTCAGGAGGGCACATTGTCATCCATAACTGGACTGCCTGGTTCTGGTTTAAACTGCTCTATATGCGTTGGATTGCCAAAATTTTGACTGCAGTCACTGTCATTAAAATGGAATTCCAAATACCATCATTACATGGCAATATAACTAGCTGAGCGATAAGACTGGTCAATTTAAACACACATATTTTTACAAAACGAAACTAAGATCTAACTACAGCTACTAGTCATAGGGTTTTTTATTCTTTTCTAGAAACCTACATTTAAATTGAAATGTAAATGTTATTCTTTTTTTCAACGTCTACCCTGTCCTGCAGAACAGTTTAAAACAGTGTACCTCCCGGTTGTGTTGGGAGTTCTGATGTGAGAATGTCAGCAAAAACATCTTCCCCCAACTGATTGCAAATCCAGCAGGGGGATTCTTTATTGTCAGTGAAATATTTTTTGTGTCATTACATGACAAAGGCCGGTTCTGTCTGACTACTGCTGGAAGACCTGATTAGCTTGCCAGGAGTTGATTCAGGAAAACATCTACATTGGGCCTTAATGTGTCTTGGAACAGTGCCTTTAAGGTCAAATCTAAACACCTACTAAGAATAAAAAAAAGAATGGAGGAGAGTGGAGCTAGAGAGAGGGTGGATTCTACCCGTTAAAAGAAATTAGTAAAAGAAAAAAGTAATTAACAAAATATGTCATTAAAATGTAACCCTGTGTGGTGAAGTAGAAGTAATATAAAGTGCATACCAGATTAGTGGTAATATCCATATTTCATGATAACAATATTCTCCCGCATGCTTCCTATTACAAGTTGTCAAACATTGAGTGGTAAATACCATGCACAACTGTCTTTCTCACCAGCATTTCATTCTACACACTATTTTGGCCACGCAATAGGCAAAACCTGGAGGAAATTATGCTGCTAAAACTACAAGACCTGGTGCCAATTTGTGATAAGAAATTGCATGAAAACACTATTTGAGTTCAGATGTAGCTCTGCATTCAAATTTTTAATCAGAATTTATACATTTTCCTTTGTAGGTTTTGCGTCCTACAGCACATGCTCTGTTCACTGGAAGGAATATTGTTTCATATAAAGAGCTTGGAATCTGTCCGTTGCTTACCATTCATTATCATAATTGTCAATCTTCTTTGCTGCTTTCTAATTGGCTAGTGCAGGACAGACGTCACTTCCTTTTCTTTGGGTGGAGCATGGATGAAGCACTGATTGATTAATTTTAATTAGTGTCTGCCCTAGGTTTAAGCTGTCCTTCAGGTACTATTTCTTTCATTGCTATACTTTTTATATATTCTGTATTTTAACATTTTATGCTGCTCATCTCCGTACACAAATGCATTTCAGGACACTTCCTATATCTTCAGTTCCCGTGCTGCTTTCTCCATTGGTTTGGCTTTCAAATGCATTTTTGAACTCTAATACTCTGCGCCACTGTACTCTGTGCCGCACTATGTCACTCCACTATATGCCACCCCACTCCACTCTATGACACCCAACTCTGCTCTGTGCCACTCTGTCTCACTCTACTATATTTATTTTTTATTAATTTATTTGTTGTTTTCTATAGTGCGAACATGACCCAAAAATGTGGGTGTCAGAGCGCTTTACATTTCAATCACTTTTAAAATCCACAGAAGTATAATTCTATAACGTCAAGAGCATGTGTGGGTATTCCAGTAACATTGGCATATGCTTACCTATATACAAACCATATCAAATGAAGAATAATAGAATCATTAGATTATACTAAAGCATGCCATAACATAGTTAAGTTTAAAATAAGACCACTAATGAGGTCTTCGATATCCACATTGGTTATAGAATTGCTAGCCAAGTCAAATTGTGGTTTGGTCGAGGTACCTGACCATATACAACATCGCTGTTGGTAGCCAAGGGGCTGTGTGTAACCCCTTAGCTAAAGAAAGCCATTAGAGCTCATTCCACTTAGGCCACTTTACTGTATGCAACTCTACTCTATGCCGCCCCACTCCAAGATACTCCACACCACTCTAATCCATCCTATTCTGCACCTAATCCACTTCACTCTATTCCACTTCACTCTACTTTAAGCCCTTTCATTCTGCTTTACACCATTCTATTCTATGCCACTAGTCTATATGCGACTCTACTCTATACCGCCCCACTCCAAGATACTCCACACCACTCTAATCCATCCTATTCTGCACCTAATCCACTTCACTCTATTTCACTTCACTCTACTTTAACCGCATCGATGCTATGCATTTTCCCGTTGTGTGCTGGAAAAGGCAAAAACACATGTTCCATGACGAGCTGGGCTCGTCATCAGCGTAGCAGGAGGCTACCTCATGACGAGCCCAGCTCGTCATGAGCGTGGAAGGGGTTAAGCCATTTCATTCTGCTTTACACCATTCTATTCTATGCCACTAGTCTATATGCGACTCTACTCTATACCGCCCCATAACTCTCTATGCCACTCTGCTCACCTCCACACCACTCTATGCCACTCTACTCCACGTCACTCTATTCTATTCATCTCCATGCCACGCCAGGTTAATGTACGCCACTCCACACCAATTCACACCACTTTATGCCACTCTTATCTAAGCCACTCTGCTCTACACCACTTCACTCTACACCGCTCAACTCTACACTACTCCACACCCTTTTATTGCACTCCACTACACTTTAGACCAAGCTACTGAAATCCAGATCACTCTACTCCACTCCACTCTATGTCAATCTAGTCTGTGTCATTCCACTCTTTGCCATGCCACATTATATAGCTCTACTCTGCACCACTTTATGTTACACCACTCCATTTATACTTTACGCAAAACTACTCTTTGCCACTCCACTATATGCTGCTCTACTCCAATCTGCGCCACTTCAGGCTACACCACTCCAATCCATTCCACTCTATGCCCCTCTCCTCTAGGTCACTGCACTCTATGCCACTCTACTCTTGGTCACTCAACTCTATGTCACTCTCCTCTAGGTCACTCCACTCTATGCCACTCTCCTCCATGCCACACTACTCTATTTTACTCCACTCTATTTCACTCCACTCCGTACTACAGCAATTCACTCCTCGCCATTCTACTCTAGACCACTCACCTCTACGCCACTCCATTCCATGCTGTGCCTCTCTACTTTACTCAATTGCACTGTACTGTAAGCTACTCCGTGCCATTCCATAGCACTCTACACCACTCCATTCCTCTCTACACTCCATTCCTCTATGCCATTCTACTCTACACCACTTTACTCAATGCTAAATTTCCAATCCACTCTTTGGCACTATACTGCACTTTATGTCACTCCACACTTTGCTACTCTCCTCCATGCCACTCCACACCACTTCACTCTGCTACATGCCAATCCACTCGTAGTCTCTCTACTCAATGCAACTCTACTCTACTTTACTCTATACCACTCCCATCCAAGCCACTCCACTCTACGCACTCCACTCCAATCTATTCTGCACCACTCTACTTTCCAGTAATCTCCCCTTCGCCACTAAACTCTTCTCCACTCTACTCTATGCTACACCACTAACATTTAGCCAACCTTCTGTACCACATGGCCACACATAGGGGACGAGCTATTGGCTTTACCAAAGGTTGTTTTTCCCCCAACCTACTCAGTAGCCTCAGAAACGTACCGCACCCAGTGTTAGTGTTTATTTAGAGGTGGAGGGGCTCCTGCTCAGATCTCAGGCCCTGCATTGATTAGAGGGAGCAGCCTTTGATTACCGGAACAACGCCCTTTGTGTAACAAAGCGCCGGCCACGGTGTTCTGCGCTGTTTACCAGACAGACGAAGGCCACAGAGCGGCGGGATGATGAATCTGCGGCACGAGTGTCCATTTGAAACCCGCCTGCAGTGGCGCATCAATCGGGGAGCGCTGAAAGAGCTCGCGCCTCCCCGAGAAGAAAGGACCCTGTTATCTGGGCTTCCTCGAGCGCACATGTGCTCCTGTTTGATGTATTCTTGTTTTCAGGCTGAATCACTGCATTAGTTATCTCCTGCCAGCTCTTAAGGCAAACACACTCAAAGCCTCCCAGGGCTTCCCGCCACAATTTACATCGGCTCTGTCTGGTGTAAGAGCAGAACACAAATTACCTGGATGGATGGACCTGGAGAGGCTGATTTCTGCTGAGCGCAGAATCTGTTCTCCAACTTCAGAGAGAAAGCATTTGTTTTCCCCTTCCTAAAGCTTTATTTAAAAAAAACATTGTTAGCAGACCTGGGCCGAGGTGATGTCACGGAGCCCATTAACCCTCACACAGGAGAAAGTGAATTTAGAAATGATGCTTTAATGCAAGAATACAGTTTTCAATTATTTTTGTTTCATCTTAGACAAATACTACTTTCTCTGCTCACCCTGGCATGTCGTCTACTAATTGGAAGTCATTTGGAGGTGTTTTAAGATGGTGTCTGTCATATCTGCCTGGAATTATTTTGCCATTTGTAGTCCTGTATTAACTGCTTATGATCTTATTATTCAACCACAATTTGCATTCTGGGAAATGTGTTTTCACCTTAACCATAAATCTGGTGTTAAAACTCCCGGCATGCAGAGCAGGTTAGCAAAACTCAAGAAGTGTCTGTAGATGCTACACATGACAAAGGGCCGGTGGTAGTTAGGTGGGCAGTACGGCAAAACATCTACTCTGAGGGGCATACTTATAAAGAATTAACGCCACCAGAATATCACTTTTTCCGGCCTTCTGGTCGCACTAACTACTTTGCCTTATTTACAAGGCAGCGTTAAGCCACTAAATATAGCTTAACGCCACCTTGTAACTAATGCTCCTATTCACGCAGCACTAGCGTGAAAGAGGCGTGCAATAGGTGTTACAAAAGTCTTTTTTACGCTGACCCATATTTACAAGGTTTGGGGCAGTGCCAAAAATACCGCCAAGAAATGCCTGGTATTAAGCAGGCGATACGAAAAGAAATGTTTTATTTCACCTCGGGATACAAGAAGAAATATTTTATTCCTCCTCGTATTTTGCTCTTTCCTTGTGTGCTGCAGAAACACACATAGATAGAGAAAATGGCCTGTAAAGATTGTTTATGTGCAGGAATGTGTCCAATTTCCCCTGCAGCGCAGACACCCTAGCCAAATGGTGCCAGGGTTCCTGCACTGGCGCTAGGCAGAATTATTAGCGTCAGTGTTAGGGGTAATGCAGGGTAGGGGGGCGCTACATTCTTGTGAATACGGCGCATCAATGAGTTTAGAAACTGGCGGAGTGTGGCGTTACAGACTTTGGGGTAACACTGCACTCCACCAGTTTCTTGTATGTATGCCCCTAAATGTTTCCGCATGATAGTAAATGTTTTGTAATAATCTATTTTTTATGATACTAATCCGAAACACAGAATGGAAACTTGATTCACCTGAGCTCGTCCATTAAGCTGGTTTGATCTTGGATTGGCATTTGTTTAGCGCTTTAGTGATGGAACTGAGGGGATCTGAGAAAGGCACCACCATTAGCCGTGAGTGCCAATATTGTGTTGACCGAACCTCTCCGAAAACATTTTCATGGGTGGGCATTTTAGCGTGCCCATGGTCAGGGGCGGATTGGCAAGGCGGGCATTCGGGCATGGGCCGAAGGGCCGGTGCCTCAGTGCCCACTGTGGGCCGTTTTTTTCTCCCCTGTCCCAGTCCACAGAGAGTGGACTAGGAAAGGGGAGAAAAAAATAACGGCCCACAGAGTGCACGGAGACAGACAGAGAAAATGAAAGCAGCCTCGCTGTGCGGCCAGACAGCGATTGTCAGCTGTGGCCTCTCCTTCGCCCCTGCCCTGCCGAGCAATCAAGCTGAGGCTGGGCTGGGGAGGGGACGGGTGATTGTTTGCAAGAATAGGCCAGGTGTTTCTCAGGCCTTTGAGCCATTTGCACCTAGGCCCCCTGGCGCCCATGCAGCCCAGAAACGGTGTTAGTATTAACACCTCGCCCACAGCCCTTCACATTCAGGGCATAGTGGGCGAGGAAGAATGGGTCTTGCTGTGGGGGCCAGGTGATGTTTGGAATTTTTTAAATTTTATTTATTTATTTATGCGATTTTATATAGCGCGGACTTTACCCGAAGGTGTCAGAGCGCTTCACACTAGGAACAGCAATAATACATGAGGAGAAAAATTACAAGTGGACAAATTACAAAAGCAAACGTTCAGTTACATGAATCAAAAGTGACAATAGTGAGCAACCAAAATACATGAGGCAGCAATCGGTACATTATAGGAGGAAAAAGTGATATGTGTGCAGGTGACAAAAGCGTACAAAGTACAAGTAGAGGTATAATACTGCAATAAATGGCAGACACTCCAGCACAAGAACAAACGTTACGTAGGCAATGGTGGCACTTGTGCAAGTATCTAAACCAAACAAAAGTGAGAGGTAGCATACAGTGTGATACCAGGGAAAAGTGACATGTGCAAGTTACAAAAGGGTACCATACACAGGTACAAGGGTAATACTACAGTAAATGGTAATCACTCAAAATGCCAGAACACACTGGGAAAGCACTTCCCATGCACCAGCTTCACCTCAGCCTCCCCCTGGCAACCTGGCTACCTTGGATGACCCAGAAAGCTGTGTTTTGTGCTCCCCTGCCAGGACATTTTCCCGAGGCCTGGAGGGCTGATTAATTTACTAATTGCAGGGGCCTTACCTCTGTTCATGTGCTCCTGAGCTGAAGGTCTGGTGAGGGCTAAGTAGGTTAGTAATAGCAGGGGCTTTGCTGCTTTTCAGGTGCCCCTGGAGGGCTGGAATAATTTTGTGACAGAAAGGGGCCTTGCTATTTTTTTTAGTTGCTAGGCATGTAGGCCATTGTCACCTTGGCCCTCTGTCCTGTGCAAGAACAGTATCCTCCCACTTTCATTCCTTGTCTGTGCAAATGGTGTTTCATGAAAGGGCATGCCCCTTGTATGTTGGCCACGCCCCTTAAATATGGGCCACGCCTCTTGAATGTGGGCCACTTTTTTCGTCAGTGCCCGGGCCGAATTGTGATCCCAATCCGACCCTGCCCATGGTAATGCTCTGTGGGTGGAACCTGTCCGGAAGTGTAGTCGGACAAGAGCTTAATAGGATAACGACAAACAAGAAACACGCTCAGTAGAACTCAGCACATAGAAAGAACTCTCACGATTTTTTGACATTTATCAGTAGTCAGTTACTCCATATTGCAAGAGTCTCTCCCTTCTAGGCGCAATTCTACTACTAATGCATGCATCTATTGATGGACCTATCGACTCTGAGAAAAAAATCACCTATAACAAATGTCGCTTGTCAATTGATTGTATACTGAGACATTTTACTATCAGATTGCTTATAAGGTGTAGATTTGGTGCACGTTTCGCCTATTGCAGAGATACAGCGCCCACCTGAGAGACAAGTTTAGCTTTCATCTCTTATATTCACAAATTCATAATGAGTTCGTACCAGAGGTGATTTATAGTGATGTCAAGATTAGATTTACCCATGCTAGATTACACACCATCAACTCAACATATGGTTCTAATGCCAAAGCGACTTAGATATATAGTCTTAAACTAGATGTAGTAAAATGTAATCCTCCATATTTTTGTGACGTTACTGTTGCTCTAGGTTCTGGAATTGCAAAGCCTTATGCAGACGGACTGTAAAGTAGAGAGAGATGCACTGAGTGCATTTTTCGGTGATTGGATGGGGTATATTTTCTTCTGTTATATTATTTTACGTAAATCCGTTATGCCTAGTATCTTAATATGGGGTTAGACACTCTGCTACACCCATCCAGCTGGACTGCTCAGAAGCTTGAGGTTCTTGCCACTTCATGGACTGTTTAATGACTAACATACAGAAATAATAAAAAATAGACCTCAGCCAGCACCATTGCGACACTCTGGTAGCGCAGTAGTAAGGAACAGCTGAAATAGTCACATTTTCCATGTTGATTGTATGACGCTGGATGGATGTGTTCAGGTATCATGCATAACCTGGCCCGTAACAACATCTTTCTTCCTCCTCCCTTAAATTCTCAAATAAACGAAATCTTAACATTTTACCTAAGGTCAAGTGACGTCATTAGTCCTAAAAATGCCACTCAAGTCTACAAGTTTAGGAACTTAACATAGAGCACCTCAGCTCAAAACGAACCCAAGCCTGGATTCCTGATCCTAGCAGTTTTGGGGTGTTAGAAGAGAACCAAGTGGTTAGCATATGCTTATAATATGCCACAGCAGGGTACCTTGGCAAAACTGTAGACACTTTACTCCAGACGGTCCATTCGTCGTGAAATGAACTTTAAAGTAAATGCTAGCAGTGACCGGCAACCAGGGTACATTCGCATTCCGATTTAAATGGAATTTACATTTTACACACATCCAGGCCTGGATTATCTACAAGCGGCTTCCATAATATTTCCCTTCATCCACCTTCAAATTCCTTTTTGGCAGGACAGCTGTACTAATGCCAGAGTACTTTGTTTCTTATTTTATTTATTTTTAGTCAACATATGTATGGATTGAAGAGAGGTGTTTAGGTTAACAAGTACTTCTGAATTGAACAAAAAGGAATAACACACTTTCCTTACATAAAAGGGCCACTCTGTTAATCACAAACACCAAAATATGTGATAAATTGTTATAGGAGCACCTGAATACATTTATTTTAATAAAAAAAACAGGGTCCACTCTTCTCTTTCCCCTAGTTAATGAGGAGGGACATTGTTATGATTTTCCTCAAACCTCCTGTAAAGGGACTAGAGTGCACCATCCTCCCCAGTGAATACACTACACAACTAGGGGTGGGCGGAATTTGCGGAATAGCGTACGCATATCTCCGCGAAACGGGAAAAAATCTCAGCGAACACGCAGAAATTCCGCAAACACGCGGAATTGCTTGTTCGCAATGCTTTTTTACTGTTCACAATCGCTGTTTGCGTGCTTGGGGGGGGAAATATCTTGCAAACACGCATTTGAGAATGTGAACAAGCAAAACATTTCGCAAAGTCGCGGAACGCAGAACTTTGGGCAATTCTGCGTTCTCCGCAGAATGTGAGATTACCCAAATTCCGCGAACGGAACGGAATTTGCCGCCCATGCCTACACACAACAACAAGCATGCTGTGTGGTCTGCGTAGTCACTATCCACGCAATTCAAAACACTATACAACCACAGGCCTGCTGAATGGTCTGTGAGGTGGTCACTATCCTCCCCGGTCAATACACTCTGCAACCACAAGCCTGCTGCACGGCCTATGCATGACATGGTCACTATCCTCTCTAGTCAATGCTTTATATTACCACAAGCATGAGATGGTCACTGTTTTCCCCAATGATTACACTATACAATTGCCATCATGCTGCATGGTCTATGCCTGACATGCCCACCATCCTCCCCAGTCAATACACAATGCTACCACCATCATGCTGCACGATCTATGCATTAGAAGGTCACTAGTACTACCTTCTCCAGCCAGCATACTATGCAACCACCATCATGCTGCACAGTCTATGCCTCATATGGTCACCAGCTTCTCCAGTCAATACACTATGCTACCAACATCATGCTACACGGTCTATGCATGAGATGGGCACTACCCTCCTCAGTCAATATACTATGAAACGACCATCATGCTGCATGGCCTATGACTGAGATGGTCTCATTCTCTTGCATTGGCAAAGGTAAACAGCATGATCTCTTCTGACTAAATTGCATTTTTTGCCTGTGTAAGCCTATTACCTGAGAATGTACAGGAGAGGTAGCAATCAAGTTAACAATAGTAAAATTAAGTAGAGCCTTCACTCTTTCTGAGTAAATTAATAGAGGAGTCATCCACCATAAATAATAGATTACACTTAGCACTTCACAAGCATACACAATCCACACATGCAGCATTTCACTAACACAACTTGTAACACACACCAGTATATGTCCTTCATTTTCCAAACACTGCACCCTGACCATGGGGGTACCTTGGGCCTACCATGTGGGAAAAGGGAAAGGTAGTGCCTGGCAAGTGGTTGCACCTGCCATGAGAACATGGAAGTTACAACTGCATGTGCAGACATTACAGTCGTAGGTTTGAGACAGATTTTCAAGGCTACTCATGTGGGTGGCACAACCAGTGCTGCAGGCCCACTAGTAGCATTTGATTTACAGACCTTGGCACCCTCAATGCGCTTTACCAGGGACTTACCAGTACATCAAATATGTCAATATGCCAATCATGAATAACCAATCATAATAACAATTTCCCAGGGAGCACTTGTACTTAGGCACTGATTAGCAGTGGCAAAGTGCCTACAGCATCTAGGCTATCAAAAAGGTAATCCACTATACTATCAGAAAATACAGGAGATAGAGGCAAAATGTCAGGGGAATCCACTCCATGGATGCCAAGCCTAACAATGGGTTCTGGCACTGATCTGCCCAGGTTACAACCATGCAATGCTACCTTGATGCAAAGCCCAAAAAGCTCTATTTGAAAAGAGCACCTTTACATCACAAAATACCTTTTACACTGGAAAGTAAATACCTTTCCAAGACTTAACACAACTATGCATGACTACATTCTTGGTAATCTAATATGTTGTGCCTGATATCTCATAACATCAATTGCTGGAGGCAGCAATACTTCAATATCTCTGACTTGCTGAACTTGCAGAGACGTCTGAAAGTTGTATATAAGTACTGCTCTGCAGCAGACACATTTCTGATATATTTATTTTCAATGGTGATGTCACAACATCATAATATCATATTTGGCACATTCTATAAAATTGGAGAGGGTTTACTGTTTGGGTTAAATCTAACCACACCATCCTCAGTGTGTTTTGTTTAGTTTTCATGTATTTACAACTTGTGTGGTGTGCTAGTTTACCTCAGAAGATTCAGTATGTAGGATGTATGTATATATGTGTATGGTATTTGTAAGTGTAGAACCTATCCCCAGAGGGATATCCTGGTGCTAGTCTGAGACAATAACTATAAAAAAAGATATACATTTGAATGTTTAATCAAATTGGATAGTGCTACAGGAGTCTTGAACCCTGGACGCGAAGCAGCATTCGCAAAATACTACATTTTCCATGATTCTCTGACGTAGGAGAGAGCGCAGAACGTAACGACGTTTCTGGCGCGGTCACGTGGAACGCCCGAGCCGGTTCAAAACATTAAGAGCTTGGGTAAACATGGCGTACATGAGCTACGCGGTGTTACGGGGCGTGGGTTACTGAACCAGGACAAGCCTAGAGAACGGTAAGGAGGGGGCTCGAGGGGGTGAGCGCGTGTTGCGCATGTAACAGCCAACATCCAACGAAGGCAAGATTATACTCCAGAGCAGGCTGTGACACATCTATCTACAGACGTATACGAGGAGGTGGAGATTTCTAAGTTAATATCTCCCTCAATACTTATTTTCCAGATTGTGTTCTTGGTCGTCCTCTACACCGGACACCAGTTCGAGTTTGTAATTGTAATAAACTCGGTAAGTGAACCACCCAATATATAACAACCTGAGTGGGGTGACTGTAATAGCAACAGCTGTAGACTGTGGTATTAATATGGCCCCACGGCTATTTTAAGTGGAACTAGGTACGAGGTACAAGTGATTACGCGAATGCAGAGATATGGTCAATTATAAGAGATTGGGTCTTGTATTTATTTGACTATATAGGGACAATTGATGTGTTTAACCGAAGTCCATGCATAATATGCATTTGGGGTCTTTTACTCAACACTAGACACATAATTTTAAAGGCTATAGACTCTGTTGACACAATACAATTGAAAGATTGAGCAGGTGGATTCTAACAAGGGTTTATAACCCCTCCTCTCTACTCTCTCTCTTTGCTATAGCGAATGTTCTCCTGCATTTGAGGGGACACTCTCCACATATATTACAGGAGTGGTACGGATCAATTGGACCTACCTCCCTTTTGGGGTAATTTTTCTCCGAAATACGGGGGAACCCTGAGTGACACCGAATGCAACGGTCCTGAAGAAGACCGGAGTGACCTTTCAGGCGCATCAAGAGCGGTCGAAACATGTTGACTCTGGCAAAGGTAGGAGGGAAGCCTTGAGGTTCCTAATTATCTCCTAAAGGCGCTTTCCCATCCTTCTTTCACTTACTTTAAATCCTGGTAAAGGTGTCAAGAAAAGTTTAATAGAGGTTGTATTCTGGTTGACACCTTTAATCAGTTTTAATCACTCCTCATACTGCACCTTTCTGTCGCACTTTTGCGGTTGAGATCACTTGGTGTTAGCACGATTTTTACCAATTTATGTGTTAAGTGTTGTTTATGTCCAGTTGTTTTGACTATATGTTGTGTTAAGAGAAATTTATTATTTTTTCCCCCTCCCTTATGCTCCGCCCTGTGTGGGGTACACCAGGGCGTATTGTAAGCAGGCCCAATGATGAAGCATGTCACATACCTTGGTATGTGAGTGAGGGCAGTTTTCTCAAATAGAGTGATTTGCCCTATTGGGGCCTTCTCTGTTTGTTGTGTTTGTATGTATTTTTATGTTACTTACTCTACCCACCCCTTTTGTGTGTACAATTAAGGCCTTCGGGGGTTCGGGGTGGCAGAGTCTAAACCTATCTGACCCTCGCCCCTCTTTTGTGATTGATTACAATAACTGATTCCTCATTAATAGGGCTATCTAGGATATACTCAACAAAGAAGTAGGGAGCTGTTCCTCTATGAATGGGGCCATCCACCAAACGGAATTAGTGGTGGGTGGTTGGAAGTGAAGGGGAAGGAAGAGGAGGAGGGCTGAGAACGTGGAATGGGGGATCCCGCTTTTTCAGAACTAGGGTCCTTAGACACCCAGCAAGCTAGGTGTCATGCTTCATCATTTGGATCTGCTCCTCGTTGGACCGGCGCTGCAATGTCCAATGGGCACCCGCGAAGGGGCTCTTTATTCGAGATCTTTTGTTCCTTAGCCGTATGATGAAGTGGGGGTGTGTGGCCCGTGGTAGTGTAGATGTTCAAGTGGTGCAGTGAGTGCGTGGATGGTTAAAAAAGGTTAGATAGTCCAAGTAGATATATTTATTCTGGCTGGTAATCCACCTTAGTAAAAACAAAAAGGAGTGGCAGTTCCCTCGGGGTGGGATAGTCAGTTGCTAGACTGCTCTACTCTCTGGGTCAACATGTTTCTTCCCTTATGGTTAACTATATACCGTGGCAATGCTTCAGGACTGTGTGGTGTATGAACTGCGAAATGAACAGGGGTTCTGCCCATATTACCCTCCCATACCTGGGCAAGGAACATCAATTAGATGAAAAAGTAGAACAAAAAGGTATAAAGGGATAAATTAAACAACACTACTTCATAACAGGAAACAATGTATTAACCTGTTTTTTTATATGCTCTTTTCTGCCAATAAATGATTATAATTTTAACACAGGACAAAATATTGGGTCAAAAAACCGGGGGGGGGGGGAAAGAACCAGACTATATACAGTAATCAAAAAAGAAGTAATTACAATATATACAAATATACAACTATGTACCCTAAACACAAAAAGTAGGAGGGGGTGAAGCAAACACTGTTAATTATCTGTCTGTTAATTATCTGTCGACGCAGTCGCGGTCGCGTTTCCGCCAGTTGTGTCTTCTGGCTTCGTCAGGACAAGGGTACTGTAAAGAGGTGGTATACGTGACCCCCCCAACAGGGAGTGCCGAGGCACCACCCTGAGGGATATAAACAACTTCTTGCACCACGGAGATGGGTTCACGCTTTCCTTCCAAAATATCCAATATAAGGGGAAGGTGTTGAGTATTACTTCTATGTATAAATCACCACACTTAGATACACGCTCTCAAACGAAGTCACCAGGGATGCCTCTGGTGCTGTAATTCCCCCAAGTCACCCGCGGTCAAAGGAAACCTTCAGTATAAATTGCAGAGGCTCCGCCGTCCGTTAGTCAAGAGACAATCTCCTTTTTCAGAACTAGGGTCCTTAGACACCCAGCAAGCTAGGTGTCATGCTTCATCATTTGGATCTGCTCCTCGTTGGACCGGCGCTGCAATGTCCAATGGGCACCCGCGAAGGGGCTCTTTATTGGAGATCTTTTGTTCCTTAGCCGTATGATGAAGTGGGGGTGTGTGGCCCGTGGTAGTGTAGATGTTCAAGTGGTGCAGTGAGTGCGTGGATGGTTAAAAAAGGTTAGATAGTCCAAGTAGATATATTTATTCTGGCTGGTAATCCACCTTAGTAAAAACAAAAAGGAGTGGCAGTTCCCTCGGGGTGGGATAGTCAGTTGCTAGACTGCTCTACTCTCTGGGTCAACATGTTTCTTCCCTTATGGTTAACTATATACCGTGGCAATTCTTCAGGACTGTGTGGTGTATGAAAGCTGTGAAAGTGAAATCTAAAATCTACACTAGATGGTCCATCTAATGAAGTTCTACCAATCAGTTGTTACCGCATGTCGCAGAATCATGCAGTCATTCTAAAGATACTTCCCAAATTGGTGAGGGGTGCCTTAACAGGGGTGGACAGGTCTTGCCGGCGCCGCAATAGTCGGTGCCTTGGGCACGATACGACCTTGGGTGCCTTGGGCACGATACGACCTAACCGTGCTGTCTACTCTGCCCCTGGGCCGCTGGGATATAGCCAAGTATTCTATTTATTTCTAAAGCTAAGCAAATCCAACACCATACGCAGATCCTGAGGAAGCCTGCTCCAATGAATGTTGGTTAAGAAATAAAAGGAGTGTCCACCCATTTCGGATTTAACTCAAATATAGCTCAAAGCCAATGTAGCTTGTCCAGGCTGGCAGATGCTGAGCTTCTCTTTCCTACATCGTAAACAAGTGTGGCAGCTGTTTTTTGAAGAGTTTGACACCTTTAAAACAAGTAATTTGCCATGCCAACATATAATGGATATCTCCATAGTAGATAATACTCAGGAATAAATCTTGGATTATATTTCTTCTGCAAGCTACTGGAATCCATCAGAACAATTTCTGAAGGATACATAGCAGTCAAAAACATGTCCCCCAGTCCCTGTTTACTTGTTCTTGTAAGCACGGAGCATTAGCAATGAGAAAACCCACATTTGTAATCACTTTTTTTGAGTGTCGGTGTAGGGCCTAGCATGGCTGACCACCATGATTCAGTCCAAAACTTTTCAGCCACTCCAAACAACACAATTTCTGATTTATCTGCTTTTAATTTTAAACAGTGGAGATGCAGCCACTCTGCCATCTAATTAAGACATAACTAATTTATCCCTTGTTTCATCACACTTATCATCGATAGACATAGTTAGTTTAGTTTCCTCGGCACACATGATGTTCTCAAATCCTCTTTACCTCACAATATTGGCCAGTGGAGCCAGATAAATATTAAACAGTATTGGGCTCAAAGAGATGCCCCTGGGAACTCCACAAAACAGGTCTGTGTGGATAGATTTAAATGAGGCAGCTGTACTGACTGCTTTCTATTGCTTAAGAAAAAACAGAACCAATGCAAGGAGGCTGAATGTAGATTTATTTCACGCAGCCTTCAACGTAAATGATGGTGAGACACTGTGGCGAAGACTGCAGCTGGATCTAATAATAATAATACTACCAGTTTTCCTTGGTCTACTAATGTAGTAATGCTGTCATCAGCACCAATAACGTTGTTTTGGTGCTATTTTGTGTCCTGAACCGAATTTGAACTGAATCTAGGCTGCTGTTGTTCTCTAAATACTGAGTCAATTGAACATTGAATAATCCCTCTAGTACCTCAGTCAGATAAGGTGTCAATGAAATAGGCCGATAGTTGGAAGGAGTGGAGGCATCCACCCCTGCCTTCTTCTCTAATGGCACATTTTAGCCCTGTTTACAACATGTGGGTAACAAGGGTTCTTTTATGTCCTTAAATATTTCGCAAAACCATAGGCAAACTATTCTTGTGAGAAAGTCATCCAGTTAGTATATGCCCTCAACACCCCCATTTATTTTTACTGATATTGGTGGTAACTGCCCCTGACTACCCCAGGGCTCCGCTAACCAGGCCCAGGAACGGTGCTCTGATGAGAAAGGTATATGATAATTAGGTGTCATTATAAAAGAAATTGACAACCTCCCCTAGTATATGGTAGGGCATATAGCTGTAGATGCACATAAGTGTGAATTGCTGTGTTGCCTGCTTTCGTTTTAATAGTCAGCCCCGCTTTGCAAGCTGCTGTTGAACTGAAATTCCATGTAAATTCAAACTTTGGATTTTGGTCAATCAAAAGCAACAAACTAGCGTATTTTTACATACAAGTCACCACAAAGGCCTACCCTAGGTGCACCCTGGGTAGTGTATTTAATATGCCCCGGAGAGTGAAAAACTACCGACTTCGTTCTTCCCCATTGCAGTACTTTTATCTCCATTGGCTAGCATGGGAATACTGTAATACAGCATAACTATTGACTAGAATTAACATAAATAATATTTCAAGGACTTAACAGATTGGCAAGAGAACAATTTGCCACTGTTCAATTTATCATAACTAATACAGAAAATAAGTAATAGAACTCTCTTTTCTGTCAGCCAAACTCCAGCCTTTTAGCAGCCAACCTGACTGGCCAGCACTTAACAGGCTTAGCCAAACTGCTTTGATGAGCTGATAAGTGGCCTGCACAGAGACAGAGGTTATCTGGTGGGGGGAGCTCTGCACATGCAGAGGCCAGGACAAGAGAGCAAGACAGTAAGGAATGCCAGCCAGGTCTATCCCCTCTTCCTGTACCCCCCCGAAGGCAGATGGCAGCCCCAAGAGTAGAATTTATATGAGGTCTGGGAAGGGATGTAGTGTAGTTCCTATATTCCCAATAGACTCTGCGCATTGGAATAACATATCCTATAGATGTGACGTAGGACTGAGGTCTACTAGGTCTCTATTGAAAATATCAGACTTAATTATGAGTGCCAGCTAGCTCAGAGGTCACTAGAAACGTTCTCAAATTCACAAGAAGGGATTCCGTTTCTGACAATCACATAAACATGACAACTTTGTTTTCCCAAGATAAAACTGATCATCAGAGTCGTGGAAAGAATAGATAGATATTTTACTCAGTCAATCGTACATGCTTCGTTTCACCAGAGGTGCAGAGAAATGGAGAGACAGGTGTTTTCAATAAAAAGTATTTATTGAACAGTCTTCTTTCTCAAGCATAAGAAATGAACGGTAAAACTGGTTGTGAAATCTAATACATACAGTATTAAGAGTAGAATAAAATAATACTGTAAGAGCATTGTATGGTACCTAAACCATAGAGAAATACATACGTAAATAACAGAGGCTAAAAGTACTCAACTGGTGCTTCTAACATACGCCTACCCCGGTGTACCAAACCTAATCTTAGTACAAGGGAAGAAGTAAATGAGGTGTAGAATAAAAAGATTATTCTTTTGCCAAGAATCTGTCCAAGATTTCTCTTAGGGTCTAATCAGCTCCGTACCTTAGTTTGGAGCGAAGAAGGTCAGGCTCAAGACTCGATTTCCCAACAACCAGCAAGGGTAGCTTGGAAACACTGGAGCTGGATTTTTCAGCTGGAGAAAAAGACAGCGTCTCTCTCAGTGTGTCTGCTGGAGGGTCGGCTTCCTTCAGCACTTGCAGTAGCAGGGCGCATCGGGCAAGTAGATAGTCAAACTGTTCCAAACCACCGTGTGTTTGCTAAGGCAAGTGTGGGCATATTTATACTTTGAAGTTGCCGAGTTTGACGTAATGATGGACATAATAACGTCATTAGAGACTATCAGTTCTTTGAAGACTCCATGAGTTCTTGGACAAGTCAGTCCTTGGGCAAGGGAAAGTCCCTAGCTGCTGAAGCCGAGTTTTCCAAGAAATCGTTGTAGATTTTTGAAACTAGTGGCAGTAGCACTGCCGTATTTGGACTGCATGAGCTATGACTAAATATGGTTATGATTCTTATGCCTATATAAGGACATAGTGATTTATACCTATATAAGGGCATGAATCGGGAAATTTACAATAGTGTCCTAAAATGGTTCACAACAGGGAGTGCTAAGAAAAATGAGCCACAAAAGTGGGATGGCTTAGCCAGCTCTTACTCCCATGGAGAATAATTCTCCATGAATTTTGAAGTGCAGTGCTTTGTGGGACAAGAAAATGGCACACTTTGGAGGAAGCTGTCATGCTTTTGGGTAGCACCTTGTACCCCATTTGTCAGGGGTGCCCCACTACTTGTCGCGCCAGCACATTGGGTAAATATGTGAGAGCTGCATAACAACTCAGATCTGCTGCCTGGGAAAAGAAGGACTGCCCTGCTGGAACACTGGTTTGCACTCCAAACAATTACACTCTGAAGGACTGCTGTTGATGCACACTCGGAACTACAGCCCTTAGGACTTCGCCTTGCTTAAAAAAGAATTAAGGAGTGGATGCCCCGAAAGCAGCAGGTTAACAGAGCACACCTGCACCATCTGCCCCATGTAGTCTCCCAGCCTGGAGTGTGTTCAGTGGACGTTTAAGGATCTCGCCAGTTGCATTGTGGGAATTGTAGTTACAAACTTCCAAGGACATTTCAGAGCTTCTAGACCCTTGGATTGGTATTTTGGACACTTTGAACCCTCAAGAGGAACTTCAGGAAGAAGCTCCAGACATTTAATGGAGTTTGGAGCAATTTTTCGAAAAAGCTCTCAAGGGTGACTTACACGTCAACGAGAGTCAGGCCACCGACGTCAAATCGCAACCCGTCCTGGATTTCAGGTTTGTCCCGCTGAAAGCTCCAGAGCTAAAGACTGTCAGCCAAGCCGCTGTCCCCGACTTTAATCCCAGGCTGAACAGGAGCCTCACTCAAAGACAAGAGAAAATCCACCTAAAAGTTTCCAAGTGTGAAGGTGCAATTTTGACTGGGGCCTCCTATGTGGGGTATCCGACCAGGACTCCATAGTGGCAGCCTCAAACGTTGACTTTGTCCTGTTCAATTGTGACCAGGTATCCCAAGTTCACGCTGTTTGTTTTTAAGCACTAGAAGGTGTTTATTCTTTAAAAATTCATATATGCGGTACCCTGTGTTGAATCTTTCTCCTTTTTGGTGTCATTTTAATAATAAAACGATTTCCTTTTTTCATCAATTGGTTGCTGATTTTTATTGTGTGTTGTTTTGTATTTATTTAATGTATTGGGGTTTTTAAATGCTTCAAACTAACCCAGGGCAAAGCACTATGCTACGCTTGCGTAGTTTGCAAAGTTTGCGCTACTTCACACTACGCTAATTGCACGCAGCAGTGAACACACGCGTAGCGCAGCATAGTGCGGCAGTCATTTATTGCTTGCTCGCGGTCCTCAACATCAAGTTGGCGACCGCGAGCAAGCAAAATGACATCCCGGCGAGCCTTTTCCTCGTTCATGTTCAGCAACAACAAGTTGCCGATCGCAAGCATGGAAAATAAAACTCCCATGAGATTCTCAACGCTGGGAGGTCGGGTTTCTCATTGCGAATAGTCGCGTATGCTGGCAACCGCTTGCGATGAGAAACTACTAGTCCGCGTTGAGAAAGCTGCCGCTCAAGTAGAAATCTACTTGAGCAGAAGAAAACGACCACTTGCACTGTGCAAGATGCAGTTTGCACTGATTGTACAGTGCGTACAAGCATCCGGCACTGTGCAATCAGTGCGAACAGAATTTTTCACAGTGCACTACACAGTTCGTGTAGCTCGCGTAGTGCGAAGTGCACTTTGCGCAGCTAGGCGTAGTGCTACTTCGCAAACTACGCCTTCAAATGCCAGTCTCCAAAGTTAAGCCTGCCTGCTCATTGCCAGTTACCAAGGGTGGAGCAAGGGAATAATTTTTGAGACCTTGTCTGCACCTTATATTGTGTTGGTGCCCTTATTGCTAGTGGTAGGTGCATACTTACCCTTACTAATAATCCAGTTTCCAACAATTCTCCATAGAATCTTTGAAGAGAAATGAGAGGTGTACTTCTCTTTGACAGCTACTCCTATTCATATCCCTGTATAATCAGAAGTCGCATATAATTTTAAACGGTGAAATGGGGCTTGTTTCTGGCACCCCTTTTCCGACACTGTTATGCCACTGCTCAAATTACTTACTCATGTACTTGGAGTATCATTGTTCCAATATTGAAAAAGGGCTCCCGGTTTAACCTAAGGTACTATCGCCAAGTCACACTTTTGGATGCCACAGGGAAAATATTTGCAACAACTATTCTTGAGCATCTAAGAGAATGGGCTTTTCTCAAATGGCATCATTCCGAAGTTCAAGTGGGCTTTCGGCCCAATCATTCTGTAGATGCTAATATAGGTATTTACAGTCAATCATTGATAAGTATATTATATCTAAATCTCAAGTAATAAATAGCCTATTTGTTGATTTCTCAACAGCATTTTCTAGGGTCGACAGACCGTCGCTCTGGGTTAAACTAAAGGAATTAGGGATGCTGCTCTCACTTTTGAGGCTAATTGTAGCCTTACATACATCAACACGGTACAAAGTACAGATTGGAGGTGACAAAGTCCTGACTCATAAGATCTCTACTCACATGGTCTAAAACAGGGTTGTTTAGTAGCTTCCTTCCCATTCTCACTCTATATGAGTGATTTACCTGAGATTTTTTTTAAAAGTTAATATTTTCCCTGCTAAAGTAGCTTCAGATAATATACATTTGTTAATGTATGCTGTTGATGTCGTTCTTTTTGATCTTACCCTATTGGGCTTACATGGGAATATAGATGCCCTGACAAAATACTCAGAAATGATCCACCTAAAGGTGAATATTTCAAAGCCCATGATAGTCCCATTTAGGGGTAGGAAACACCATATCCAATATAAATGGAAATTAGACGACAAAACGATTGAGGTGGCAATAGCATATATATTTCTTGGGAGGGTCTACTTGCAAACCCGAGTAGTCCACTCCCACCTACATCAGATGAATCAAAAAGCAGTGGCACAAACAAACGCATTAAGGCAATTTTATTCTTATTCGAGCAACAGGCACTTTCAAGCTCTTTTAGATCTTTCTAGGGAAAAAATGTCACCAACTGTAACCTATGCTAAAGAATATATCCCTATAGCTAGATGGAGTGCTCTAAAACGTTTTGTAGGCAAATTACTACATCTACTAATCCTATTGATCGGGCTGTCCCCGTACAGATCCTGTTCTTAGAATTCTCCATATTAAGTGCATTCCTAATAGCTCTAGCGAATATAATCCGATGGACTTTCAAATTATTACATGCAGAAGAAGGCTCTTTGAGGGCCTTATTGGAATATGAAACTTTTAAGTCTGGGAAAAAGCATGATACCTTTCAAACAAATCTCATGGCAGCCTTGGAGTATTTTCAATGCACTGAAACCATCCTTCATTCCTGATCCCCAGCACACCTGAAGCATTTCTTGAAAAACTATGACTCTCCAATTAAGTTATGAGCTGGATAAGGTGCATTGCCATCAACTTTCTCATTATAAATCTTTCACTTCTATTATTGAGTTTAAGATATCTAAAAAATATGTAGGATTTACTTTGGAGCATAGTATCAGGAGATGTATTTTCATGCTACGTTTAGGTACACCCCCTGTTTGAAATAAATGCTATAATGGAAATCAGGATTTAATACATGTCTTAAGGTTATGCTCCAATAAGAAGGTCGTTGAGGCTATAAATCATTTTATAGAACCTATTGTTGTTAGATGTAACCTCTCTTCTATTGCTGATCTGATTGCTTTTTTTAATTGCCCACATAAGTAATGTGCTTGTCATAAATTGTAAAAGATTATTAACTCTATCTTATTCATGTTTAAAATTGAGCTTTTTATTGTGTATAGAATATTTTTTTTATAAAGTGATCGAATTATGTATAATTGTTGATCTCGCAAGAGATTTAAAACAATAAAAATTTCAATTGAAACAGAGTTAAGGCAAACAGTGAGTTTAGATGTAAGTCAAAGTTCACATCCTCATAAGTTGTATAGAATGTGCTCAGTATTTAAGCATACTATTTCCCCAGTGGAGGCTTGATGAGAGGCTGCATGAGTCTCTTTATTACACTATCTAATTTAATATGTCCACGGCCATCTTTGGAGCATAGTCACCAATATTCTCACTCTCACTTAACTGTCCTACATTCTGACATGTTTGTCTTTACTACTACCTCCATAAGCCAATACCACTTACCCATCTCATCTCTGACCCTCACCGATGGTAGGGATGGCTCTAAATTGTCAAGTCTTGAATTCATAAACCTGGTACTCCTTTTCAAACCACGTGAGCGGCCCTGGATAGTGCTTAATAGCAAGAACTGCCCTGGCTTGTAAATGGATTTTTTTTCGGATCTGGGTACCACAACTCCATACTTTGCTCCCTTCTTTTTCTGACTGTTACACATACCATCTTTCTGGGAAAACACTCATGGTGGTACAGCAGACACACTCGTGGTCCCACGCAGACAAAAGGAAAACAAAATTACATAGTTTATCTTTCCCCAACTAGTAGGATGAGTCCTAAATGCAAAGAATGCTGCACTGAAAAAAGTTTAAGGTTTAAAATTATATAATATCTTTTTTTCATAAAAAAATAGTCACATAAATACCCATGAGGGAAGGTACACAGAAAATAAATCCAAAGGCAAAAAGCCAGTCAGCTACTTGATATAGGCAGGTTATTAATCTTGTTTCATTATATTTAAATTACTCTATTGAAATATCGGTCTCTGCAAAGTGAAGACTTTGAAAAATTCATACTCCCAGTCCTAAAAACAAGGTAAAGCCAAAATTATAAGACTACCTGTTGTGATTATACACAACTAATCTCCAGCGGTTGCATTAGATCTATTGAATAACTTGGTAACAACCAATAAACACTGGCCCAGCTGTAGGTCAATCCTTATACTGAACTCAATTGTAGTGATATCGGTCTGCCAACGAAGAGCCAGGTTAGGGCATGTACCTATGACATGCAGATAGCCTCATCTATAGAGATGCAGACTTTGTTACATGGACTAACTTATAGTGAAGCCAATACATGATGATGGATTGAGCCTACTTTAGTTAAACTCATTACTTGGTGTATTGACATCAACATTGAACCCGTGTTTTGCCTATGGAGGTTCTTACTTCTCGGTTATCAAGCTCCAATGAGCTCCTCGTCCTTTGGTGGGTTAAATCCATTAGCAAAGTACAGAAAGGAAATACATGACCTCCAGAAATATGCATTTTCATCATCTTAATAAAAAATATGTTGGACCAGGCCATCCATGTTTACCTAATTGTTCAATCAAGCAATGTAATGTCCAACATTTATGCATGATTGTGTCCATACCCAGCAAATGTCTCACTACGTCCCTAATAACCATATCTGCCCAAGCTACCACTATCCTGTCTTTCTTATTGTTATTACTAATGTGGAATAACAGGTACCTTTTGCAAACTTGGCTCGAGGGCATCAGAGCGCTTTACAGGAGTACAAGATGATTTTATATAGTTTTAGCCACAGTGAGATTAAGTGATTTTCCCAGAACCACTTGATTATAAGCCGAGGCACAGTTTTGCACCTGGTTTTCTATCTCTTAGGAAGCTTGTTCTGGCATCTGAGTCACTTCTCCTCCGTGATGTGATGTTTTATTAACTACCATTCTCATTACTTTTATTTCTTAAATTAGCATATTGACCATTTCAATAGCTTTTATACCACATTTTCAAGTACGCTGACATAAGTCTAAAGAATTTCTGGTACACTTGTGCGTGACCTAAGAAACTGTAGTCTTCCTTCTTGCCACAGCCTCACACGCACCGACAGGCTGTATTTCTGCGCCTTACAAAGGTACAATTTAAAACACACTTCAATTGTACATTAAGGGACTATCCACAGAAGAGATTAAATACAGTTGCATTTATGCCTTTGCGCCTATAAGGTATCACTGATTATAATAGAAATAGGATATTCATAGCCCTTGATCTGCCTGCGATGTATTAAAACGAAGTTGTTACCTTTGATGCACATAGTCTTTGCTACCCTCTCCTACATAACTGCATTTCCTATTCCATCACACCTGGATGATCGGCTTTCTCTTTTTCCTCTGTAACTTTGCCTTGACCTCATCATATGATAAGGATATTGTTTTAGTTTCTGTTAGGTCACTTTCACGGTTTACTTACTATGTATTGCATAATTATTTGGTATATATTAATTTTCTGTATTTATTTAATTGTATTATTATTTTGTATTTTGTATTATTATTATAATATTTCTTATTATATTTTGTATTATCCTATTTTGTTTTTTTCTTTTTGTAAAATCAATACAAACAATTTGAAATAAATAAATAAAAACTGTTCCCTTTAACCAGTCCTGTCTCTAACAATGAACAGCAATAAGCATTCTGGAATGTTTTTTTTTTATGTCAGCTAGAGTTCTGGGACCTATTGCTAGGTATTTTACTGGATGAACCTTTTAATAGAGTAGTTTCAAATCTGAAGACATCAGCTTTGTACAGAATTGAAAGCAGTTTTCGGATTTATTCCTAAACACATAAGAGTTTTGACTGTAACTTGTATTCCAAACGTTATCTGGAAACTGTGCAGTATCATTAATCACATGACGAGATGGCAAATTGCCATTTAGTTAGGCACACTTAGATGACCTAAAGGGAACACTTATTCCGGGGTCACCAAAGGTTTCTCCCAAGTAATACCTTTCTTTTTGTGCTGTGAATTGTGTGCCTTGCAGCTGTTTGTTATGTGAATTGGCAAGGTGTTGTTAGATATAGTATATCACATTCCCATCATCATCATCACTCAAGAAGAACATTTATGTCAAGCTGTGCAGCTATGGGTGATTCAGTCTCTTACTAGCGTCCAGTAATTTCCAACTTACAGTAGAACGTGCAAAATAAAGTAGATGCTTTAAAAGCTACAATATGCTCAAACTTTTAAAATATTTTAACAAAGTTGCTTAATGTATATTCATATTTCGCAGTTGTGGTTTTCTAAGTTCTGAATTCCTTTCAGGCTGGAGAGTATATTTCACGTAGTTATACATTAACATAATGTACCCTTTTGGTTTCGCTTTATGCATCGAATAAGAGAGCCTGATTCAGCTTTACTGATATTTATTTTCTTGTTGAATGCTCAAGCCCCCTTTTACCTAATCCGCGAGGATCAATCAGGCAGAAATATTCCCAACCTGGGGCAGTATTACAAAAAGTGCTCTGGGGGCCCATTGGCATTTGCACCCATGTTGCGTGCCCCTTGGGCACTTTAAGGGACCGCAGATGCTTGTGCGGCCCCTTAGGTAATACCAAAAGTGCTGGCAGACATATATTGCCTGCGATTTCTCAAAAGGGTGTTCCCTCATTTGCATGGGGGCATGGCCCCACACATAGGAATGTATTCCGTTGCCTCTGCACCGACGCCGTGTTATAGGCGTTATAGAGGCAAAGAAGCTGTCAGGGGGCGCACTTAGAGTGTGCCATCTAAAAGGTGGTTCACTTTCAGTGCGCCTTCTGAAATCAGCACTCTGCAGGGGGAATAGGTGGGCCTCTGGACCCTCAAGACATCCCCTTGCTGGAGGTTGCATTCACTCACTGCACCCGCCTACAAGGGGATCTCTAATACCCTTTAAAAGCAGCCGCGGGCCGTGGAGGGAGTTACGGTGGGGCAGGGAGGCGGGGAGGGGCAGGGTGGAGAGGGCTAAAAAACGGCACCTGGATAATTACAGGTAAGTAAACAATTTAAATAATAAAACGAATTTCGTAGCGCGCACTGCGCGCTACGAAATTCGTTTTATTAATCAAATTGTTTACTTGCCTGTAATTATCCAGGTGCCGTTTTTTAGCCCTCTCCACCCTGCCCCTCCCCCTCCCCGCCTCCCTGCCCCACCGTAACTCCCTCCACGGCCCGCGGCTGTTTAAAAGTGCAAGCGGGTTGCTGCCTACGCAATGAAACAATGAGAGACTGCTTCAAAGCCACTCCATTATTCACGTGAATGTTCTGCCCTAGGGCAGCACGAGTTCACATCTGCCCTGGGGGCAGTGCATTCTATGTATCAGGGCACACTTTCCCTGCCTGCGCCTGGCGCACCTGTTTTAAGGTGCACCAGGCGCACCAACTTTAAGGTGCACCAGGCGCAACCAGGAAAGTGCACCCTATACATAATAGGGCCCCAGATGATTCTATTTGGAGCAGAGGAATTCCTATAGATTTAACTCTCTGCTTGCTGGTGTCAGGGAATATATAGGCTAGAGGGGTTCTCTGTCCTCTGCTTTGTGTGAGTTATTATGGCACAACCAGGACAGTGGAATGGATCAGTATTTCCCCAGACTTCTCCACAGTCCTCACTCCTGTCTCTCTCCCAAAAAAATCTAGTAAAACATCAGCAAAAGACTTAATAATGGAAATCGTTGGCCTTGCCCAGCAGGATGTGTATTAATAAGAGAGCTGAGCTAAGTTTTCATAGTGGAGTACATCCTTTTATGCAATTAAGTTTCTACAGCAGAAACAGGGCCTCAGGGGTGTGATCCACCAGTGGTGTTTTACCAGGACTCAAACACATCCTAGTCATCTCCCTAGCAGTTGGGTCTGGATCTTCCATTTGGAGTGAGGACGAAACTGATAACTCAGATACCATATATATGCAAATGAATATGATGTGTAACTTTGGGGCACATGCATCAAGCATTTATTTTATTGGTCGCAAACGGGCCGATTCTGTGAATCGGCCCGTTTGTGACTGGTAAAATGCTATTTGCGATGCATCAAGCCCAAAGGCATTTGCAAAACAGGTAATCACAATTTTTGCGATTACCTTTTTTGTGTATGCAGTTAGGGAATCGCAAATTGAAATCAATGCAACTAAAAGTGGATGGTAATTTGTGCTTCCTTTGAAAAACGCACAAGAATTAATTTTTCAAAGTGCAATGTGGTGCATACACATGCTTTTAGGGAATGTGTGTGCACCACATGCGTATACTTACTTTTGCTGGGGGTGCATCAGGGTGGCATTTTGGCCCCCTTGTACTCTTGAAATTGCATGCGCAATTTGCGATTACCTATTTGGTAATCACAAATTGCGAATGATGTGCCATTCATTCCTATGGGCCTACAGGCCCATAGGAATGAATCAGAAGGCGTTCCTTAATTCCGAATCACAATTTGTGATATGCTATTAAGGAATGTGCAGGAAGCGCTACGATTTTCGCAAAAACTAAATGCATAAGAAATTACGATTCCTTAATAGTGGTTCCTTAAGAATTGCTACTAACGAATCTCTATTCCTTAGCCTGATGCATGTGACCCTCAGTCTCTTTAGTGTCACTGCACAGCACAATTTACAAATAATTTCCTCCCTTGTGGAGTTTGTGTGGTTTATTTTAAGCTCCATTATAGGGTTCAGGAGGAAATGTAATCTAATGTTCTTGTGTATCATGGCACTATCCAATGGCTTTATCGGATAACTTTGCTACGTTCTAATCTACATGCTAGGGGATTGCATAAGGTGCAATATTCCTGAGTTTGAACTCTGCATAATTCAGACCGGTGAATATAATATTTTGCTGATCTGCTAATGACACTTTGTGTTTAGGGAGAGTTTTAACTTCTCCCGGCAGATCATTTGCCTGAAGTTATATTAGTGGTGTTTTAAGGATATAGCCCATGGATTATTCAGCGGATGATCATTTATATCTGTATATTTGCAGGCTAGATCTTCAGTGACCCCTCTTCCATCACCCTTAAAAGATAAGATAATGTTATATAATACAGTTTTGCACTGTCCTGTCATACAAGTCAAAACTCCAACCTAAGACGTCACTTGCTTGTTGACTAAGTGAACCTAAATAACTTCCTATAAAGATTGCACTGTGCTCTATCCAACCAAAAGAGTTACACTTTCATGGAAAGAATGCAAGAACTTTAGTAAATGACAGCATAAACTTGAATTGACTCACCATTGAAAACTGAACTTAATGTGGGACAGAAAAGTCCTGTGTATATTCTTTAAAGGATGACTATTAATAGAGCAGATCTTACCTGTAGCTTTGAATGATTATGTAATAATTCCATGAACTACAGAATCTGTAAGCCGAGATAGTTAGCAATGCATGTTAGCGTCATGACTGCATGCCCAATTGTCTAATTTCTCCAGTCTCTGTGATTTGCATGAGAAAAAACAACCATCTGTTTTGATGCTATTCAGTCTTTACTAACATCTAATACAATTAAGGATCTTTGCAAACCAAACCTAGTGTTTTTGAAGGTATCAGTATCATCTGTGCATTGCATCCCCTGAAGGTGCTGCATCCTTGGTTTAGGTTTAGCAATCTTTTAAAAATGTCAGTGCATTAATCGACCATAAATTAACATTAACAAAATAAAGCTTCTGTCATAGAATATCAAAAATGAAGATAGATAGGCAGCATTTAACTCAGCATAGTTGAAATAACTTGATGTCAACATTCAAAAGACTCAAGAAGACTCTTTTTCACAGAATTTCCATTCAAAATGGTTGAAGGTTAAAAATGTATCAATCGAATCAGAGACTCCAAGTATCATTGATGGGCCAAGTTAATTAAATAAAAATGGCATTCCTCCCTAAAATATTATTGTTTTTTCAACATTACCCAATATAAATATATTTCAATATGCTGAATTCCTGGAAAACGAGTTTTAGATCTGATAATGCAGTATAATGAATTGATTAGAATAAACTCACTATGAAGTAGGAATAGGCCAGCATGGATCACCCAGAGGTATTAAATATTACTGGGCAGCTAGACTGTATTCAAGATTTATTCTATTAGTCGCAACACCCCACCAGTACCAGTAGTTATGCTACCTAAAATGGGCTCGGTTGTACCAGTTGGGATTTCTAATGTTTTTCCTACACTGAGGGAATAATGCTCACATTTACTACCAACTATGAACATGTGGTAAATGTGTACTGGGGAGGCAGTTGCTCAGTGGATTAAAGGAAGAAGATTTGGAAGGGTAGGTGAGGGAAGGAGAAAAAGGTTCACTGGAAGAGTAGAGCATTACATCCATTACCGAAACGTATGCTCGGGTTGGGGTACGGGATATGGGCTTATTTGTTGTTGTGGCCAAAACATCAAACAACTTTATTGACCTTTGTTCTGGGCAGCAAAGTTGGGTTCAATTGTCTTGCACCTGGGAAAAGTCCAATCCATCTGAGTTGAAATCATGCCCTAAAAGATTAAAATTTTCTTTTCTAATATAGTGCTACTATACATTTTCAATTTGTTTAATATATTTATTTCACTTTCTTATCCACCATCATGATGAAACTGTAGCCAGGTTTCTGACTAGCCTGCACAATTGTTTCATGACTTCAATATTCTAGGGAAGCTCCTCTTTTGATAGTCCCAAAGTAGAAGAAAAACGAAAAACTTGAATTGCATCACTTTCTCTTTTAGTTATCTTTCTCAGTACTGAGGAAGAGAAGAGTATGCAAGTAACACACCTGTTGTAACGCAAAATGATGGGGATCCCGTTAGAATGTGATGAAGAGCACTAAGACTCCTATATCTTACAAATATTCATAGGCCCCCTGAAGGGTTGAGGGGCCCTGTAATGCTGGATGCTCCCCAACATTTTAGTGGCTGCAGGTGCCTGTATTACGTCCCTGGGAACATACTTAGCTACACAGTGTCAATTATTCCTCAGAGAAGTAACAGGGCGCTCTGCCTCTAGTGTACGCAAAAGTGTGTGTAATTCCAAGACATCTATGTGGTGCAACTGGCGAGCGGGCAAACCCTATGACCGCTCAAAAGTATGTCTAGAAGTACAGACACACAAATAACTAATACTCAACCAGCCGACACGTGTTTCGTTGCGTTAGGAACAGAGTGTTCGCGACTACTCCGGGCGCTCCACCGGGGATATTTCCGACCCGGCGGGGCCCGTGACCATCCGTAGTCAATAAAGGATAGATAAAAACTCACAAATGTAGAAATCACAGTTTTCTGTGTCCTTATTGTAGACTGAAAAAAGTGGTTGAATAATCCGTTGAGCTGTATCTGGAGGCGACTAAAAGTGAATAGGCGCTCTTAAAATCAAGTTTTTCAATTGGGAAACCACTCGTCCGGCTGGAGCGGATAACTCTCAGCAAAAAACAATTAGATTGAAGCTCTTTGTGAGCAGCGTCTTTGGGTCCCCGGTTCACAGTTTTCCAGCTGGTTGTGGAACGATTAAACTCTTGAAAACGTGGTGTCAAAGGAATCTATGAATACTGTTGTCTTTGGCTTTACTATTTTGCATTGCCCATGTACCTATATGAATGTTAACAACTAATGATTGTGTGTGCATATGCAAAATGTGGGTGTTAGTTCCTGGGAACCTAGTTTGCTGTGTCTTCCTGGGTCTTTAACAGTGGCCCAGAAGGAATTTGGTAAAATGCTTAAACCTACATTTTGTGTACAAGAAGCATTACATGGAAGTATTGCTTTAATAACAGTATGGAAGACAGCACTTTGGAAACTACAGAATTGTTTTTTCAAGAAATAGACAGGGAATCTGAACATTTGGTTATCTTCACACTGGCTGATAGAAGGCAGTTTTTTTTTAAAATCACGAGATGTCCCTTTATTTCACGCTTACAACCCTATACAGGATGGGACAGTAGGAGGTCGTAAACTCTCCAGAGGGCTTTTTCAGGACTGGCAAGAACTGGGTTATCTTCAGCTCGGGATTTCTATAACCTTGATTCCTTAATCAACTAGGAAACAGATTGTCTCCAGGCCACTACACCGAATACTGCGCTGACCCTGAGCTTTGAACAAATATCCAACTTCCTTAAAATTAACTATGCAAGGCTAGATAAGACAGTAAGGCCAATTGTCAAGCCGATCGTACATAAAATGGTAGGGGTTGGCTGTTGGTATCAGCTACTACATCAAAAAGCCAATTTGGAAGAAATCCTGTCAAAAGAGTCCCAAAAAATTCATTCAGAGACAGGATGGAAGTTCAATACCAGAGAGTGGAATCAGCTTAGTTATCTAGCGTATAAAGCTCTGAGAGGCGCCAACTTTAAAAGAATGAGGGCCCAATGTAGGTAGGACTTAATTACCGATTTTTAATGACCAAATTTTACCGATTCGGTAATTAAGAATCGGTAAATAAGAAGGGGGGACATGTAGGAGCATCCAGATGTTCCTATTACCGAATCGGTAAAAATTTGTATTTACCGATTCGGTAAATACCGACCCGTAATGCCCATTCATTCCTATGGGCTTTGAAGCCCATAGGAATGAATGGGCATTACCGATTCGGTATTTACCGAATCGGTAAATACAGATTTACACAAGGGTGCAGGGGGTGTCACTTTGACACCCTCTGGCACCCCCAAAAGAGGCTCGGGTGCCATGTGGCAGGCATACCTGCCCTAAGGGCAGGTCTGCCTGTCATATGGCATAGGTGTGCATGCACACAGGAATCGGTATTTTAACATCAAATTGAATTTGATGCTAAAATACCGAATCGGTAAGGATTGTGGGACTCAGAGTCCCACCTACATGTCAAATTTACCTAATCGGTAGAAATACCGATTTGGTATTTTACAGAATCGGTAAATTTACCGATCGGTAAATTTACCGATTCTGTAAAATATGTGTCCCTACATACCATTACTACAATACCTGTCGGTAACGGCCGAAAATACCAATTTTCGGCCGTTACCGACCGACCTACATCGGGCCCTGAGTTTTTTATCCAGATGGTTACTATATTTTACACCCCTGAAAATGTCTAAAATGTTTCTAACCTGCCCGCATAAATGCTTTTGCTGTAACAGAGAGGGTGAAGGGGGCTGGGTTCATATATTTTTTGAATGTAATGATCTACAATATTTCTGGAAGAGGGTTTTTGCAGAAATTTCTTTGATTCTATCCATGCACATTAGTCTATCAGCATTGCTGGTGCTATTTAGTTCTTAAGGAGAAGTGAAATGTTTTACAAAAAATCTGCAATATTTTATTTTAATTGTTATTGCAGTTGCCAGATCACTTGTAGACTTGAAGAGGCCTATGCCAAACTTATAGGAGCTGTGGTAAGATTTAGGGGTATTTGGCGACCTTTTTTTCCTTATGGGTTCATAGATGAAAACGGAGGATCATGAACTAGTTAAAAATGAGTTATATATGCACGCAGCACTTTGTAGAAGTTATCGTATTCCTATATTTGTCAGACACAAAACAAAATGACTTGCACTTGGCATTTTGCACTTTATTGAATAATCCTATTTAATGTCACTTATTAATTAAAAAAATGTAGTTAGGATATTCTAGTAAGAGGCGGTGGGAGTCAGATTCCTTGTAGGTTGCCATTGGAAATAGCAATATGGAATGTTTTTTATAACTGTTGACCATGCTTGATTAACTTATTGGTCTGGCTATCTGATATGTAAACTGACATGTAAACTATTTATTTTACCAATTTTTTCTGTTCTAATAAATATATTTATATTAAAAAAAAGGGAATCTGAACATTTATTGAGAGGTTACTTTTTAAAACACTGGCATTTCTACAGAACTTAAGTAAAGATGTCCTGTCGAACGACAACATGTAATAACACATGAACTACTTTATTATTTAGTCAGTACTGCAGTTATCATGTGGAGCATTGTACTCCGTCTAAGTATGCCCCTTTTCTATAACTTGATCGGACTGCAGTGCCTCTTTGTGCTTTACACAGTAGAGGTCGGCAGTAGCTGTTTCTGTAGGACGCTGACGTGGGCAAGGGGAGGGGCAGGGTGGGGGGGTAGTAATGTATGCGTTACGGAGTTTTACAGGTAAGTAAACATTTAAATTAATAAAACGAATTTCGTTGCGCGCACTGCATCATATTTTGTGATGCAGTGCGCACAACGAAATTCGTTTTATTTATTTAAATGTTTACTTACCTGTAAAACTCCGTAGTCCTTACATTACTAGCCCCCAACCTGCCCCTCCCCCTGCCCATGTCACCGCCTTACAGAAACACCTACTGCCGACCGCTACTTGCTTTACATGCAATTCTTGGCTCATATATAGGCTTTCAACAATTAGGTTACCTTTACTACTGATTCACAGTGTTCGAACTCTGAATCTTCTAAATTACAGACCAAGATCCAATGTTTCTTTCCAGTACATCACACATATACTGCTTTGATACATGTTTTCCCTGAACAAAACACATCTTGGCTAGATCCACCAAATCTTGCAAAGTCGTCTGTAGAATAAATAAGGAAAAGATGTATTTGTGACTGCTGAGTCTTATGCTCTGCATTCGGATTACATTCATTCAGGCATGACAGACGATGTGCTACCCATAGTGCCTTAATGCAGTGTTAGATAACAGTTTTCTGTTCCTCACATTTGTATCTAAAAACAACAAGGTGAGTGGGTTTTAGCGCCCTTATAATATGAATGTTTGATTAACATAGGTGACTGTACTTTGTGCATCTTTAGTGGTTTACAGTTGCTGACCCACTTTAAAAAAGTATGTGTTAAAACTCTTCACTGCGGTCACATTGCTGTACGTCTAAAATAAATGTACCATCTACCCTAGTGAATGTTTTCAGAGGGGGTAATGTAACATTTTCTCTCTCATACACTACTTTAAACGTTCAAAATGTTGTTTATCCTCATCTCCTCATTAGATCTGCTTCATATTCCTGTGTTTCTATTCATTAGTTTTTATTTCGTGGACGTCATTTAGAAGTTGGCAGGATTTGCAGCTCCAACCCTAGCTTGTCCATTGCGGCCCCTGGCACTGTCTTTGCAGCCCCTGGCTCTGCCTTGTCAGCCCCTGGTCCCATTGGTGGCAAAGGCAATGCCAAGAATATAAAGCAAAACAGTTCTGTGATCAGATAAGTATCGATTGGGTCCCTTCACACAGTTCATGAATGAATGAATGATTGCGCATTTGTATCCCGCATGGCTACCCTTAGGCATCCCAGGGCATTAAGTACCTAGTCATTCCTCCAGCTCAAGGAAACAAAAAGGTTTTTAACTGTTTCCTGAAGGTAAGGTAATTAGGTTTCCCTCGGATGACATCGGGGAGCTGGTTCCAGAACTTTGTGGCATGAAGAGAGAAACGACGGCCACCCATCCTCATCCTTTTAATCCTGGGGATTGTTAGCAGCTTCTTGTAATTTGATCTGAGGGTCCGTGGAATATGGTGAAGTTGAAACATAGGTTGAAGTATAGCAGGCCCAGAGTCAGAGATGGATTTCTGAACAGTGCACATTGCTTTGAACCAAATCCTTTGCTGAACTGGAAGCCAGTGCAGTTGATGTAATGCGTATTTGGCCGTGCTACGTTTAGGCACCTCCATAAGCAGACGAGCGGCGCAATTTTCCACTGTTTGCAAAACTTTAATAGTTCCCAATAGGGCGCCCAAATACACTGCGTTTGCGTAGTCCAAACGTGACAAGATGAGCGATTGGACAAACAGACGCCTGGCTACAAAAGGGAGAAGAATTAAAATCTTTCTAAGTAGCCTAATTATGCCATAACAGGTTGCCGCAACCTTGCGTGCCTGTATCATAAAATTGAGGTTGGGGTCCAACCAGACACCCAAACTCTTAATTTGTTTCTTGGGAAGGGGCGGTAACCCGAGACAACTCGGCCACCAAAGATCTAAATTGGTGGGTGGCATGTGTCCTAGCATCATGATTTCGGTCTTAGAACCATTAAGCTTTAAAAATGATGCGTCCATCCATTCTAGGACTTTAGAAAGGCATGCAGAGAGGTTGGAGCCAGAAGTATTATGTCTGGAAAGGGCGACTACCAACTGTGTGTCTTCGGCGTAGGTGACCAACTCAACCCCCCAGGGTAGGACCATCTGAGCCAAGGGCCTCATGTATATATTAAACATGGTAGGACTTAATGAGGAACCCTGGGGGACTCCGTACTGCAGAGGAATCTGTTTAGACATTGCCCCTTCCTCAAAAACAGCAAACTTTCTGTCCGTGAGAAAGGACTGGAGCCAACTTAGGGCCAGCGCTGTTATCCCAACATCACTCAGCCTCTGCATCATTATTGAGTGATTAACAGTGAGAGAGCGCAAATTAAGAAAAAATGTAGAAGTGCACCATATTTACAAGCACGTTGCATTAGCTTAGTTAAGTACATATAAGAGTGTAGAACTTATAGAGTGCAAATATATAAGAGTGCCTAATTTGAATAATAATACATATATCTGTGTGAAAAGCTAATATAGAATTGTGTAGTGATGTTAGAATGGCATTGAAATTCCATGTTATGTGGCTACTGTAAGGGAAAATGTAATTCTGCTAAGTGTAGAAATGTGTAGGCCACATGGCAGTTCACATAGAGTACAAGATGCTGTTACATTTTATACAATGGTGGATTTTAAGGTTGCTATTATTCAATGTATTGCTGATTGATAGAATTGAATTATATGCTTTAGATGTTTTATATATAGTTAGTGCGTGCTATAAGTTAGAATACTGTTTAAACTATAGAAAAAGGTTTGCAGAATGAAGAGGCCCGTTTCACATAATTCTTATAGGCCTGAAAAGACAAAGTCATTCCTTTTGATTTGTATGAGCTAGTTAGAGAGAAGTCGTGTTAGGCCTTTTAGATGTTTTACGACCTAAAGATATGGTGTAGGCCGGAATTTGAGGCCCACAGTACATGTGTCTGTTTGCAGGTGCGAGGAGGGCATAATCAGTAAAGTGATGAATAGGCTTTTGTTCAAGAGAGCCAGGCACAGGCCTGGAGGAGTCTTCAGGAATTTTAGGGGGTACCGTCCGGCCGGAGAGAAGCCTGGGAAGCAAGGTCAACGCTAACGAAGGGTCCAGAGAAGTACCAGCATGGAATTTGCCGCCAGAACCAACACCACGTGAGGGGCGTCCCTAGGGGCGTTTCTTTTGGAAATGTGATTTTGTATTAGGGACAGCACCCCAGGGTGGAGTTAGGGCAGATGGTCTGAGGAGCCTAAGATAGCGGATGGGTAGGCAGATAGGTGGACTGCAAGAAATCAACTTGACTCAGAGACTAAGATAAGTGTGTGCTCTTCTTTGGAAGTCACCACTGCTGACACCTTTTTAGGTTAAGATCTGTTAAGTAGGGATGTCACTTAGTCTAGTGTAGGGACAGTCTAACCTGAATTTTTCCTTTCTGTAAATTACTGATAAGCTACAGCTGGTGTCGATTTTGGCAACTCTTATGCTATTTGAATTTGTTTTAGTAATATCATTCTGCCGATTAAGAGCATTTAGAGAATTCTTGTTTGTATTGATATATTTTGAATCTTATTCTGAGATGTTTGTATCTCCAGATAACTTTGGCTTTATAATAAACTTTTAAAACTTATTTGTAGTAAGTGGTTCTTTAAAGTGGAGTAAGTCCTTATTTGATTGACCTAGTAGTGGGTTGCCTTTTACTCAATGACAGGTACCAACGATCCAGTCGACCTGAGTTGGGATCTGGTAATATAAGGACAGACCAGAAATCCCGCGTTAACAGTTGGTAGCAGAGGATGCTTATCTTCTTGAGGAAGGTAATCTAGACTAGGTTAGTTTACCCCAAGGCCCCTCGAGATCGAGAGGTGGCCTGCCGAAGAAGGTGCTGACGGAGAGAGAAAAGCAGCGGTGTCGGAAGAGAGTGAGTATAACAAGGGTCATGCGTGGACAGATTGCGGTGTTTTGTGTTGTATTGTATTGTGATGTCATGCGGAGTTGAATGCCTGTAGTGTGATTGAGAGAGGGTTGAGAGCGCGCGCAACCTGGTAAAAATCTTAAGTTCGGGGTAGAGCTTAAGTGGTTCGGGTGTATCGAACATCCAGAGTAGTTGTCGACCAGAGTAAGGAGGTCATGAGGTGCCATTGACCGCCGCAGGACCGAGATAGGGGGAATGCAAGAGTGAGTGTGTGAGTAACGGACGCAGGTCGAAAGTTACTGTGAGTAAGTAACCTATCAGAGAAGGCGATTGTCTGGACGTAAACGGAAAGACATTTCGTCGGTTAAAGGTGACAACTACAGTTAGGCTGTGGACGTACAGTCAAGGAAAGTGATCGCTTGGACGGAAGTAATCATTTTTCAGAGTATGAATGGAACGCATTCATGACCGCGGAGACGAGCTGAGAAAGGAGGGGAACCGCTGCGAACGGGGGAGAGTGACGTCGGCAAGAGCCGCGCTGTGATAGGGCAGTTGGTGTGACGTCGGCAGGAGCCGCGCTGTGATAGGGCGGTTGGTGTGACGTCGGGGAAAAGCCGCGCTGTAATAGGGCAGCTAGCGAGAACAGTGCTGAGATTGGTGGGTTGCCATCAGGAAGTAAAAGAACACGGAGAAAATAGAAATTTTATAGATTTGAACATGAAGTGCTTTAAATGTTTGAGAGGGATTTTTAAGAGGAAGAGAAGAGAATCTTTTGACCGGGAAGAGGCACCGCCAGAGGGTACACCAGCTCACTATATGGCCACGAATGTTGGGTTGCATACTATACTGTGGATTGGTACTTGGAGTAAGATTACAGAAGGGAATGAGGAACTGACGTTTCCGAAATACGGAACGTTTAGACTAGAAGTGTTACATCAGTTGAAAGCAGTTATGTCCTCACTGAGACCTTTGCCTAGACCAACACAGTTTGAGGCCCTTAATGCATGGATTAGGGCGGCGCACGACCGGAACCAGAACAGGCGCCAAGAAAGGGTAAGGCGATCAGTAAAGGCAGTGCAAGATGCTAAATGGGATGAGGAAGCTAAGAAATGGAGGGTGCAGGCGATTGAAGTGGATAAGTTGTACCCAATGAGAGAGATTACAGGTGGAAAGAGACCCTTAGAGGAGGATGACGAAAGCGAGTCAGAGGATAATCTAATAAATAGATTATTGATAGATAGACCACCTCCAGACAATAGGAAGACGGAAGGTACGGGGCTCCCAAATGAAGCCAGGGTTGACATAGAAGGGTATAGGCCACTCCCTATAGCGGATTGGGTACCTATCAAAGATGGAGAGTCATCTCAACCTGATACCGTACAGAGGGTAGTTGGAAGGGTTGCAGTGCAGAAGATGCCAGCAACCGAGAGGGTTGAGTCTTACGAATTACCAGATGCTCTTCAAGTACCCGTTACCATAGGACCTATACGGTCGATTTATCACCCAGAGAAGGGGAGGGAGGAAGAACAGGTACAGTTAGACAGAGAAAGAATTGAGATGGAAAGGAGGAATAACACGACAAATGCCTGGAGGGAATTGCCAGGACCGATAACGTGGAGCACCCCATTAGATTCAGCAGTGGGTCCCGTAATGGATCAGGGGGGTCAGAGAGGACCGATGGACCTGAGGGGACCACGGCCGAAATCCTACAAAGAGTTGAGAGCTGACTTGAGGGAATGGGATGGGTCCACAGAAGCACCGAACAACAGGTCAAGAGCAGAAGCTGAATGGGGAAGTCGAGAAAAAGGGACTCTGTCTCACTGTGGGGCTAGCAAAAGCAGTCAGGGGTGGGATGGTAAGAGTCAAGAGAGCAGAGGAGTTATACGTCATATTGACAGTGGGAATGGACAGGAGCGAGAAGGTAGAAGTACGGGGTGTGGAGAGATGTCTCATCTCATTCAAAGTGAGGGAGACCAAAGGACCCAAGAATATAGAGAGAGGTTTAGGTGCACTCACCACGCACCCAATGATAACATCCAGCACTGGAGTCGTGGGAATAGCAAAGGATCTTGCCATGCGTCGAGTGATCAGAGACCGCAGGCAAATGGTGGAGGAATGGGGAATAACGGAATGTCCTACCATGCACCTAGAGAAATTAGGCAGAATGGGACAGGTGGGACTATGGGAAATGGAGGAGTGTTCCATTATCCACCCAGAGAATATGGGACTGCATGGGATTTGGAGAGATGGGAACATGAGAGGACTCTCCATAAACCGCCTGAGCCTAGACGCAGAACTCGGAGCAGGGATGGGAGGGATGTAGATGGACTCTCTAGAGATGGCATACTGAAAGCGGTGGTTAAAGCCAAAAGACTTGATGTGTCCAGCTTAAGATCTGACTTAGACGATATAATAGAGGGTACATTGCCTATAGAAAGGATGGAAACGTACGAACAAGATGAGTTGCTGTTTATAGCAAAGGATATTACCAGAAAGGCAAGAGCAATTCATGAGAAACTGTCTGAACTGGCAGAAAAGTATATGGTAGATTTGTCCAGAACAAAGACACTACAGAGTAACCATAGGTTACAATATTCAGATCACGAAAAGAGGACAACTGGATTAAAAACACACATACGAGAACTGATAACAGGAATAAGAGCATGGAGAGATCTCGCCAAATGGGAGGAGAGATGGTCCAAAAGGGGTACTGTCAGACGGAGCACGAGTGTGATCTCTCCGGAGGGAAGGATAATGCAGATGGAGGCATTCCCTTTGCGAGAAATATCGAATGGGAATTATGTACATGTGCCCTGGAGTAGAGGAGATTTGGCTGCATTTACCAACTCATTTCCGAAGCTAAGGGACAATCCTGTTGAGTGGTACAAGCAGGTAGAAAGGTTTGTGAAAATCTCAAAGGTATTGTGGATTGATTTGAATACCTTATTTGACATTGTGGTCCCAGGAGACTTGTGGACAGCATGCAAGACTAGTGTCGAATGGCCAACTGCAGAGCCAGAAAGGAATGCTCTTACTAATGGACCGTCAGAAACGGTAATGCAAAAGTATGAAAGGGTAATAACCTGGCTGAAAGATAAGGTGCCACCACAAGATATAGATTGGGTAAAAATAGACCGAACAAGACAGGAACCCAAGGAGACAGTTCATGAGTTTTATGAGAGATTGTTGAAAACATTCAAACAATACAGTGGACTCGATGTAATGGACCCCAAAGATATAGGACTGTTTGTATCAAAGTTCGTTTTGGGGTTGAGACCTGATATTTGTTTGATGATTCAGCAACACTTAATTTGCTGGCAGAACAGACCACTGGATGAGATTTTGAGGTATGCGAGGTACTGTAGTGATGAAATAGACTCAAAGTCAAAGAAATTGAAGGAAAAACTGATGGTGGTGCAGATGCAGTCAGCTGGAAAGGGTGGACAGCAACAGGGAACAGGGATAATGGGACGGAAGTCGAATAATCAGAGTAAGGACAGTGAAGATAACTCGAGACCTAGAATAGACTTTGCTACATTGAAGAAGACGACAAAGACGACAAAGTGCCATCAATGTCACCAGGTGGGACATTGGAGACGCCAGTGTCCCTATAACCCTGAGAATGGAGAATTAGAAGTTCTAGAGGAGGAAGTTCAGGAAGTTCCAGATCAAAGGGTGACAGTGACAAGAAGTAAGGTGGTCAAAGGGGGGACTTCGGCTCCACGAGCTCAGTTTCCACAGCCACCAAAGATTGGGACAGGGGGAAAGATCTATAAGCAAATGCCTCTTTTCATTGAGGAAGAAAAATGTTACTACATTGATCCATTGACAGGACAACGTGTGAGCAGAGAAGAGGACTGTACCCTTGGGGCAGTTCTAGAGGTGGATCAAAGAGGACCGTTTGTTGAGGCTGAAGAGGCAGGGTGTCCTACGACGTTTTTGGTGGATACCGGAGCTACTCAATCAACTTTGAGATCGGCAGTGGTTCCAGATCTACCAATGTCGGGGGAAACAATTCAGGTGGTAGGAGTCGCAAATAGGAGAATGACTAGCCCTTTGACGGAACCAGTGTCAGTGAAAATAGGAAACTACACAAATGAACATCAGTTTGTGGTATGTGATTCTAGTCCTGTATGTCTGTTAGGAAGGGACTTATTGTGCAAGCTGAACTGCACCATATACTGCACACCTCAGGGTGTGGAGGTACAGACTACAAACAATGATGCTACCTTTAAGGTTACAAATTCGAGAACATGTATAGAATTGTATCCTACTCTGACTGTGGAAGACCTTCCTTGGGACTTACGAGATGCAGTATCACCTAAGGTATGGGATTTCACCGGAGAAGAAATAGGATTGATCAAAGGGGTGGAACCAGTGAAAATTATGGTGAAACCAAATGCCGAATATCCAAGAACGCCTCAATATAAATTGTCCCAGGAGACGATTGCAGGAATAAAACCTGTAATAGATTCTTTGATTCAACAGGGAATACTGAAAGAAATCGTGGGTAGTCCATGTAACTCACCGATTATGGGTTTGCAGAAGCCTAGTGGGAAGTTCAGGATAGTACAGGATCTGCGAAAGATTAACAACATTGTTGTTTCATGTTGTCCAGTGGTACCAAATCCATCAGTGATACTGTTTCAGATACCATTCCAAGCTGAGTGGTTCACAGTGATAGACCTTTGTCAGGCCTTCTTTTCAATTCCATTAGATGAAGAAAGCCAGTATCTTTTCGCTTTTAAAATGGAAGATCGCGTCTTAGCATGGTGTAGAATCCCACAAGGGTTCACAGATAGCCCTTCAATCTTCAACCAGTTGTTGAAGAAAAACCTTGAAAGTCTAATACTGCCACAGAACTCGTTTCTGGTCCAGTACATAGACAACCTACTTGTTGCGTCAGGAACAGAGGAAGCTTGTAAGGAAGACACCATTGCTTTGCTGAATCATTTAGCTGAAAATGGACACAAGGTATCCCCGAACAAATTGCAGTACTGTCTGACAGAAGTACAGTACTTGGGTCACCGGATAGAGAAGGGAAAGCGCAAGGTGTCTCCAGACAGGATAGAGGCGATAATGAAAATGAACGCGCCTACGACACAGAGAGAAGTCAGGATGTTCCTAGGAATGGTTGGTTATTGCCGACAGTGGATAGCTAACTTTTCACTGAAAGCAAAGCCTTTACAAAAACTGACGCACAAGGAGGTGAGTGATCCGGTACCATGGGACAATGATTGTTTGATGGCGTTCCTACAGCTGAGAGAGGATTTGTGTCGTGCTCCGGCTTTGGGAATGCCAGAATATGAGAAACCATTTTCACTGTACTGCTGTGAAAGAGAGGGTTGTGCGTTATCAGTGTTGGTACAGACCCATGGGAATGCCCGTAGACCATTTGCATACTTTTCGGCTACTTTAGATCCGGTAGCCGCAGCGTTGCCCGGATGTCTCAAATCCGTTGCTGCAACAGGTGTCAGCATTGAACGTTGTGAGAACATTGTGATGGGACACCAATTAGTGGTGTATGTGCCGCATTCTGTAGAACTGTTAATGACCAGGACCAAGACACAGCACTTGACCAATAGTAGGCTCACGCGCTATGAGCAAGTTATTCTTGTTGCAGAGAACGTGACCCTTAAGAGGTGCTCTGTTTTGAATCCTGCTACACTGATGCCACTTCCTAATGATATAGAAGGCGAAGACTGTGAAGATCACGATTGCCTTGATGTGACTGAACTATGCACGAAGCCAAGACCAGATATTGTGGATGAGCCATTAATCAACCCTGATGAAATTTTCTTTGTTGATGGCTCATGTTTAAGAGACGATACTGGTCGGTTGAGAGCAGCGTATGCTGTTTGCACCATTACTGGAGTTGTGGAAGCCGCTTGCCTGGAAGGAGTACACTCCGCTCAGGTAGCAGAAATCATTGCATTGACACGTGCCTGTATAGCAGGTAAGAAAATTAGAGTCACCATTTATACCGATAGCCAATATGGTTTCGGTGTAGTTCATGATTTCGGGCAATTGTGGTCTCAGAGGGGTTACATGACCTCCTCTGGTTCGCCAATCAGAAACGGGGAATTTGTATGACTGCTGTTAGAAGCATTACAAGGTCCAGCTGAAATTGCAGTAGTCAAATGCATAGCCCCCACAAAAAATACAGATTTTGTGTCACAAGGAAATAGATATGCAGACGAAGTTGCCCGCTATTGTGCGGAGCATGGGTATTCTTTCACGGAGGTGGAAGTAGGTGGGGCTCAGGAAAAGACAGAACTAAACATGGTGTTAGAAACTGTTGATACTTGGGAAGATTTGAAACAAATGCAAGACAATGCACCTGATTCTGAGAAAAAGGCATGGGAAACAGCAGGTTGTGTGAGAAGTGAAATGGACTTTTGGGTTTCAGCAGATGGAAGAGCAGTGTTACCTGAGGAATTAGTGAGCCCAATGGCACGACAGATACATGGTCCAACACACTTAGGAAGGGATGCCATGCTGAGGGTATTTAGGCAGACTTGGTATTGTCCTAAATTTAGGATTGCAGCAGAAGCAGTCTGTAGGAGATGCGTTACATGTCAGAAATTAAACGTAGGGAAAAGAACACCAGTTACCATGAGTCACATAGGGAGGTCTGGGGGGCCTTTCAACAGGATGCAATTAGATTTCATTGAAATGCCAAGAGTCAACCGCCTCAGGTATGTTCTGGTGGTTGTATGCATATTTTCCAGATGGGTCGAAGCATACCCTACACGTAGGTGCGATACACTCACAGTAGCAAAGTTGTTACTTAGAGAGTTGATCCCGCGCTACGGGGTGCCAGGCTCCCTGGAATCAGATCGAGGAACTCATTTTAACAGTGAAGTTGTGAAGATGCTCTGCTCTGCATTGAACATCGATCAGAAGTTGCACTGTAGCTATCTACCAGAGGCTTCAGGTATCGTGGAGCAGATAAACGGGACTTTAAAGTGCCGAATTGCCAAAGTATGTTCATCGACTTCCTTAAGTTGGCCTGATGCTTTGCCCTTGGTGCTTATGAGTATGCGTAGTACACCCGACAGGAGGACAGGTCTCTCTCCGCATGAGGTGCTGATGGGGAGGGCAATGAGACTTCCAACTGTTCCAACCACTGCTTTACTGAACATTACAGATGACCTGATCCTGGATTACTGCAAGGGACTGTCTGACGCCATTCATTCTGTGTCCCTTCAGGTGCAGGCTGCTGAGGTTCCATCTTCAAGAGATCTGTGCCACGACTTGTGCCCAGGGGACTTGGTAGTCATTAAGAAGCACGTCCGGAAGAACTGTCTAGACGTGCGTTGGAGAGGACCCTACCAGGTTATCCTTACTACGAACACTGCCGTGAAGTGCGGAGGATTGCCAAATTGGATCCACGCTTCCCATACCCGAAAAGTTCCAGCACCCCTGGAAGAAACAGCTCCTCTCGCAGATGAGAATCCAGCCAAAGACAGTGAACCACTAGAGGGGATCAGTCAAGCTGTGGGGGTATCTGAAGAAGTTGGGAGCGTTACAGATCCAGAAGAAGAAGGACAGGACGGCAGTGAAACTGAAGTTGCCACGGAAGGAGAAAGTTGCTGTGAATGCGACACAGAAACAGATCAAGTCCAGAGTGATCAAGAACTGAGTGAGAGGGCGAGAGATAGGAAAACGAGGCGTGGGGCAGCTACTTGGCCCGAAAGAAGAAGAAGGCCAAGCTTGAAGCCAGCTCGAGAGGAAACCCTTGCTCCTATATCTGAAGACTCGGATCTGGACGAAGGTGCACAAGAACAGGAACAGGAAGGTCCAAGGAGATCAAGGAGGGTGCGAGTGCCTTGCACTCCTGAGTGGACCTACCTCGCTACAGATGTCCGAAGCACGCAGAACTGGGAGGGTGAGGGAAGTGACCCTGACCAGAACTGACCCCATCATAACGGTGGAAATCAAGTTGCTGATACCAGGAATAGAGGTCGAAGGGTTGCTGACACTCAATATCGTTTACTCTCCTCTCCTGAGTGGAATAAGAGAATTGGTTCTAAACAAAGTAGAGTTTCCAGTTTGTTGTTCAAGAACTCCAATACTCGAGGAGATCCTTCTTCGTTTGGAAATATTAGAATGTGTGATGAGAGTCGCTGAAACACGTATAATTCCGGATTGCTAAAAGACTTTGCTAAAGACTTTGCTTAAAGGCTGTATAAAGAGAAACTTTGCTAAAGAATCTTGAAGAGACTTTGAAAAGACTTTCGGAGCTGCTTGTTGCTGTAAAATTCAAAGACTGATATTGCGGAGGGAATTATCAGCTTCCATGTGTGGTTCGGAAAAAAGACATTGTGCAAAGAAAAGTGACATTGTGCAGAGGGAAAAGACTTTGTGCTGAGGACGAAAACCAGAGCTACACTGTTCGAGATCATGGAGACTGGCAACCCGAACCGCAGGACAAAATGTATAGTAGGCACACTTTTAGTGGTAGTGATTTCTCTAATAGTTTTAGTGGTTACTATATCATATGTAGTGGGACATGAAGATGAAGCAAAGGCAGCAAAGGAAGAGAAAAGAGTATCGACACATACACCTGTCACTGTTTGGCAAAGGGGGGACAATACTGAGAAAGAGAAAGCTTTGCTAGATGCTGAGATTAAGAGATTGCATGTTGATGAATCTCAGGGTAACTTTAAATCAAATGCTTATGCAAAATTGCTTTATGAATACATTGATGTGATGGAGGCAAAGAATTGCTACGTCTGTATGCAATTACCAGCCTCTGTAGATGAGGGTATAAGGTACCACCATCTTCCATTGACTTATGGAATCTCATGTAGTTTGTTGCTGAGCATATTTTATGAACGGGACGGGTTCGAATATTACTTCTCGAACTTCGATTCTGTGTTGCCAGAGGTGCCAAATTATAAACACCTCAATAAATGGGATTATTACAAGAGTGAAGACAGATTACAGAAATTTTTCCTTCCATGGAGAACATTAGATACTTCACATGCCCGAAGAAATAATTTGACTTGTAAAGTGTCAGAAATTGAGAAAAAGTTTATAGGGCAAGTGGATGATCGATATAGAAGACAAAAGATTCTAAAATCTTCAGGCCAATGGAAAACTGATTGGACAGAGGAAGAAAGGGAACACCAAAGAAAGGGTAGCAATGGTCCAATAGCTTTAGACCGAGAGAAAAGGGGAAAGTTGTGTATACACAGAAGTCAAACATATTATGAGAATGTGTTTGTAGGAGAAGTCAGTTGTGAACATGCTTTCCAATTGGAGTATTACTCCAAGGATTTCTTGAAGGAGATGCAGGTGATCCGAAATGTATATTTTGTTTGTGGAAGAAATGCAAACGTGAAACTACCAGATAATTGGTACGGATCATGCTATTTAGCAATTGTCTTCCCCAAAATATACCATGCTGAGGATTTAGGAACTTAGAAGGGAGGAAAACAAGCCAGAAGGAGAAGAGATCTAAGCAATGAGGAGGTAGTTGGAGATGTATTTGGTGCTGCATTTCCTCTTTTAGGGTTAATACTGAATGACATCAAAATTAGAAGATTGGCAACAGTCGTAGATAGATTATCCGCCAGCACTGCTAGATCCTTAATGCTTGTGGAGGGAGAGATGCAATCGATAAGGGCAATGGTTCTTCAGAACAGACTTGCTTTAGACGTTCTGTTAGCCAAAGAGGGAGGAGTCTGTAAGGCTTTGAAGGTCCAGGAATGTTGCACTTACATTCCAGACAATTCAAAACCTCTAGAAAAGTACATACGGAACATTACTGAGATACATCACGAAATTGAAGATTTGACCAAGGTGAATGTGTGGGAGAAAGTAGGTCAAGGAATGGGTAAAGTTGGAGGTTGGTTTGCCAACCTAGGAAAGAGTATCATTTGGTACATATTGAAACCCATCATCATAATAGTGATCTGTGTAATCACTTTGTGGGGATTGGTGCGGTTGTACAAATGGTATAGAGCAAACAGGTTGCAGAGATCTATGAGAGAACAGGAGAGAAGACTGACTGCGATGCAGGATACCCAGTACAGGAGTTTGAAGGCTCTAGAGACGATGAAACGAGGGGGTATTGCAACAACTTCAGTTTGATAGATTCACATCTTGGGATGGTGTTGTTATAATGGTGATGACTACTGAAAGTCATCAAAGGGGGGACTGAGAGAGCGCAAATTAAGAAAAAATGTAGAAGTGCACCATATTTACAAGCACGTTGCATTAGCTTAGTTAAGTACATATAAGAGTGTAGAACTTATAGAGTGCAAATATATGAGTGCCTAATTTGAATAATAATACATATATCTGTGTGAAAAGCTAATATAGAATTGTGTAGTGATGTTAGAATGGCGTTGAAATCCCATGTTATGTGGCTACTGTAAGGGAAAATGTAATTCTGCTAAGTGTAGAAATGTGTAGGCCACATGGCAGTTCACATAGAGTACAAGATGCTGTTACATTTTATACAATGGTGGATTTTAAGGTTGCTATTATTCAATGTATTGCTGATTGATAGAATTGAATTATATGCTTTAGATGTTTTATATATAGTTAGTGTGTGCTATAAGTTAGAATACTGTTTAGACTATAGAAAAAGGTTTGCAGAATGAAGAGGCCCGTTTCACATCATTCTTATAGGCCTGAAAAGACAAAGTCATTCCTTTTGATTTGTATGAGCTAGTTAGAGAGAAGTCGTGTTAGGCCTTTTAGATGTTTTTCGACCTAAAGATATGGTGTAGGCCGGAATTTGAGGCCCACAGTACATGTGTCTGTTTGCAGGTGCGAGGAGGGCATAATCAGTAAAGTGATGAATAGGCTTTTGTTCAAGAGAGCCAGGCACAGGCCTGGAGGAGTCTTCAGGAATTTTAGGGGGTACCGTCCTGCCGGAGAGAAGCCTGGGAAGCAAGGTCAACGCTAACGAAGGGTCCAGAGAAGTACCAGCATGGAATTTGCCGCCAGAACCGACACCACGTGAGGGGCGTCCCTAGGGGCGTTTCTTTTGGAAATGTGATTTTGAATTAGGGACAGCACCCCGGGGTGGAGTTAGGGCAGATGGTCTGAGAAGCCTAAGATAGCGGATGGGTAGGCAGATAGGTGGACTGCAAGAAATCAACTTGACTCAGAGACTAAGAGAAGTGTGTGATCTTCTTTGGAAGTCACCACTGCTGACACCTTTTTATGTTAAGATCTGTTAAGTAGGGATGTCACTTAGTCTAGTGTAGGGACAGTCTAACCTGAATTTTTCCTTTCTGTAAATGACTCATAAGCTACAGCTGGTGTCGATTTTGGCAACTCTTATGCTATTTGAATTTGTTTTAGTAATATCATTCTGCCGATTAAGAGCATTTAGAGAATTCTTGTTTGTATTGATTCCCGTATATCTTTTGAATCTTATTCTGAGATGTTTGTATCTCCAGATAACTTTGGCTTTATAATAAACTTTTAAAACTTATTTGTAGTAAGTGGTTCTTTAGAGTGGAGTAAGTCCTTATTTGATTGACCTAGTAGTGGGTTGCCTTTTACTCAATGACAGGTACCAACGATCCAGTCGACCTGAGTTGGGATCTGGTAATATAAGGACAGACCAGAAATCCCGCGTTAACAACAGTATCGACTGCTGCGCTTAGTTCCAATAAAATAATGGCAGCGCAGCTTCCGGCATCCACAATTTTTCTCACCTCTTTGAATACTGCAATAAGAGCTGTCTCCGTGCCTTGTTTACATCTAAAACCCGTCTGGGTAGGATGTAGGACATTATTGGTTTCCAAAAAGGAGGATAATAAGATGTTAGCATGTTTTTCCGCCAATTTGCTTAAGCCCGGTAGCAAGGAGATGGGACGGTAGTTGGCCCAATCCTCTGGGTCAAGATTGGGCTTCTTTAAGAGTGCTTTCACTTTTGCCTGTTTCCAGGGGGAAGGTACCATTCCTGCTGCAAAGGAGCAGTTAATCACATCTCGCAAGACCAGAGAAACAGTTTCTGAGGCTTTATTAAGGATGTTGGGTGGTACGACATCAGCTGGGGACCCCGATTTGAGGTTTCCCAGCAAATGCTGGAGAGTGGATAGATCCAGGGGAGTGAATTCTTCTAGTCTCATCAGTCCTACCGCAGGGGCAAGAGGTACTATGGATTCTTTCAAACAATATCTAGGAGCTAAGAGGGAATACGGAAAGGGTCGCCCTCCACTCACAGTCTACAATGCAAAATAAGACCCAATCCAGTGGCGTACGCATATATCAGTGACTCAATGGGGGTTCAAAAATCCTACTCCCCACTACTCTCTTATCCACATTATAAGGAGATAATGCACTGTCACCGCCCACGTTAAAAAAACTGTTCTCCCGGGCAACACCAAAGAACACCCACTCAGAGTGCACCAAGCAATAGACCGGAGCGCATGATCTGACCAAGGAACCACGATGGACTCTTTCAGAGTGATATTAACGAGGTTGGTGAAGAAATGGTCCAGCAGTGGGGCCAGTGACAATTTATCTCAATTGGAGCACGTCTAAGCCTGCCACAAAACTTTGGGAGGCGGGAGCCTCGGGTTCATCCAGATGGATGTTAAAATCTCCTAAAATAGAGAAATTGGGGGTGGAGCTTGTATGATTAATAGCGATATTGGGGAGATCGTTACAAAAGTTGGAGTGTGCTCCTGGAGGACGATATAAAAGAATCCCTGATAGCGTACATGTCAGGGTCAGAGGAAGAATTCATCCAAGTTTCTGTCAAAAAGAGAACATCGGGGCATCTTTCTTCTAGGAGCATGTTTAGTTCGATAGCATGCTTGGGAAGTGACCGACAATTGAGTAATGCTAGGGAGTAAATCATAGTGGTGCCATTAGATGACCCGATGGATTCACAGGGCGAGAAGACAAACTTACAGCCAGGGCACAAACTATGTGTCCTATCGTGAAAAATAACATTTGAGCATTTAGGATTTTTTTTTTCCTGAAAGCTAAGAGCTGGTCCCTATTGTACCTCACAGTTCCTGTTCCTGAGGTAGTAGGGTCATGGGTGCTGGACCCTGGGCCCGTCCTGGCACGGACGGGTGCAGACGGGTTCTCCTTTGGAGCGATGTCGGCACGTCCGCTGCGCGGAGGCATAACTGTCATTTTTATAGTGAGTCAGGTGGCGTCCCAACCACTAGCCCGCTACCCTGATTCCCTCCAAGATGGCCGCTCGATAGTCCGGCAGCCGTCGAGGCGTGTGAGCACTCAGCACCTAGTCGGTTGAGTGACACTGGGTATGGGGTAATTTAAAAAACACAAGCAAAATGCCACAGCGTGAAGGTAGTTACCACAATAGCAAGATGCTACAAAGCGAAAAATTAAAACAGAGCAGAACACGCGGCAACTCTAACTACCGGCTTCCGCCTCAGGAGTGACTAGAACTCGCGCTGAGCAAGAAAGCCCCTTTTTTATAGTGAGTCAGGAGGCGTCCCAACCACTAGCCCGCTACCCTGATTCCCTCCAAGATGGCCGCTCGATAGTCCGGCAGCCGTCGAGGCGTGTGAGCACTCAGCACCTAGTCGGTTGAGTGACACTGGGTATGGGGTAATTTAAAAAACACTAGCAAAATGCCACAGCGTGAAGGTAGTTACCACAATAGCAAGATGCCACAAAGTGAAAAATTAAAACTGAGCAGAACGCGCGGCAACTATAACTCCCGGTTTCCGCCTCAGGAGTGACTAGAACTCGCGCCGAGCAAGAAAGCCCCTTTTTTTGGACAAATGATAATCTTGTCTAGTCACATAAAATACTTTGTGAATAAGGTTGAGAAGTAAAGCCTTTTTCTTTGAAATGTCTTTTATTCTCCCTAATTTTTGTAATAAATTACATTATGCTTTGTTATATAGTTTTGGTTATTATCATTCTTCACAAATTGTATTCAAGTTGTGCCATGCAGTTTGCGCTGTTGTACACATTATTTATAAACTATATCCGAAGCCAAAAAGTATGTTGGGTTTTAGTACAAATATAATCTTCTTATTCATAAGTGTACCAGTTCTTTAGTGGTTCACAATTTTTCAAAATCAGCCAACTCGTGTTTCATACCCTATGTGGATGTAAGGTCTGGGACTTTTTCAAGAGTGTAATGTTAAGGGTAGCATAGATGTAAACATAACTATTATAAGAATGTAGTAATGAGTTCACCCTTAGTAATACCCATCATGCATATCTCATATAGTGAGCATATTTGGGGTAATAGTAAGAGCCCTATAATGAGTTTGGCAGTCCAAGGACTGCCAAACTCGTGGTGGATCAGCGGTGGCAGTCTTGCAACTGATACATTATGACCCTAGTGGTTGTGCCGCCCTGGGACCGCCAAGTCAAGAGGCATCAATACTCCACTGACCCGTCAAGCATATTACGACTTTTATCACCACCACCATCTTTTCTCCATGAAAACAGTGGCCGTGAGGAAACAAAATGTGCCCTCCAGGGCCGAGGGTGCCTCATGGCTTGTGCATGCACACAGGGGGACACAACATGTGCCCCCCTGTGTACATTCACAGAAGTTCCAACACAGCATGGACTTTTCAGTCAATGACGTGCTGAATATTCCTTTGATGTTCCCATTGTGGTGCTTATTTTATAGGCACCGCCAAGGCAGGACTGGGATTGCAAACCAGCCCTGGCAATTATGTTCAACCAGCCTCCTTGGGGGGATGAGGAGGGGCTGGCGGGAACGCTGCTATGCTTTTGTTACATGGGGCCAATTTTGCAGCTGCTGCAAAACCGGCCCCAGCAACAAAAAAATAGCCCTCACCGGTACAAAACTGTCCCCCATCCTTCTGGCCCACCTGGAAAGCTCCTGGTACCAGCTACGGCCAGTCCGGCCCTGGCCACCGCCATGGTAACAGCAAAGGAAATGAAGTCATTATATGGAGGGCGATCCTCATGAGTGTTTGGAGTGTGGCAGCAGGGTGGTCCCCCCGCACAGTCAAACTTGTAATCCGACCCTGAGATTTTATTATCAATGTATTGTCAATTTATTTGCCCATAATGACGTCCTTACATGCTGCAATTATATTCATAATACCCTTATGTGCTCAGATTAGATATTAGAATTTGCACGCCCTCTTTTGTCTAGCACCGGCATGCAAATTTTATTTTTCCCAAATGATAGCCATTAGTTTAAATTAAATAACTGAGATTTATGCAAATAGAAATAAAAGTGAAAATAATAGTACAAATAAAAATAAAGGTTATGCCCTCAGTTTTTAGTGTGAGAGTTTGTGCAATTATCAAAATACCTGTAAATGATTTACAATATAAGAGCCTAAAGTTAAATCCTTCAATCCGGTGAGGTCTGTGGTAAAATACTGTTTCTCTCAAATCATATTTATTTAGAACCATAGGCTCTTATGAGGATCTCATGATTGCAGTTTCAGCATGTAAGGTTGTCAACAATGTGCAAATAAATTGACGCCATATTGACGGCATATTGATGCTAAAATCTGTCACCCTCAATATACTCATGTTGGCTATCACAAAGAGAAAATACTTTTTCACTTACAGAGGTGGACACATTATAAAATTCTTATATTAGTTAGGTTTAAACCTATGCTCTCCATAACATTACATACTTGTAAAAGCTGCATGCCTTATGGCCTTAGAGGTGGTGAAACACTCGGTGTCTGTCTCTGAAGAGTTGTGAACCACTAAAGAGCTGGTCCACTTATGAATCGAAAGATTGTGATTTTACTAAAACACAACATGCTTTTTTGCTTCGGATATAGTCTATAAAGAATATGTACAGCAGCGATAACTGCATGGCTTAACTTGAATTCATCTTGTGAAGCATGTTAATAACAAAAACTAGATAACAAACATGGTGTAATTCATAAGAAAAATGAAGCAGTATAAAAGAAATTACAAGGAAAAAGGCCCTACTTGTTAACCTTATTCACAAAAGAATGTTCTGCGTGACTACATACAATGAATACTTCTCCTTGTACTTTGGGTAGGTACACTGAACACTGATCTATTTACTTGACATTTTGAGGAGGTGTTGTTGCCCTGAACCCCAGGAGTGTACTACTTACAGATAAAGAGTATTACACAACAGAATAGGAGCGTCAGGCCATGTTTTCTTTTTCAAACAGATCTGTGATGTTTACTAGTTACTTTCTGCATCCACGAATGTGACATCTGGCAATAAACATAGCTCTGCAAAAATCAATGCATGCACTAGTTCAAAATGTACTCTCCTGCTTACAATAAAGAAATCAAATACAAAATATAAATGTTTGATATTCTTCAATACTGCATACCCATGGAAAATTATATATTTGAGTAAAAATCTCACCTCTGCGCTTTAGTGAGTGGTAATTCCTTAGAAGTGATGATAATACAAATGTATAGAATGCTAAGGAATGATTTAGGTCAGTAATTTGGTTCACATTTATTATATGGTCTACATGAAATACACAAGGACAAGACCACTACTGCTTTTTAGGTCGAGCAGACGGAGTGTCTGCTCGACAACTATTGTTGCCCGTTAATGGGAATGTGGACACCGATGTGGACGAGCGTTTCCTTCGCGGTTTTCACCGCGGGAGCGCGCGTCTCACCCGCGCATGCGCAGAGTAACTCAGCCATTTATTTTTTTTCCCCCAGCCCCGAACCGAATCAGGTATCAGAGCGCTTTACATATAGGCAGCCCCCACCCCCCACCCCTCTGCATGCGCACACACAGGCGAGCGCATGCACACGCAGGCACACACATACAGGCACACGGCACAGACACTCGCTCACACACACCCCCCCTCCCCCACAGTCACACACACGCACTCCAGACACATACACACACGCACGCACACACACATACACAGCCCGCCCCCCCCGCACTCGCGCACGCGCACACATGCTCCCCCCCCCGGCTCAGCAACCCACTCACCGGCTTCATTCCTGCGGCGGCTCTCCTCAGCTGCAGGGCCCGGCAGCCGGACTCTTCTTCCCTCCTTCGGCACCCACAGGGTAGGCTCCTGCCAGCTCCGGTGCTTCAAACGCGGCTCCGGCTCCTGCCAGCTCCGGTGCTTGAAACGCGGCTCCCATCGCGGCTCTTCCGTTGGAGGCGGGGTAGGCTCCCGCCCTCCTTCTTCCGGTTTCCTGTTGTCGCGCCGGCCTGCCTGACTTCCTGGTCGCAGGCCGGCACAGTGACGGCGGTGATTTGCGGTACTAATTAATTTATTAATGGATGTTTATGTACATGCCTCTGTCTCCGTGTGTGCGTTTCTGTGTCCATGTCTCTGTCTTGTTTTTTTTCCACCGCTCTCTACCCGAAACCACTGTGTCACTTATTCTCCCCGTGTCGTCGTCCCAGCCCCTTTCCCGTCCCACAATATTGCTCGTTTAATTTGAAGTTGTCCAACAACAATGCGCTTATCTTTTTACGCAGAGCCTCCTCTAAAAGGCTGGACCATGTTTTTGTTTTCAGATGCTGCCAGTGTTATTGTGTTGGCACTAGTATGAGAAGTGGCTAAGACCCAAGGGGACTCTTTAAAGCAGTCTGCTCGGTTTTTATATAAAGAAAATTAGCTCACCTGCCTTGCCTGTGTTTTTATTACACTTTGGTGCAGTTTCATCTTTAATCGCACTCCATTGCTGTATTGTTTTTCTTACACCGAGCCTTTACGGAAAGGCTGGACTGCACTTTCCCTTTTAGTTATAAGCTTGGTCATGTTAAATGTAGGCTAACACCTATGTGTCCACTAAAATGATGGACGGTCATCCTATTGAACTTCAGCCACCAGTACGTCTATAACGGAGGAGCTGGCTGCACATGAGTCCAGTTATTGTTGTACCATTGTTGTTTCATTTATTTGTTTGGGCAATAAACACTGGTCGATTTTTTAACATTTTATTAAGCAGATCAGATTGTCGTTGGTGGCCTCAGGTGTAGTCTTAGCAAAAAAAGTAAAAAACACTGTGACTTGTTATTAGTATGTTTGTTGGTTACCCCAAGATATTACTTTCTCTTATCGGAAAGTCACATGGTTTGGCCTTATGCGATCTGCAGCGATTAGCTTAGAAGCTCCCACAGATTGAACCGACTAACATTTCTGTCTCACTGGGCATGACAAAGTGGGCCGATTTGTAACTGTAAACTTGTGCTATTGGTTACTTATTTTACAAACTAATAACACTGTATTGAGGGAGACTGTAAAAATTGCTAAGGCTTGGTAATTGGGTGCGAATTCTCATACTACAAATTCACTAAGATTCCAGTTGATAACTGCCAGCGGTGTGCACTTCAATCAAACATCACAAATCTCCGCATTTGTCTTATTAATACGATCCGGGCAAAAACTTCACTTCATGTGTTCCACTTTATCATCGGAAACAGCAGACTTGAATAGTTAACCTGTTCAACACGCCAACCACTGTATGGTAGCAGTCATGTAACTTATGAACTGTTTGACATTGAAGCACACTATTTTTTTAAAGAAATCTTCAAATTAAGGAGCAAAAGGTAGATTATGACATGAGACCACATAATTCACGCCACATAATTACACTGCACTCAATGCAACACGCACTCCAAATACCACTCAGTGCCACATAATTACACACCACACAATTACACTGCACTCAATGCAACATACACTCCAAATATCACTCAGTGCCACATAATTACCCGCCACATAATTACACTGCACTCAATGCAACATACACTCCGAATACCACTCAGTGCCACATAATTACACACCATATAATTACACTGCACTCAATGCAAAATACCACTCAGTGCCACATAATTATATGCTACATAATTACACTGCACTCAATGCAACATACACTCCAAACAATACCACTCAGTGCCACATAATTACATGCCACACAATTACACTCTACTGAATACAACATGAATGAAATGAAGTGAAAGAAAATTTATAACGTGCGACTAAAACCCGAAGGCATCAAGGCGCCTATCAAAAATGAATCACAAAAAAGGCAGAAGCAAAACTACGGGTATGCACCCCATACACTCCAAACAATATCACTCAGTGCCACATAATTACACACAAAACAATTACACGCCACACAATTACACTCTACTGAATACAACATACACTCCTCATAATACCACTCAGTGCCACATATTTATTTGCTACAAAATTACACTGCACTCAACGCAACATACACTCCAAATACCAGTCAGTGCTACATAATTACACGCCACATAATTACACTGCACTCAATGCAACATACACTCCAAATACCACTCAGTGCCACATAATTATATGCTATATATTTACACTACACTCAATGCAACATACACTCCAAATACCACTCAGTGCCACATAATTACACGTCACATAATTACACGGCGCTTAATGCAACATACACTCCAAATACCACTCAGTGCCACATAATTATATGCTACATAATTACAACACACTCAATGCAACATACACTCCAAACAATACCACTCAGTGCCACATAATTACACGCCACACAATTAAACTCTACTGAATACAACATGCACTCCACACAATACCACTCAGTGCCACATAAGTATTTGCTACATATGTACACTGCGCTCAACGCAACATACTCTCCAAATACCACTCAGTGCCACATAATTACACACCACATAATTACACTGCACTAAATGCAACATACACTCCAAATACCACTCAGTGCCACATAGTTACACCCCACATAATTACATTCTATCGCATGACCACAGCATCACTCAGCACCACCACAGCATCACTCAGGGGCACCACAACATCACTATGCGCTGCCATAGCATCACTGAACGCCACAGCATCACTCGTCGCACCCACAACATCACTAAGCGCGACCACAGCATCAATCTGTGCAACCATTCAACAACAACTGGTTCACATATGTTCTCTCAATGTTTCAAGCTTTATTACAAATGTCACAAAAGATGTTAATGTTTGACTTCTGTTCTTTTATTTTCGTCACAATAAAATACACTGAACATAATCTTCACAAAAGTTATTTACAAAAGCTTAGGCTATTGCCATTATACATTACAATAAACTTTATTTAAGTATTAATTATAAAAAAAAAAAAAAAAATGTTATTTGTAATATCAATACATCTAAGTCATGTAAATACAACACATATTGCATTACACATGCTATAGGTGTCACATTTGCTAAAGTTAAAAGTATTGGCATTGTAAATGACAAAGCTATTAATTTAGCTATTTTCAAAACCAACACATAAATAAAAAAATTGTCATTTACAATACCAATAGCTCAAACTTTCCTAATGCGAGACCTATTGCATTGCAAATGCTTGTTTAAATTGGTGTTTCGTCTGGTAAAAGGTATGCTTTGGATGTACACTAGAGAAAGATTAAATTATGAGAGTTTCTGGTGTAAATTATTTGGCTACCCACTGTTGTTATATGTTTTTGTGGCATTGTATATTCTTATCTCTCAACAAGCAAGTCGTTTTTCATGCACTAAAAAAATAACTGTGTAATGTTCCTATCATGTCAGCACCCTATTTAAAATGTAGGTGGTCTATAAAATGGAGATTTACCTGGGCTAGTAACTGTTGTTATTTATATGAATGTGTGGTTAGGAGGCTTTTACTTTAGTAGTGTCCCTTATTGTCTTTGTTATTAGGAAAAAGGTCACATCCCTTTCTGGACTGATTCAGCATCAAAGATCATTTCCAGTCATGCCATTGGGTCAATAGGTGGTTATGTTAGGTCACTTCCACTACCCTTAGCATTTGAGTTAATTGATACCCATGTTAACATCCAATCCAAGATGCCTCTCAAAAACCTGCTTCTTTTTTTTAGTGGTAAATTACTAAACTTTGAAGAAACTTATGTTATATCATGTCACATCACGTCACATCATGTTACGTTATGTTATGTTATGCATGCTATGTTGTATTATGTATCACATTATCCTATGAGCCCTTCTATAGCTCATTAGTATCAATTGTATGGTCTACTGGCACCTTCTGTATCTGATTGCCTCTTTGCTTCTGTGATTTACGTTGACCAAAATTTCAGTGTTCTGTAGAGATTACTTTAGCTTATGTTGCTTTGTGTTTTGATGGGAAAACTTATGGATAGCAGCTGTTAATATCAGATAAGGCCTTGTTTCTTGTTGCTGTTCCATTATATTAGACTTTAGGCAGCTATATCCTGTTGTGGGTCTCTCTTTCCCACTATGGCCACCATTACAAGTGGCCCCAAATAGGTCAGTATTCTCCCATCCATGAGTTACAGGTACCTGTAACTCCGAGTCTGGTTTGGAAATCCAGTCAATTATGAGTCGGACTCTGTAGACCCATTAAGAAATAAGGAATTACCTAGGAAATCCGTATTTCTAGGTAAAATTCTCTTGGTAATTCTTCATGTTACCCTAGACATTTTAGCTTCAGTTTTGGCTATCTTTAGTAGCATAAATCTCACTGTAAAAGGAAAGAAACCTGTGATGTTCCTAGGTATCTTTGACTTCCAGTATGGCTGGCAACTGATGTTAAAACCCATATGGGAAATATTTCAAATAGTTTTAAGTAAGGCAGGTTGTGTAATGAACATTGGTGAATTTAAATCATGCATAAGAGGAGTGTAATTAGGTGGTTTGGAGTAGAGAAGCACAAGAGTGTATGCAAAATAAAAACCCATGTTGCAGAATGTGATGGGAGGACCTGAATCTCCAATATCATATATTCATGTCCTTTGAGCTGAAAGGGGCCCCCCCCTAAAGTGTTGGCGGCACCTTAAGGGTGGGGGCCTCCCTTTGAAGCAGAGGCGGCAGGGGCCTGCGTTTCACCCCTAGAGAGGCAGATAGTGTAAAAGAAAGGTAGCATGGTACATAGTTTCTAGTGATGTGTCGGTAGGCCCATTAGTTAATAATAGTTTTGTCTACATCACAATATAAATTACTCTCCTAGAGACCTGTCTCTCATGCTGTGTCCATAATCATTCTTCACAAGTATCACTTGTCAGGTAGCCCTGGTAGTAAAAAGGGGTTTGGTGCACATGCATATAAGCCAGTTACCAGTCCATTCCTGTGTCTGTGTGGTTCCTAGCACATTTTCGCTAGTGCCGCAGAGGTTACAACAGTGATGTATAGGAAATATAGAATTGCATCTATGAGTTAAATCCACAAGACAAATTCTCAGTTCTTAAGAGGATATTTGTATTCTAGTGCACTGAGATTTCCGGAGTCCACAGTAATGAAGAGCAACATGAACATGTTGATCATTTACTTGTACCTTATAAGGAATATCGAGATTCTAAGTTCACATTAGATGTAAAAGTGTGATCTTTAAAAATTCCTAAGTAGACTGGACATGAGGTCGAGCAAGATGCAATGAACCTGGGCTTTTACTATTAAAATCTACCAAGAAAATATTAATCAGGTAAATACTGAGTTTCTCAGCTCCTAAAAAGGTACGTATGTGGTGCTTTTTTTTTATTTCATTTTCTGTGTTTATGGTTGGCGTTGCAGGATTCCATATCTTCCATGTACGTCTGAGAGAGGTAAATGGTATGGCATTATTCATGATAAAATGGCTTCCCAGTTCTGACATAGATATGGCAGGCAATACATGATTAGATGCTAAGAATCAAGGTGTTAAAGTCTTTTTGACCTTGATATAGCAAGCAGAGTATTTGAATGAGCTGTCTTTTCATAAGAACAATTTTGTTCAATGTTAAGATAATCTCTTGAGGGTTACAGATAGCTGGAATACAGGTAAACTGAGTGGTGTCCTGAATGTAGTATAATCAAGCATTCCCTGGGTTCATATTTAGTAATTCATTGCAGATCTTTCTAGACATTTAAATTTGAGACAAACTGTTAGACTTGGCATCTTTGGCATGGGTTCCCTGACTTTTTGCCTCTACCTCCTGTATTTTTTATATTGTGCTGGATTTCATATTTGCTGGCTTAGATGCTTTGGGCACTATGCCACAGCAGATCAGTATCAAAGTGCTCATGCCCTCTGTGTCAATTGTTATCACAATTCGTTCTCCCAATTGGCATATTTGATTTACTGGTAAGTACCTAATAAAGTGCACTGAGTGAGCCAGAGGCTGTAAATCAAATGCTACTAGTGGGCCTGCCGCACTGATTGTGCCACCCAGACGAGTAGCCCTGGAAGGGTATCTCAGAACTGCCACTACAATATCTGTGCACAATTTTACACTGCCATGTCAACCTGGCAAGTGCACACTTACCAGGCCCTAACCTTCCCTTTTCTTACATGTAAGGCACCCCTCTGGTAGGCCCAAGGAACCCCCATGGGCAGGGTGCAGTGTATGTGAAATGTTGGCCATGTACTGGTGTGTCTGACATTTTCTGATAGTGAAATACTGCAGATTTCGTTTTTCACTATTGAAAGGCTATCTGTCCCATAGGATAGAATGAGAAATACTTTGTAACATCTTACAATTTAACTTCCCATTCGGACAAGATAGAGAAATAAAGTTTAGGCTCTCAGAATTCAGAATTTAATAACAGATCTTATAGTAAATGAGCGGAGCGAGAATTCAAGTGCTCAAAATACTCGTGAAACCAAGGGTTTTTTCGTGCGGTTTTCTTCGAGTTCACGTGGCCACAGGCACGCGCTTTTGGGCCATAAACTTTCACGGCCATCTGTTCCCCTGCTCCAGCACCTCCCCTCTCTCTCCCCGCACACAGCCTTACTTGGATTTCTCCTCCCCCTCCCCAGCCAGCTTCCCCCAGGCCGTGTTCCCTCCCACCTTTCCTCCTCTCTGTCCCTTCTTTCATTCACAACTTCTTTACTATAGGAAGTACATAGAATCACTCCCCCGCATTAGCGATAAACCGGTAACGTCACCAGCGGATAATGTAACACGTGCGTAGCGTTCCTAGACCAACTACGACCTGGTACATATTGTGCATAATTGTTATGCGTGTTCGTGACGGCTCAGCTCATATAATATCGAGCGCATCCATAATGCCCGAATGCCAATCCGACGCTGACCGAGTACCCTCGTGCGTTGAGGATCATGATTCTGTGAATGATTCAGGCTCACATCCTGCCCGAGGAGCCTCTTTACATTGTAATGCTCTCTCCTGGACCTGCTGAACCGACACTGTTCACCGCCGTCGCGTGAGCCAGAGATGTGCGTGTTGGCACGTGCTCCCCTCAGGGCTGCGCTGTCACTGCTGTGCTCTTGTCTTGTTGTTATTTTCTTGGGTTTGTAATGCCAGTAGAGCAGTATGTCTAACCCACGAAAGAAGAGACTGTGATCAGGGTAATCCTAAAAATACAGTAAACTTTGAGCAAGATTCCTAATACTCATAAATGGTTTAAAGTAGGTGTCTTAATTCTGTATGATAGAATGAGGCCCTGTCTGTGTGTGGTGTGAATCGTGTAGTGTTTGTAGCTACATAAGCTCACAGGCTTTCTCTCCTTTCGTCATACCCCACAGCCATCTGTTGCTTTGCGATCGGCCTCAGGCCGGCATTTCTCCTCCCCTAATTATTCACTGCATGGCCGGCCGGCACATCAAAGGCTGCTGCTCCCCATGCGTCTCGTCACCCTTCCTCCCTTGTTGTTCTTTGCCTGCTGGTTTATTTTGTAGACCGTAGTTTTGAGTAAGTACTATGCAAGCAGCTTGAAACACCACGCACCATTCCCTCTTAGTTCCCGAGTTTGCACGGCAACACTTTAACTTAAAATGTAACTCCACTGAGCCGCTTTCAATACTAATGTAAAGGAGTAGCAGAGGTGAACTCCACTAACACAATTCATGGCAGTGTGCCTTTATTTATTTATTAAAGGTGCAGCTTTCACTTTGAGCTTGCATTTCTTTGTTCTGAATCAGCGCCACTTTCATGCCCCCTGATTAGTAAATTAAATACTATTATTTTTGTGTTTTCCTTCATTACAGAAAATTAAACTAAACACCTGGCTATAGTATGAATGCAGCTCATTACAAGGAGAGCCCGGGTGCTTAATTTTGTGACACAGAGTTTATCATGATTATATTGTACACTACTCCGGTGTGGTGGGACTGGCTGACTCACTCCATTGTGGTTATGAAGATGAGCATCCAGATGCCCTGTGCATAGGAACAGCTGCCTGTTCGTTTTCACTACACCCTGGCACCGGCTAACTCTCTCTCTATACCCTCCCAACTCCTTTTTTTTCCGCCTTCATGGCTATCGTATCCCTTCAACTCCGATCTTAGCACATACACATTCCAAAAGATCAGGCCCTCCCTCCCACTCGCTGGCTCCCCCTGTAGGGCATGGCTGGTTATCAGCAGCTCTGGTGAATCTTCAGGTACCCGAAATCGAAATGTATAATCCTATTTATGGCAGACTCTATACTAGAATCAGCTGCCTAACCAGTGATGTGGTTTTATGTCTTCTAACATTGTGACGCATTCGCCTCATCTCCCGCGTTCATTCTTTCCAAGGAGAGCCAGTCACTTTCTTTCTCTGGTTTCCGCTCGATTTTCTTCTACATACGGGATGCTCCATTTCCTTCTCCATCATGGGTGTAGGATGACCATTGCCAGGCACTATTATTAATTGATATGTACAATGCTGCAGGGGAGATTGTTCTATGACCTTCATACCCCCTCACCCTTACCCTCACCCTCACACCCCCTCACTCACCCTCTCTCACCCTCACATATACTCACTCACCCTCACCCCCCTCACCCTCACATCCCCACACCCCCTCACTCACCCACACACCCTCACTCACCCTCACACACCCCACTCTCACACACCCTCACCCTCCCTCACCCTTACCCTCACACCCCCCACCCTCACACACCCTCACTCACCCTCTCACCCTCACACACAATCTCACCCCCTCAGCACCACCACATTATCACTCAGTACCACCACATTATCACTCAGCACCACCACAGCACCACTCAGCACCACCACAGCACCACTCAGCACCACCACCACAGCATCACTCAGCAGCGCCACCACAGCATCACTCAGCAGCGCCACTCAGCACCACCACATTATCACTCATCAATCATTATCACTCAGAACCACCACAGCACCACTCAGCACCACCACAGCACCACTCAGCACCACCACAGCACCACTCAGCAGCACCACAGCCCCACTCAGCACCACTTCAGCATCACTCAGCACCATCCCAGTATCACTCAGCAGCACCACTCAGCATCACCACAGCACCACTCAGCACCACCCCAGCACCCCTCAGCACCACCACAGCATCAATCTGCGCAACCATTCAACAACAACTGGTTTAAATATGTTCTCTCAAGGTTTCAAGCTTTATTACAAATGTCACAAAAAGATGTTAATAATATTTCACTTCTGTTCTTGGATTTTCGTCACAATAAAATACACTGAACATAATCTTCACAAAAGTGATTTACAAAAGTTTAAGCTATTGCCATTATAAATTAAAATCACTTTTATTTAAGTATTAATTATTTAAAACAATTAAAAGCCATTGTAATTTGTAATATCAATACATCTAAGTCACGAAAATACAAACATGTTGCATTACAAATACTATAGGTGTCACATTTGCGAAAAGTTAAAACTATTGGCATTGTAAATGACAAAGCTATTAATTTAGCTATTTTCAAAACCAACACATAAATGAAAAAAATTGTCATTGACAAGACCAATAGCTCAAACTTTCCTAATGCAAGACCTATTGGCAACGCCAGTGCTTGTTTAAATTGTGTTTAAAAATGCCACTTTTAGAAAGTAGGATTTTCCTGTTTAACCATTCTGTGTGTGCCTCTGCCTGTTTGTGGATTGAGTGTGTGGTTTAGGAATGACAGGGGCTGGGGATGTGCATTCACTGTAGTCAGCATCAGGATAGTTGAGGTGTTCCTGGCCCTTCTTAGATGACTCTGAGCTGATTGGCTGCATTTAGAGTAGTGAGAGGAGTTTTCCTTGTGCCTGAATAGAGCCTGTCTCCCTTGCACAATGTTGTCTCCACATCGAGAGGTCATACTGCTCCACTAAGGACAGAACTGGTTTGGACTGTGCTCGGAGACTCTGGCAAAAAGAGAACATAGACAAAATTGGGTATATGTAGTAGACCTTAAACCCCAGAACCCCAGAATTTTAGATTACTTCTGGACTCAAGAGAAACCTTTGCCAAGGAGAAGAGCTGACGAGCTGTGAGGAGGAGTACTGCCCCTTTGCTGTGTACTGTGTGGAGTTGGCCAGCAGTTGCTGTTTCTGCCAAGGAAAGGACAAAGACTGGAACTTTGCTATGAACCTACTAGAAGAAGATCTCCAAGGGTCTATGTGTGCTATCTTTCTGTTCTGAAGTCTCGGGGACACAAAGACTTCACCCCCAGCACCCTTGAACTTTGTTGCTGAGACTTCTGACCTGCCAGGAGGTGCCTATTCCAGTTGTGGGCCTCTGGAGGTTGTCCCTGCTGCTGGGAACTGGAAGAAAAAAAGAACTGAAGAAATCAACGCATCGCTCTTCTTGCGGCTGTTTTTCCGTTACAGCACCAACATGCGAGAAGATTCACCATGCATCACTGCGTTACTGTAGAACCAATGCAGCGCCTGTCACGGCTGCAAAAACTGACTCATCGAGGGATCGCGGCTGTAGAAACCAATGCAGCGTCACTCGACACCTCCGCATCGTTTGCCAATGCATTCCAGATCTCCACGCATCGCACCTGGGTGGCAAGTCTTCCAGACGCATTAACTGTGGACCAGAACGTTCTTGGAGTGGACACATCACTTCCCCCTACAGCCTGGACTCGATGCCTCACTTCTCCTACGTGCAGCAGAACTGTTGCATCGCCTCCCCAACTTCTCAGGAACTTTGTTTTTTGATGCTTCCCCTCTCTGCGGCTGTTTGGCCTTGTGAATTTTTAAGGTACTTTGTGAGAAATCAGGCATCCAGAGTTTTCTATAGACCCAGTTGCTTGAAACCTTTTTAAAGTCATATTCTTATTACATATATGTTAGATCCTTGTTGTTTTGGTCTTGTTTTAGATAAGGATTCTTTCTTTTTCTAAACTGGTATGGTGTCCATTTGTGGTGTTACCAGCATAGTACTATGTGTTTTAAGTACAAATACTTTACACATTGCCTTTAGAATAGGCCTGTCTGGTCTTGCCGAGCTATCCAGGGGGTGGGCAGGGGAAATCTAAAGTGTGTATCTCCCCTACCCTAACTAGAAGCAAGGGTACCTATTTGGACAAAGGTACCTACCTTTGTCATCGTAGTTCAGGTTTAGAACTCAAAACCGATTTTTCACACATTACTTTCAATACTGTACTACCAAAAAACTGAAAGATATGCAAAAAAAAATAACATGTCAGTTTCTAGTGTAAACTAAAACAGTTGTATTCAGAAATAAAAGTTCTGCATATATGAACATTTTGGAAACTTTACATAACTATGCAAAAATATTTTATTTCTGCTTAAAAATATTTGTTAAAGATTGATCCCATGTATCATTTGTGTGGCAGAATAGCCTGTGTGGGGTTCGCAAGTTTTCTTCTAACAAACCACACTTTTTGCAAGATGTTTCACCTTCGTTTTAAAAACATTGCTGACGACTCTGACGATACAGGCATGGAGTGCAATTTTCTCTAAGCTCATACATTCCTAGTAAAAATAATAGTATATTCCAATTCTCAAAATTGAATACCTCTAATGTCCAAAATGTTTAGTGTTTGGTACAGCTTTTTAAATGGAGTTTGGTACAATACACATTTTCTCATTATTATGGTTAATAGTAATTGAGTGCTATTGTCTCGTTAATTGTTTCAAGTTACTTTTTTTAGCCATGACCAGATATGAACAATCAGTAAAAACACTATCAGTAAAGAAAAATGTGAAAAAATGCATCTGTTTGAAGAAGTTTGTGTTCATAGGATCAACTATAATAACATCCTTGCATTTTAACTCAGTGAATACAAATACTGATGGCAGAATGTTTTCCTGCACATTGCTGCTCTTTCTGCCCACCTTACAGTCATTAGTTATCAAGTTTGGCACTCCTTTTAATAGCTTCAGAAAGCTTACAAGCCAAGCCAAATCCTAATTGGAACCCAATTGGTGACTTTGAAGATGGTCACAGTTCTCTACATAGGGCGTATGAATTATTTAATAACTAACCAAAAAATCTCACACCCATTGTGTGGTTAGTGTTTTATGCATGAATGAGCCAAACAAAAACAAATAAAGACCACAGCAAAATCTTTTATTTCAAAAACGTTCATGAAATACATTATTTGGAAATGAACATATTTGCAGTTTTTTGTTGCTCTGTGTTAGTTTACTGCTAATTAAACAGGTAAATGCAAAAAGAAGTAAAACACAAAAAGGTGCTAATGTGTTAGGATGAGCAAGACATGCATTCGTTGGCACATCAAAAGTATGCGAATCATTCCTAAGTGAGTGCAAAGACAAACCACACATTTAGCACAAACTGATTAACAGTAAAGCTGTTGATACCACTGAGCAAACGCTTTATTAATCCCAGATATCTAAAAACGTTCCCACATCCTGTTGACCTCGGAGTTTGAATGAAACCTTTCTTTGCTTCCGGAATATTAGCCCTGCTCTGAATCGAGGTAAGAACCCAATCAATCAATCAATCAGGAGGTTTATAGAGCGTGCTACTCACCTGTGAGGGTTTCAAGGCGCTGGCGGGGAGGGGGGGGGCAGCTCCTACTCAGTGGAACAGCAGGGTCCTGAGTTCCTTTTTGAAAGCGTGTAGGTTCGGGGAGCTTCTGGTGCTGATTGGGAGTTTGTTCCAGGTCTTGGCTGCGATGTAGGAGAACACCCTTCCTCCTGCTCTGCGAATGTGAGGGACCACTGCTAGGGTGAGGTCGGTGGACCACAGTTTCCTTTTGGGTGCTAGGAAACAGACTCTTTCGTTGAGATTTTTGGGTCCGATGGTGTGGAGGGCTTTTTAGGTATGTGTGAGAAGCTTGAAGGTGTAACGTCTGTGGCCTCGCTAGGGGGTACGTTGAATTGCTATATGAAGTAGAAGAGTTCCTTGGTGTTTGTTGCGTTGACGTCAATTTTTCTCTTGATAAAGGTCTGTTTGGTGTCCCACATGAGCTGGTGGTGCTTCTTCAGGGCGCTCCTGTAGTTATTGAGGTCTTCTGTGGTTCAACGGCTAGGCCAGGTCTTCTCAACGCGTCTGCAGGTGTGCCTGGCCGTTTGGTGTTCAGTGGCGATCCAACTTTTGAGGTCGGTGGCTGCGGAGTTGTCGTCGGTCATGGTGATGGGGGTCTAAGAGGAGGGTAGCGTTGAGTACTTCTGTGATTTTGCTCCAGTTCCTTTGTGGCGGGCGGGGGGCCAGTGTGGGTCCGATGGTGGAGTTGAAGGTGAAGTGCACACAGTGTTGGTCGGTCCAAGGAGGCTGCGTGGTGTGGCTGAAGTGTATGTCTGATCCTCCTGAAAAGATGGGATCGAGGGTGTGTCTTGCTCTGTGCGTGGAGGTATTGATGAGTGCTTCAGTCCGAGGTAGGAGAGGTTGTCAAGGAAGGTGGTGGAGCCAGGGTCGCTGAGGTCAAGACGAGTCCTTGACCCAAGTTTCTGTGATGAACAACCAGTCCGGGTTTTTACTGGAAACAAATTTAAAAAACTCTATTTTGATTTTAATTAGAGATCTAGCGTCAATTAGAAATCCAGACTGCTTGTCTTCACTCGGGTCGAGAGGGAGTAGGGAATCCCGAACGGGCATTCAGCTTGTTATGTGGGGGTAAAGTGAAAATTACAAATAGGGCCAGGTAGGAGGTTTTCATTCAAATCAGTTTACAATTGTAAGCGGAAATGACAACATTTCCCTGCCCCTGTAAGTCAAAGAGCTGGTAAAAATCTCTCTTTAAGTTTCCCAGGGAGACAAAGACCTGGGAAAGATTTTTAGTTGTTTCTATTATGTCTGCAGCTGAGATTCTGCTGGTGTACAGGTACTCTTTCTGTTTCAAAGCTGTATTGCAGCATGTGCAAAGATGGAAGAAAGACTCATATATGCAGATCATCGAGTATTGAAATGCTCTTTTGATAATGACCAAGATAAAAGGTTTCCATTGAATGTAAAGATATTTGGTGTTTTAGGTAGGTACCATTGTGACAGGTTTTACTATTGTGTATGGTTGCTTAGTGGGTTTATGCATTCACTACAGGGGCCTTTGTTCGACCTCATGGTCACAGGTTCAAATCCCAGCAGGTCCACTCAGCCTTTCAACCTTCTGAGGTCAATAAAATGAGTACCATTGAGTTGGATAACAATAACCATCTGTTATTCAGCGCCAAGATACTCTTGGGTACCCATGCGCTTCACAAATATTCATGTTATGTAAAGTTGTTGCGTCAGTTTATTATGACATGTTTCTACCTTGGTTAATGTAGTGACACCCTGATGAAGCCAGAAGACCTGCCTGTTGATAGCTATACCCCATTATAATGTGTCTAGTTGAAATGGAAGTATTTTGGTAATGCTGCATTGTAAGAGTAACACAGAATTACCAAAATTCCTCCGATAATGCCTGCAAAATGGAAAATTCCGCCCAGACCTAATTGTTTGCCTGCAGAAGGGGTACTACCCACACTAGCCCCCTATATAGGCCTTGGAATGCTATGCCAAGCTAATGTGACAGAGACAACTGCTATAACGTGGTATGAGGTTTTCAATATATGTAAGATTGCAGACTTATTACCAATGAGGGACTAACACCATCCCAAATAATAACCAAATGTTTTGTAGTATGTCTTTGTTTCTTCATCTGATAATCTGTTATTAGGTTTGGGAAGGGGGCTACCCTGACCAATGTAATATACAACCCCTGGTAATGGCTAAAATACATTTCTTATAGAAGCTCAGCTCAACCTCTTAAAGTTGTGACATAAACAGCAGGAAACTACCCATTGTAATGAGTGGAAAGATCTAACAGCACCAACAACTTTAAAGGAAAGAAAACAATGCAATAACATCCCCAACCCAATTCCTAAAAATAAAGAAACATTTAATAAAAAGGGCACCAAAACAAAAAACATTGGATGAGAGGAGTTGGAGATATGCATTTTAAAGTTTAAAAGCATAAAAAGCCTGCCAAAAGTTAAGTGCCAATGAATAATATCCGTTTACAGGTCAATGCAAAATTTCAGGAAGACTGCAATTTAATGGATGTCGAGTAAGCAAAAGTGAGTCACATCGGACTAGTTCTTGATCTTGTGACAAAACCGACAAGTCATCGATATTGTTCTGCAGTTGGGATAGATTGGATGCCACTGGGATATATTCACTGCCTTCCCCTAGCACACTAATTTATTAGATTTTAAAGACAAAGCGCCTACTATGGCTATTGAATGCTAGTTTCACAGCATACAGTCCTAAATACCACTACAAAATATGGTCCTGAAAACACCAATAATCTTGGTTTACCTCACAGAAATGTTTAATTTGCTAGGACGTCTGGGGATTGTTGCAGTAATCCAAATAATAGCACCCCCATGAATCTGGGCACAAACCAGTGCCTAGAAAAAGGATTCCCAGTTGTTGTTTCTTTGAAAATAGCGACAGTAATCTTTAAATGTTTTGCTTGGTTATTCTTCACAAGACATAGATGAATTCTTCCAATCAAATCATGGTTTTAATACCAAATTACTGCAATATCCAGAATGCATTATTACATAGTCTTCTGTTGTGAAATTGTGTTCAACACTTTTCAATGTGATATATCCCAATGCATTTCAGGCATTCCGCCCTTCATCAGGGGATATTCTATGGATGTAAAACAAAATACAATACCATGGGGAAACCAAAGTATACTCTTGTATAAATACGTGTAGAGATAGGCCTAACAAACTGGGTTAGATTGTGCTTGTCAGCATGTATAGTGCGTGTGAACATTAAAACAACTGACTACAGTGAAAATCTCTATTCTATCTCGTAGAAAGAAATACGTATTTTGTGCAGTGGAGGTGAAGCCAGTGCTGGCAAGAAAGCCAGTTCTGACAGGAAAAGGTATTTCAATTTGTTCTCAAATAGCCCATCTGAGTTGCTTGGGTTGTGACAATATAATTGATGAATCATGAATAACAATTGGCGTCAATAGTTAACATGTAATTTCACATGATTTTTAAGAGATATCATCTTATGCTTTACATATATGTCAGTTTCACTGTGTGATAATTCTTCTACTTAGACCTTTTGTTTAGAAACTAAAATGGCCACCACCGTTAACGGTGTTCACATTACATTTTAAGGCTAGGTCCTACTTTTATGTTTATTTTCAGTCACTCTGTGAATTAATGTACACCGTAAGACGCGACTGTTAAACACGAGGAGTTTTAAAGCAGGTCTTCAGTATCACTCGAGTCAGTGTACTTCAGAGACACTTAATATTGAGGACACAGGGTGTTTTTCCCTAACTAACAGCGTTTTTTAGATGAAGGCATTGTACTTCGTTCTATCTATACTGTTGGTGATTGGGCCTTTTTCTTTGCGGTTGTTCATAGGATTACACACCGTTAATACGCGGGCATTACTTCAAAGTGCTATTACTACGCATTTTATACTCCGCAATTACCTTTACTTAGCATGCTTTTACATAGCACTCTGTTTCTTCGCAAATGCTATTACTCCGCATTATTTTACTTGGTGATTTTAGGGAGGGACTGTGTATTTTTAAAGGGTTTGAGTTTGTTGAATAGTTTATTCAGTTTTAGTGTATAGTGTTAGTGTTTAGTCTAGTGTTTGTGGGTTGTTTTGTAGTGTTTCTTTAGTGTAGGGTAGTGTTTTAAGGTTTAGGGTAGTGTAAGGGGGTCATGTAGGGTAGTGTATCAATATAGGGGACGGACTGGGGTTAGTGTAGGGGGTCATGCTGGTGGTAGTGTTTTTGGGTGTATGGTAGTGTTGTAGTGTTTGTGTAGTGTAGGGTAGTGTTTTAGGGTTTAGGTTAGTGACAGGGGGTCGTGTAGGGTAGTGTTAAAGTATAGGGGATGGAGTGGGAGTAGGGGTAAAGAAGTGCTGGGGTAGTGTATTAGGGTTTATGGTTGTGTTGTTGTGTTTGTGTAGTGTAGGGTCGTTTTTAAGGGTTTAGGGTAGTATTGTTGGTTTGTGAAGGGAAGTGTGTCAGTGTAGGGGACGGACTCGTAGTAGGGGTAGGGACGTGCAGGGGTAGTGAATTAAGGTTTAGGGTAGTGTTGTAGTGTTTGTGTAGTGTAGGATAGTGGTTTATGGTAGTGTCAGAGGGTTGTGCAGGGTAGTGTTTCAGTGTTGGGGAGGGACTGGTAGTAGGGGTAGGGTTGTGCTGGGGTAGTGTTTTAGGGTTTAGGGTAGTGTTGTAGTGTTTGTGTAGTGTAGGGTAGTGTTTTAGGGTAGTGCCAGGGGTAGTGAAGGGTATTATTTCAGTGTTGGGGAAGGACTACGGTTAGGGGTAGGGTCGGAATGGTAGGTAGTGTTTTAGGGTTTAGGGTAGTGTTGTAGTGTTTGTGTAGTGTAGGGTAGTGTTTGAGGGTTTATGGTAGTGTCAGGGGGTCGTGTGGGGTAGTGTTTAAGTGAAGGGGATGGAATGGGACTAGGGGTAGGGTCGTGCTGAGAGCAGTGATTTAGGGTTCAGGGTGGCGTTGCAGTGTTTGTGTATTGTAGGGTAATGTTTTAGGCTTTAGGGTAGTGTGTAGGGAAGTGTTTGCGTGTAGGGGCAGGACTGTGGCACAGGGCAGTGTCGTGCTAAAGGTAGTGTTGAAGGGATTAGAGTAGTGTTGAGAAGTTTGTGGTATGTAGGGTAGTGTATTTGCATTTAATATTTTGCGTAGTGTTCAATTATTTATAAAAATGGATTAGAAAAATAAATTATAAGTGTTTTGGTGATTATTTTTTAAATTACTCCCCCACCCAAAACCCCTATTTACCTTCAATCCCGGCCCAGGGTTTAGGTAACTTAAAAAGAAAAACATATTAAGAATGGTACATCTTTGTGTAGTAGTGGTATGCAAAGTAATTAAGCGCGCAGTAAAGGCAGATTCCTATATTCTAACTGCTTTTGCGTACTAATGGTTTGCGAATTAAAATTATACGGAGTAATGGTAGTTGCGGTGTAAACACATCGCACTAAAAGCATGCGTAGTAATGGCATGCTAAGTAGCGTCATACATTCGTTCAAAGTGCTTTTTTCACCTTTTATTGCCAGCACACTCTTCACCTCTACTGCTTGAAATACGTATTTCTTTCTACGAGATTGAAGAGACATCTACACCGTGGTCAGTTGGTTCTATGTTCACACGCACTATAGATGCGGACAAGGATGATCTAACCCAGTTGTTTAAGCCTTTATCTATACACGTATTTATACAATATTATGCTTTGGTTTCATCATGGTATTGCATTGTACCCGGTGCGTGGGGTAAGTCTAGATGACCGACGCTTGGACACTAAAATCCAGCTTACATAGGAGCTACACCCTGATTGTGCTTGTCAGCACGTATAGTGCGTGTGAACATTAAATCAACTGACCACAGGGAAAATCTCTATTCTATCTAGTAGAAAGAAATACGTATTTTGTGCAGTGGAGGTGAAGCCAGTGCTGGCAAGAAGCCAGTTCTGACAGGAAAAGGTGTTTCAATTTGTTCTCAAATAGCCCATCTGAGATGCTTGGGTCGTGACAAAATAATTGATGAATAATGTTTAAGTGAAGGGGACGGAATGGGACTAGGGGTAGGGTCGTGCCTGGAGTAGTGATTTAGGGTACTGTTGAAGCCAGGACATAGGCAGATCCAGGCTACCACAGGTATTTGACCCCAAATAGGATAAACCTGTCTTCTTTTGCAATAACTGAGTTAGCAATAGAATTTTAAGTGTAGATAGTTTTTCATGTGTTTTGGTCCTGAAGAATGGCGAGTAACTACTCAAGACGCGAGAGACATGTTGACCCCTGATGAATAATCACGGACACTCTACCTCGAGACATTACTATCGGACCAGTGCTGCGTTCACTGTTTTTAATTAGGACAGGAGACTCCCAGAATGAAATTGTTCGATGCCAGGTACTCCCAGTTTTTAAAATCACGTCTGCACATCTACACGCTCCTGCCCCCATACCCACACTTCACCTTACGGCTTTTGGATGAAAGATATCGATAAAGTACCCCTTTTTAAGGTGAGCCCGTTGGGTATTTCACCGCCGATCCAACAAGGAGCAGCCCATATGGTGAAGCATGACACCTGAAAGGGTGTGTGAGGGCATTAAAATCCAACAAATGGATCTCCAACTGTAGACCCTTGGTGGGCCTAGCTGGACACAGCCACATCTTGAATCTGCATTCTACTATTAAAGGAACAGCAGAACAACATTTTGTTAAGACATTGTATTTTGTTTCACATCCATAGAATTACCCCCTTATGAAGGGTGGAATGCCCGAAATGCATTGGGATATATAACATCGAAAAGTGCTGAACACATTTCCACAACCGAAGAGTATGTAATAATGCACTCTGGATATTGCAGTCATTTGGTATTGAAACCATGATTTGATTGGAAGAATTCATCTATGTCTTGTGAAGAATAAACAAGCGAAACATTTGAAGAATACTGTCACTATTATTAAATAAACAGCAACTGGGAATCCTTTGTCCATGCATTGGTTTGTGCCTATGGGGACACACCCCAGGTTCATGGGGGTGCTATTATTCTGATTATTGATTTACGCTCTGGTTCGGATAGCAGTACCCAGGGAGTACAACACCCAGTCGTGTAACACTATACCTTTCTATTGAACTCATTTGCCAATGCTGTGCACGTACTTCCAACCCATTAATTGTTGTAGTGAGCTATACAGTAAGTGCAGAAAAAAGAATTAATGAAAGAGTGACAAAATAGTCTGGATTGGGTGGAGGAAATTCTTTAATCTCTGGGTAGGGGAGAGGTTAAGAGTGACAGCTCATCACTTCCCCCTCATAACACCCCTGGATCAGAGACAAAAATAAGAAAGAAAAAAGACACAAGGACTCCTGATTTCTGTGGACACTAAGGTAGTGTAACTGCTCTCCAATGATCAAGTTGTTGACCTCCTAGACACTAAATTCAGAAAGATTTCTGATTCCAGGAGGGCTGAGCTGACCACATCAAGCTGTATTATGTTGGAGTTCTTGTTGAAGAGGTGCCTTAAATCCTGGCATCAGGACCTAGGGCTACATGAAGGATGTAGAGGAACTTTTCCAGTAGTCCCTCTTCCCCTGTAGCACAGAGATAAAGTGCTGTGGTATCCTCACTGAAGGCACCCCCTGGCCATGTAAGAAAATAGTATTTTTCTCTCCACGATTCTTAACTGTGCACCCCAGTAAAGGTGATTGTCCTTGTGGAGCCCTCCCTGGCCACAGTTTCTAGCAGGCCGAATCTCTGTTTTTCTATTTTTGCAGAATGAACAACACGTCTGCTTTTTGACACAAATGTCTATCCTTATCTTTCCAAGAACCTGTGAAAGTGTTAAGTCACCCAGGCTAATGCGACATCAGTCTGGTACAATCGGATTGTTATCTTTATGTCATGGTCAGAGAAGAACAATAGCCAAAACAATGTAGACTGAATTGATGTAGTTTTCTCTTAGATATATTTATACGAACCTGTTTTAGCCTAGCAACTTGATGTACACAAGTTTGTCAGACATTCTTAAGGTTATGTTAGAAATTCCTATCTTAGAAAAGATACAGTATATAGGGCTCAACACTTGACAACTTGTCAGACAAGGTCCTTTGCCTCAGATTATCAGGCAAGATACTGCCAGAGATGATAATGACTACTAGAGATGCCGCTGCATCAAACTTTCTACTGAAGGCTGATATCGAGCCAAGCCCAGGAGGAGAGGAGCTGGTGTGACGTGTTTATTTTTACAGGGAACACAGCCCCGACTTTTGACAATTACAACGCCTTGCTATAAACAGGTATCCAGTACATTAATTCTTCATATGAAACTCATGTAAGTTATGCTACTCCATGCTCTCCTAGTGTAGCATATAGAAGTACATTTTGGGTGTTAGATTTTTAGATGACATTTTAACTATGGTAGACATTTTCATTTTATTCTTGGCGTTTGTAACGCCCAAATGTGCTGTACTTATAATATTTTGTGCGTTTATTTTAGATGTGCTAAGCAACAGGCTGAGACTGTTGAAATAAAAAGCTTTATAGTTAAAATATCTTTTTCTTAGTGCAATTTGTCTCTGTGGTATTTAGGAGAGAGCAATAGATTTGCTTCCTAGGATCAAAATGTCCCAGGAGATTACGTTTACCTGTGTCGCCCGTGGGTGTGAAAGCAAGTCTTGTAGAGCTAAGCCAAAGTCATAGTTTACCCAAAAGTAGCACCAAATGCCACGCCTGGATTTTTTAGATAGCCTTGACTAGATTTTTTTAATACGTACTCCCACGTGAATCATTATTACATCATTACAGAGAATTCCATTGTAATCCTGGTTACCTTCTACAGGGAATAGGGGAGCACCTATTACAGTGGGTTTGTCAGGCTTGACCTATAAAATGATATTCCCCATTCTGTGGGGTTTCTACTTCTATGAATCCACTCTACTTCATCACTTGTTTCCATGCTAGCCCCTTCTGTGATAGGAGCCCATTACCTGGAAGCACTTACTCAGCATCTCAAGCTTCAAGGTGACCTCAGTGTGGGAGGCTGGGGCAGGCTTTCTTTGTAATAGCTGCTCACACAGCATATACCTTTGAGGCATTTTACTCATGGGTGGAATTTGAGGCTATTGACTCTGCCTCTGGGCAGTTTCAGATTTACTGCCTGCAAAAACAATTGCACAGCCTGTGGTTTGTGAGCTGCAACCACAACTTTCATCCCACAGAGCTTGAAGAGATTGCTATGCTGCTAACATCACAGTTTAGCCAGTGCCAGGGGGCATAGCTTCAGAAAAGGTTCCTTATCAAATCTGGGAATCCTCTGAGACATTGAAATTACCTTCTGTTTTTAAAGTATTAATGAACGATGTAATAATTCCTGGTTCTATTTTAGATGACTGGGATTCATAGACTGTAAAAAATTATGTCTGATTCACAGGCATATGCAACTTTGAAAAATAAAGAACCTGAACCAAATTTGGTAAATTACAGAAAAATGCATTGTTATCATCACTATACATGTAATTACATACACTATGCATGTAATTAAAACTAGGGGGCATATTACCAACAACTAGCAATAATTATCGCTATGGTGGCTTAGCGGCAATATTTTTATCGCCGAGCTCCGGCGATTTTTATCGATTAGGAACCTTGCTATTATCAAGGTTTATCTCCTAAGCGATAAAAATTGGCCGAAATGCATGAATATCGCTGAAAAGTCAGCGATATTCATGCATTAATGCTCTTAGCCATGTTATCCACCTACCATTGGATAACATGGCTGAGACCTGCTCAGGGGCAGGTGTTAGCTTTTGGAGATATTCGCGCTTAGCGCGAATATCTCCAAACATTGGTAATAGGAGATAGCGATGTTAGCAACTGTTTCCAGTCGCTAACATCTTGGCACACCCACTTTGCATGTCATTAGTGATAAATTTCACTGACATGCAAAGCGGGGCCCAAGATGGTCGCTATCTCCTATGAGCTGTCGCTAACTGGTGTTAGCGACAGCTAGGTAATAGGGAGATCATTTCATCTCCGCTTTCTTGGCTTTTAAAGCCAAAAAAGCGGAGATAAACCCCCTTGATAATATGCCCCTAGGTATCCTAGAGAAATATGCAATTACATACAATGGAATGTTGCTGCACCTCTCAATATTCTCGCAAATTGCCTAAAGATGTGTCCTTACTTCCATTGCAAGGATAGGACACATCCTTCAGCTATTTTTTACCAAGTCTACAGGAACTTCAGTAGAATCTAATCACTATTCAAAAGAATTTAGTCCATATTTGGCTCTTCAAAGATATAAGTATTGGAAAAAAAATGTTGATGGGAAAACACTTTAGGGAACAAAATGTTGGCAAATTCGAGGCAGAGAGTACTTATTTTGAGCAAGCTTTATACATGTAGAAATGATTTTTCTAAACAAAACCATCCATGTAGACCAACTGTCATGGAGAAGGCTGTCTGAGTTCAGAGCTTTCTTGTCCATTAAAACCTCTAACATGTGGAGTGCCCCAAGGCTCCCTGGTGTCCCCTCTTACTTTCGATCTACAAATTATTCCTCTCTCCCACATTGTTGGAAGTGGGGTTCTTTATCCCTTACCGCCGCCACCAAATGCTGGAGGCAGGAGTCCCTGACCCCTTGTTTCAATGTTATGCTAAGTAAGGACACCATCTGAGATAGCTCTGCTCACCCCTTAGTAACTTGTCACAAGCAGCCAAGCTTATCTCCAAATTAGTATAAGCTTTATATTAGCAGATATACAATATGACCACACAAAATAAAATCAACATATAAGAATGGGTAGTATTCCTTCTGGTGGACTGCTGGGTTCTAATACCAGCCACCGGTTCTAACCAACAGTTAAGCTCATTCCTAACCATTTCTAAAGGGTTAGGCAAGTCCTATTTGTAGAATCACACACTTTGCAAAAGAAAAGAAATACTGCAATGCGTAACGATATTCTGTTGTACTTTACAACAGGCAAATAATGCCATACGTAGTGCCACAGTCATGTACTTTGCAATAGAACGAATAATGCAATGCTTATCACTACCAGCATGCCTTGTGCCAGGAAGAAACAAAGCAATACGTCATGCTACATTCAGATACTGTGCGATGAAGAAATAATGCAATGTACCACGTTACAATCATGTACTCTGCAAGGGAAAATAACTCAGTGCGTAGCGCACCAAGCATGTAGTTTGTTAGGCACAAATGAGGTGAGGCATCATACGACAGTTCGATAGTCTGTTAGCAGCAATAATGCAAATTGCAATACAACAGTTTAGGTGCTCCGTTAACAGTGCCCCCAATATGGATCAATGATGGTATAAAAGTACTGCATAATAAAGAACAGACTCAAGATACTCAGCCTTTCTTTACAAATGAAGAAACTCGCACACGCGATATAACAACACCCGGAAGCAACACCAGTTTCCCGGGCACCAGAGGCAGAGTCAGCACAAGTAGTGCTCGAAAAAAGGACCGCAGGTAGCGAGAGGGAACATCTTATGCAGCTACAAAACCGTAATGTATTATCAAACCCTCTTTCTAAAAACCTATAAATTATCCCAGTAGGCCTTCTAGACTCACTGGGGAACCGTTGAGACACGGATAGAAACCCGCTACAGGTATGTGTTTAATATCGCCGTAAAAAACTGCTGATCGTGCACGCCTTGAGATAACTCCACACTGCACTAAGCTACCTTATTGTTCTAACGCTAATTGGCAGTGGCAGCGCTAAGCTATCCTATTGTTCTGACATTAATCGGCAGTGGAAGAATGAGGCACAAGGCCTAAAACACTAATCGATCTTGGGGGAGATTAAGAATATTATGGACAATGTGGGAGCTTCTTTTCTCAAAAAATATATTTCAGAAAAAATATATAACAGGACAATAATAATAATTTATTAAAACGGCGTGAGTGAATCAGTATATGCTTGATAAAATGATTATCGCACAATTTATGACTTAAGAATGAGCAGAGAAATGTTGCAAGCAATAAAAAAAGACACCCCTATTTCACCGCACATAGAGGGTGAAAACACATGGAAGGAGTGAGTTGACCTTTGCCATGGTGGGGTGTGTTTCATGAAGTATTGCCATTTTCCAGTTGCTGTACAGAACTTTTCTTTAAACACAAAGAGTTGTATTTGTACACCAGTCCTACAATTATTTTCCCCTTACCCCTTTCCTTTGTATGTCTGTTAATTGTGTATTACAGGTACCTACGAGACCTTATTAGGAGAAGGATTAATATATCCGTTTTCCCACTTCTCCGCACGAATAGTCAATTCTGTTCATAGGAGATCACCTTCACAGAGACGCCCTTGGTCTCTACACACCCTTCACTTGGTCCTGAAGAAAGCCCACCCAACCTTACTAGGCAATCAAGGGCTGAAACATGTCGACCTTCTTTTAAAATACTTATTATAGTGTGTGAGATCCCTAATCACTTTCTAACACACGCCAATTTATTTTTAATATTAACTCGAACCCAGATATCATGAAAGACGAATATCTGGCTATACGAGTTCATTTTAATTGACATGCCCCACCTATCACTGATCACTACTGCGGTAACCAGAGGTAAACCTCTGGCTGAAGGATGCATAACCACTAACCCAATGATTATGCAAACACGTGACCAATAAGCGGAGAACGAAGATATACCGCTTTGACGAAGGATCAGACACGTGCATGAGGGTTTTTAATTGGGACATATTGGTACGCAACCTGCATACCCCAGTTATGCAGGACAAGTGATCCATCACTACCTAATTTTTGTGAATCTTATAACTAAGGAAGCTGAATGGATCACTCCTTCCTTCTCCCTCCACATTTGATTATTTGTTTGTAACACTACAAGTAGTAATACAGTGAAAACACCACAAAAAGACTCCACACCAGTTTAGAAAAATAGATGATGATATTATTATTATATATACAAAATGAAAAGAACAAAACTACATTGCGTAGAAGTTGAGATATGACTTTTTATACGTTAAATGTGAAACAATTGCTTAGAAGCAATAAGGGCCTATGGGGGTTTTCTGGTTGCACTAGACTAGGCCTAAGTCCAGAGCTCAGGCCAACCACAAATGAGTGCTTGCTGGAAAAGGGGGCCACGCAAGGCCTGCTGAATATGGTACCTTGATCCTTTATCCTGATCACAACATCAAGATGCCTGGTGCAGCGGAGTGTCAATCCCACTTTCTAGGTGAGGCGTTGATTTTCTCCATGCAACGAAGGTGACCCATTGGTTCGGAAGTCAAAGTATTGAAGCTGAGATGTGTTGGTGCCAAAGACGATGTGCCAGGGTTTTGCAGGCAGTCAAGGGGATCCGTCAATCATCTCTCACTGCAGTGGCAGCAATCCAGTGGTTTCAGTGTGACAATTCTATCACGTGGCTAGGTTAAGCCCTGGAAGAAACACTACCATTTTACATGCACACATTTCTTAAGTTGCCTTCTTTTCTACAGAGGACTTTTGACACGCATTTGCTTGGGTAACAGTGCAGGATTAGTTTATATGAAACATGATTGCTTACAATTCCACATACATACACTATCCTGACACCTTGAACTTTTAGAACCAAGGCCAGAACATACATTGTGCAAATGTTGTTTGTTATTAAGCCATGACGCGATAAGGCTATCACAAGAGAATAAATAATGTGAACCTAGATAAAGCTTTGACATGGAAGCATGTATATTGTTATTATTAATACACCTGCATTTCCATGTTAACTCTATAGTCATTGCGAGGTTGCTATTGTTGGAGTCTCAGCCCAGCTGATTCCTGTTTACCCTCTGCGAGGAGGAATGTCCAACTTGTTCCCAAGACAGAGACCTGTATACACTTACCTTCATTTATTGAGGATTTAGATCATCCAGTAGGGGATTCTTGGCAGAACACCTGCAGAGACAACTAGGTTAGGAAGTGCATAGTAGGAGTACACCATACACAGTTCTTATATACCAACATATTTTGGTATATAATTGTTTATGCTTTTACTGTTTTCATTCTGCTAATCACTTTTATCGGCTTCTGTTTATTAATCATTGCAGTGCATTAATTTCATACACGGATTACAATGGTTCAATAAATATTGAAACACCCCTTTATGTATTTCTTATGTATGTTTTTGAGTATGGACGAGTGACTGAGAAAAAAAGTTCTAGCTCTGTTAGCATGAATCCCTGAGGTGCCAGGGTTGTCACGTTCTGAGTTTGCCCAAACTATTGGTTACCTTACTAGGTTTAGAGTTACTCCTGGGGACACTGTGAGCTAGCAATACTACTGGGCAGCATATCCTGTGGGGGTGCATGGAATCATTCCAGCATCATCTCAACGCTTATGTTGTCCAAAAAAACTAACAGTTCCTACTGAGAAAGTGGAAACCACACAACTCTGAAGGCTATGCGCTGCTTCAGAGCATGATGCACCGGTTCTGTTCTCCCAACAGTGATAATGCATCAATTCTACCTCACGCAGCAGAGGGTACGGCAGTTCCAGTGGAGCAAGCAACTGGATCCACTTCCAATGGACCAGGCACAGGAGACTTTGATATACTTGAGTCTCAAAAACAGGAGGCAAGACAGCATGCCTTTGGAGATCATTCTGGAATAAATCAAGAGTCCAGTTCTTTATTAGCAGGGTCAAGGAGTAGCAAGCAGCACATCAGAAAAGCAGTGCTTCCAGAGCAGCAGTTCAGCAGAGTGACAGTCCTTGTATCTGTATAGCAGTCCTTCTTCCTTGCAGAGTTTCTTTACAGGTCCATAAGTGTCTGATGTTATAGGGTCACAGACCCAGTACTTATACCCAGTTGTACCTTTGAAGTAGGGGTGACCTCATACAGGGAATTTGTAGTGCACAGCGTTCCTCCGTTCCCAGCCCTGCTCCAGACTTACTACAGGGGAGTTTGCAACCCTTTGTGTGGGGACGGGACACTGCCCATTCTGGTATAAGTGTAATCTCCTCCCTCCCATCCTGTCGGGAATGACCCATTAGGGTGCAGATGGCCATTCAGTCACACCTAACCTTCAATTGAGTGTGGCTGTCTAGAGGAAATGCACAAAGTCTAGCTGTCACCTGTTGTGTGTTCCCTTTAGGCCCACTACATTCTCCATTATTTTAGCCTAACTGCAAGCTGTAAGTTCCTTTGCTTTGCACACATTGCACTAAGCACATTTATTTTTGTGCCACAATATTATTTTGGGAAAACACTACATGTGTTTGTTATTGATAATCCTTTCTGGGACTATGTCTGAACTTCTTGTACAAGGTCATACAACACTGAGCCCTGGCTCCTGTGCTCGGTTAGAAATGTAGCTTTCCATTTAGACACAACATACATTCACATCTGCTGTTTTAAAAAAGACACCTCATATAATACGCATGAGATGTGCCATTTGAAAATGAAGAAGGGAATTCTTGCAAAGGAGTGGTTTCCAAGATAAGTGCACAAGCCTTTCACGGTCAAAGACACAAACTACTTAGCAACAATACAGGTATGGTGTTCAGTACTAAACCCAGAGATCTATGATGTATCACTGAGCCCTTGTAGTGAAAATAGGCTGGCGCAGATATATCTTTAAAAATGGTAGGGCTTCTCACTGTACATAGTTTACATGTGATGCTACTCACTCTGCTGGCATGCATATGTTTTTTTTGTTGCAGCACAGTTGTTATATAATAGAGCACAATAGTTTTGATAAATATTGTAAACTGTTCTCGTGTATTTGTTTTGTTTATTATGGACATGTATGAGTGTGAAAAGAAAAGGTGATGATCTGTTTCCACAGTTCCCTGAGGGGACAAGAGTGTTGTGTTCTGGGTGCTAACTTACCTGTCACTCTGGTAAGGTTAGGAGGGTAGATAAGGCACTATGAGGTAGTCAAGATTGGGGTAATTAGGTACTGATGTGGTATGGTAACTCAGTTCCTACATACTGATGTTCTGTGAACCCAGGTAAAGTTCTGTTTACCCAGAATCCCTGCAACATGGCATTGCCAACGCTTGGTTTGGTACTTATTGCACAGGTCTCTTGAGTAGTGTTTGTGTGTGTGTGTCCATAACAGCACTGACACCTACTAATGAAGAAGTCTGTGGTGTTGGGGATTCATCTTCACACAGTGCTTAGGAAGCATCTAATTCTGTGTTTTTTCAAGCTTGAAAGTTTAAAAGTATAACCCATTTTGTGTTGCACTTTTATTCAATTTCTTGTTTATTAATGGCTGCACTCGCTGCTGTCATGCCTGTTAATTGCAGACTGCTGTCCATGCACATGTAATGCATCATGGACTTACTAATACAGGTGATGCTTTTATTTTTGTGGTAAAAGTAAATGTTGCTTATAGTATTGAAGTATTTTATTCCTGGGTCCATTTTTTTGCTCTGGATGCTGAATCAAACACAATTTTTTGTATCAGAAATCTGTGCCCAATATCTATTTTGATAAAAAAAGGTGAAGCAAGTCACACGAACGCCTAAAGAAATCACGAAAATCGAGATAACCATAACCCTTGGAGACCAACAGAATATGGTCCTCATAAACATGAGATTGGGCATAGATTTCTGATTAAAGACCCAGTGAAGTATACCCACCAGTATCAACTACCAATACCAATACAAAATTGGTCCATACTGGAACAACAGAGTTTGGCTAATGATGGCCGCAGTATCAAGGACTTCACAGTGGGTTAGGACAAATCAAATGGTCTAATCAGTTGTATCGACAAAGGTTTTTAAGAGGGACACAAATCTTGGTCTTAAAAAAAGTGTTTGCTATATTTTCAATACCACTGAATCGCGTTGATGCATTGGACAGACTTAATCCTGTGGGCACTTTGGCATATTTGATGAAAAAGCTTGCACTAATTAAATGCCTATGTAGACTGCACATGTGGATTAGTCTACGAACTACAATATATAGTACAATTATAGCCCTGTCCCGTTGGCATGTGGGGGCTATCCCATGCAATTGTATAAATCTAGACAAACACAAAAAAGTAAACCTCTCAGGGGTTCTCCACCTCAGGGGCCCTCTGTGAGGGATTTTTGTGATTGCACTAAAATCAAGGCTCCAGACAGGTATCAGAGTTCTAACACACAATCTTCTTGTTAATTGCAGGACACATCTGAAAAGCAGTATGAGAGAGGAGGGTGATCTGTACGCAGACAAGGAGAGTACAAGGCGCCAAAAAGAGATTCACAACACTTGTCTCACATAAAGATAAAGAAGGAGAAGAAATATTCTCAATTTGAAAAGAAAGTTGCAGCTATCACTGCAAAATATGCCACTGACACTGAGAACCCAGCACAGCAGAAATCATTACAGTATGCCGGAATCTCCAGGAGTTTCTGCCAGCAAAAGCAACTGATAACTTTATTACAGTTGAAACCCCAGATAAGCGCGTCACTCCTCCAAATAGATTATATGACTTAGAAATACAAATTGAGGGCGGAATACAACGCACCATTAAAGTCATCTTCATGGAGAATTTAATTTTGTCTTATGACATCATTTTAGTGGAGGTCAATTGCCCTCTAAGCATTGTCCAAAGATCCCCACAGGGTGAGGATGTAGTACTTCCTTAATTTTCTGCTCTTGTCCTTGATGAGGTCAGATGAGCTTATGCAGCATAATGAGCTTTTGCACGACTCTCGCCTTTATACTGCAATCATGTTAGCTGGGAAAAGGATGCTCTTTGTCATATCATACCCAAATGGTCCAGCCCGCAAGTGCAACCACAATATCCTATTAAATGTGATGCTAAAGCACCCAATAAAGAAGTACTTCTGCCATTGGAGTACCAGGAAGTAACTGAACCTTGTATCTCCCAGATGAATATCCTCGTTTTCCTGTTTTGAGCTGATTCCTACACTAGTAAGCCAAATTAAATCTGGTTCTCCCCCGCCCCCCGTAGACTTCTCCACCTAACCATTTGACTTTGTTCCAGAAAATCTCTTGGCTATTTTTAATAGAATGTTCTCTTCGGGCTATTTTCCCAAAAACTGTGAGACAGCCTCAATTATGTCTCTTTTAAAAAATGCCCAGTCTAGATAGCAATAATCCTAACAGCTGCATGCCCATATCCCGCATTTTGTTTTCCACAAAATGTATAAAAAAGCCATCAATTCGGAGCTCTCCCAGTACATTCAGAAATATGAGCTGCTGGATTCCACCCAATTTGGCTTTAGTAGCCAACATAGCACAGAGCTAGCCTTGATAATGCCTCAGAACAAACCAGAACAACTCTTGATGCTGGAGGAAAGGCTGTACTTCTTTTATTAGACCTCTACTCAGCATTCGACCTGGTATATAACAGCCTTCTTACCTTAGCCTTGATCACCTTTTTTCATTAGGCATTATGGATAATGCCCTTAAGCTCCTCCAGTCTTTTCTATATGATAGGGAACAATTTGTGCAGTTAAATGGTCAAAGATCTTCTTCTTTCTCCTTGCCATGTGGGGTCCCACAGGGCTCAGCCCTGAGCCCTACACTCTTTTTGTAGGTCACCCACTTAGCTAATTTGATTAAAACCTTCAGATTTGCAATGGTCTCTTATGCTGAAGACAACCAAATTTGGGGGTCGGTGACAGAGAATCCCGATAAGACTGCCTCTTTGTTCCATGACTGCATGCAACAGATAGCAAGGTGGTTGACAAGCAATTGTTCGAAACGTAACACAGATAAAACCGAAGGCCTGTTAAATAAGAGAAACATCTTTCTGGTCCCTCAAACGGTGGCCTCTAAATGTTGGGGTACTCCCACCCCGTCACGAAACTTTAGTAAAACTTTTGGAAGTCCAATTTGATGACAAACTCTCCTTTGAAGGGCATGTAAACTCTATTACCTCCATCGGTCTCCCTTGTTCTTCCGGCACTCTACTGGCTTCCGGTTAATAAACAACTGGCAATCTTTATGCATTGCTGTTAAGGCATTGCACCATGACAGCCCTGAATGTCTTAGGCTATACTTTCAATTGCATGTGCTACAAATATCTTTAGGATTAGATTCCTCTGCCAAACTCATATTTCCAAAGGTCAAAAGAGCAACCTAGGGTGGCAGACTTTTCATAATTTGCAGACTATGGAATTCCATGCCCTTGGAGCTGAGAAAAAATCCAATTTAGTGGCTTTTCACAAAGCTTGACAAAACCTGGCTATTTAACAAATATGCTCTGCCAAATCTGTTTTTATGTTTTCTCTTGGGTTTTCTATACTGCTCCTTCATTTCTTTAGGACTTCTGTCATGCACCTTCTGTGTACGCATTCCGAATCACAGCGCCTAGACAACTACAGGTAGTAGAGCGCTCTACAAATCTTATTTCATTTAATTTCATATTAAATAGTCTTAGACTAAAGACATTTATACAGTCATACACACACATTTGCAATACAAAATGAACAGAGTATGGCACTAATTGACCATATAGTCTGTAAAAAATACAAAACAACCTTGGATATTTTCAACAGTTTTCTCAGTCACAATCTAGCACCTGAGAGCAGAGTTTGGACAGTCTTCTTGGCACTTGGCTTTCAAATAAGATATAAAAGGCTCCCTATGGTCTATAAGAATAGCCTAGGATTGTTTGTCTCAAATCTACATAATATTGACCTGGAGGTATTATCTTATATAGATAACATCTACCTCTTTCGACCTCATATACGCTATATTTATACTGTCTCAATGCTATTCACTATCAGTGCAGAAATCAAGCAATAAGAAAAGCAAAATGTTCAATAAACACTGCAAAACACTGTTTATGTTGCTTTTAATGGTGTGAAAACATATAACAACTGATAACCACTGTGTTTTTAAGGTATTAAAATCACTGGTAAACACTGAAAACCCCCCACCAGAACTTACAAAAAAACGAATCTGAATCTATTGTTTTCAGTAACACACCGTAATATCACAACTTTACATTGCACCCCTTACACCACTCAAATGCCCCAGTTTGGGTTGTCGCCAAGCAGTTCACTCTTTCACCTATTGCAATGATTGTTAAGTATTCTGGAGTAACTCCACCAGAGGCCGCATATTTTGTTGTGATAATAGGGGCATCCCTCGGATCTCTATATTTGCTCTTCAAACTTCGCACACCATTCCATAGCGATGATCCACGTTGAGATGTTGCCTTGGCTTTTAAGTGGCTTGCTATTTATTTTATTTATTTATTTAATTTTAAGAGCACATGTCTACCTAACAAAGGTTTCTGAGCACTGGCACTTCACTAGATCGAGATTGCAGAGACCAAGAAGACTGTTAATGAGACAATGGAAAGAGACATATATTGAGCATCTTATGAAAGACTATGTTGATTTACAGGTTCTATGTGAAAGCTGTACCTCTTGCAAAGAATGTGGCGGAGCCCAACAGAGTGTGTTCACCCCGGGGGCCTCCCAGTTCCCCCAGGATGCCTAATAATACCACTCTGAAGGAGTACTCCACTGGCTTCTAGTTCTCAGTCAGTGTCATCTCTATGGCTTTCCAATATTTTACTATTACTGACCACGCTTAAACTACGTGGTAGTAGTCAGTGTCCGGAGTGGAACAGGGAGGGCATTCTGATGTGTTCTGCTTGCCTGATTTCCACATCCACCTGGGTGCTAGAAAGGTTGTGTGAAGGGTATTTGTGGGACCTTTTTAATTTCTAGACTAAATATGACTGTTCAGATTGCTAGATAAGTGAGTGCTGCATGCTCATGTGTATCCTTACTTCAGAGTAACATTATAAAAAATGTACAAGTCGTAATTTTTTTTCAGTATTTACAGTTTGCATATGAGTATTTCATCTTTTGTTTTCTTTTGTCCCATCGCACTTGCCTGAAGTCCCCATATTGAAGTCAGATCATACATTCTCAATAAGTTGGATCAGACATCAAACATTTATTTCTACGCCTATGGGAAAAAAAACTATATGATCATTGTCAACAATTGCATCACAGTAGGGACTAGGGTACTTGAAAAACTTGTGAATGAAAGTGCGTCTGGCCACATTATTAAAGGGAACTAATACTTTTTTATGCTAATAGGCCTATGTGGGTGTTTGATATGCACTAACACAGTTTGGCAATCTTATCAAATTTAACCCTTTAGTACGAAATAGAGCGGTCTTTATTTTGGGTAAAATCTTGGATTGTTGTGCAGATGATCATGTTTAATTTAATTTTCACTTAACATTAAAGTAGATACTTTTTTTCTCTTTTTTGTTGTCTATCTTACCTGGGCAGTTTATAAGTTCATAACTACCTTTGATAGACAATGCAGCACTACTACAGAGAACAGGGACCGTTAACAATATTTTAGCCATGTTGGTGGGGCGGTGATGTGGTCATTGTCTGGTCGTGGATACATTCTGGGGCATCAGGGAGTTCTTTTAGCACCTGGAAAGAATAAATTAAAAATGTCAATCAAATATTTGGTTTGAGGGATGTACTTTGTAATTGCTAGGCAAAGATGTTCTTGTGTGAGTTGGTTATCTTCCAGAATTAAAGAAGAGGGTAGTGGCTGATCGATGTGGAGGAGACAGTTGTTTAGTTTGTTAGCAACAATTACGAATTTGGCCTCCTGGTTATAAAGTTGTATATTTTATGAAGGTGATTTGATAAGGGAATGCTGAAGCATGTGAACAGTGAGGGGCAGTATTGTCAAACTTGAGTTTCCTTGTGATAATGTTCTCAGTGGCATGTTTTGCTGGTTTGATGATGGTCAGAGGAAAATGTAGTATGCTAGAGAGAGGACCGTTGTCTCAATTCAGATGTGCTAGGGCCAAAACTTTAAACTGTTCCAAATGTTCAACTTCTGAACTTTCATAAGAATTTATTGGTGGAGTTTGTTTCTCTTGTGCGGCACGCCAGTGTTATGTTGGCTAGTGTGAGCAAGAATGTGTGCCCATTAGCATGGTTTTCAGGCCCTAGAACGCCACCCGGCAAGACTTTTGCAATGGGCGGGGGGAGGTCGTGGCAGTTCGAAACCATTCTCATTAGGAAAGCTGCTGTCAAGTAGAAAATCTACTTAAGTGTCACAAAGAAGCAGCGCCCCCTAGCTCACTGCATGGTGCTGTTCATGCATATTTTATAGCTTGGAGCAAGCTCCCGGTGTTAAAAATGAGCACGAGCATCTCAGTATGTCAAATTGCACCCGCTCGCTGAACTTTGCAGAATCTTGCAGAGTTTTTATGTAACTCCATAGAAGTCCACAGAGTAAAACTCCACAAGTTCAGCCCATCCCTACTAGAGAGTCACATACTTTGTGAAATCTGCCTGTACTGTTGGACATTTTTAGGAGCTCTTAGTTTTAGCATAGCAAAGTCAAGTTTGAAGTGAGCACCATTAAACAACATTTTTCTGGGTATTTGCACCCAGAACTTTAGTGGTGGTTCTCCCAGCCCACGCTTACAGCTGATGCCCTGGGAGGAGAAGGTACATGCCATCCTGCATTCTGAGGGCTTGACAGGAATACCTTTAATAGTGGAGATTGGTAAATAACACCACACCCACTGAGACAACATATCAACATTCTGTTTGTGCACATCTCAGCTCTTGCTTTTATGCTCCTTGTCTACTTTTCCTATATGCAGTAGCCAAAGTATCAGAGATGTTTGATTGGCAGTTAAAATCTGTATCTACGCACATAAGTACACATGTGTCAACCTCCATTACACCCCACATGTGTGACTGCTGTCTGTAAGTGCATTATCATCAAATCATCATCCTAGGCCCCAATACATATGCAAATGTCTAATTGTATGGCCCGCCCAGCTGCCTTTTGCAAACAGGTATGTAAAACAACCTAGTTTTGCTAGTGTTGACAATTCATAATTGAAATGACTACAACTAACATGAGGCCCGCTACCTCTAACTATAAACTGGAGGCCCTTAGTCTTGTTTGTCACTACTCACTTGTCAGCTATGTCACTACTTATGATCACCTAACAGGCCATTACCATTGTTAAAGTGTGGGAATCGGAGGACCCGATTCACAAAAGTAATCCGAGACAAAATCCTAACTTTTCGACTTTTGGTATTCACAAAATTCATTTAGTAGTAGTAAAGTTAGGATTCCTAACTTTACTACCACTAAACTGAGAACAATTCTTATTTAATGACTTTCTGTATACACAATAGGCATTTAGTAGTAGTAAAGTTAGGATTCCTTACTTTACTACCACTAAACTGAAACAAAATCCTAACTTTACGACTTTCAGTATTCACAAAAGGGATCTCGTAGTAGTAAAGTTAGGATCCCTAACTCTACTACTACTTAACTAGACAAAATCCTAACTTTATGATTTTCGGTATTCACAAAAGTCATTTAGTAGTAGTAGTAAATCCTAACTTTACTACTACTAGCCTTCTGTGAATACCAAAAGCCGTAAAATTAGGATTTTTCTCAGTTTAGTAGTAGTAAAGTAAGGAATCCTAACTTTACTACTACTAAATGCCTTTTGTGAATACCGAGAGTCATAAAGTTAGGTTTTGTCTCAGTTTAGTAGTAGTGAAGTGGGGAATCATCACTTTACTACTACTAAATGCCTTTTGTGAATATATAGATTCATAAAGTTAGGATTATGTCTCAGATTACTTTTGTGAATCGGGCCTAGAGTGCTTCAAATGACTACAACTACAACAATCACGAGGCCCTGTTGCTTGAAAACGTAACACGAGGCCCTAGTGTTGTTGTCCTTATTTACTTGATAGCCATATCACCGCTGATCATCAGGTGTAGTGAACTGAGCATCTTACACACATTTCTCTGCTCAGGCACATATCTGCCTACTCAGCCTGAAGTTCCCCTGTCTCCATAATTGAAAAGAAAGCGATAATAAGTGAAACCATATCAAATGTATAACTGAAATGTCAGTAGCGTGTGAAGGTAACCCAGCTGATATAACAATGCTGTGGCCCATTGACACTGCACAGCACAGATGATTACCAGTGCTACATCTGTTACCAAGTAGTGTGTATGTCTATATTTGACACCCCTGGGACTTGGAATTTACTAATACACATGTAACATCTACACTGTGTTGGCTACAAGTTTTGGTATATAACCGTGTCAATTTAGGGATTCAAGACGTGTCAATAATATTAATCTACAGAGACAGCATTGGTCCATCTCACATGTTAACGCTTGAATTCAAGGTTTAACAGTCAGTCCCTTTAAAACCTTGCCTGCTAGTTTTGACTATGACGCAAACTGCTAATAGGGATGCAATGAACAGTGTTGTCACCAAAAGTTGACCATGCACAGCACCTACTAAGCAAGCATTGGTAAAGCCTATTAAATCTTGCTTTTAAAAAGTGAATGCTTACCATATGGCTTTGCCAATTTTGGCATTTATACTCCCACATGCTTTAAATTTATTTTATTACGCTGTTCTGAAATGCCATGTAGTCAGCCATTTTGAGAGAGTAAAAAAGTGGAAACTGCTGATGACGCACACACATGTTTGGAACAGTAAAGTAAAAAAACTGGAAATTGCTTATGATGCACACACATTTGTGAAGATGGCAACCGACTTGGAACAGTTTTCAGGCAAAGAGAAAGGAAAGGCAAAGGGAGCAATGGTTCTGATCCGATACTGTACTTGTATATGGAGGAAAGTGATCAAATAAGGAACAGAGGTATCAGACTGACAGGAAAGCCAAGAAAGAAAGTGACTCAAAATCCACTCTGTGTTTTATTGCAACACTAGGTCTTTCCTTTTTGGGTTCTGGGGTAACCTGCTACATATCAAAATACACATTAAACCGGGGGTCCTCACAGAATGACAGCAAGTGCCAACGAGAGAAGTGAGAAGTGGGAGTACTATGAAAGAAACAGAAGGGGACCCTTAATCAGAGATTGGATTCCCATCAATTACCTTGGTGATCAATATCATCATCGGAAACATGTCGACCTTAATAGAAAGCAGTTATTTGTGAACACTGCTTTTTGCATTGTTTTTATTGAGAATGTTAAGGGATATCTATAATAAAGACTGTTTCTCTCTTTGAAATTCTCTTTTAACTTTGCACTCACTGTATCTACACTGCACTATTTCTCATGATTACTTGTGAATTCATTTGTGATCTTTTTTGAAGAACAAACAAACTGTTCTTTCCATGTTTCTAGTACTCCTTTCTCTAACCAGTTGAGCCATTATTCCCAAGGATTATTCTAAAGGAGATAGCCTGTATGATCAAGAGGTATATCGGTTGGCTGGGAGGATACCCAGATGATGATACTGATCACCAGGGTAATTGATGGGAATCCAATCTCTGATTAAGGGTCCCTTCTGTTTCTTTTATAGTACTCCCACTTCTCACTTCTCTCATTGGCATTTGGTGTCATTCTATGAAGACCCCCGGTTTATTGTGTATTTTGATATGTAGTATTTGGAGAAGATAACCGTGGCAGGTCTTTAAAATATCCCTTTGATCCTAATTCTCTTAGTGTTTATTGTGTAGTGTGCTACTTGCCAAGAAAGTGCTTTGACAACTCGTCATTGGTTATAAGCGTTATATAAATGCAATTGCAATTACCTAACAAACGATGAACCCACACTTTGCCAGAATTGCTCATATAATGTGTAGGATACACTGCATATTTCTATAAATTAAACTTTCAGAACTGGTATATCACTTTTCTAAGTGTCCTTTTCTTAGGATATGATCTTACACATGAAGCTAAGAGTCTTGCCCCTCACTTTGTGCACAATTGCAACCTCCAAATCCATTAAAGAAACTACAATTTGTATAGCATTCCTTAATTTTGGCATAACATACATTCCTGATTAAGCCCAACGCATCAAATCACTTAGGGGGGCCACATGTATCAATATTGGAAATAAAGATGACCTAATTGCGATTTTCAGCAAATCGCAATTTGGTAGTCTCTCTTCCTATTGTATGAAACTCCATGAGTTTATTTTAGCGCTTCCTATTGGGTCGCAAATCGACCTACCTCATGAATATCAATGAGGTAGGTTACAATTTGCGACCTATTGGGAATCGCTAAAATCACCGGGATGGTGGCTTGACCACCATGTCCACGATTGCTTTTAAATAAAACAATCTTTTTTTTTGTAATGCAGCATGTTTCCTTAAAGGAAAACGGGTGCATTTAGAAAAGATAAATAGAGAAATGAAAAGTTTTCTTTTCGTTTTTTAAGAGCAAGCAGTGCTCCGTGGGACCGCTGCCTGCTCTGAAAAAATGTTTGTACTGACATTCACAACCCTTTATAAAGGGTTACCACCAACTTGAAACTGGTGATAAAATGCAAATGTTTTGCGACCGCATTTCATCACCTGACATTCTGCAGTGATTCAGTATTGGGAAGGGACACCCTAAACATACCCCTTCCTAACACCGAAACGCAAACCCCACATAGGGTTTAGTACATCAGAACATTATTTTTCTGTCCGCAAATTACCTGATTTGGGGCGCTTGCGAGCAGAAGGAAGCTACTTACTTCTGACCCTATGTGAATTAATTTGGCCTAATTCTTCCACTACACTTTGGACATCAGAACACACAGATACTTTCAATTTTTAAATCTGACTTGTTTGCCACACGCCACTTACATACATGTGTATGTAAGTGGCGTGTGGCAAACAAGTCAGATATGTAAATTCCATGAACCTAGTCATCCGTGTGTTACCGGATGCTAGTAGATTCTCCTAGATCAAATTACAAAAATATATAAAACCTCTTTATTAAAATGTAAATACAAATCAAGAAAAAGAAATACCAGAAACACCACAATATTGACATTTTAGTACAGCTGAGAAACATTCCATTCAAAATACACAGCCATGTCTGTAATAGCCCTTTCCGCCCCCTCTCACATATCAACTGAGGAGCTGGGACCTGGCAGTTAATGTAGGGGTGTACAAAGGCCCCAGCGAAAGTCCTTCCATCTGCCCCAGATCTTAACCCATTTCTTTGGACATCCTATGTTCTTATAAACAGTTTTTTCTGCTACAATATCTTTGTCGATATCTTTTTACCATTCGCTCAGGCTCGGCGTCCTGGGTTCTCCCCAGCAACGTGCTATATTTCGTTTAACTACGGCTAGTATGAGCATCATCCAAATCCCTTCCCATTGAAGTAATGTCTGACTCCAATAGGGTCAGAAGGCAACACTAAGGTTTTGGAGGGATAGCCATGCCCCATACGCCATTCGTACTATTGACCACTGTCTCCAAATAGGTTTGTATTGCAAGGCATTCCTATATTATGTGCAATTAACAGCCTTTTTGAGTCTCGACGACAGTTCTCAGGTGGGGTCCTACCTATTTTCATCAGTTTGGTGCATGCATAAATGGCCCTGTGTAATATCTTAAGTTGCATCAGCCTAAATTCTGCCATGATGGCTTTCATCTCTAGGTGAGGACAAGGCCTCCACCCATTCATCGTCTTCTATACCTCCCAAGTGTAGTGCCCACTTTTCACGCAGTCTGCCAAATGTGTGTCGGGTGTATTGTTCATAATGTGTCTGTATGTGAGTAAAGCCGTTTTGCATGTCATATGCCTGTCCAGTAAGCGGAACTTGAGCTGGTGTAGTCTGGCAGCTCTTCCCCCACTGGACTAGCTGCCTGTAGTGCATATCTAACATGCTGGTAGTGAAAAATCTCAGTATCTGCAAGTTTATATTCTTTACGGAGGTCGGCAAAGGGAAGTACTGCGCAGCGAGTGCATAGATCCCCAATTCTGGACAGGCCTATTGTGTCCCATTTGTCAAATCCTGGGTGCCTCGCCAGAGTGCCAAGAGTTGCTGAGTCCCACAGAAGGGTGGATCATGCCAGCTTGTTTTTCTATTCTAGCGTTTTGTGGGCCACGTGCCAGAGACTGATGGTTACATCCATCAGGTTCTGTTCTCGCAATTTTATAGGTGTGGCATATAGGGCCTGCAGGTGTCCACCCGGGCGCATCACTAGGCGATCTATCCACAACAATAGTTCATCGTCTGGTAGATATACACCCTGGTGTATTAGAGGTTGTTCAGGGATTCTGCTACTTCACAGAACTGTGCACAGAGACCCAGGACCTTAGTGAATTGTGGTGGACCAAAAAACTCACCTCAGTACCTAGAGACCCTAAAAAGCTAGCATCAGTGTCACATTATCTCTTCGTCCTATAGCTAAGGAACCAAAGATTAGACAACTCAGAACATGCGACTTAGGTTATACTCAGAAATGGTGGGAAGCAAGAACACTCTTTTGTTATACTATTATACCAGTCCACAACAGGAGTAAAAAAGAGACACGGGAAAGGTTAAGATATTTATTTTAACAACGTGCTCTAAGATGCAGTGTTTTTGCTAACATAAGCAGACAAATGATTAGAAATGATATGATCAGCATAGTTACAACTCCATAAAACACAATAGGAGAAATCAGATTACAATGATGGTGAAAACAGGTATTATAGCGCCTAGTATATCACCCTCCCTTGCTAGGAACTATGTTTTATAAAATATAGAAGGTCTCTTTGGCTTAGGTGTGGGGGACCCCATACCTCTTAGATCAGCAGGAATGTATCACATCAGGATCTGCAAAAGTTCTTTCTCTCTGGAAACTGAATTCTTCCAAGTGCCCAAAATCATGGCTACAGTGCAATATTAAAGGTGCCACAATCTCCGTTGGCTCGCAGCTGCATGTATGTTATGTCTAAAAACGTGAGCTGATCAGCTCGAACAACAGCTACCTTTGTATGATAACCTTGGAAGCTTTAGCACTCACTGTGCAGACTAGGGTCGCGATGTAAATGCCTAAAACAAGCCTTTCTCTTGTGTAGCAATTCACAAAGCCTAACTTACAACAACAGATATATGCAGTGTCATGTGCAAAAGCAGCAAAATGTAAAAATGGCATTTAAAGTTCTATTAAGCCTATGCTAACATAGCAATGTGCGCAGCCTTGCTCAGCCCTCACTACATAGCCAAGAAAGCTTGAATCCAGTGGCACAGTGAGCCTGGGACCCATGTCTGGGCATACCCGCCGCACTTAGGGCGTGAAAGCAAAAGACAGACAATTGATGGACGGAATGCAGAACTAATCAAAACATTCACCTCCAGTCAAGATATCTGGGTTAAATCCAACATTCTTTTGCTCACAATGCCACCCCAGTTTAAACCTGGCCATATGCAAACTAGTCTTGACCCTTTGCCTCATGGGAACAGTCCAACCCGAACTGCCAAGCCAGCTTCTTCCTGGACTGGAAACAAGCATCCTAGGAACGGGATCGGGCTTTCACCCCTCATCATCCAGGATCGTTTAATCCCAGCGGCAACATGAGCTCGGGACCCAAGTCTGGGCATACCTGGTGCATTTAGGGCATGAAAGCAAAAGATACATAATTGATGGACAGAATGTAGAACAATTCAAAATATTCACCCTTAGTCAAGAGATCTGGGTTAAATCATCAATCTTTTGCTCACCATGCCACCTCAGTTTACACCTGGCCATATGCAAACCAGTCTTGACCCTGTGACTCATGGGAACAGTCCATCCTGTACTACCAAGCCAGGACCTGGAGAAGGAAGATACTTGGCGCATGGCGTTTTATATATTTGAGCAAAATACCCCTTTTAATCTTATCTCAAAGACCATTAACATTCCACAACATTAGTTGCAATTGCGCTTTGTCTATTGGTCAGCATTCCGTCCATCTATTGTTTGCTATAACACTTTTCGCCCTTAGTGGGATGGGTATGCCCGGACAGGGGTCCCTTGCTCACTGTGCCACTGGATTCCAGTTAGCCTGGCTGAAGAAGGGTTACACACCCTGAAACCGGTCACAGGATGCTTGTTTCAGGTCCAGGAATGACCTGGCCTGGCAGATCGGTCTGGACCGTTCCCATGAGGCACAGGGTCAAGACTGTTTTGATATGGCTGGGTCCAAACTGGGGTGTGTAGTGGGCAAAAGAACAATGGATTTAACCCAGATCTTTTGACTGGGGGAGAATGTTTTCATTGTCAGCATTCTGTCCTTCATTTGTTTGCTGTGACACTTTTCACCTTAAGTGAGATGGTATGTCCAGACGTGGGTACCTTGCTCACTGTGCCACTGGAGTTACGCTAGCTTGGCTGAGGAAGGGTGACATACCCTGAAACCGGTTCCAGGATGCTTGTTTCTGGTCCAGAGAGGACCAGGCCTGGCAGTTCGGTCTGGACTGTTCCCATGAGGCACAGGGTCAACACTGATTTGCATATGGCTGAGTTCAAACTGGGGTGGCGTAGTGGGCAAAAGAACGATGGATTTAACCCAGATCTTTTGCTGGAGGACAATGTTTGCATTGATAACATTCCATCCATCATTTGTTTGCTGTAGAGTTTTTCGACCTAAGTGGGATGGGTATGCCCAGACGTGGGTCCCTTGCTCACTGTGCCACTGGATTCAAGCTAGCCTGGCTGAAGAAAGGTGACATACCCTTAAACTGGTCCCAGGATGCTTGTTTCCGGTCCAGGTAGGACCTAGCCTGGCAGTTCGGTCTGGACTGTTCCCATAAGGCACAGAGTCAAGACTAATTTACATATGGCTGGGTCCAAACTGGGGTGGCGTAGTGGGCAAAAGAACAATGGATTTAACCCAGATCTTTTGACTGGGGGAGAATGTTTGCATTGTCAGCATTCCGTCCATCATTTGTTTGCTGTAACACTTTTCACGCTACGTGGGATGGGTATGCCCAGACATGGGTCACTTGCTCACTGTGCCACTGGATTCAAGCTAGCCTGACTGAAGAAAGTTGACATACCTTGAAACCGGTTCCAGGATGCAAGTTTCCGGTCCAGGGAGGACCTGGCCTGGCAGTTCGGTCTGGACTGTTCCCATGAGGTACAGGGTCAAGACTGATTTGCATATGGCTGGGTCCAAACTGGGACGGTGTAGAGGGCAAAAGAGCGATCGATTTAACCCAGATCCTTTGACTGGGGGAGAATGTTTGCATTGTCAGCATTCCGTCCTTCATTTGTTTGCTGTAACACTTGTCTATTGATCCTGGCATTGTATAATCCCGGACGCGTCTTTGTCACTAAATCTGCTCTACCGTTCATGTCATCTGCATGTTTTTTGTTATCTATCCATGCCGCCCATGAAAGGCTCTGTCTTTCACGTTGGTTTCGTGATTTGGATCCTGGAGCCAGACTCCTGCCCTCTAGCCACTCCCAGGCCTCTTCCGCTGAGGCGAAGTACCAAGTTTTGTTATCAGATATGACTCTCAGGCGGGCTAGGAATATCATGGAGTATTTAATGTTCTTTTCTCGCAGGAAAGTAGCAATGCATTGTTTGCACCTTGAGAGTGAAATAGGGGAAGAAGGTGATGATCGCATTGTTGTAGACTATTGACGGGGCGCTTTGAACTGTCTGTAAAATCATGTCCCGGTCTCAGAAGTTGAAGAGACATGCTATGATGGAGCGTGGGGAAGCACCCGGGCATGGGCCAACCTATGTGCCCTGTCGCCGGGGAAATATTTGAGAAGACCACGGGCTGCACGTGCAGAATTTAGTGCTCCAGGAAAGGTCAGTGGCCGGTACCTCCGCCCTTTCAGGAACCCCAGGTATACTGATGCTGTTCTGTCTTGAGCGGCCCTCTGCATCTTTTAGTCAGGCTTGCAGGTACGCTGTGGTGTTCTTCAAATCAGTTACTTGGGCTTTGAGGCCGGTTGTTTCCGCTTCTAGTACCATCATTGTGGCTTCTGTTTCTTTAACTCAGGCCCCCATGTTTTGCAGGTCGACTCTTACCAGAGTGAGCTCTGAGTTAATCGTTTCAATTTTGCCCTTGAGTGATATGCGCGCACTCGATGGATAGCAGCCAAGACTTCTTAAAGTGTGAGGGTCTTATCCGCTTTTTGAAGTGGATCTGTTACATCACATTGGGCCGGTACCTCTTTAGGAGCTATGTATTTGTCCAGCTTAGTCTGGTGGCCCCTATCGAGCCCTTTACCTTCCATCATTATGTTGTCTGCCCCTTGTTTACACTTCTTACCTCCCATCACTGTCTCTGATTGGGGGAGAGGGGTTCTGACTGGGGGCACATCGTACTCACCACCGCCTTCCGGGTGCCACTTGTTCCCTTCATGGCCTGTTTGTATTTGGGTAGTCCCTACCTGTTCCTCATTGGCATATAGTAATGTTAAAATGTATTTGGGCCACCTCCCTCCTCTTGCGAACTGACCCAGGTGCTGAGAACACTATGGCTTGGGCTTGATTTCTTGTGAAGTCCACAATTTTTATGGCCGGGAGCGTTGTTTGTGTTGTCTGTCTCGTGAGCTTTTTTTCCCAACTTTCTCCAATAGTGGTGACAGGCCTTCTGAGAGGTACTGTGTGCTTGCCGACTGTCACCATGGGAGAAATGGGGGTCTGAGGGGGTAGCACTTTCTACAGAGAAAAGTGTCCTCCGGGCTCCTCAAATGTCCTTGTATAAAGGTTTCTTGTGAAGTTGAATGTGAAAATAATCGTGAAGTTCACTCATAGATAAAGTTCAGATATTTATTCCATAATTTTATCGTATACTTTGTTATAAATCACAAGTATATGTTTTCACATGATAATTTGATGATTCAAAAAGAGCACTCATATAATACAATGCATTTCGGCATTATAATCATGCCTTCGTCAGGGAACAGGTTCTATAAACAAAAAGGAAACGAGACATAGTCTAAGTATTGAAACGGGGAACGGGTTACAGTGATTAACGTGAAAAGATACTAGAAAAAGGGCAGTGAAGTGCTCCTAACGTGACTTTGCATGCGCGGAAAAAATCGTGTTCATGACGGGTGGTTGTAGTTCATGCGTTTACCTAAATAAGTGCGTAGTGCGGTGAACATTACTCGATAGGGTACGTCGTGAAAAAAATGTGATACAAGTGATCAAATAATAAACGTGTGGCTGACCGTGGACATGCCTACGGTAACGGAGTGATTAACGTAATGCTGAGAAGCAGCTCTAGCTCGAGGAGGTTAAATAGTAACCGAGTGGCTTACCGATAATGTGCCGACGGGTTCCGTGTGTGGTTAGTCAGAGTTCTCATGCCGGAGTTCGCGTAGGTGGGATCCCGGATGTGTATTTTAAAAAAGACGGAGGTTACTCGGGCGGGTGGGAAACTAAGCTTAAAGAGACAGCGCTTATAGATGGTAGAAAAAAAGAATCGAAGTGGATACTTCCGTGAAAAGAATGATCGGTGATGTGTTCACGATTAAGAAAACAAATCAATGGTGTTCACAGTTGAGCATAATCGGTGGTGAATTCACAATTAAAAAAACAAATCCTGGAAAGGTGTAAAACGAAGATAAGAAAAAAAAATAATAAACAGTGAAAAAATAACTGGTGCATGTGGTTTGGTGCAATGTATAAGGAATTGGGGATCCATGGGCTGAACGTGGTGACAAGGGAGGGAGTTGTTCAATACGTGCAATGTCTATGAAGCTGACTGAGCTAGTCACTTAGCGCATGAGGGGAGCATTAGTCTAGAAAAGTAGTCAATTATAAGTAACATAAATATTCCACACGATCATTGAGACCGTGCGGTTTTATGCTGCAAAGGGTGAAAATCCAGAAATTTTCTCTTTTCAATAGTTCAGTGTGGTTGTCTCTGCCTTCTTTTTTGGTGACTGTTTCCAGAGCGCAATATCTTAGTTGACTGATTCCGTGTCCTGCTTCGAGGAAATGCTGTGCCACTGTAGATTTGAGTTGTTTGGTCCTGATGTTAGATTTGTGTTCGTTAAGGCGTGTTTTCAATTTTCTCTCCGTTTGTCCAACATAAATTTTACCGCAGGGACATTTTAACATATAAACGGCATTGGTAGTATCGCACGTTGCTGTGGCTCTGATCTTGATTTTATGGCCTTTCATAGGATGGTTTATAGTAGTGCCTTGAATAACACTATTGCAATGATTACAGTTTCTACAAGGAATAGTTCCTTTGAAATCAGTAGTAGGTGGTTTGGGAGTCTTTAGTATTTCTCCTAGATTTTTTGCTCTGGTGTAGGCAAAGATGGGATGTTCATCAAAGATTTTGTTGAAGTCAGGTTCTATTCTGAGAATCTCCCAGTGTTTTTTGATGATCTGCTTGAACTTATTGCTAGATGTTGAATATTTAGATACAATGGTGATAGAATCTCCCTGAGATTTGGAAGTATTGGATAGTAGGTCATTTCTGGATTTGGCTTCACACCGTTGTCTGGCCTGTTCGAGGACATGGTCAGGGTACCCTCGAGATCTAAACCTCTGTATGGTTGTTTGTGTCTCCTGCTTGAATTGATCAGTATCAGAGGTGATTCTTTTGGCCCTGATTAGTTAACTGTATGGTAAGTGATTTTTCAATGGTTGAGGGTGAAAACTTGAGTAGTGTAGGGTGTTGTTCCTGTCTGTTGTCTTTCGGAATAAACTGGTCTTGAATTCTGTGTCGGTTTTGGTAATTTTGACATCAAGGAATGTTATGGAATCAGTTTGGATTTCGTGTGTAAACTGGATTCTTTGGTCGATGTCATTCAGTTCGCTTAATTGTTGCTCCAAAATGTCTTGTGGACCTTGCCATATCAGGAAAATATCATCGATAAACCTCACAAACATCTTAAGGTGATCTTTCCATTGCGACTTATTGAGAATGTTGTCTTCCTCAAATCTGTGCATGAAGATATTCGCATATGTGGGCGCTGCTGAATTGCCCATGGATGTCCCTGTCATTTGTTGATACCAATTATCTTTCCAGATGAAATAACTGTGAAACAATATGAATTGTAAAAGTTCCATTAGGAACAGTTTAAAGTCAATTTTATGTTGAGTTCTCAACAAACAATATTCAATGGCTTCTATGCCCATAGAGTGGGGGATAGAAGTGTATAAGGATGATACATCTACTGTACATAGTAGCAGTTGGTTGTTGTCCTCTATTGGCACTTGATTGAGTTTTGTTAGAAAGTCTGTGGTATCTTTGATGAAAGTGGGTATAGAATTGACAATGGGTTGTAGGTACTTGTCTAGAAATTTGCCTACAGGGTCATGGATGCTCCCGCATGTGGAAACTATAGGTCTACATGGAGGTGTTTGGGGATTCTTGTGTATCTTAGGTACCAGAAAGAAAGTGGGACTTTTTGGATGTTTGGTGACCAGATATTTGAAAGTTTTGTCGGAAATCACTCCATTTTCCAGGGCTGAATTGAGTATGTTATCGAGTCTTTCCTTGAATTGAGTGGTGGGGTTGTTATGTAGTTTAAGATAAGTATTGAAATCCGAGAGGTGAAGGGATGCCTACTGGTTATAGTATGACGTGTTGAGAATCACGATGGCTCCACCTTTATCAGCTTTGACACCGGTTATCTCTGTGTTGTTGGCAATAGATTTAAGGGTTTCAATCTCTTTATTAGTATAGTTTTTGTTCTTAGCTGGACGGTTGCAGTTCAGCTTAGAGAGGTAATTTCTTACTAGAGTCTCATAGGTATCAAGAGTCTTGTGTGAAACTGGTGCAAGAAAGTTGCTTTTGGAACGTAGGCCTTTGAGTTGATCAAATGGTAGATCAGTAGGTGTTTGTACCACGTTTTGAAAAAAATGCTTAAGACGCATTTTTCTCATGAGTTTATATAAAGCTATCTCCAACTCGAGTTTGTTAGTTTGAGCTGTAGGCACGAACGAAGTTCCTTTCTGTAAAATCCTCGGTTGTATGGTACTGAAGTTGTAATCCGAAATGTTGATGACGAGATTGTCATCTACTTCACTTTGGGCTTGTCTTTTTTGCTCGTTACTGTCCTCGTCTGTGGAGGTTCTTTGTTTTTTTCTTTTTGACCTCCTGGTTCTTCGCGTGGGTCCGGGCCTGATTCTACATAACAACCCCACCACTCAATTCAAGGAAAGACTCGATAACATACTCAATTCAGCCTTGGAAAATGGAGTGATTTCCGACAAAACTTTCAAATATCTGGTCACCAAACATCCCAAAAGTCCCACTTTCTTTCTGGTACCTAAGATACACAAGAATCCCCAAACACCTCCATATAGACCTATAGTTTCCACATGCGGGAGCATCCATGACCCTGTAGGCAAATTTCTAGACAAGTACCTACAACCCATTGTCAATTCTATACCCACTTTCATCAAAGATACCACAGACTTTCTAACAAAACTCAATCAAGTGCCAATAGAGGACAACAACCAACTGCTACTATGTACAGTAGATGTATCATCCTTATACACTTCTATCCCCCACTCTATGGGCATAGAAGCCATTGAATATTGTTTGTTGAGAACTCAACATAAAATTGACTTTAAACTGTTCCTAATGGAACTTTTACAATTCATATTGTTTCACAGTTATTTCATCTGGAAAGATAATTGGTATCAACAAATGACAGGGACATCCATGGGCAATTCAGCAGCGCCCACATATGCGAATATCTTCATGCACAGATTTGAGGAAGACAACATTCTCAATAAGTCGCAATGGAAAGATCACCTTAAGATGTTTGTGAGGTTCATCGATGATATTTTCCTGATATGGCAAGGTCCACAAGACATTTTGGAGCAACAATTAAGCGAACTGAATGACATCGACCAAAGAATCCAGTTTACACACGAAATCCAAACTGATTCCATAACATTCCTTGATGTCAAAATTACCAAAACCGACACAGAATTCAAGACCAGTTTATTCCGAAAGACAACAGACAGGAACAACACCCTACACTACTCAAGTTTTCACCCTCAACCATTGAAAAATCACTTACCATACAGTCAACTAATCAGGGCCAAAAGAATCACCTCTGATACTGATCAATTCAAGCAGGAGACACAAACAACCATACAGAGGTTTAGATCTCGAGGGTACCCTGACCATGTCCTCGAACAGGCCAGACAACGGTGTGAAGCCAAATCCAGAAATGACCTACTATCCAATACTTCCAAATCTCAGGGAGATTCTATCACCATCGTATCTAAATATTCAACATCTAGCAATAAGTTCAAGCAGATCATCAAAAAACACTGGGAGATTCTCAGAACAGAACCCGACTTCAAAAAAATCTTTGATGAACATCCCATCTTTGCCTACACCAGAGCAAAAAATCTAGGAGAAATACTAAAGACTCCCAAACCACCTACTACTGATTTCAAAGGAACTATTCCTTGTAGAAACTGTAATCATTGCAATAGTGTTATTCAAGGCACTACTATAAACCATCCTATGAAAGGCCATAAAATCAAGATCAGAGCCACAGCAACGTGCAATACTACCAATGCCGTTTATATGTTAAAATGTCCCTGCGGTAAAATTTATGTTGGACAAACGGAGAGAAAATTGAAAACACGCCTTAACGAACACAAATCTAACATCAGGACCAAACAACTCAAATCTACAGTGGCACAGCATTTCCTCGAAGCAGGACACGGAATCAGTCAACTAAGATATTGCGCTCTGGAAACAGTCACCAAAAAAGAAGGCAGAGACAACCACACTGAACTATTGAAAAGAGAAAATTTCTGGATTTTCACCCTTTGCAGCATGAAACCGCACGCTCTCAATGATCGTGTGGAATATTTATGTTACTTATAATTGACTACTTTTCTAGACTAATCCTCCCCTCATGCGCTAAGTGACTAGCTCAGTCACCTTCATAGACATTGCACGTATTGAACAACTCCCTCCCTTGTCACCACGTTCAGCCCATGGATCCCCAATTCCTTATACATTGCACCAAACCACATGCACCAGTTATTTTTTCACTGTTTATTATTTTTTTTTCTTATCTTCGTTTTACACCTTTCCAGGATTTGTTTTTTTAATTGTGAATTCACCACCGATTATGCTCAACTGTGAACACCATTGATTTGTTTTCTTAATCGTGAACACATCACCGATCATTCTTTTCACGGAAGTATCCACTTCGATTCTTTTTTTCTACCATCTATAAGCGCTGTCTCTTTAAGCTTAGTTTCCCACCCGCCCGAGTAACCTCCCTCTTTTTTAAAATACACATCCGGGATCCCACCTACGCGAACTCCGGCATGAGAACTCTGACTAACCACACACGGAACCCGTTGGCACGTTATCGGTAAGCCACTCGGTTACTATTTAACCTCCTCGAGCTAGAGCTGCTTCTCAGCATTACGTTAATCACTCCGTTACCGTAGGCATGTCCACGGTCAGCCACACGTTTATTATTTGATCACTTGTATACGTTAAACATCACATTTTTTTCACGACGTACCCTATCGAGTAATGTTCACCGCACTAGGCACTTATTTAGGTAAACGCATGAACTACAACCACCCGTCATGAAAACGATTTTTTCCGCGCATGCAAAGTCACGTTAGGAGCACTTCACTCCCATTTTTCTAGTATCTTTTCACGTTAATCACTGTAACCCGTTCCCCGTTTCAATACTTAGACTTTGTCTCGTTTCCTTTTTGTTTATAGAACCTGTTCCCTGACGAAGGCATGATTATAATGCCGAAATGCATTGGATTATACGAGTGCTCTTTTTGAATCATCAAATTATCATGTGAAAACATATACTTGTGATTTATAACAAAGTATACGATAAAATTATGGAATAAATATCTGAACTTTATCTATGAGTGAACTTCATGATTATTTTCACATTCAACTTCACAAGAAACCTTTATACAAGGACATTTGAGGAGACCGGAGGACACTTTTCTCTGTAGAAAGTGCTACCCCCTCATATTATTCACGCCTCCAGTCAGAAGGCGATACTCTGAAGCTCCTTACAAAATCTAAATATAGATAAACAAAGCTGTGCGCCCAGTAATAACCCTTTGTTAGAAATGGGGGTCTGTCAGTATCTAGGAAGAAACACAGAGGAGAGCTCTAGGCCAATTTAGCTACTGTTTGGCTGATGTGGTTGCAGCAGCAGCTCGGCTCGGGCAGGTCACAGCCTTGGTCACCGCATCTTCCATGCCCGATGCTGAGCTGGGCCACCACACAGGACCTTCTGACCCCCTGTTTTCTGCACAGCCCCTCTCCACCTCCACCGGCCGCTCAGAGCAGAGCAGGTCATCTGCTTGGCCTCGGGCGGGTCCCGCATGTCGTGGATTCACAAGGCAACTCAGCCCCAGGCCACAATCTGCAGATCTAGTGAGGCCTCCATTGGATGGTCCGTACCTAAGCACTCCAGCTCCAAGTTGATTGGGTTTCAGGCAGTTTGCCAGGGAATGGATTATTGTGGTGGATGGGGGGAGATTAGTTGGACGGGGCTTGGAGCCACTTTAGCAAGCGGCCATCATGTTCGGCAGTCGGCCACACCTCCCCACCTATATCACTTTTTACAAACGTGAGCCAGTGCCAATTGCATATAATTTGTATTATATTCATATGCAGAAATGCACTTTCCATCCACTGAAAAAATTACTGACTGCAGGGCAGCTGGCTAATCTTAAGGAGGGGCCACTTGTACAAGGGAAACGCAGTACTGTTGTTACTCCCAATGCCAGCCTTATAGGTTGTCACAAAGGCTAGCAATCAGATGCTAAAGCTCATCAACTTACATGTATGCCCAGACGTGGGTCCTGTACTCTCCATGCCACTACAGTCAAGCTAGCCTGGCTGATGAGGGGTGATACTGCGAAACTGGTCACAGGTTGTTTGTTTCCAGTCCAGGGAGATCCCGGCCTGGGAGTATGGGCCCGACTGTTCCCATGGGGAACAGGGTCAATACTAATTTGCATAAGGCTGGTTTAAACCGGAATGGCATGTGTAGCAAAACAACTATGGATTTAGGCCCAGATCTCGGTACTGGGACGAGTGTTTGACATTACTGAGCATTCTGTCCATCTATTGTTCTTTTTGGATTTTTCTAAAAGTGGCATTTATAAAATAGTAATGTTAAATCTTGCTTTGCCAGCAAGGATGATGTATCATTCCAGTCCCACTGATATTAAAAATGATAGAGCTATTGCTTTAAAGTCAGGAATTACAGCTTAACCGTGTAATAAGGATTTCCCAATGTTTAATTATGAGAGGGGTGGCCTCACCAGGACATGCAAAACTTAAAAGTACATGTCCAATCTTTTACTTACATAGCACCCTGCCATATGTGCGGCCTACTGCCTACTTTAGGGGTGACCTATATGTAGTAAAAGGGGAGTTTAAGGCTTGGCAAGGGGTTTTAAATGCCAAGTAAACATGGCATTGTAAAAGGCACACACAGGCTCTGCAGTGACAGGCCTGAGACGTATTTTAAAGCGCCGCATGTGTGTGTGGCACAATCAGTGCGCATAGCATTTAGTTTACAGGACATGGGCACAGGTAGTGCACTCTACTAAGGACTTACAGATAAATTAAACATACCAAATATGGATAAGTCAATGAAAACATGCTTAGGGGAGAAGAATAAGCACTTTAGCACGTGTTAGCAATGGTAAAGTGCTCAAAGTCCAGAGGCCAACAAAAAGAATACAGCAAAAAAGGTAGAGGTATACTGACAAAACGTTTGGTGAAGACCACCCTAATGCTGCCAGGTATAAAAATAACTCAACCTAACCCAACCCAACCTAACCTAACTCAACTTAAGCTACCTCACCTACTATACCAATGTATAGCATGACTCATTTTTATGTATTAAGCACTCAGCACTCCTGGCTTACTGGGAACACCTGGGGTGAATAATTCAATGTACAAAGTATAGAGGCATCAAGCTTTCCTAACACAAGCAGAAATAGGGTCCAGAAAATCCGGGGTGAATGTACTGGACAACCTACTTTGCTAATGTCACCTTTACAATCTAAAACATATTTTTATGACACCTGCATGCCGAACCATAGCATCAGCATCAATGATACATATTCAGAGCGCATCTCTTGCTCTCGTCGACAACACCCAGTTCTGCCTACATTGGACACTGCTGTCCATGCAGCTTCCAGCCACACATATATTTTCTGAAATCCATTGGACAAGGTAATTGTGCTTCAAGGCTACACTTGATCCAGCTGTGCACTGTAAAAATATTGTATAACAGGCCTGGCTTAGGTGCTAGTGGCCCTCAGTGCAAACAACTCAATGTACCTGATGATGACCTCCTTTTCCACAGGTTCCTTCACTACCACCCTCCAACAGTATGCCTCATCTCACCATAGCACCTTTCTAAATGTATTTGATTTCTTGTATGTCAATGTGCAAACCAATGTAGGAATTCAGAGCACTTTACAATATTATAAGTGTGAAAATCGATTAATAGGAAATGTTGCATAAATCAATGATGTTAGAGTCAAGTGTCATAGTTAAAGTGTGTGTGGTCTAGAGTAGCACAAACTCAGGATTTAAAATGTAACAAAAGGTTGGGGCTGGCTTTACTAATGCGAATTTATTTCTGTCCAAACGAACCCTTTTAGTGGCCTTAAATTAAAGATACACTTGCCAGTCTGAATGCACGTCTTTGATGTCAATTCATTGCTCACTGCGCTTTTACAAGGAGGAGTATAGCTAATGAACTGCAAGTAACAAAATCTCTGAGACAAATTCAGTAACCCACTTAGATATTTCCATAAAAATACAATTCTATGATCTACATGTTACAGGTGCTTTGCAGCAGACACATTAATCCTTTGTGGTAATTTGATGCAAAACTGGCACAAGACACAACTCAGAAGTGACCTGCAGGTGCATTAATCAACAGAGTTATCTTGACATTTTCATTAAATCCTGAGCAATGCTGGGCACACAATGAACTCTGCTGTAGGTACTTTTAATCCCATAAAATGTTTGAAAATACAGAGCCCCAAAGCTAGGTTTATGGTGCAGTGCCACCGTTCGCACGGCTCAAGAGCTGGCACTGACTTATACCAATTTGTAGGCTTTATAAATGACCCTATTAAGAAGCAGTGAAAAGAAGAACATGTTCTATCCGGTCTAGAGTTCTCAGATTTAGAACTTATCTCTTGTTCATGCTTTCTTTTTTCTTTCTCTCATGAACAGTTGCGCTCTCTGCATCATTCTGATTCTTTCCATTTTATCAGTGTCAACTTGATTTTACTTACATGACGGTTGATCAGACAATAAATCCTTACACTTGTCTTCTTATTCATTTGTTACTCTTGTATAGGTCTACCTCCTCCTCGGTGCAGCATTGCTTCATGGTGTTAATTATGTACCCAAGAGGCATGGTGGTAGATTCTAGAATGTGGTGAGGCAAGACCCGTCTCTTGTGGGACAGTGGACGGAAAGGTTCTATTCCCTTGTAGAATTTGTTCAACTTGTCTTCAACTCACAACAATTTTGGCAAGGGGCGATGCTACTTGCATATGTACTGTACTCTTCACCTGGTGCTACACTTGTGAGGGCTAACAACTTGTCTTTGCTTTACTACCATCTTTTCTTCGCTGTTTAGTGTTGGTGTCCCCCTACAGAGGCTCTTTGTTCCTGTTGAGTGGGTTCTCTGCTGGTTGACTCATGTTGCTGGTGATTGAGAAAGGAACCGCCAGGATTTTGCCTTGATTAAGGGTGTCTCCCTGTTGAAGCTTGAGCCCAATCTGTGGCTGTTGGGGGCTCTTGTGGGTGCCCTAATATTGAAAGCTAACAAGAATCCATGTGCAGTCTACAGTATGTCAACTAGCTCAGCCACGCCCTCTAAAGCACCAGTATGGTAACACGCCGGTCACACTGCTTAATCTCACATACTGCATCAGCTGTACAACAAATGGTGGACACAATTGAGGATTGTCACTGTATTTATAGTCTTCACCAAACATAGTGGGATTTTTACATTACAGTTATATAAAGGTGACTGTACATTTTAATGTAAGCTAAGTTTTTTCCTACCATTCTTCTGTTCTTGATTTATCCCCAAAGTATCTGTACCTCAAGTTGAGTACTTGCTAACCCTATATCATGTAACTGGTCGCCCACAACATATTGTGTTACTTCTACAATTCTATCTCTTCTCAATTGACGTATTTTGTACATCAGGTGTGCAGCAGCTCAGATGTTTATTTTAGTCAAGTCAAGTCAAGTCAGGTGATTTATATAGCGCGCTACATACCCAGAGGGTCTCAAGGCGCTTGAGGAAGGGTGGGGAATTATTTGTCGAATATCCAGGTTTTAAGTTGTTTTCTGAATGCTAGGTGGTTCTGAGTAAGGCGAAGGTGAGTGGGAAGTGAGTTCCAGGTTTTAGCTGCCAGGTAGGAGAAGGATCTGCCCCCCATGGTGGTTTTGTTGATGCGAGGTACAGTAGCGAGGGCTTGGTTGGAGGATCGTAGCTGGCGGGAGGGGGTGTAGAAGGAAAGTCGTGTGTTGAGGCATTCGGGTCCAAGTTCGTACAGAGCTTTGTGTGCGTGGGTTAGGAGGCGGAATGTTATCCTCTTATTGACAGGGAGCCAGTGGAGGTCTTTAAGGTGACCAGAAATGTGGTCGTTACGTGGCATATCTAGTATGAGTCTGGCTGAGGCGTTCTGGATGCGTTGGAGTTTTTTCTGGAGTTTTGCGGTGGTACCGGCGTATAGGGTGTTTCCGTAGTCCAGGCGACTCGTGACCAGTGCGTGGGTGACTGTTTTTCTGGTTTCGGTGGGGATCCAGCGAAATGTTTTTTTGAGCATGTGAAGAATGTTGAAGCAAGATGATGAGACGGCGTTGACTTGTCTATTCATAGAGAGTGAGGAGTCCAGGATGACGCCCAGGTTACGTGCGTGGTCCGTCGGGATGGGTGCTTTTCCAAGGGCCTCTGGCCACCAAGAGTCATCCCAGGCGGAGGGGGAGGTACCCAGGATAAGGACTTCTGTTTTGTCTGAGTTCAGTTTCAGACGGTTGTGCTTCATCCACTCGGCTACTTCTTTCATTCCTTCATGAAGGTTGGTTTTGGCAGTGTTAGGGTCTCTGGTGAGTGATAGGATCAGTTGAGTGTCATCAGCGTAGGAGATGATGTTGAGGTTGTGTTGGCGTGCGATGGCCGCGAGGGGGCTCATGTATACGTTGAAGAGGGTGGGGCTGAGTGAAGATCCTTGTGGCACGCCGCAGATGACTTCAGTGGCCTCTGACTTGAATGGTGGGAGGCGGACTCTCTGGGTTCTTCCGGTGAGGAACGAGGTGATCCATTCCAGTGCTTTTCCTTGGATTCCGATGTTGTTGAGGCGCTGTAATAGGGTGCTATGACATACTGTGCCGAAGGCTGCGGAGAGGTCGAAGAGGATGAGGGCGACTGTGTCTCCATTGTCCAGTAGAGTTCGAATGTCGTCTGTTGCTGCGATGAGGGCGGTCTCCGTGCTGTGTTTGGCTCGGAAACCGGACTGTGAGGAGTCAAGGGATTTGTTGGATTCGAGGAAGGCGGCGAGCTGGATGTTGACAGCTTTTTCTATAACTTTGGCCGGGAATGGAAGGAGCGAGATGGGGCGGTAGTTTTTGAGTTCGGTGGGGTCGGCTGTGGGTTTTTTCAGAAGGGCGCTGAGTTCTGCGTGTTTCCAGCTTTCCGGGAAGGTGGCGGAGTTGAGGGAGCAGTTGATGACGTCTCGGAGGTGTGGTGCTATGATGGAGTCTGCTTTGTTGAAGATGTGGTGAGGGCATGGGTCTGTGGGGGATCCTGAGTGGATGGAGTTCATCACCACCACGGTCATTTCTCCTAATACCAGGCAAACCTCCAACGAAATGGCCTGAATGGAAGAAATCTAAAACTATATCTTCACTATGGAAGATGATATCTAATGAATGTACAGTTGTGAGGACAACCTTGCTGCACACATTAGGTAAGCAAGGTTACAGATAAACAGTCAAATTGAAAAGAAATCTAGAACTCCAGAGGATGCTGTTGTGTTTATAAAGGCCCTGGATGATTTGGACTCTTACTTTCAACCAACAGTTTGCATGGTTTTTCATAAGCTTAATTGTTTCCAGTTTAAACAGGTATTACTAAACCTATCACGGATTATGTTTCGGCTCTTAAGAAATTAGCCATTTCATGTAACTTTGGCACACTTCATGATGAAAATATCAGAGATTAAGTCATCATGCACAGTAATGATTCAGGGATACAGGAGTGGTTATGGGTTTACAACTTTGAAAAATGTAACTTCACATGCTAATGAAGCCATAACTGTTTGCAAACTTTTTCAAAGTAACTCTTCTAAAAACGGGAAAAAGTGTCGACCTCACAAGAATTTACTGGTCAGAATCCAAGCTAATAGTCTATGAAGTGAAAGACAACGTAAATGTTACAGATGTAGTAGCAAGGATCTTCTTTCAAGAGACAAAAACTGTACAGCAAGTAAACTTAAATGGTTGCATTGTGAGTTATAGTACATTTTGTCAAAGTGTGTAGGAAAAGGAACACACTGCTAAAGTGTATTTTGTAGGGGTTGGATTCTGGAATATTCTGTGGTGTAAAATCCAATTGTATAGAAGTAGTATTGAGCATAAAGTGAAATGTGTTAAAATGAAACATTAACACTAGAAACAACGGTCTTTCAAATGATGATTGTAGGTGTTCCTATACATTAGCTGTGGATTCAGGCTTTCCATTCACTATTGTAGATAGATCAGGTTGGAGGGATATATTCAATATTATACCTGTTGGACTTAATTCCGACAGGTGTGCTTCCTGAAAACTATATAGGTGAAAGTATTCCCATGTTTGTATACAGAACCCTAACTTTCACATTTAAAAACAGGGACGCTAAGGGCAAAATATATACTGTGGAAAATTGACTTTCTGCCTAGATTGGATCAATCAAAGAGTTTTGGAGATCATTTTGGATCATAATAGTGAGGAGCAGGTGTTGTTACTACCTGATATAGTCAAACAAATTGAAAAAGCGTTTTCAATTGTGATTTCAAGTACTTTTGGGAAGTTGAATGGTTCCACCCATTATATTATTTTGAGGTACAATGCTATGTCGATATCTCACAAGATAAGGAATAGACCTTTTGTGTTAAGGATGCAGTTGACAAGGAAATTAAGAAACTAGTTGGCAAAGGGATAATTTAAACTGTAGAGTGTGCAGAAGGGTTAGCCGCATTGGTGGTACCACAGGTCAGTTTGCACATGACTTCCAATATCTGAATAAGAACAAATTGATAGATACGTTTCCTCTTGCTACATCAATGAACTGTTATCTAGCTCCAGCTACAATGGATATTTAGCCCATAACCAGATGCAAATGCAACCCAGTACTAGGCACTGTCCTGCTTGTATTACTCTTTTGGCTGTTTAAAATGTTATTAAAAGTTATTTAGAAATCTTAGAGGCGTCACTTTTTTCAGGATGGTAGACTAATAATGGGAAGGACCAAAGATTAACATGATCGTAGGTTGAGGAGAGTGTTGGAAATCCTGGATCAAAATGGATTAACTGCTGAGTTTAAAAAGTATAAATTTGCTGTGAAGTGCGAATGTCACCTGGGTTATGAAGTTAGTGAATTTGTCACCATGCCCAAATAGGAAACCATGGACATTATAAGAAAAGCACCACCACCCACTTTAAAAGATGAAGATCCCTTTTTGAACTAACAGATTTTTATTCAAAATGTGTAAAAGATTTTGCCAGCAAAATACATGGCATGAGACAATTGCTCAAGTATTCATGTCGAATGAATGTCTGCAAAAACAGTTCTAGACTATTAAGAATGTCATTTGTAAAGTTGTTCCTATTCAGGTATTTAATCCATCTGCCCATAATGTGATATCTGGAGATGCCAGTGGAAAGGAGCTGTGGTGCAGTCCTTTATCCAATTACAAAATAAGGGCAGGAAGGTGCTTTATCTTTTGCTTACATTCTCTTGGATGACCAGTACTCTGTGGTAGAGCGAGAGAGAGAGAGACAGAGATGTTAGCCAGTGTTTGTGGCTTAGAGAAATCCTCAAAGCAAACACGCAGAGATGATGGACGGAGCGCTGAAACTTTACAGACACTCACCCCCAGTCACAGATCTGGGTTGAATTCATCCTCGTCTTTAGCTCACTTTGCCACCTCAGTTCAGAACCACCTATATTCAAATCAATCTTTACCCTGTGCCTCATGGGAAAAGTTCAGCCCGAAATGCCAAGCCAAGGTCTTCCCTGAACCGAAAGAAAGCATCCTGGGACCGGTTCCTGGGTAACATGCCTCATCAGCCAGGCTAGCTTGAATCCAGTGGCATAGTGAGCAAGGGACCCACATCTGGGCAAACGCAGCCAACTATGGGCGAACAAAGCAAACACAAGGAGATGATGGACAGAGCGCTGAAACTTTTCAGACACTCAATCCCAGTCACAGATCTGGGTTGAACCCATCATCGTTCTTTAGCTCACTTACCACCTCAGTTCAGACCCAGCTATATGCAAATCAGTCTTAAACCTGTGGGGACTCAATTGGAGATCCAATAAAGACATAAATATAAAAAGTGTGACTAATCCGGATAATGTTACTAAACTGGGAAGAATCATAATTTTGCCTGAGAGTAATCCGTTTCAAATTGTTTTATTTCATAGAACTTCATTCTTACCTTTTTATATGTAAGGCTATGTTTAAATTGTCAGTGTCAAGGAGGGGAGGGGAGTTGCATTGCTTCATGGTATTTTAGTAGTCTGGTAGAAGGGATAGCGGATTCTTGATTGTGGTAAGGCAACAGTATTCTCTTGGTGGGTGCTGAATGTGAAAGTTTTATTCACTTGTAGGTGAAATACATATGTTAATTCGCTACCTCGTGCACTTTCTACTACACTCAGCAGATGAAAAAAAAGAGTAGAGTGCTTCAGCATAGGCAGGGTTCTTGAGAGACAAGATTCATTTAACAAATCTCTGCATCTAAAACTAGGACACAGATGTAACTGACTACACTTACATCTTTAGGGACACATTGCTAATATTAAAATTAATTCTCTGAAGAACATTGGCTTTTGCATACAGATAGAATCCAAAATTATAACACTATAGTGCAACCCATTCACATTCTCAAATACGGATTAGTACATCTTAATAGTTATGCATCAAAATATCTTGGCATAGAGTTGAATCCACTAAAAATTGCCACTTTGACCCTCCCTACCCCATTGCAACATAGATTATAGGGCAATGGGTTAGCACACTTCAGCCACTGGCTCGCCTCTGTTTAAGTTATAGAATTTTGTTTGCGTGAAAAATGGTCATCCATGCAGGAAATAGTGTGTTTCCGTGCCAGGATAATCGGACATTGTAGTGCTAAGGCCTCTTGGACAATATATCCTATTATTTAAATGATTTTGTATATTTTTAGAAGGCCAGGCAGCTCCTTGCATTTTGCATATTAAAATTGGAGGGCTCGCTTACTCTCGATTGGCACGGCCTCCCCTGTATACTTAGTTAATATTTAACTTTCCCAAAAAGCTGTTTGCTATCTTGGAAAGGCACAGAAATATTGAAATATGCAAAGAACATTCCAAGATGCATACTCATGAGCGTCCGTCTAAAAACAGATTTTGCCACAACGTTGTTCATTTTTATTTCTCCTTCTTTCATTGCTACAAAATAATGTATTTAAAATACAAAAAAGTAAGGGGCAAATTTATATTAAGTGGCGCATCCCTGCATATCAGCTGGGATGCGCCACTTATTGTGCGCCGCGGCTCCGCCACAATTGGTGCGCCGCATTTACAATGCGGCGCACCATGGGGCAAAAACGGCACAGATGCGTGACGCATCGGTGCTGTAAAGGCGGCACATTGCTGGAGTTGCATCGCAAGTGCGACGCAGCTCCAGCAATGCACTGGGGGCCCTATCTGTCCATTACTGTGTCAATCATTACGCCTGCTTCAAGCAGCCGCAGGGTTTTGACGCAGCATGGGCACAAAAGTGACTGATTGAAATCTTGTAGATTTCACTCAGCCACTTTTAGGAGGCGTTCCTGCGCCGGTACGCCCCCCCCCCACCCCTGCACATGATGTTGTAAATACCCCGCACCATGGCACATCTTTTGCGCTGCCGCTGCGTCACACAAGTGACGCAACGGGGGCGTAAAAGAGGCGCAAGGAGCTTGTAAATCTGCCCCTAAGTCTTTAATATGCAAATGAATAACCTGTTTCATTCAGATATTTGACTATACATCCTGTTATTTGACAAATTGGGGGGGCACACTACTCTTGGCTTTTAGTTGTTTTCAGTTACTTGTGATTACATTTTAACCTGTCTGAAAAAGTGTTAATAGCCTTATAACTTCCATTTCTGAACTGATTGAAATCTTCACGGAAACAGATAGTCAGTAATTGCCCGAGTTGGCATTTTTAAGCCTCGGTACAAGAGAGGAAGAGTTATGGGCCACTGAATAAATGTACATAGAATAGGGGTGACTGTGCATCTCTTGTATCCAGATGAGTAATTCGTGAGAGGTGACACGTTAAGCTAAGGAGGCCCCTGTCACTGACACCGCTTAAGCAGTAGATTTCAGCCCTCCGTCCTATGCCAGTGTGCCAGTGTGACAGCATGAGACGCGCACTGCTCCGCCGACGATGCTAAATTGTTTACATTGCTTGACACATAGTTTTCCTCAGACCAGTCAGCCCCTGCCTGTTTGTTCCCTCACCCTCTTCTTCTCTCCGGTGTGATTACTGAATAAGAAATTAAATGTTAGGGCAGATAGTATGTTCTCCAAAACAAGGTTATCTCTCGAAGGAGCCAGCTCTCAATCATTCCGTACAGATTTGAGGGGAGAGACATTGGTCTGATTTCATGCGTGACACCTCCTTCACTTCTGCAAGATTGATTTATAGCATCTGCAGGCATGAACACAGGAAATGGGAAATGTTTTCCTTTGTAAACATTTCACTGAGACAAGAGAATTAGAGTATAGAGGTCTGACTGGTTCAATTCTTTCACTTATAACATTTCAGAGCCCTCTTTTGCCCGCTATGTCAGGGCAACGTCGGTGGGTTTAGCAGTCGGTGGGCTTAGCAGTTTAGCAGCACCTTGAGACCCTCACAGGTGATTTGCCTCACTTTATAAATCCTTGATTGAATAATACAATGGTGGTCTAGTTTCCCAATGTTATTAAAACCAGGTAGAAAAGATAATCAGGAGATTACATTACAATTTGTAAGGGATCTATAGAGACATGGACACCAGCTGAGAGATAGGTTTAAAAGTCAATAGATTAGTAAGGTAAGCTGATGGTTGGTAAGGCAGAAACATGAGTCAACATAGCTAGTTGACTAGAGCAGGGTTCTCCAAAGTGGGTCCTGGAGGGCCGCATCCATGCCAAATTTTAAGATTTATCTAAATAGGGATATGCTAGAAATCTGGCATGGATCTGACCCTCCAGGAATGACTTTGGAGAACCCTGAACTTTCTTACCTCTGTAAGAACGTGAGACACAATTTGTTTGCTAAAATATCTGTCAGATCAGGCAGACTGATAGTGGTTAACAGAGCATGGACAAAGCTGTGGAAAGAGGCATGCGGTGGGTGGTAAAAGAATAAAGCAATCCCTCCACCTTTAACAAAATGAGTGGTCTTGTAAGAAAATGTTATATCTGAGCATTTACGAAGATGCCAGAATAGGAATGAACTATAACGAAGAGTTAATACTCCCACTCACAAGAAGTTAAGGCCCTCTCATTGAGCAGGTTCCAGTATGAATGACATGATTGGGCAATGAGAGAGTGTTTATGATGGTGCATTTGAGGCTTAGACTAAGATAAGAAGGGTAGTAGATGAATAGTTGGTCATATTATCAGAAAATGAAGTGCCACTGCTTATGCATCAGTTAGCTCATCTGCTAATTGTTTCTAATGACAAATACCTACTTGCTACAATGTACAACCTCAATGTGTGTACCTGTTTATATTTACTACCACATGACTGGCCTCTGGTCCCATTTGGCCCAGAAAAGATTGGTGTTACTGAACACTCACCAGTTATGGAGGAACAAGTAGTCAAAAGTAGTGACCAACTGTTAGAACTGCATTGCTGGTTTGTATGGTTTGCCTGGATCAGGCCTCCTTCTAAATGTACAACTTCACCAGCCTACTCAAGAAATGACCAGTGCCACAGGGCAACGGCTAGTATGATGTTTAGATCCGGTACATTTTACCTCGAGCCATTGGTATGTTTATGGTTGTGAATAGAACATAATCAGTGTGTCTGCTAATCAACGGTAACAACAAAAGAAACAGTAGCATTTAAAATATAAGATAAAAACAGCAAAATAATATAGATTATTAAATATACATGTTTTTTCTCTGAAAGACAATATAGGTAATGAAAATTGGAGTCAAATAGAAATTAATGCACAGGCAGAGGATGCTCAAATACTCTGAGCAATCAGAACTTTTTATGCCCTAATTGTGTTATGAGGGTGTTTCACCTCAAGTGCCATATTATCAATAGTACCTTTCCTGTTATGTTATGTTATGTGTATTTGTAATTGTAAAGTATGCTACCTACCACCAATGAGGGTATCCTGGCAATTACCTAGGAAAGGCAAAAGGCATATGCACCCGCGTTGACACTTTTGCATCACAGAAGATCTGTGGATAATTGTGCATTCCACTTCTGTAATATGTATTGTGCCATTGCTCATGTGGAATCGATTGGGGGATCGCAGTCTTTTGCATGAGGCTTTATGCAAATAAGCAAAGACTTTGCTTCTGTGTCTCTGCCATATCATAGACACAGCTGTCGAGGAGATGAGGCTCTCAGAATGTGCATTTACTACACAACATAATGCTAGTGTGCAGCTAATGCATCCTACGAGGTGCACCAAAGGGAAAAAAGAGTGTCCTATGGGCCCCCAGACATCCTTTTGCAGATGGGTACATTCACTCACTGCATCTGCCTGCAAGGGGGTCTGTGTCCCCTTTTTAAAGAATAGCTAGGTGCCAGCTGCACTAGCTGAGCTGCAGACAGAACATTCATATGGCTACGCTCCATGTCTGCTTGCAGCACACCCAGTTCATGGTGCTTCAAACTAGAACCCTCAACCTGAGGTATTATTATCTCTTTTAACACACTACTCCCAGGGCCTGATTACTACTATGGCAGTCCTACAGTGGAGGGTGCCCACCAGAGTAAGAGTTGCTGTGGCGGTCTGTCAGTCTCAGAGCACTGACTGTACCTTCCTGCACAGTGTAACATACATACCACACGGTACAGGACCTGGGGGTTGAAATGTACCCCCTGAGCCGAGAGGCAGAAGAGGGTACTATTAGGGGCCCCTTAGTTGCCTCACTGCCGCCCTTTTCATGGCGGGCTGACTGCCATAGAAAGGGTGGTAGTTTGGCAACTTGGAATATGCTTGACAGTGCCGCTGCAGCACCACCAGCATATTTCTGCCACGGCTGCCCCACCGCGGGATTCAGGATGGTGGTTCTGTGGTGGTCTGGTCTGACAGCCACACTAAGAATGTGGTGCACAGTGCCACAGTGTGGCAGTGGAGACAATAGTGTGTAATACAGGTAATAATAATGCACAATGGCAAAGTACAAGGGTCAAGTGGATATCAGACAAAAAGTAGCAGAGTACACTGTAGTTGCGTATTTGTAGTTTATAATAAATATTCAGACAAGTTTCAAATATACATAAGAAATGGTGCTTTGTGTCCCTATTGCAAAATTGGAACCAAAGAAAGGGAAATTAAGTGACATCTAGTGAGGCTGATGGAGTCTCCGAAGCTAGAACATTGTTAGATAAACTGAATAAGACCATAGACAACGTTATTGCTATTGAGCTTAAAAAGAAAATAGGCAAGGTTACAAAACATAGACACGGTTACCAAAGATATCAAAACTTTCATAAAAGAGAGGGCATACCTCTACCTCAGAGAGGACTATTATACAACAGTAGGACCCCAAAACAGACAAAACACTTGGAGAAACCAACCTGTAACATTTTCTGAATCATCAGGTGGCTCAGATGACTCAGATCAACAACCAGGCACTAGTCGCCAAGACAATCGTCAAGCACACAGCCTTTTTTAGAACAAGGAGGGAAAGCGAGAGGGAGGCCATGGCGCCAATATGCAGGATAACGACAGAGCAGGTGCAAACACTACCAATGGGGACCCCAACCATACTAGAAACTGAACAAGTAATTCCCATCTTCAACTTATCGCAACATATCCTCTCCTCTGAGGAAATATCTTTACTAAGCAAAGACCCGTCGTTTGTTATCACTGAACAAACACATTTTTTTACCTCAAGACTGAGTTTAATCAATTCTTTAGAAAAATAAGATTAAGAATATTTTCCAGAGACAAGGAACCCTTGACAATAGATTCAGTCATGGGACTTAGACCCCCATCGAACGGTTTGATGCCCCCAGAGCTTCTGACATTTGAGAAAATAATTTTATCGGAGCTTGACATTCTCCAAAATTCCAAATACTGTATACCTTACAACATTACCAGCCAAGAGAGGGAAGCCCTGAAGAGCCTAAAAAATGACAGCTATATTATCCATAAGACCCGCTGACAAGGGAGGTGGGATAGTAATTCAAGACAGAGCAGATTACGATAATGAGATAGGCAAACAAGTCAACGAAATCAGACACTACAAGATTCTGAACAATGACCCTCTCGCAGACATCATCACCCAAATCCTCACCTTAACAAAGCAAGGTAGAGATGACGGCTACTAATCCCCCAGGACGTCCTATTCTATCTGGGTGTGGATCAGTTTTAGAACCTATTGGGAAATATGTAGATTTCTTCATCAAAGACTACGTACCTATTCAGGAAACCTACATCAGGGACTCTATGCACATGATTTATCTGATAGAGGGCAGACCGTAAAATATAGACAATGATTGGCTGGCAACACTAGACATCACCTCACTCTATACTAACATCCCATAAGAGGAAAGCATTAAGATCATAGAAGACTTACTTGACAGTAGGGAGAGACCATTGCCAGGTACCTACATCATTCATTATCAATCTGCTACGCATTGCCCTCAAGTCAAACTATTTCATGTCTATTGATATCTACTACCAGCAGTGCTCGGGGACCAGTATGGGAGCAATGTTTGCCCCAGATCTCGCAAATACCTACATGGATAATGTCAAACATAGATATGTGCTAAATGACATGAACAGGTACCGCTCCAACATTTCATGTTGGAGACGATAAATTTGCGATATCTTTCTTATCTGGTCCGGGACAGAATCTGATTTTAATTATTTTGCCATGTATCTCAACAACATTCAGGCACACCTCACTTTCACTTCCACCATCAACAAAACATCAATTCCTTTTTTAGACCTCAACATACAACATGAGGAGGGCTGTCTCTTTACATCCCTACACCGCAAGCCCACAGAGTGGAACTTGCACTTGATAAAAAGCATAGACAGCAGCATAGAGACCTCCATGTTTGCATTTAAGCAGGGAAATAACATAAAAGAACATCTGGATCACTCCTCTGCAGAAGCAGTCCAGCATAGCAAATCCACCATACTCTCCACCTGGAACCTACCAGAGGTGGTAAGACACTTCAACCAACACTACTTTTGCACATTATTGCAGAAAACCAAGAGCCAGGAAACATTCTGTTCCCGGTTTTAAAGCATCGTCTCTGCAAAACTGGCCAAGTATTCGAAAACCCTGTACTGGCAAGACTAACTCTCCAGATGTATAACATGCTGCCACATACACCCCCATCTATCATGACAGTAAAAGTAAAAGACAATAGCTCTTTTACAGATATCATCTCCGTCGCTGTATAAGAGGTGCAAGCATTATTGCTATTTTACGGAAATGTATCTTTTGTACCAGGTACATATTTACAAATAGCGATCCCACTGGACTATAGCTTACTCCACTCTTCTTCTTAATTTACAGATGACCCTATATCATTAGGTCCTGAAGAGACCCTGTATTTATGGAAGGGTCGAAACTCCGTCGACAGTAAAAGAAACGAATCATTATCCCAACATTGACTATTGCTTACAGTGTTGTAGAAAATTGTTGAAAGCTTAAAATGGTGGTTTCTTCAAAGTAATGGAAACCATACTGTAATTGCCACTAGATGTCACTTAATTTCCCTTTCTTTGGTTCCAATTTTGCACTGGGGACACAAAGCACAATTTGTTATGTATATTTGAAACTTGTCTGAATATTTATTATAAACTACAAATACACAACTACAGTGTACTCGGCTACTTTTTGTCTGATATCCACTTGACTCTTGTACATTGCGATTGTGCATTCTTATTACCTGTATTACACACTATTGTCTCCACAAGAACCACTATTTCTTGCTATATAATACATATCCTGGTTCTTTGTGTGTAGGGTTTCCCTTGTGCTTGTTAAATACAGTGTGGCAGTGGACGGCACTCCACCACGAGTCTAGACGTCTTATGGTGGACCGTACTTGTAATCAGGCCCCCTAGTGTAACAGGGCACTCTCTGGTAGAGTTACAAATTGATACTCTTCCTAACTAAGTTTTGCAGAATAACTACAATGTAAATCTATGCTGAAAAACACTCCACATAGCTAACCCCGTGAAGCCAAACCAGTGTTTCCCACACCTTATTTAACAACCATATTTTCTGATCGACAAACTTTTGCAGACCACCTACTTTAATGGACATTAGGCAGACACGATTATTAAAGTAACTAAAGCATTGTGTGGTAGCACACTGCCATGCTTTACAGGCAGCACATTTTTCATTGAAATGTCCACTACATGTGCACAGACTACAGTTTTACTGCTAAAACTATGTATCGTACACAAATAATAATGTATGGAAATTGGGGTTCAGTGAATATTTGTGTTACCAAGTGAAGTGTCTTTATATGCTTTGATCCTATTAAAATCTTTCATGCTTCAAAACCACAAAAATGTTCTTCATTTTTGTTTTCCTAGCTGCTGAATGTGTTTAATTAACATTTTTAAGGAATTTACATTTTGTTGTGTTACAAAAAAAGACATTCTGCAGTCTTTTCTTTCACTCTCCCTAGATGCAGCAAGATTGTCACATAAATTACTTTACTTTTCATTCTCTGACAGCAGAGTGAGATAAATTTGTGAACACCAAACCCCATGGTAAAAAACAGAAGCAGCAATTTTTTACAAGACATTGCCTGATATTTGAACTCTGACTTTGAAGTGCAGCTAATGTGACAAGATACAAACAGAAGTGAGACTTTCTTTATTTACCATGCTTCCCACAGACTGGTAAAAACTATCAAGATTGTTCCTTTATCTACATCTAGCCTAGTGCATCAAAATTTGGCTTTTCACTATATTTAAGTTAGGCCTATGGCTTTTTCAAGATATTCACAACTGAAAAAGAAAGACTTAAAGATTTTAACATCCACTTAGCACAATAAATAAATCCATACTTTGGCAAGGCATTTATATTGCAGCAACCATACATTTACAGGTGGTGTTTTCCTGGAACTGGCACAATTTCACTCTGTGAGCTCCAGTGTGCAAACATAGGGGCATTTTATCAAGACAGGTGATTAAATAATCGTCGCTTTAGCGGCAGAAAACTGCCGCTAAAACTGCAATAATGGGCTTGATAACATGCTCTATGGAATTCCAATTGAAGCACACGTTAGATGTGAAGGACAACTAACATGGGCTACTTGTACTGCAACTGAGTTATAGTTTTTGTGAGAAAATGGGACAGGACTGGTCAAATGGGTGCGAAGTAGGAAAGCAACTACAATTTGTCCTTCTGTGTAACAGGTCTCTGTACAGCCCATTTCTCACTCTCACTACTGCCAGGTCCTGACCTAGAGCTGATATACTGCTTTGGTACTTATGTAGCAGCAGTATTATGGCATTAGTGACCATTATTCCTTCTACTGCACTGACCTCTGACATATTATTGGGAGTGGACTGGGAGCTGTGACCAGTCTTTATAGGAGTTTTATAACCAGGGTATATTGAACCTACCATGTTTAGTGACCGCGTGTGATATACATCTGGGGCATAAGAGAGAAAAGTGATTACCTTAAAAATAACATTTTCAAAAATTAGTATGAACAGTTGAATATATTTGGTAAAAATACAAATAGATAACTTACACCTCTTAATTTCTCTGTACCACCAAATCATGTATGTATATATAGCAGGGAGTTTCCAATATCTAAATGCAGTACAAGTGTTTGAATAGCAGATCTGCAGGTTTTTCCTGCAAGAAATAGTGTAATTTTCCATTGGGTAGGAGGGTATCTTTTATTTGGCAATTTGTTTCCAGGGTGGATTCAAGTGACGACATTTGGTAAAAGTTGGGTTCGAAACCTGCAAGGTTCTAGCCACGAGCCAGATTTTTACTGTTTCTTATTTGTTTTTCTTGGCAAATAACAGGAATTCTTTCTTGGTTAGGTTGAGCTTCAGGTAGGCACTGGTCATCCAGGTCTGTATGAAGTCCATGCAGTTACTGAGGGATTGGATGTCTGAAGCAGGGGCGACTGTGTGGTAGAGTTGTGTATCTACAGTATATTGGTGATATCTTGATGCTGTTATCTGTGAATAGAGCACTAACCGTGTCCATATAGAGGTTGATGGCCCAAGGGGACAGTTTGGAACCCTGGTGGACTCAGAAGGCGATAGGAATCATTTGGGGCCTGAACAAACCTATGTGATTTAGAAAGGTAGCAGGAGAGCCTGTGAATGGCATTGTAGGTGAATGCCATTCAAGACAAATGTATGTCCAATCGACTGTTTGTTTTTGGCAAGGAACCCATGAACCTTAATAAACGCAGGCAAAATAGGCACTCTTCATAATGAAAGCCATTATTGGGCCTCTGTAGGACCCCTACACTTCTGGGCCTCAGTGCCACTGCACCTGCTGCACTTATAGTAGCTCCATCACTGAATCCTGTTATACACTAGGGCCCTCTTTTCGATGCATACGGAGTGGTATCACAAGGCGGATAGGGATATTCCTGATCTAGGCTGGCCCGGTTTTCTTGAACCAAGTTTCCCAGGTACAGGAACACCAGACCCAAGATTACCACCTGGTAACTCTGGCTAGTAAACCACATGATATTGTAATTACAACACCCAAGCCTTTGTGCTCATCCCTGCTCTTTTTTTTTCAGTGCTTAGGCACATTTATCTTCTTGCCTTCCCTAACAACTCAACCCTCCTCCCTCCACCCTTGACCAGCATTTGTGCCAGTACCCCAGCTCAAATTAACCACCTACTCAGGTCCTCCTCGGAACAATTATGAAATGAATGTAGCTTTGGTCAGTAGTGACAGGGTATTACCGCACTTTAATGAAGAGTTTTAATCCAGGCAATACCAAGTAATTCGAAGTGAGAGTCAAAGTCCAAAATTATAGTGAGGGTCATGGATTGTTTGCAGGATGGATTGATGATATTATTTTGATATTACAAAATCATGTTATATGGTCCGAATTTAGACAGATTTACACATATAATCTATTTAAGATGTATATCAGAAAACATAAGGTTGTTGCACTTTTACGGCTAGCATTAGCTACCTTTAATTGCTGACTTGTTTACTGAAAATTAGCTAAGTATTTGACAGTTTTATCTGTTCAATATCCTTTAGGTTGGAATTCCCCAAGCAAATTAGGCTACAATAGCAAACCTCTGAAAGTTCTGCTTTATTTATTCAGCAGACTGCAGTGTCAGTTCAAGGACAATGGAATGGGTAACATGTACTGACAGATTTAACCATTTGGAAAACTAGTGGGACTTGGTCTCAGAAGCGTATTAGACTAAACATATTCAAGTGCTGTCACTTCAGTGTACATTGTGTTCAAATGTAGAGGCAATGCACCAGGATAGGCATAACTGCAATATAAATGCATGGAGAAATATTCACTTTAAAATGCATGCTAATGAAAATAAAAATGAAAAACTATCATCGTGTTTCAGAACATTTTGCCACCTTGTCTGTGCAAATGCATGTTAAAAATGTGCCCTTCCTGCAGTGTCACCTTAGATTTTTAGCGTTTTCATCTAACTCTATTTTTGCTGGCTGTAGAGCTTTACCACTGCTCAGCCGCGGCCCGTGGAGGTAAGAGCAGTGGGGCGGTGTGGTAGAGTCGGTGGAGGATTTCGACAGCCGACGAGGAGAGGAAATTAATTATTTATTTAATTTTCCCTTGTCGTTGTTGTTTGTCAAAATCACCCCCCATATGGTCCCACCCCTCTTACCTGCACGGGCCGCGGCTGCCACTGCTAACTTGTAGTAAAGTGTGTGTGCTCCCTGCTTTAAACATGGTAAATAGGTATATCTGATTGCCACATTTCGTTTACTTTTAATTCCCTAGTATATGGTGCCACACATACCCAGGGCCTGTATAGTAAATGCTACCAGTGGGCTGTAGCAATCCTTGTGCCACCCACTAAAACACCACTGTGGAACAAGTGACCATACCTTGCACTGCAAGCTGGGCATGCAGTTTTAAACAACTATTTCAACCTAGCAAGGTAAACAATTTGACAGGCCTAATCCTTCCTTTTTAATACTTGTAAGTCACACTTAATGTAGGCTTTAAAAGCACATAAGGTAGGGTGAGTGGTATTTAGCAACTTAACACATAGCACATGCACATTTAGGGCCCAATGTAGGTACATTTTTTTTACCGGTTCATAAATACCGACTCATACCGAATCGGTATTTATGAACCGGAAACCCAAATGTAGGTAAAAATCCGGTAAAAAATACAGATTCGGTATCAATCGGTTTTCAAAGTCGGTAAATACCGAATCGGTATCTACCGATTCGGTAAAATCCGACTCGGTAACACCCATACAACCCTATGGCCTTCCAGTCCCATAGGAATGAATGGGAGACACCGAATCGGATTTTACCGAATCGGTAAAATCCGATCTCGAAATTTCGAATACATGACATGTGAGCCTGTGCACCAATCAGGGACACCCACCACACCCCACATCCTAGCATCTGAGAGATCAGCCAATCAGGTGCAAGTACCACACCCCAGTACCTGGAGGTGGCCACACCCATGCAGGTGCAGAGCAACAGAACTGCAGAGAGAGCTGAAGGGAGACAGAGGAGCAGGCAGCAGTGAGACCAAGAGAAACAGCATGGAGTCCCAGGAGGCACCAAAGGATGGAGGGGACAGGAAGAGAAAGATGAAATTCAGCCCCACAGAGCTCCAGGTGCTGGTGGAGGAGGTTGTGCAGCACTACAGCCAGCTGTTTGGGAAACAGTCTCTGCATGTAGCAGAGTCTGTAAAGAGGACCACCTGGCTGGCAATACAGAGCAAGGTCAATGCTCTAGGAGTGACCCACAGAGAAATTGGCGACATGAAGTAGAGGTGGTATGATCTGAGGATCACCACCAAGAAAAAACTAGCCACCCAGAGGAAGGAATCAGCAGCAACCGGTGGGGGGAAGAGCCGTGCCCCAAGCCTCACCGACCTGGAGCAGCTTGTGGAATCAACCATGGAGGCTGAAAGCATACATGGGATCGGGGCTGCTGATAGCTCAGCCAGAGCTGCAAGTAAGAAAGGTAAGATGCATGGACATGTACCCCACCCATTCCCAGGCCCCTTCCCCAATGTGGGTGAATCACACACAATCCAGCACACATGACTGTAGTCCCCAGCAATGCATCATGGTAGTTGTAGTCATAGGTACATACATCAAAGCTGCCAACACCGAACCCTGCATGCCATGCCACACTCCCCATGCACAAACAGTCTAGGCAAATGAAAATGTGTCTTAGGAATCTGTGTTGGGAAAACAGGCAGCTGATCATTGTCCATGTCTGTTCACAGGAGAGTCATCGCGCAGAGCAGCGCTGGGAGGGGAGTGTAGTGCCACAACATTGTCTGCGCGGGAGAAGGCAAAAGACACTGCTGGACCTAGCACTGTCCCTGAGGAAACATCCACACCCCAGGCACCCACAGCAATGGAGGACGACACCACTGCTCAGCCACTCTCGCCCCTGCTGTTCGACACACAGACTCAGCCAGCACCAGCAGGAGCTACAACACCCAGCTCAGGGTCCCCTGTGCGCGTGAGGCCAAGGAGGCAGGATGTCCCACCTTTACGGATCCTGGAGAGCTCCGATGAGGAAGTGGCTCTCAGACCTACTACACCAACAATGTCTGGCCACGCTGGACTACTTGGCTCACAGGGATCTGGCCGTGCAGGTGACCGTGTCCGTAGGGCACGAGAGCCGGATGAGGGGCAGGATGTGCAGGGTGTCTTCGCTGGGCTTGAAGCCACAATGGTGAAAGTCCAGCGTATGCAGGCCAGAGGCATCATGGCTGTGCACCGGCAGGTGCGCATCTTGAATACAAGGATGTCGGACATCGATCGGGGATAGGTGCCATAGCAAGGGGAATGGAGGCCATGGGCAAAGGGATGGAGGCAATGGGCAAAGAGATGGAGTCCATGGCAGAGGGGGTGAGGGGAATGGAGGAGCGCATGGGCACCCTCTGTGACAGGCTGCAAAGTGCCCAAGAAGAGAGGCGCAGGTATAGGCGCAAGGTCAGGTTGCTCAATCAGTCGATTAACTGCTTGGCAACTTCCACCAACCTGCAGTGTCGCCGCTCTGTTAATCTGCAGACTGAAATTGTTCACTGCTGCAGTGACTTGTCCCGGGGGATGGGGAGGGTGACCTCAGCAATGGAGGCAATGCTGACCAAGCTGACAGCCACAGGTGGCAACATGGTTGTTGGGGACAATGAGGAGACAACGAGCAGGAGTGGGTCCAGCACGCCTGTTCAGGACAGACGTAGGAGCAGCAGACTCCATGCCGAAGACACTGGCACCACTTCACATGTAGACCCCCCAGCCCCGTGCCTCGCAAAACAGCATGCGTAAGCGCAAGCATTGAAAGATATATTGATCACAGGACAGGTCAAAGTGAGGAAACTTTGGCAAAACATTGTGCAAGGTGCATTTAATTTGATTAATGTTTTTTTGGAAGGTGCAGTTGTGTACATTAAAGTGAGTGTTCCAATCACTGGACATGGCAGTGTGTCATCGCTCAATTAGAAGTATCTGTTGGTAATTTCAGCACGTCCCAGTCGACCATCTGTTGCTGGTGCTGCTCCTGCTGCATCGTGATCTGCTTGTACTCTCCCATCATCACTGTCCTCATGATATGTGAGTTCTATCTCTGTGCCCTCCTTGGTGGCAAGATTGTGTAGCATGGCGCAGGTCGCAATAATCTTGAAACAGATAATTTGCGTGTATTGCCGTGCACCTCCACTTTTATGGAGGCACCTAAATCTACTTTTCAGTAGCCCAAATGTACGTTCCACCACGCAACGTGTTGTTCTGTGTGCCAGGTTATAACGCCTTTCACTCCTGGTGGATGGGTTCAGGTAGGGGGTGAGCACAAATGAACGCAGGGCATATGCACTGTCACCTGGGTGGGAAAGGATAATAAGATTATTCACATACTCAGGAGTGCTCTTTCTGCATGAACTGTCAGGGTGTCTCACACATACTTACCCAGCATCTGCAGCTGATTTTTCCTTTGGACACTTCTCCCTCTTCCCGCACTAATTTTCAAACCACCATGCTATATATCTCTGATTGGATGGCCCACAGCCAGCTCAAGTTAAATCCGTCCAAGACGGAACTCGTCCTGGTGGGTGGACCGACCAATCCATGGGATGACAGTTTTTGGCCCTCTTCTCTTGGCACCCCTCCTTGCCCGGTCAGCTCTGTGAAAAGCCTTGGAGTTGTCATCTCTGGCGATCTATCCATGAAATCGCAGATCTCGGCAGTAACATCATCCTGCTTCTTCCATCTGCGCAGGATCCGTAAGATCTGTCGATTCCTCACCAGAGAGGCACTCATCTTAGTCATCTTGGCTCTAGTCATCTCCAGGGTTGACTTTGCTAACATCTTGTACGTGGGGATCCCTGGCTATCAACTCCAGAGACTCCAGTTGATTCAGAATCAAGCTGCCCGTTTGGTGTTCCATCAGCCCAAACATCAGCATGTTTCACCTCTGCTGAAGAGCCTCCACTGGCTTCCAGTGGCCAAACGGTGCACCTTTAAACTCGGTTGCACCATTTTTAAAGCTCTTCACAATCGGGCGCCCGCCTTTATTTCCTCCAAATTAAGGCGGTATTTACCAACCCGCCACTTGCGCTCTTCCACTGACAATCTTCTGTGTATTCCCCACTACCGCCGCAAGAAACATGGTGGTATGTGTTTTTCTTTTTTAGGCCCCTCTTGTTGGAACTCTCTCCCTTCCCCTTTTCGTCACTGCCCCTCATATGAGTCCTTTCGCAAATTATTAAAAACGTTCCTTTTTAAAACTGCCTTTGAGTAATTAATTGCCCTTGCCCGTTGTGTTTGTCATGAGCGCTAAGAAACCGTTTCGGTGTACGTGCGCTTTACAAGACTTTTTAACATAACATAACAGCAGGTATCCATCACCAAAATCACCAGCAACAAGGCGTCTGTATATCCCACTGTTGGTGAATATGTAGGAGTCGTGGGTACTCCCAGGATATTTGGCTACAATGTCCGTTATCATGTTGCTAGCGTTGCAGATCACCTGCACATTGATTGAATGTGTGGACTTCCGGTTTCTGTAAATGTGCTCAGTTGCTGCAGGTGGGCATAGTGGGATGTGCGTACCATCGATGCAGCCTATTATGTGCGGGAACTGTACAAGTTTATAGTATTCGGTTTTTGTCCTTGCTAGTTCTGCAGGTGTCTCAGGGAACTCAATGTAGTGCTCCATCCTCTGCATCATGGCGTTTAGGAATTTTCTGAAGAAGCGTTACAGGCAGCTCTGGGACACTCCACCAACAGTGGCTATCACGTGCTGGTAGCTCCCAGAGGCAAGAAGGTGTAGGCAGCACAGCACCTGTACATGGGGTGGGATGGCGTGTGCTCTTGGGGTGGGTGTTCCAGATATGGGTGGAGGTCCCTGATCAAGTCCAGGATTGTTCTGGGGTGGAGTCGGTACCTTTGCAGGATCTCAGCTTCAGTGAGTTGGAAGAGGGTGATCCTCTGCTTATATACCTGCTCCTCCCTTAGCCAGACCCTCGCTCCTGCTGCCTGTATCCGTAGCCGCCTTGCAATTATGTAGAAGGCCGCCATTGTGGGTGTACTGTTGCATTTTGGGAGCTTCTTATATATCCTGTTCCTGGTCCCAATCCATGTTAAATACCGACTCTTAAATACCGAATTTCACGAAATTCGGTATTTCCTGACTTTGCTACATCTCAAATGACCTTTTTTACCACTTCTTATTAACCGACTCGGTAAATATGAATTCGGTATTTACCGATTCGGTAACTTACCATTTCTTATTTACCGATTCGGAGATTATATATTCGGTAAATTCCGATTCGTTTGATACCGAATAGACTGGTATTTACCGATTCGGTACGTTTTTGGTGACATACATCTCGTTGCACTGATACCGGTCGGTAATGGCCGAATTTACCGATTTTCGGGTGTTACCGACCAGTATTTGTCTACCTACATCGGGCCCTTAATATTTTACATGTACTGGCACTGTCACACCCCAAATGTTGACTTTCATTATGGCAACGCCGGCTCTCCTATCGGATAAAGATGGTTTAAACTGTTATCTATATAAGTGCTAAATTCAGTTTGGGAATAGCTAGAGATTTGGTTCAATGATTCATTATAAGTGTAGTTTAAAATCCAACGTAATGGTTGAGACACTTTTTAAATTACTATTTTGGAAATATCACTTTTAGAGAGTGGTCATTTTCTGCCTAAACGCAAAAGGCTTTCCTGCCACGGGCCAGCTGTCACCTCGACCCCGATGGCTCCCCTGTGGTAACATGTATTTCTCCCAAACAGTGGACTAAGAGCTTTTTTTTTTTTTTTAAACCTTTATTCGTATTAAAAGGATATACAAATCTGGGCCTACAACCAAATTGGCCGGCCACAATACGGAAATCGGGCAAAAGATCCAGAGCGAGCATTACAGTACCAATCATTAAGGAGCATGAGCAATACAATCCCGGGAAGGAGGAAACACAGAAGATCTAGGCGACCAGCAAACAGGAGCAGAGAAGGTTAATTTTATAATATGGGGAGAAGGAGTACGACAGGGTCAGTGTCAACATAGAAGAATCCGAATTCCCAAGACAAACCCTCAACAACAGTAAGGGGGTATGGGGCCGCAATACAGGAGAGGCAACACCGATATACATAGGTATAAAAACAGTTGCGTTAAACACAATCAACATGCGATCACTATCGACTTTGCATGCCCACCACCCAATAGCACATCGGAACCAGAACGAAGGGATCGGATGGATATCTTACCAAAACTAACCCGTCATACTAACCTTGGGTAAAAAGGGAAGGGGAGGAAAGAGGGGGGGGAGGAGAGAAGAGGACAAGAAGGGAGAAAAAGGAAGAGAGGGAATTGAAAACAAAAAACGAAAGAGAAGAGCGCCACGCCGACACAGGCGTCCCGCGGCGGGGAACACAGGAGAGAGCAGGAGCATTAGCAACGAGGAGGGTATAGCAGTCACCATGGAAAACAGCAGAACTATAAGAAGAAGATCAACGACGCTACAGACCCACCCCCAGTCATACCACGGGAGGCAAGGACAGACGTGGCACTCCTATAAAGAGATACAAGAGGGCCATAGAACTGAGGAAAATGAACATCAAATAGGACCCAACCCACCCATCCCACCCTGCACCCCTTTAGAAGGCTACGGCCTACCCTTCAGACAGCGTGCCTGTCGCCCTAAACCAGAACCCGAAATGCAGTAGAGAGAAGAGAAAGGAAGAATAAATGAGACAAAAAGAAGACAGGAACAGAAAGGAAGAAATGGGAGGGAGGACCAAGAGGGTGGAAACAAATACAGTCGGCCACAGCCCTCCGCCCAACCTTACACTCGTTTTACGGATGAACCAGAACGACACGATCTCGAGCGCCATTATACTTACAGGGGGGGACCTCCCACCGCGCTATGAATATAAGCAATTACACCACAAGTTCGCACACCAAAAATCCACCGGAAGTTGTGCACATCACCCCAATCCTTTCTTAACCACAAACCCCACCCACCACATGACAATGTGAAGTAAGCCACTCGATGTGAGGCAAGCACACAGTTGAGAGAAAGTACGATAAAGACATAGACAAGGGGGGTCAATCAACCGGCAAGTGAGCAAAAGTTCAAATAGGTAGTCCAAATGTATCAGCAACAGCAGCACGGGCGGTGAAAAACAGGAGTTCAGGTTCGCCGTTCGGAAACGCTGGAGTTTCCCCGCAATGTAGAAACACGAACTCGTAGATGCAGAGACAGGCAGCAGTCCAGCAATCCTCCCAGGCACCCAAGTGGGACCGGGCTCCGACACAACATCCGAGTCCCCGATCTCAATACTTCGAAGAGCAAGGAGTTCCAAGGCCACTGGCCCACTAAGTGGTCGGTGAACAGCGGTAATAACCCCCGCAACAGCCGAAGGGGGCGAGGCAATGGAAGCACTGGGACAAGGGGGATGCATGAAGAAGCGTCCATCCAAGATGGCGGCGGACCGCGACAAGCGTATGGGGCATTGGGGGCCAGGGACGCGTGCAAGGATCTCAGGGCATCAAGAACATCTCCAAGTGTAGGCTCACGCACACATGTCCAGGCCCCCGTGTAGTCCGGCAACCCAAGTCCGCCGCCACGAGGTGATCCATATTCCAGATAGGCGGCAGCCATTTTGTGAAGCCAGCCCCTTCACCACCCTCCGTTACTCTCAAAACGGTTCAAAAATGTAGGACTTTACAGAGCTCCGGGGGGTCCCAGCGATGGCGGCCTCAGTGCAGAAAGGGTACTCGCCCAATGCGGGTGTCCGCCGATGTTAAACGCCGGCGCTCCTCACCAGCAGAGGCCAGGTGCGAGGGTCCAGGGTCGCTGGACGCAGCAGCGGCGGGGGGGACCCCTTCACAAGATCAGCCCCCGGAGCATCCCGCCCCGCATCAGCCTCAGGCCACCAGGACTGGCCCGGCTCAGGATCACCGGGATGTTCACACAACGGCTCTCACCAGTGGCTCACTCTCTCGGCCGAGGCCGACATTCACAGCAATACCAGGCCGGATCCCATAGGCGAGGTCCCGGGCCAGGCTCCACGGAGGCCCCGGTCCATCCGGGGGGCACAACTTCGGAACCGCGGCACGTCGGAGCTTCCGGGAAAGACGGTGAGTACGAGCAAAGCGTTATGTTCCCAGTTCTTCGACAATGTGTCGTCTCCGGACAGGATATAAAGCAGGATATACGAGTCAGCTGGACTAAGAGCTTTGGCAGTGGTGAAAGGGGATAACTCTTTTGACATGATGGCTCCTTTGGTCTCTGACTGGCAAGGAAAGTTCCGACTGATTCTGGCCATTTATTGAAATTGTGCAATCATTTCCATATATTCCTCAGTTCCCTGACTTGGGACAGAGGATTACTTAGACTGGGAATTATCATACACTCACTCGTCTTTCCCTTTAGATCCGGGTTTTACATCTAATCGTCTTATATAATATACTTACGTACGGAGGCATCTTAGTAGTCTGTATTCGACCTACTAGGTGGCCCTTTCCCTTAATGGAATCAACATTAAAGATTTATTAGCCTGGAAGAAGTACTTTTGAAAAGGACGAAATGTGTCGGCTGTGTCTCAATCACCTTACCCATGTTTTAAAAAGACTACATTGAAAATAAAGGAAGAAACTTGGAAGATTATTTGTAGACATGGATTTTATACAATTCTTTGTCTAAATGCTGTGTGGTGCACCTGTGAGGTTGAGTTAAGATTAGCCTTGGGGGCTGTGCACAACTCCTACTGAGCTTCAAAGGATGCTTAGGCTCTAACTGGCAGATGACAGTCAGACATAGGCCTGCCTCCCCTTTGTCTCTCAAGTCAGGCTCCTCTCAACCCCAGTAGGAGTAGAGGGACTGGGGGTGAAAAATGGCTTGCCCTCCACTCATAGGCTGGCACTGGCCATAAAGGTGGACCCTATACACCTCTCTTCAGAACACTCCTGAAGTTGTGACGAATCAGAAGGACTGTCTACCTGCCTGAAGAACCTGGAGGAAGCCTGTATCTCTTTCTTTCATTGTTTACTTTATTTTGGTCATGAACCATGCAAGCAATATCGAAAATAATACTATACGAATAAATTACTTCAATCCTGTCTAAAAACAATACATAAAAGTAGCATAAAATCAGGGTAGCAAAAACAACACTAACCAAGTCTATAATTACATACAGTGACAGGACCTGCTTGCCCTGAACCCAGGACCACAGAAGTGACTAAAGGGCCAGTTGACTGACCTACTGTTTGAGCTACAGGGACACAATTAGCTTTCAGAGAGCCTTTCCCTGAAACTGCTTAACTGACCAGTACCAGCTGGACCTGTTCTCGACCCTCCTGTTGGCGTCTGATGGAGTGAGTCCTAACCCCCAAGCGGTGCCCCCCAGGTTGTGGACCCTTGGCTGATGTTAGAGAGTTTCCATGTCCCCAAACTGCAGAGCGCTGAGACATGGAAACTTTTTGCCAGCTTTGTACCCAGAGGACAGATGGAGACAGGGGTCACCCTAGTAGCTGCAAACAATCATGTGTGGACCTGCTTTTCAGGGACCCAATATCATTGAGCCCACTTTGGATCCACTTTGCAAACTTGTTGACAACAACATTTTCTCTCCATAAAAATCAGAAGGTAAACTTTCCACCGGATTGAACCTGGTTCTTGTATCTAGTATGCGCACCATCACTGTCAGCCTAAAACTTTGTCTTTGACCTGGTCTAGTGCGACCAGATAACTGCGGTTGGTACTTTGTGCTTTTTGGCACTATTTTAAAGTCATAATTCATGCATCTGGTTCTCCTTATTAAGTTTTTTCAGTTTGGGGTTACTTAATTTATAAAAATTTAACTTAGTTTTGAAAATTAGTTTGGGATTTTTTCTGGTGTTACATTTTCACTTTATTGCTGTTGATATGCTGCATAAATACTTTACACATAGCCCCTAAGGTAAGCTTCATTACTTCTACCAGGTTACCAGAGAGTAATGCACAGATGTATTTAGTGTTTTGAGTTGTTTACTCTGACAAAGATTGTGATTCGTATTTGAGGTTAACTTTCTCTCCCCTCATCTAATACTCCAATTACTTACAATGTCCATGCAAAGAACAAGAACATGTCTACAATTTTCCTCGTACACTTCACACTACATGTGTGCAAGCTGCTGTACACACAGCCTTAGCAAAAACATAGTGGTGATTGTTGCTGTTTTTTCCTGTGTATCCAAGGCAAATCACATATCCCAAGATTAAAAGCTCATATCATGCCTTATATGATGCTCATATACAAATATACAAGCTCAGGTCATGCCTGGACACTAAACAAGACTAAGGTAACCTCATTTACAGTGGCACACTCCATCAATAATTCAAGCTCTATGGTCTCGAAATTGTAGGACTTCATAACTTAACTTCTAAACAAATACGATTCTCTGGACATTTCCATTGGCTCAACTAACACCTTGAACTATCTCAAACAGCATAGTTTGAAATATGCAAAATCAAGCTATTACAACCATTCAATATTTTCAGTTCAAGTCCACAGTCAACATGAAATTTTGGTAGGGGAAAGCCTTACAGGAAGGCCTATTACAAATCATATAAAACCACTAAAGACTGTCCCTCTTACAACCTTATCACACCCAACTAAAGCATACTTGATCACATCACCCCAATTCCGAAGGGACACTTGTTCCTGATTTGAGCTTAGATCCACTTTAAGGTCTGTTGTGTCATTCTCATTTTTGTCCATGCAAATAAACAAAATAACATTCAAATATGCTCTCAAGCAGATTCTTGTATACCGTAGCTCCATGTTGGCCAATGCTAAACTGAAGAATCTAACAAACAACGCAAAAGGAAACTGGCAGTCATTCTATCAAAAGTTGTCTGTCGAAAAACACTGACTGCAACTAAAACCTTCTCTCTATGTAAAGTACAACTAGAAGGATTTCAAGGTTTACACTGTTCTTCTCATCTATGAATTAATCCAAAATATTCCCCACCCTTGAAATCCCTATCTATCCTTTACTGTGATTAGCAGATTTCTGGGGCCATATTATGCATTTTCTTTGTTTGCGGTGGGCGCACCTATTAAAACTTGTGCCCAGTACAAACAATGAAAGTGCTCCCTACTACGATGAATGCGCTACCCTCAGGGCAGCCGCGAATTTACGCTGCCCTGGTGTGGGGTATTCATGTGAAAACACAGAGCACCCACCTGCCCTTTTACAGGAGATTAGAGATCCCCTTGCAGGTGGTTGCAGTCCGTGACTGCACCTGCCTGTAAGGGGATGTCTGGAGGGTCACCCCCTTCCAGAGGGCTGCCATCAGGGGGCACACTCACAGTGCGCCATGTTTTAGGTGGCACACAGTGAGTGCGCCCCTGTGAGCTTCTTTGTAACTGCACCGCGGCGGTAATACGGCGTGGGTGCAGAGGCAAAATAATTCCTTAATTTGCATAGGGCATTATGCTTGAACAACTGCAGTTTGCAATTCTCATTTCTTTAGGGGTCATTACAGCTACTTACCCATACAAACGTTGACACACTCCTAAGGATCTTTACTCAGTCTCTCATTCACATCTCATTTCCAGGGAGGTCAGGTTGTTGAGTTTGTGAGGGAGGAGTGTGAGAGGATATTGATATTGTTTCATTTTTTTGGCATAGCCAGTCGACTTGATAATCAGCTTTAGCCCGGTTTTAAATTTATGTTTTTAATGAATATATATGTGTTTGTGGAGTTTTTAAAGTGGTGACGATTAGTAAGCCTCTGACATATTCCTCTGGAAGAAATAGATGCATCTCCACACCACACAAGGGCAAGGCATAAAATGAGAGCGGCACTTGAATATTTCTATTGTAACTGAATCCACAGGAAACACTCGGGGAGTGCCTAGAAGCAGCTGGGAAAGTTGGAGGAACTGATTGGAAAACTGCAGCATGGTACCTGCCACACAAGTGTACAATACTTCCTACCTCCTTCATAAAGACACTATACAAGTGGTAGGACATAGCCCGGGGAACTGGAATTATATGGCACGGGAGGGCCAAAATATCAGGGTTGAGTAAATTATGTGGCAAAAAAGCAATTTATGCCATGTTATGCAGCATATTTTTTTAAAAAGTATTACTGAATTATTTTCCATTTTAGCAGATTTTACGGGAAATGATGGAATATATGGCAAATACGGCAAATCTTTTATTATGCAAAAATCTCTGTGGTTGCACCATTGCATAATTCCTGTGGCCCTGCACATAGCATACCTACAGTCATTTGCAGAGCTACTTCAGTTCTGATGATTCTAGTGCCCAAATACTGTAAAGTCATCAAAACGGTAATCTGGAGAGATTAAATCTGAATGAACCAAGCCAGAAAAATACAGGTTTTATGAATCGAAGAACTAAAGCATGTTCAATTGTCAAAAAAGAAACATGATGAAACCTGGAGGTAATTGGTATAAGGTCAAGATTTAGATTTATTTTGTTTTAATACAGGGTGCTACAATTAACAAAACTGAAAAACTAGCAAAAGTGTATTAACTTAAAACAGGGAAAGCTAAACACAGGAAACCGTACATTGAGCAAACACACAGCTTGAATAAGCCTGATGCCGTTATCAGGAAAGAGGAAACACATCCAGACAGCAGAATCAGGAGGCAGTAGGACAGTGGGAGAATGTAAGGAGGGTGATCTGAGAAGGTGGGGGAGAAGGGAGAAGCATGCAAATCTCCATTGAGAACCAGTAGTGGTTGGTGGTGGAAGTCGCCAAATTCATTGCAGTGCGCGCACCAAAATTTGTTTTATTTATTTATATGTTTACTTACCTGCATTTGGCCGTGTTCCATAGTTTACTACCCTCCACCCTGCCCCTCCCCGCCCCACGTCACTGCCCGACAGCACTCCCACCACCGACCGCTACTGTTGAGAACCCCCTAAATTCAGACTGAGTGAGGACTGAACAGAGGGTGGGGAAGATGGAGCAGCACAGTCCGCACTAGCAGGGTGCACTGGAAAAGGGAATAAAACAATGAAAGGGAGGGCATAAACAATGAACCAAGCAACCTCTGCGAATTCCTTCACGTTGCCCAGATTATCCACGAATAAAGGGAGAAGCGTCATCGAAAGTAAAGAAACCTTCTGCTGCTGTCCGTCATGTCTGCATCGGCAGTAGGGATCATGGAGGTTCGTCGAGGCAACACAACAGCTCCAACGCGGTCATGTAGGGAAAGTGGGCGGAAATGTTATAAGCTGCTGACAGTGGACACGGGCACCATTGCTAAAGTGCCAACATTTGTGCTTTTTGAAGAAAAAAAAACGATGTTTAAAAGTTGATATTGGTCACCCCCAGCACAAATGAAGGGGCGCGCACCACTATGTTAAATTTGCAGCACGTGTGACTCATTGAAAAACAATAATAATGTTAAAAGTTAAGGCAAGACATCGCAGAGATTTAAACATTTTAAAAAAAACATTTGCATTTGTTAACCTGAATTTGGTGAGCGACCTATAAAAACCACTTCAAATGCAATAGGCATTTACGAGAGTAGAGCTCAAACTCTTTTAAATACGAGACCTATGCCATTACAAAGAAGCAGCTGCCATTGTCTCGGCTGCTTGGAAAATGAAAGCGGCATGGCGCATTGGAAGTAAGGAAACTGCGTTGCGCCTGCAACAGCGTAAATCCCATTAAAGAAAATAGTGCTTAGAGACTAAATTAGACATTCTGTGTAACAACAGAACAAATAGAGTGAGTCGCCATAAGAGGTTTCAAATAAATAAACCAAACACATAAGAGCCCACTGTTCAGACATGAAAAAAGGAAAAGGAGCAGAGAGGGCTAACTAAGAAAAAAGCATTCTTTTAAAGGACGGTTTCATTGGGAATCCTGCTCCCACCATGAAGCCTAGTCATGGTGTGGGCTACAACCCCCTCGTTGCGAGAGAGGCACTCAGTGATTTTATTTTTGTGTAAGAGGAGTTATTACTAAAACCAAATGTGAGCTAGCAGGATGTGGTGAGGGGTGCAGTGTATTAACACAAGCTACAGGTTTTTCCACATATGCTTTATTCTGGTGACCTTGTGCTAGGATTAAAAACAGAAGGTACGACGGAAACCATTAGCTCCAGTCATACTGAACTCAGACGGACATGTTTCAACCAATGACCTAGAGCGTGTCATGGCTTTCTTCAGGATCTTAAGTTAGCTAATTGTGTGAAGGTGATTGAAAAGATTTGCAAAAAATTATACAATTGGCCATTGAGTCGGTGTATTGTATTAAAACAAATCAGCCCATTTTGTCAATTCAGTTTGTCGAGGCAATAGTCTATATACGCTTGTTATGAACTAGAGAGAGGAATCCCCAACTAATACCCACAACAATCCTCCTCATAAAGGATGTCGTGGAGTGACTAGAGATTAGTATGACAGCATGAACAGCTGCCTGGTATAAGAAGCACTCACCTGCAAAAGTCAGGCATAGTGCCTCAGCTGTCCTTAGCAATGATGCTTAAGGTGCAAAGGCATCTCCAAACTGTCTGATAAAGGTGTGGGGTTAGTGTCGAATCTAGAGTCAAAATGGTAGCAACAAGCACAAACAAGCATTTACAATGCAACGGTTTTGCCTTTGCAGCCAGCATGCGATCCTACACGCAGAACCCCCAACAGCACAATTTACAAACTACAAGCATTGGCATTGAATTTAAAGCATATTTAATTATATATGATGACAAAAAAATAATTTAAAAAAAGCGTTGGCCAATCCTACGAGTCGAAATGCACATGAGATCTCTTATGACCAAGTAAATTCCAACAGCAAAAGTCCCATAAACCAACACATACCATAAACACAGCACCTCAACACACAAGTAGCGTTTCAAGGCACTGCTGCCCCTCTCTAATCACATGCTGATGGATGTACCCCGTCCTAAGATTAATTCACACTTCCTGGGACCTGGACCTGGGACCTGGGACCTGGGGCCTGGGACCGAAAGGCAGGCTCGTGTCACCAAGTCCAGTCCACTTTTGCTCTTCTTGTCTAATACTACATTTTCCCTGGACTGCATAGGTCGGGGAGCGATGAAGTACAGGTAGGCCTGGATGTAACACCTTATGGGTGTGGTACGAGAAGTGGTTTATTAGTGTCGAAAATAGTACTCCTAGTATACCTACTCGTATTAATATGGTGCCTGAGATTTCCATGTGCCTACCTTGCATTGCACACTTGAAACCCTTTCTATTTCTTGGAGCTTCAGATTATGCCCACTAATGGGGAGAGAATCTGGATGAGTTTAGCTATTGTAGACAAATTAGGTATTCAATCTATTTGTAGTTTTATTTATCCATGCAATTTTTGGTAGGTTCTTAATCTGTTTATCAGTGGAGATTTCTGCTTAAGCCTCCATTATAGATAGTATGTCGGGTCTGGAGGCCTATAGGACTAGTGCGTCCCCTGGGGAGCCTGTTTGACGTCATAATCGCAGGTTGAAATTTGGCCGTGGCTGCCTTTCATGCTTCTGAAGTCTATAAAATGAGTACCATTAAGCGGCAATTATAAACATCGGTTATTCAGCGCCAAGATACCCTTCTCCGCGAACGTGCGCTTTTTACAAATACACATGCTTTGTTATAGAAAAGCATTTGTTTTTAATTTTGCTTCATTGAAAAACGAAACTAAAAAATATTTATTTATATGGGTTATTGGTGCAGTATTACTAATGTGTAGACTAAATTTAAGTGGATTAGTGCAGCCAGGGTTTTCCATTGATAATGAACTACACTCTCTCTGGGTACCATTGGCATGTTACTTTTTTGTGCATACATGAAGGTTTTTAGATCCTGCAGCTAATTCACCGAGCAGGGCCGGAAAGGAAAATCCACCCTGGTTAAAACGTTGAAACCACTTCCACACTGCAGTAGGCTTCCCTTTAACGTGGCCATAGGGGCATTTACTCTTGGTGAACGGCAGCCCGCCAGGTTTTGAAAGTCTGGCCTGTCAACTAGCTAGGATTGTCATCTTTCAGAGCAAAGTATACCAGGTAGTTGACCATATTTGTATAACTCTGAGGAAACCAAGAACTATTTTGACATCTCACTTAAAGACAGCGGCCTGACAAGCTATTGCCCACAGGGCCGTCCCTAGGCATGGACAATATGGGCAGCTGCCCAGGCCTCGCTCGCAGCCCACCAGTATGGGGCCCCGCATCAGTGCAATACACCACCAAACCTACCTCGTGTACCCCTGCCGATCCCATTAAAGCAACGTCTGTTTGCAATTGGGCTTACTGGAGGGGGGCCCTCCCTGGGCGCCTCAGGGATGGTGTGGGGAGGCCTAGGGTAGGGGGTACACTTAAGCTTGTGACAGTAGCGCCCGCCCTGCGCCATCATACAACCAACACAAAATGCACACACACTACAACTGGCCTCTTTCAGCATTGGAAGCTGTGGTTCAGCTAGCTTTATGAATTGGGTAAAAGGGTTAGCCATCAGCGTTCGTATTGTCCAACAGCTGTTTATTGATAGAAACGCTATAAAAACAATATCATTTGTTATTCAGTCAACACGTTTGCTCGTGTCTGAACACATTGCAAGTACACGTAGTGATCAGCCAGGCTTCGTTATGAATGGAGAGTGAAAAGAACATTGTTGTCTTGTTGTACCACTAACACACTTCAGATGCAGCGGCAGCTGTTACCTACTGTTACATGGTACTCATTCAGGTCAGATCTTTCCCTAAAGCCCACTCCACCTGGAGCAAGCAACCCAGGTAAACATTTTAATCAACTCTGCAAGTTCCCGGGGCAATGGATCTTCCCGCTTCTTTTAGATTTCCCTCCCTGCAATAAGCATCAACTAGAACAAAAGGCCTCACTGATCCTTACTCAAAGAACGTGTTAACAAATCCGTACCCACTGAAAAAAAAAGGTCGTTATTGGCCTTTAGAAACCCACACTTTCTGCACCTTGGGGTGGGTGAAGGGGCGAATGTAGCAATTTTTTAATGTGTCCAATATAGTCTATTAATAGTGAAAACGTGATTTAGACGCTGATTTGACCACCGACTATTGTAATTTCAGAGTCACACCGGATTGACTGAATGTCTGACTCTTGGAAGATGTCTCCCCATACCGTATGTGCTGATCCAGGTTTTTTTTATTTTTATAGTCTGCTTCCAGGAGTCTCCAATACCAAAGAGCGACCTCCTTCTTTTTAGATCTAATGTTTTGGAGAGGGGACTCTAATTCCTAATTTCCCTCGTTCTCCACCTTGAAGGCCAAAAACCAGCAGGACAGTTGGACATACTTAAACCTAGACACCCCCTCTCCCCCCCCACCCTCCCCACACACGTCAGTTTAACTCATATAAGCAAAACCCCTTCGGGACCTTACCTGCTCCCTAGCCCTGAAATACTGGTCTCCCCCAGACTCTCTGCACAGCAGACTGGGCGTACTGCCGCACTCGGCGTACTGAAGGGGTAACAAGGGGCCTACGCGTCTGGGAAGCAGCTCCATGTCTCCGGCTCCACTCTCTACTTCAGACGGCGACACTCTCCGAAAAATTGGGCAGCAACAGCTGCTTATACGTCTGCGAAGGGATTGTGACGTGCCTGGATCTTTCACCAATCAAAAATAGAGAAGCAAGCTTACTTCGCCATAAAGCATTTTATGTGGTTTAGATGGCAACGGAACTTTACAACAACGGAGACTGACTTCTCTGGACTGCATTGAATTACTATTAGAAACCGGGATTCGGTCTAAGCAATCACTGCTGTTGGAAGCTTGAAACAATATATAAAGGCAGCGGTAGGGGGGCGGGAACGGGAGCCGAGGCAGCGGTAGGGGGGCGGGAACGGGGCCGGGGAGACACAGAGAGCGAGGCAGCGGTAGGGGGGCGGGAACGGGAGCCGAGGCAGCGGTAGGGGGCGGGAACGTGGCCGGGGAGACAAAGAGAGCGAGGCAGAGGTAGGGGGGCGGGAACGGGAGCCGAGGCAGCGGTAGGGGGTCGGGAACGGGCCCGGGGAGACACGGAGAGCGAGGCAGTGGTAGGGGGGCGGGAACGGGAGCCGAGGCAGCGGTAAAAAGCAACAAAAAAAAGCAAGCACTCACCTGGACTTCTTCCGGGTGCCTTCAATGGCGGACCAGATTCGGGGGCGTTCCCGGCTTTTGGCTGACGTAGCGTGACGTAGCCAAAAGGGAAAAATTCTCGGGAACGCCCCCGAATCTGGTCTGGGATTGACAGACAGAGCCCTCTACCAATGGCTAGCCTCCATTTATGGAGCTAGCCAATGGGAAGAGGGGGCGGATACCCGACCCCACATAGAGATATCATTAGATTTTGCTAGCGCATGCGTACTTCGTACGCATTGCCAGCAAAACCTAAAAAGGGGAGATCAAGTAAACTCAATGTATAGTAAAAACATCTCAAATGACAAAAGATAATACTGTACTCATGTTATAGGTAGAAAGAGTAGGTGTGTCTAAACATCAGTGATGCAGGATACAATAAAGTTTTATTGAAAAGGCTGCAGTTTTTTAGGATCATTTAAAGGAATGTATTGATGTGTGGTCAAAAAGTGGACACATACACCAATTTAGTCATTGGTTCCTTGACTCTCTTGGACAAGAGACATTCTCTCAAAGGGCTGTTGCATGGACTGTTCACGGAAGGAGGATTTTGAAGTTCATTCAACTGCCCTTTGTGAACAATTGAGGGAAAGATATTACCCCAAACAATTGCTTAAGCACACAAAATGTACAGCTTATTTCACACCAAGAGAATGTCTCTTGTCCAAGAGAGTCTAGGAACCAATGACTAAATTGGTGCGTGTGTCCATGTTTGGACCACACACAAACAAATTCCATCAAATAATCATAAAACCTGGCATCTGCTTCAGAACCTGGAATGTCCCTTTGAACGGCTGCTTTTTGCTAAGTGTTGTACAGCATTTGGTGAGGGCTGACTGTATTTCAGTCACCAAAAAGCAGGACTTATGCTCCGAGTGGAACCTCTAACCAATAGATGGCCACCATAAGTGTAGGATTTGTGTATCATGTGAGACTACTTGTGAAGGATTCTTATTTGAGCATAACAGCATTAAATGGGTTTATAAGTCCTTTTCAAACTGCAAAATGAGGAATGTTGTTTATGGAATTATTTGCCCACGTGGCAAATTGTACATCGGAAAAACCAACCAAGAGGTCCGATTACGAATTGTACAACATTCAGCACATTCAGCACAATAGTGTTGAACGCTCCTATGGTCAGTCACTGCGTACAAGCTAACCACAGTGAAAGAGAACTAAAATGAGTTATTCTGTGTGTGGTTAAACAGATGCCTAGAGGTGGAGATGTTGAAAGGACTCTGCTACAAAAGGAACCTAACCTTATATTGAAGTTTGACAGAACCATATCCAGCCTACATGAGATGTCTGAAATATCAATGACTTAATTACTGACCTCTTTAAAACATCATTACAAATAGGCTGGTAACACACGTTTAATGAAATGCACTACCACTCCCAGCATCCACTACCACAGTACTTGGGACCAAAAACCTATGACCTAGTATACTGGAAGTTGTACACCGGAGAAATAAACATCTGACATTTCAAGTGAGAACAGCCGAGCTGACACACCTCTGCGCGTCAGACTGAAGCTGAGGGAAATAATGTGTCCAAAATGTACAAATCCTTTGATGTGTCAAATGTTATACCAGCCATGGTTGGTAAACATAGCCTGTTTCACTGAAATTGTCATTGTTTGAAATGTGGGTTACCTTGTTTTTCTCTTTACTGGTAACCGTTACATTGCTTGTCATTTGAAATTTGTTTGATGTTTCTTTTTTCTCAGTATGTTATGTAATTGTGAAGTGTTTTTCATATCTGTCTTGTGAACTATAAAAAATAATAATAATTGAAAACATTGAATAATTAAATGATGTAGATCATCATACTCAAATATTTTGGTCTGAGTCTGTCTAAAAAGTTGGCAGTCGAACAAACGGTTAGCTAGATACTACATTTTTATTGTAAAAATATATAGCAGCAACCTGGGACATCTGGTAATGCTGGACCAGGACAAAGTCAATGTTTGAGGCAGACCCCGATGAAGCTCTGATCAGATACACTAAGCAGGAGGCCCTGGTCAAAATTTTATCTGCGGACTTAGAATCTTTTCTGGAGAATTTCTCTCTCCAGTAGGCCAATTCCAATACTGCATCATCAGATTGCTTCTGCGAGAGGCCCCATTCAAATCCTGCAAATCTGAAGCACTACAGATTTCAGTGCAATGAACCTAAAATCCAGGCCGGGTCTCAGATTGAAGTAGTTGGCTTGACTCTCGATGTCGAACCACCCCACTTATTGAGCATTTTTCAAAAGTTGTTTCAAACTTCTGGGGAAGGATGCCACCCAAAAGCATGACTACTTCTTCCGAAGTGTGGCACATCCTTGTTCCACAAAGAAACTGCACTTTAAAATTTACAATGGAGGATTCCTCTTCAGAAGTGTAAGACCTGGCTAAACTAACCTACTGGTGTGGCTCATTTACATTAACACTCCCCTTCCAGACCTTCTGCAAATAATAATAATAATAATAATCTTTCTTTATTCGGTTAATCACAGGGAAAACCATAAAAGATACAATCAGCAAATTCAATAGTAGACAGTAAAAAACATTTCGAATAACAGTTAAGATATGATGATAACAAGGAAATACATTTACTTTAAAAGTTTTAAAAGTTTTTCTTTCTCTAGTGCATGTTGTTAAAGGTTTTTTCTGTGATTCATAATAGATTTTAAAAAATTTAAGACTAGGTAGCAAATTTCTTCAGACTCCAATGATTGTAGTCGATAAAAGGCCGGTTGGCACTGTCTGAGGCCCCACCGCCTGCATATCGGGAGAATCCAACGTTTTCTGTGGGGGTGGTAAAACTTACAGAACAGGACAGCGTGAATATTCGATTGAGTTGAGATCCCGTCGCAGGGGCATAGGGGCAAGTTTTTTTCCCAAGCTTTGTTTGTGGGAAAAGCTACCAGTCTGTGAAAAAGATTCAATCTGAACCTAGTCAGTAACATCCTCTCGTAAGTTTTGCTCTGTAGGGTAAGGTAGGGTTGAATGCCAAGGTTTGCTGGATTATATTTGCGTGAATTACTGAGGGTTTAGCAGCGTCAGTTGACAATCTTAATGCTTCCAGATGACGTAAAGCGAGTTCCGTGAGTTCCTTTTTTGGAAGGGAGACAATTGACTCTGGTTGGAGAAAGTAATTTTCAAGCCCAAGGTCTGTAAGAAAATTTTTAATGTACTGGAGCCACTTCAGTCTAGAGGCGAGGTCAAGTGACATTGTATCGGCCACTATCGACTGAGATAATGTATTCACGTCCGAAACCCAGATACGCCTCCACAAGAGCAAAGGCTGAATTTTAATAAGATCCTGAAGATACGGTAGTCCCAGTTCCATATGAGAGGCATAGATTGATGTGCCTTTCGGGGTCGCTAGGAGGAATCTTATGAATTCATTTTCAATTTTCTGCAAGGATTCGACGTTTGTCAAATGCTATTCCTGGACTTGCCATCTGGCTGGGGGTACAGGAAGACGGGGTAGGCCTGGCCAGAATTCCTTACTATCCTGCTCTCCTGGATTCCCAGTTTGATTTAACTAGCCTCTGTCCTGACCTGTTCTCTGCAGCTGCTGAGCTCCTCATCTGATAAACTCTGCTCAACACAGGCCACTTATCGCCTCATCAGAGCAATTTGGCTAAGCCTGTTAAGACTGGCCAATAAGGAGAGGGTGCCAGAAGACTGATTTTGGCTCACAGTAAAGAACATTTTGTAACTTATTTTCTGTACTAGTTATGATAAGTTAAACAGTGGCAAGTTGTTAGATTTATCATGACCAATCTTTTGAGCCCTCCTATGATATTTTCTGCACCTTCCTAGCAGTCTTTATACTTAAAAAATAGTATTCCAATGTTAGCCTATCACGCTGATTATCACCGGACATAAAAACATATTTTATAATGTCTATGCTTATAGTTTCACAGCACCCCACCCCTGGGGTACCTTGGGGAGACCTTAGGGGTGGCTTATATGTAAAAACAAGGTACATTACAACTTTAAAAATACCTTTAATTTCATAGTCGAATTTGCTAATAATTTACTTTTTAAAGATAGTCTGCAAAGTACAGCTGCCTTTAAAAATGACAGCAGGCAACACAGCAGTGCACACTACAACTACTCTGGATGTTCGATACACCCGAACCACTTAAACTCTGCCCCGAACTTAAGATTTTCACCAGTTCACCGGTTCACCCGTTCCCCAGGTTGCCAGTTTACCAGTCTACCAGGTTGCGCGCGCTCACAACCCTCTCTCAATCACTCTACAGGCATTCAACTCCGCATGACATTACAATACAAATACAACACAAAACACCGCAATCTGTCAACGCATGACCCTTGCTATACTCACTCGCGTCCAATTCTGCTGCTTTTCTCTCGCACCGTCAGCACCTTCTTCGGCAGGCCACCTCTCGATCTCTAGGGACCTTGGGGTAAACTTAACCTAGTCTAGATCACCTTCCTCAAGAAGGTAACCATCCTCACTCTGCTACCAACTGTTAACGCGGGATTTCTGGTCTATAGTTATAGATCTAGATCCCAACTCAGGTCGACTGAACCGTTGGTACCTGTCATTGAGTAAAAGACAATCCACTACTAGGTCAATCAGTTAATGACTTACACCACTCTAAAGAACCACTTACTAAGAATAAGTTTTAAAAGTTTATTTCAAAGCCAAAGTTAACTGGAGATACAAACATCTCAAAATAAGGTTCAAAAGATATACGGGTATCAATACAAACATGAATTTTCTAAATGTTCTTAGTCGGCAGAAGAATATCACCAAAACCAATTCAAGAATCACCAAAGTTGCAAGAATAGACACAAGCTGTAGCTTGTGAGTCATTTACAGAAAGGAAAATTTAGATTAGACTGTCCCTACACTAGACTAAGTGACATCCCTACTTAACAAGTTCTTAACCTAAAAAGGTGTCAGCCGTGGTGACTTCCAAAGAAGATCACACACTTCCCTTAGTCTTCGTTATGAATCGAGGTTTCGAAGTTAACCTATCTGCCTACCCATCCGCTCTCTTAGGTTCCTCAGACTATCTGCCTTAACTCCACCCAGGGGTGCTGTCCCTAATACAAAATCACATTTACAATAGAAACGCCCCTTAGAGACGCCTCTCACGTGGTGTTGGTTCTGGTATGTTCCGTGCTGATACTCCTCTGGACCCTTCGTTAGAGTTGACCTTGCTTCCCAGGCTCCTCTCCGGCAGGACGATGCCCCCCAGGAAATTCCTGAAGACTCCTCCAGGCCTGTGCCTGGTTCCCGAGACAAAAGTCTATTCATCAATCTCTTGATTAAAACCCCCTCGCACCTGCAAACAGACACTTGTACTGTGGGCCCCAAATTCCGGCCTCCACCGTATCTTCTAAGTCATAAACCATCGAGCAGGCTCCACAGTTTGTGCCTAACACGACCTTTCTCTAACGAGCACATGCAGATCAAAAGGAAACGATTTTTGTCTATTCAGGCCTATTAGAATTACATGAAACGGGCCTATGCACTCTGCAAACCTTTAATTTCTTAGTCTAAACAGTATTCTATCCTATTACACACAATGAATATATAAACTTATATAAAACATTTTTCAGTTCTATGATCAATAATACTTTGAACTACAATAACATTAAAATCCATATTATGTGGAAATACATCAGCTTCTTGTATTCTCTGTGAACTGCCATGTGGCCTACACATCTCTACGTTTAGCAGAATTACATTTTCCCCTCCAACAGCCACATAACATAGGATTCCAACATCATTCTAACATTTCTACACAATTCTACATTAGCTTCTCACACAGATATATGCATTCTAATTTAATTAAACACTCTTATACATTTGCATTCTATAAATTCGACACTCCTACATAATGTTTACTAGACTAATACAACGTGCTTGTAAATATGGTGCACTTCTAGATTTTTCTTTGATTTGCGCTCTCTCAATCCCCCCTTTGATGACTTTTAGTAGTCATCACCATCACAACACCATCACTGAGGTATGAATTGAGTCAAACTGAAGTCGTTGCAGTACCCCCTCGTTTCATTCCCTCTAGAGCCTTCAGACTCCTGTACTGGTTATCCTGCATCGCAGTTAATCTCCTTTCCTGCTTTCTCATGGATCTCTGCAACCTGTTTGATCTATACCATTGGTACAGCCGCACCAATCCCCACAGGGTGATTATACAAATCACTATTATGATGATGGGTTTCAGTATGTACCAAATGAAACTCTTTCCTAGGTTGGCAAACCAACCTCCAACTTTACCCATTCCTTTACCTACTTTTTCCCACACGTTTACCTGCGTCAAATCCTCAATCTCATGATGAATTTCAGTAATGTTCCGTATGTACTTCTCTAGAGGTTTTGAATTGTCTGGAATGTAAGTGCAACATTCCTGGACCTTCAAAGCCTTACAGACTCCTCCCTCTTTGGCTAACAGAACGTCTAGAGCAAGTCGGTTCTGAAGAACCATTGCCCTTATCGATTGCATCTCTCCCTCCACCAGCATTAATGATCTAGCAGTACTCGCGGACAACCTATCTACAACTGTTGCCAATCTTCTAATCTTGATGTCATTCAGTATTATCCCCAAAAGAGGAAATGCAGCACCAAATACATCTCCAACTACCTCCTCAGTGCTGACATCTCTTCTTCCTCTAGCTTGCGTTCCTCCCTCTATGATTTCTAAATCCTTAGCATGGTATATTTTGGGGAAGACAATTGCCAAATAACATGATCCATACCAATTATCCGGTAGTTTCACGTATGCATTTCTTCCACATACAAAATATACATTTGGAATCACCTGCATTTCCTTCAAGAAGTTCTTAGAGTAATATTCTAGTTGGAAAGCAGGTTCACAACTTACTTCTCCCACAAACACATTCTCGTAATAGGTTTCACCCCTATGTATGCACAGTTTCCCCCTTTTCTCTCGGTCTAGAGCTATTGTACCATTGCTACCCTTTCGTTGGTGTGACCTTTCTTCCTCGGTCCACTCTGTTTTCCATTGACCTGAAGATTTTAAAATCTTCTGTCTCCTATACCGATCATCCACCTGTCCTACAAACGTTTTCTCCATTTCTGACACTTTACAAGTCAAATTATTTCTTCGGGCATGTGAAGTATCTAATGTTTTCCAGGGAAGGAAACATTTCTGTAATCTGTCTTCACTCTTATAATAATCCCACTTATTTAAATGCTTGTAGTTTGGCACTTCTGGTAACACAGCATCAAAGTTTGAAAAATAGTACTCAAAACCATCACGTTCATAAAATATGCTCAGCAACAAACTACATGTGATTTTATAAGTCAATGGAAGATGATGATATCTAATACCTTCATCTACAGAGGCTGGCAATTTCATGCACACATAACAATTTTTAGCCTTCATAGCATCAACATATTCATAAAGCAATTTAGCATATACATTCGATTTAAAGTTTCCTTGCGATTCATCCACATGTAACGTACGAGTCTCAGCTGCTAGTAAAGTGTTATCTTTCTCAGCATTGTCCCCCTTTTTACCAGCAATAGTAGGTTTCTGGGTCGATACAATTTTTGCTTCCCTTGTTGCTTTCTCTTCATTTTCATGTCCCACTACATAGGATATAGTAACCACTAAAACTATAAGAAAAATTACTCCCACTAAAAGTGTGCCTACTATGAATTTTGTCCTGCGGTTCGGGTTGCCAGCCTCCATAATCTCAAGACAGTGTAGTTCTGCTTTTCTTTCACAACACAAAATCTCTTTTCTTTGCTTCTTCAGTCTTTCCGAACCACACCTGGAAGCTGATAATCCCTTTTTCAAAATCAGTCTTTGAGTTCTATAGCAACAGACAACCCTAGCCCTTCTCCGTCCGCTAAAATGAAATCCCTAAATTTCTTCTTCTTCCACTTGGCGCTAGGTTATCTCTCAATCTGTTTACTCACAAAGTCTTTACAAAGTCCTTTAGCAATCCAGAATTATACGTGATCCAGCGACTCTAGTCACGCACTCTAATATTTCCAAACGAAGAAGGATCTCCCCAAGTATTGACCTCCTTGGACAACAAGTCGGGAAATCTATTCTGTTAAAAATCATGTCTCTTATTCCGCTCAGATAAGGAGGATAGGGGATATTGAGTGTCAGCAACCCTTCGACCTCCACTCCCGGTATCAGCAACACTATTTCCACTGTTATGATGGGGTCAGTACTGGTCAGGGTCACTTCCCTCACCCTCCCAGATCCCTGTACACTGGACATCTGCAGCGAGGTAGGTCCACTCAGGAGTAGCGTATCTTCTGCAAGGCACTCGCACTCTCCTCGATCTTCTCGGACCTTCCTGTTCCTGTCCTTGTGCACTTTCGTCCAGATCCGAGTCTTCAGATATAGGAGCAAGAGTTCTCTCTGGAGTTGACTTCAAGCTCGGCCTCTTTCTTCTTTCAGGCCAACTAGCTTCTCCACGCCTTGTTCTCCTGTATCTTGTCCTCTCACTCAGTTCTTGATCACTCTGGACTTGTTCTGAGTCTGAGCCGTATTCACAGCAACTTTCTCCTTCTGTGGCAACTTCAATTTCACTGTCGTCCTGTCTTTCTTCTTCTGGATCTGTAGCGCTCCCAACTTCTTCCGACACCCCCACAGCTTGACTGATCCCCTCTAGTGGTTCGCCGTCCACAGCTGGATTTTCATCTGTGAGAGGAGCTGTTTCTTCCAGGGGTGCTGGAACTCTTCGAGTATGGGAAGCGTGGATCCAGTTTGGCAGCCCTCCACACTTCACGGCAGTATTCGTTGTCAATATGACCTGGTAGGGCCCCTTCCAACGCACGTCTAGGCAGTTCTTCCGGACGTGCTTCCTCAATAGGATCCAGTCACCTGGGCACAAGTCGTGACATAGGTCTCTTGAAGATGGAACTTCAGCGGCCTGCACCTGAAGAGACACAGAATGAATGGCGTCAGACAGTCCCTTGCAGTAATCCAGGATCAGGTCATCTGTAATATTCAACAAAGCTGTAGTCGGTACAGACGGAAGTCTCATTGCCCTCCCCATTAAAACTTCGTGTGGAGAGAGACCTGTCCTCCTGTCTGGTGTGCTACGCATACTCATGAGTACCAAGGGCAGAGCATCAGGCCAACTTAAGGAAGTCAATGAACATACTTTGGCTATTCGGGACTTCAAAGTGCCATTGATCTGCTCCACGATACCTGAAGCCTCTGGTCGATAGCTACAGTGCAACTGCTGATCAATGTTCAACGCAGAGCAAAGCATCTTCACAACTTCACTTGTGAAATGAGTTCCTCGATCTGATTCCAGGGAGGTCGGCACCCCGAAGCGCGGGATCAACTCTCTAAGCAACAACTTTGCTACTGTGAGTGTATCGCACCTGCGTGTAGGGTATGCTTCGACCCACCTTGAAAATATGCATACAACCACCAGAACATACCTGAGGCGGTTGCTTTTTGGCATCTCTATAAAATCTAATTGCATTCTGTTGAAAGGCCCCCCAGACCTCCCAATGTGACTCATTGTAACTGGTGTTCTTTTCCCTACGTTCAGTTGCTGACAAGTAACGCATCTCCTACAGACTGCTTCTGCTGCAATCCTAAACTTAGGGCAATACCACGTCTGCCTGAATACTATCAGCATGGTATCTCTTCCTAAGTGTACTGGACCATGTATCTGTCGTGCCATTGGACTCACTAATTCCTCAGGTAACACTGCCCTACCATCTGCTGAAACCCAGAAATCCATTTCACTTTTCACACAACCTGCTGTTTCCCATGTCTTTTTCTCAGAATCAGGTGCATTCTCTTGCAGGTTTTTTAAATCCTCCCAAGTATCAACTGTTTCTAGCATCATGTTTAACTCGGTCCTTTCCTGGGCCCCACCTACTTCCACCTCCGTGAAAGAATATCCTTTCTCCGCACTGTAGCGGGCAACTTCATCCGCATATCTATTACCTTGTGACACAAAATCTGTATTTTTGGTGTGGGCTACACATTTGACAATTGCAATTGCAGCTGGACCTTGTAATGCTTCTAACAGCAGTCGCACGAATTCTCCATTTCGAATAGGCGAACCAGAGGAGGTCATGTAACCTCTCTGAGACCACAATTGCCCAAAATCATGAACTACACCGAAACCATATTGGCTATCGGTATAAATGGTGACTCTAATTTTGCTACCTGCTATACAGGCACGTGTCAATGCAATGATTTCTGCTACCTGAGCGGAGTGTACTCCTTCCAGGCAAGCGGCTTCCACAACTCCAGGAATGGTGCAAACAGCATAAGCTGCTCTCAACCGACCAGTATCATATCTTAAACATGAGCCATCGACAAAGAAAATTTCATCAGGGTCAGTCAACGGCTCATCCACAATATCTGGTTCTGGCTTCGTGCATAGTTCGGTCACATCAAGGCAATCACATCTTCACATTCTTCCCCTTCTATATCATTAGGAAGTGGCATCAATGTAGCAGGATTCAAAACAGAGCACCTCTTAAGAGTCACGTTCTCCGCAGCAAGAATAACTTGCTCGTAGCGCGTGAGCCTACTATTGGTCAAGTGCTGTGTCTTGGTCCTGGTCATTAACAGTTCTACAGAATGTGGTACATGCACCACTAATTGATGTCCCATCACAATATTCTCACACCTCTCAATGCTGACACCTGTTGCAGCATCGGATTTGAGACATCCGGGCAACGCTGCGGCTACCGGATCTAAAGTAGCCGAGAAGTATGCAACTGGTCTACGGGCATTCCCATGGTTCTGTACCAACACTGACAAAGCACAACCTTCTCTTTCGCTGCAGTAAAGTGAAAATGGTTTCTCATAATCTGGCATTCCCAAAGCTGGAGCACGGCACAAATCCTCTCTCAGCTGTAGGAACGCCATCAAACAATCTTTGTCCCATGGTACCAGATCACTCACCTCCTTGTGCGTCAGTTTTTGTAAGGGTTTTGCTTTCAGTGAAAAGTTAGCTATCCACTGTCGGCAATAACCAACCATTCCTAGGAACATCCTGACTTCTCTCTGTGTCGTAGGCACGTTCATCTTCATTATCGCCTCTATCCTATCTGGTGACACCTTGCGCTTTCCTTTTTCTATTCGGTGACCCACGTACTGTACCTCTGTCAGACAGTACTGCAATTTGCTCGGAGATACCTTGTGTCCATTTTCAGCTAAATGGTTCAGCAAGGCAATGGTATCTGTCTTACAAGCTTCTTCTGTTCCTGACGCAACAAGTAGGTCGTCTATGTACTGGACCAGAACCGAGTTCTGTGGCAGTACCAGACTTTCAAGATTTTTCTTCAACAGCTGGCTGAAAATTGATGGGCTTTCTGTGTACCCTTGTGGGATACGACACCATGTTAGAACACGATTTTCCAGCTTAAAAGCAAAAAGGTACTGGCTCTCCTCATCTAATGGAATTGAAAAGAAAGCCTGACAAAGGTCTATCACTGTGAACCACTCAGCTTGGAATGGTATCTGAAACAATATCACTGATGGATTCGGTACCACTGGACAACATGAAACAACTATGTTATTAATCTTTCCAAGATCTTGTACTATTCTGAATTTCCCACTAGGTTTTTGCAAACCCATAATCGGGGAGTTGCATGGACTACCCACGATCTCCTTCAGTATTCCCTGTTGAATCATAGAGTCAATTACAGGTTTTATTCCTGCAATCGTCTCCGGGGTCAGTTTGTACTGAGGCGTTCTAGGATATTCAACATTTGGTTTTACCATGATCTTCACTGGTTCTACCCCTTTGATCAATCCTATCTCTTCTCCAGTAAAATCCCATACCTCTGATGCCACTGCATCTCGTAAGTCCCAAGGAAGGTCCTCCACAGTCAGGGTAGGATACAGTTCTATGCATGTTCTCGAATTTGTAACTTTAAAGGTAGCATCATCGTCAGTAGTCTGTACCTCCACTCCCTGAGGTGTGCAGTACATTGTGCAGTTCAGTTTGCACAATAAGTCCCTTCCTAACAGACACACAGGACTTGAATCACATACTACAAACTGGTGTTCATTGGTGTAGTTTCCTATTTTCACTGACACTGGTTCCGTCAAAGGGCTAGTCATTCTCCTATTTGCTACTCCTACCACTTGAATTGTTTCCCCCGACATTGGTAAATCTGGAACCACTGCCGATCTCAAAGTTGATCGAGTAGCTCCGGTATCCACCAAGAATGTTGTAGGACACCCTGCCACTTCAGCCTCAACAAACGGTCCTCTTTGATCCACCTCTAGAACTGCCCCGAGGGTACAGTCCCCTTCTCTACTTACACGTTGTCCCATCAATGGATCAACGTAGTAACACTCTCCTTCGTCTATAAAAAGAGGCATTTGTCGATGAATCTTTCCCCCTGTCGTAATCCTTGGTGGCTGCGGGAACTGAGCTCGTGGAGCCGAAGTCCCCCCTTTTGCCACATTACTTCTTGACATGGTCACCCCTTGAACTGGGACCTCTTGAACTTCCTCCTCTACTTCCAGTTCTCCGTTTTCAGGGTTATAGGGACACTCGCGTCTCCAATGTCCCACCTGGTGACACTGGTGGCACTTTGTCGTTTTTTTCAATGTAGCAAAATCTATTCTAGGTCTCAGACTTTCCTCGTTGTTTTTATTCTGACTATTTGATTTCCGTCCCATTGTCCCTGTTCCCTGTTGCTGCTGTCCACCCCTTCCAGCTGACTGCATTTGTACCATCATCAGTTTCTCTTTCAGTTTCTTTGCTTTGGAATCTATTTCATCACTGCAATACCTTGCGTACCTCAAAATCTCATCCAATGGTTTGTTTTGCCAACAAATTAAATGTTGCTGAATCATCAAACAAATATCAGGTCTCAACCCCAAAACGAACTTTGATACAAACTGTCCTATATCCTTGGGATCCATTACATCTAGTCCACTGTATTGTTTGAATGCTTTCAGAAATCGCTCATAATACTCATGAACTGTCTCCTTGGGTTCCTGTCTTGTTCGGTCTATTTTTACCCAGTCTATATCTTGTGGTGGCACCTTCTCTTTCAGCCAAGTCATCACCCTTTCATATTTTAACATTACGCTTTCTGACGGTCCATTAGTACGAGTATCCCTTTCTGGTTCTGCAGTTGGCCAGTCGACACTAACCTTGCATGCTATCCACAAGTCTCCTGGGACCACAATGTCAAACAAGGTGTTCAAATCAATCCACAATACCTTTGAGATCTTCACAAACCTCTCTACCTGCTTGTACCACTCTACAGGGTTCTCCCTTAACTTCGGAAATGAGTTGGTAAATGCAGCCAAATCTCCCCTACTCCAGGGCACGTGTACAGAACTCCCATTTGCTATTTCTCGCAAAGGGAATGCCTCCATCTGCATTAGCCTTCCCTCCGGAGACATCACATTCGCGCTCCGTCTAACAGTTCCCTTTTTGGACCACCTCTCTTCCCATTTGTCCAGATCTCTCCATGCTCTTATTCCTGTGATCAGTTCTCTTATGTGTGTTTTTAATCCAGTAGTCCTTCTCTCATCTAAGTCCTGATCTGAATAATGTAATCTATGGTTACCCTGCAATGCCTTGGTTCTGGACAAATCTACCATATACTTTTCTGCCAATACAGACAGTTTTTCATGAGTGGCTCTTGCCTTTTGAGTGATGTCCTTTGCTATAAACAGCAGCTCATCTTGTTTGTACATCTCAATCCTTTCTATAGGCAACATAGCGTAAAGCTGTAAAGAGACACTACCTCCGCACTCATATCTTTCCCAAGACTCAGCAGTATGCACAGTATGGTGTAGAAGGTACTCACATCATGTGTAAGAGCTCTGTGTAGCATAGCAAGTCTTAGAGGTACTAGCCTCTCCACTGAGAACTCTCCCCAGGGCAATAACCATCTATATTAGGGAATGGGAATCTATTTGACAGTCCAATTACATCTCTCCCCAGAATGATACACATAACGCAATAGTGTGTAGGGAAGCATTGTCTTCTCCACTACCTATCACCCACCAGTACAACATGGATGTGCAGTAGGGTGTGGGCAAGGAGTGGCCTCTCTGCTGACACCTCTCCCTAGGTCAACAGGGATAGACCGCGTACTGCCTGTGAAGGGAGTGGCCTGTCCGCTAACACACCTCCCAGTTTGATAATGTCTGCAGTAGTCTTTGAGAAAAATGTACCTCTCTGCTATGTATACATAGTAGGCTTTGAGAACGAACTGCCTTTTTTGCAGACACGTCTCTCTTGGATGATAAGTCTGTGTAGTACAGTGTGGAGAGACACTGGTCCCTCTCCGGTGACATGTCTCTTGGATGATGGGTGTGCAAATTAGGATGTGAAAAGGGGCTTTCCTCTCTAGTCACAGATGTCCCTAGGGTGACCGATGTACAAGTAAGGTGTGATGCGGAAAATATCTCTATTCTAAGAAGCCTATCTTGCATGAAAGCTATAGATATCAGGGTATGGAGAGACACTGCCCTGTCATGTCATACATCCCCCAGACTAACATATGTTCAAAGTAGACTGTGGATAGAGAATGCTCCCTATTCTCATACCTTTGTTTATGGTGATCAATGCCAATAGCAGGGTATAAAAAGGAATAGCCTCTCAGCTGAGAACTGTCTCTTGGAAAACTGGTGTGCATATTTGAATGTGAGGACACACTTGGATGTCCCTCAAACATCTCCCTGTGAGGACAGGGTGTAGACAGAGATAGTCCTCTCCACTGAAACTTCTCTCCAGAGTCACAAGCAAATATAGTAACCTGTGCAAAATAACTGCCCTCTCTACTTTCACATCTGCATCCGCAGATAGCAGTGCATTATAGAGTATAAAGATGCACTAGCCTCAGTGCCAAGACCTCTCTTGTGAGAGGTCTCTATATGACAATGTGGACAAGGACTCATCTGTCTATTGAGACCTCAGTGTTGCATGACAAGTAAGCATACTGGGGTATTCAAATAAATGACTTCACTATTACCAACTCTAGGATAAAAGATGTGCATAGTTCTGTATAGATACATATACATACAGGAGCACTTCTGCACTCCCTGAAGATGGAACTGGCAGTTTTAGTCAATATTATAATACTGTAATAATATTCTATAACAACTATTAAGCAAACACATCAGTAGTAACTTCAAACTTTTTTTATTATAACAACATAATTTAACAAAATTACAAAACTACAACTATATTAATAAACTATTTCAACAACTGTAAAATAATCAATCAACTTCACTAATTTATAGTTCCTTCGTCCGATTATGATGAATAGCCTGGTGTAGTTGCAGCACCTCAGCCTGACTAAAAATCTTTGGTATGACAGTTTTGTTTTATATGAGACCGGGTATAAAAAAGCCTCAGCAAAGATTTTCATGTGTACAGTTTGTTAAAAGGAGTTCACAAAAGATAGCTCGGGCAGAGTTAGCTTGTGCTGTTGAAATGGAGAGCTCTTCATGAGCTTCCACATCTTTTCAACATGGGTACACTGTGCCTGCTCAGGTAATTACTGTTGAATAAGACGATGATCCTGCATCACTTAATAAGGCTCTAGTACTGCTTATGTAGGCAGATCATTTTTCAATTAGAGACACGTAGACCTGCACCGGACAAAGTTGTGCAACACCACAATTGACCCAGTAGGCAATATGAATATAATCACTTCAATTAACATTTGTTTTCCTGATTTTCCACACAATTATTCCTTTCTGTTTATTGAAAAGCGAACAACTTTTCTTTTTTTCGCCTCCATATAAAATTTTTAACATGGTACTTTTCTTTTTCACAATCTGTTTATGCCATTTTTCTCCTAAAGACAAAATAACCAGAACATTGAAATGTACATACTAGTCAGTAATTCATAACATTGACTCATTACTATATTCTCTAAACATTTCAACATCTTTCATACACAATCACATTTATATCTAATGTACCACTAACTTGTTATTTCTTTCTCTGGAAAAATTCCACACCATCCACCAGTGCATTCTTTTTTTCACAATTAAATTAGAACATGCTATCAACCCCAGTTCAATAAAAAGTTATAAAGTAAAATATTCCTCTTGACACACTTTTCCTAACAGTGAGCGTGGTGTTTTACTGTAGAAATATCAGTATCTCAACTCAAACATCTCATAAGGGTAAAATATGTGTAAAGTAAGGTTTATAAAAACACTAGGGCTTGTATTAACAGATTGCAGATTCTTTGTTTTATACTTTTAGAAGTCCTGCCTCTTACACTTACAAATTCATTCAGATTGAACAGTTCATTTTTTAACCCAGGGTGCAATACTTGCTGATATCTCACTACATTCTAATCTCTACTTCTTAAAAGCTATTTTTAGAAATCTACACCTCCACAAAATGTTTTTCACTCTGTAAACCTTGTGTAGAATAATTTTACCAACAGTAGTGCACTGACATATTATTAAATACCTGAACTTGAAACTGTTTCTTAAATGCAAATCCAAATTAAGTCACATCTGCAGAGCACAGCTCGAACAGGCTTCCTTATACTCCAAGGCACCAAGGACATTCTGAGCTATTTCTGCCTATGCAGCCAATCACATCACAGCATTTCTTCAACCATATAGGTAGAATGTTAACTATTGGTTCACCTTGGCCCTTTTTTTCTGGTTCTACCAGTACGATTTCCAGAGACTCGCATGGGATCTTAAAACACCTTGTGGCAGGCTCAGTATTTTTCTGTGTGGGTCTGGTGAGACACTCACGGGATCTAATGAGCCTCATGCAGCAAGCTTGACTCCCCAAAGCTTGCAATCTACTCTTGCGAGATTGCAGCAGTATTGTGGAAAATAGTAGTATATGGAAGGGGCTAGTCTCTCCAATCACAGTCCTCTCTTGCATAATGAGTGAGCATACTAGGATGCTTCTTTCAAACCTCTCTCTCGGATGACAGGTATGCATTGTAGTGTGTGTTTAGGAGTTGGCCTCTCTGCTGAGACCCCTCCCTTGGATGATGGGTGTCCATAATATGGTGAAGGGAGAGACTGGCCTCGTCGCTCAGACCTCACTCTCAGATGACGGGTGTGTGTTATAGTGAGTGGGGAGGTACTAGCCTCACCTTTGAGACATCTCTCACATGACAAGTGTGCATAGTAGGGTGTGCCGATGGACTGGCCTCTCCTTTGAGACCTCTCTCTCAGTTGATGGAAATGCGTAGTAGGATGTTTGGATGGACTCTCTTTCAGATGACGAGTGTACGTAGTTGGTTGAGTGGATGGACTAGCCTCTCCTTTCAAACCTCTCTCTCAAATGACAGATGTGCTTAGTAGTAAGTACGGAGGGACTGGCCTCTCCTTTCACGTCTCTCTCTCAAATGACTGGTGTGCATATTAGGGTGTGTGGATGGACTGGCCACTCCTTTGAGACCTCTCTCACAGACCGGTGTGCGTAGTAGGGTGTATGGAGAGCAACTGGCCTCTCCTATGAGAGCTCTCTTTCAAATGACAGTTTGCGTAGTAGGGTGTGGGGAGGAACTGGCCTCTCTTTTCAGACCACTCTCTCCGATTACAGGTGTGCTTAGTTGGGTGTGGGGAGGGAGTGGCCACTCCTTTTTTTTTTTTTACCCCTGTCTCTTGACAGGGGTGCTTGTAGGGTGCGGTAGGGACTGGCCTCTTTTTTTTAGACCTATTTCAGATGACAGGTGTGCATTATAGCATGTGTGGATGGACTGGCCTCTCCGATCTGTTTCTCAAGTGACGGGTGTGCATAGTAGGGTGTATGGGTAGCAACTGGCCTCTCCTATGAGACCTCTCTTCCAGATGACGGATGTCTGTAGAAGTGAGGAGGGACTGGCCTCCTCTTTCACACCTCTCTCTCAAATGATGGGTGTGCGTAGTACAGTATGTGGATGGACTGACCTCTCCTTTCAGACCTCTGTCTGAGATGACAGCTGTGCATAGTAGAGTGTGTGCATGGACTGGGCTCTACTTCGTGACCTCACTCTCAGACGACGGGTGTGCATATTAGGATGTATGGGTAGCGACTGGCCTCTCCTTTGAGACCTCTCTCTCAGATGACAGGTGTGCCTAATAGGGTGTTTGGATGGACTGGCCTCTCCTTTCAGACCTCGCTTTAAGAAGACAGATCTACATAGTAGGGTGTGTGGAGGGTTTGCATCTCCTTTCAGACTTCTCTGTCAGATGATGGGTGTGCATAGTAGGGAGTGGGCAGGGACTGGTCTCTCCTTTCAGAACCCTCTCTCAGATGACGGATGTGCGTAGTAGGGTGTTGGAAAGAACTGTGCTCCCCTTTCACACCGCTCTCTTAGATGACGAGTGTGCATAGTAGTTTGTGAGAAGGGACTGGCCTCTCCGTTGAGATTTATTTTTGGATGACAGGTGTGCGTAATAGGGTGTGGGGAGGGACTGGCCTCTCCGCTAAGACCCCTCTCTTGGATGCTAGGTGTGCATAGTAGGGTGTTGGAAGAGCCTTAACTCTACTCAAAACTCTCCCCAAGCCGATGGGCGTAAATTGTAGATTCTGATAAACATAATCTCTATTAGACTCTTTCCTTCAGTAACAAATGTGCATACCAGAATGTATTCAAAGATCACCTACTCCTTCCTATTTTTCAGAAGCCCGCAAAAGTCTAACGAGATTGTCAACATTGTTTTTTAAAAGAATTAATCTTCTACTCATCATTGTACTTATGTCATACATATTTCCTCATGGTAACAAGACAAACAATATGCATTTCTACTTGTAGAATGTATTGCGAAGTCTTTGTTTTTAAAACAATATACATTCATTTTCATTACAGTGGTTATGCCTTAGAGACCTTCACTCAAAATCTAGTAGGACACATGCTTTTATCCTGCCCCCTTATATTGCTTTTTTTAACTTAATTTCCACAAAACCTACAGTTTTTCTCAGTAAACAGTAATCAACACCATTTCATGTATAAAACACCAACAGCCAGCCAGTCAAAGTACTTGTTCTCGCGAGACTCACAAGAGCATGACGGCTCATGGGAAAACAGGCCTCTCACCCAATCACAGGGGTCCATTTTTTTAATTTGCACTCCTGGGATGTTCGCGAGACTCTCGCAATCCCAGTTGCCTAAATATCTATATTACCGTGATCACCCTGAAGCTTTCCAGGAAAAAGCTGAGTTGGATGAACTTTTTTCTTCGGCAAGTTTCATGAAGATTTATCAAACGGGGCCAAAGTTATTAGTAAACCAAAAACACTTTGTCTATAAAAAAAGCAGACCCCTTCCCCTATCAATGCCCTCCCCACCCTTCCCCCAGTGACGGTCACCACTGTGTAGTTATAGTTAGGACTAGGTTTCCATTTGCAAAGTTCATCCACCTCCGCTCCTTCCTAGAATGTTTTGTATCATGTGCCCACCTACCTGGGCCATTTCTAGGTCCGGGTGACCCCATCTGCAGAGCTGTTTGATAACAAAAAGGTAGTGGGGCATGCTGCCCCCTTCCTCGAGCCTCATTGAAGGCCGGGGAATGCGATCCTCTGGGCCATGTATTAAATTAAGGCGAGGTGGGTGTGTACCCCTCCCCCCCCGCCCATACAGGCCATTTCCAGATCCCATCGCCCAGAACACCGTAGATTCACGGGCAGGGAAATGTTGAATTGATCCTGCCTGGTGGGAGCTCAAGAAAGCTGCTCCTGTCTGGTGGAAGCAATGCTGGTTCTTGTAGCACTCAGAACGGGTGCTGGCAGGGAAAACAGGAGCTTTGGGCCTCCCCACAGCCTGCATTGTGTAAAACAAAAACAAACAAAAAAACTGTGGACTGCCCCCGGTGGAAACCCCAGTTATAAAAAATGTCAAATGTAATGTTTTTCTGACTCCTGTGCGACCCATGTGGCCGTTTGCAGGGAGCCGGCAGGGCCATTGGAGCTCTGAAGCATCCCCCATGGGCCCCTACTAGATTTAAAGTTGTGGGTGTTTGATTTTTTTTTTTAAACATAATAAATGATCTGCAGTAAATGTGTCGCCTCCTACCAGCTTCTGCTCTTTACAGCTAAAGGATCTGAATGTATATGAGCCAGAGGAGCAACTAGAGAGGGGAGAGGAGTTGGCTTAACGGCTAGGGCGCTCGACCTCGGACCTGGGGATCTGGGTTCGAGTCTCGGTAACGACGCCAAAACCTCCTGTGATTCTGGGCAAATCACTTAATCTTCCTGTGCCGAAAATGAAAGTGTGTCCTCATGTAATGTAACTGGAAAAAATATGTAAAGCGCTCTGATACCTGATTCGGTTCGGGTCTAGTTCGCGCTATATAAAACTCTGCAAAAAAAAAAACATACCCTCTATTATATCGTCCAGATCAGATCTTAAGCTGGTCACATCGAGTCTTTTAGCTTTCACCACAGCTTTCAGTATGCCATCTCTAGAGAGTCCATTTACATCTCTCCCATCACAGCTCTGAGTCCTACGCCTGGGCTCAGGCGTGTTATGGGGAGTCCTCCCTTGCTCCCATCTCTCCAAGTCCCATGCAGTTCCATCCTCTCTGGGTGTATAGGGAAACACTTTCCTATTTCCCATAGTCCCACAATTCCCATCCTGCCTGGTTCCTCTAGGTGCATGGTAAGGCATTCCGTTATTCCCCATTTCTTCACCATTTGCCGGTGGTCTCTGATCACTCGACACATGGCAAGATCCTTCGCTGTTCCCTATGCTCCCACGACTCCAGTGCTGTACGTTATCACCAGGTGCGTGGTGAGTGCACTTAAACCTATCCCTGTACTCTTGTGTCCTTTGGTCTCCCTCACTTTGAATGAGACGAGATGTCTCCCCACACTCCGTACTTCTGCCTCTTTGCTCCTGCCCATTCCCTCCGTCAATAAGACGTGTAACTCCTCTACTCTCCTGACTTTTACCATCCCACTCCTGACTGCTTTCGCTAGCCCCGCAGTGAGATAATGTCCCTTTTCCTCGACTTCCCCATTCAGCTTCTTCTCTTGACCTGTTGCTCGGTGCTTCCATGGACCTATCCCATTCTCTCAAGTCAGTCCTCAACCGTTTATAGGATTTCGGCCGTGGTCCCCTCAGGTCCATCGGTCCTCTCTGACCCCCCCTGCTCTGTTACGGGACCCACTGCTGAATCCAATGGGGTGCTCCACGTTATCGGTCCTGGCAATTGCCTCCAGGCATTTGTCGTGTTATTCCTTCTTTCCATCTCTACTCTTTCTCTGTCTAGCTGTACCTGTTCTTCCTCTTTCCCTTTCTCTGGGTGATAAATCGACCGTATAGGACCTATGGTAACGGGTACTTGAAGAGCATCTGGCAATTCATAAGACTCAACCCTCTCGGTTGCTGGCATCTTCTGCACTGCAACCCTTCCGACTACCTTCTGTACAGTACCATGTTAAGGTGACCCTTCATCTTTGGTAGGTACCCAATCCGCTATAGGGAGTGGCCTATACCCTTCTAAGTCTACCCTGTCATCCCTTGGGAGCTCCGTACCTTCCGTCTCCCTATTGTCCGGAGGCGGTCTATCTATCAACAACCTATTTATTAGGCCGTCCTCCGACTCGCTCTCATCATCCTCTTCTATGGGTTTCTTTCCTCCTGTAACCTCTCTCATGGGGTACAACTTATCCACCTCAATCACCTGTACCCTCCACTTCTTGGCTTCCGCATCCCATTTAGCATCTTGCACTGCCCTTACTGATCGCCGTACCCTTTCTTGGCGTCTGTTCTGACTCCTGTCGTGCGCCGCCCTAATCCACGCATTAAGGGCCTCAAACTGTGTTGGTCTAGGCAAAGGTCTCAGTGAGGACATAACTGCTTTCAGCTGATGCAACACTTCTAATCTGAACGTTCCGTATTTCGGAAAAGTCAGTTCCTCATTCCCTTCTGTATTTATTTATTTTATTTATTTATTTATTCAGAGTTTTATATAGCGCGAACAAGATCTTTACAGATATCAGAGCGCTTCACAGAAACAGGGGGTGACGATAGCATGAGGGTGACGCGACATAATATTGGGTGCAATATAAACTTCAGTAACATGATCGGATAGCAGTCATGTTCAAATAGAATGTCAGTAAACAATCAGATAAGCGAAAAATAAAAGACGATACTGAGTCTTACATACAATTACGATAAAAATCAGGAGAACTTATACTATAAGTATCTAAAAGTTGCAGGGGGAAGGGGCCTCAATATACAATAGGCTAACATGAATAGTCTAATAATAGATATTTAGTGAGTAGCATAGAAGGATCGAATGACTATCAAGTACTTGTGGCAAACAAGAGGAATAAACAAATCTAGGTCATGCAAAATATGACATTATTTGACATTAGACAATCATGAAACCAGTAATACCCAAGCGGCACGAAAGTCAATGAGGAACAGACATTAAAGTTCAGGTGAACTTAGCCATGAGGATGGCTTTCACCTCTTTCTTAAAGAAGGCCGTGGAGGAAATAAGCCTGGTTTCGGGAGGGAGTGCGTTCCAGATCCTAGCCATTCCTGAGAAGGAGCGTTTGTATGTTTTTTCGTTCCGGAATCTGCGAGGTTTCAAGAGTAAGTTTTTTGAACTCCTATTGGATCTCGACCCTCCTGATATAGTTAGTAATCTTACTCCAAGTTCCAAGCCACAGTATAGTATGCAACCCAACATTTGTGGCCATATAGTGAGCTGGTGTAGCCTCTGGCGGTGCCTCTTCCCCGTAATAAGATTCTCTTCTTTTTCTCTTAAAGATCCCTCTCAAACATTTAAAACACTTCATTTTCAAAACCTACGAAATTTATATTTTCTCCGCGTTCGTTTACTTCCTGATGACAATCCACCAATCTCAGCGCGGTTCTCGCTAACCGGCCTATCGGAGCGTGGTTTCTCGCTGAAGTCACACCTACCGCCCTATCCCAGCGCGGCTGTAGCTGACGTCTCACCAACCGCCCTATCACAGCGCGGCTCTAGCTGACGTCACTCTCCCCCTTCGCAGCAGTTCCCCTCCTTTCTCAGCTCGTCTCCGCGGTCATGCATGCGTCCCTTTCATACTCTGAAAAATGATTACTTCCGACCAAGCGATCACTTTCCTTGACTGTACGCCCACAGTCTAACTGTAATTGTCGCCTTAACTGACGAAATGTCTTTCCGTGTACGTCTAGACAATCGCCTTCTCTGATAGGTTACTTGCACACGGTAACTTTCGACCTGCGTCCGTTACCCACACACTCACTCTTGCATTCCCCCTATCTCGGTCCTGCGGGCGATCAATGGTACCTCATGACCCCCTTACTCTGGTCGACAACTACTCTGGATGTTCGATACACCCGAACCACTTAAGCTCTACCCCGAACGTAAGATTTTCACCAGTTCACCGGTTCACCCGTTCCCCAGGTTGCCAGTTTACCAGTCTACCAGGTTGCGCGCGCTCACAACCCTCTCTCAATCACTCTACAGGCATTCAACTCCGCATGACATTACAATACAAATACAACACAAAACACCGCAATCTGTCAACGCATGACCCTTGTTATACTCACTCGCGTCCAATTCTGCTGCTTTTCTCTCGCACCGTCAGCACCTTCTTCGGCAGGCCACCTCTCGATCTCTAGGGACCTTGGGGTAAACTTAACCTAGTCTAGATCACCTTCCTCAAGAAGGTAACCATCCTCACTCTGCTACCAACTGTTAACGCGGGATTTCTGGTCTATAGTTATAGATCTAGATCCCAACTCAGGTCGACTGAACCGTTGGTACCTGTCATTGAGTAAAAGACAATCCACTACTAGGTCAATCAGTTAATGACTTACACCACTCTAAAGAACCACTTACTAAGAATAAGTTTTAAAAGTTTATTTCAAAGCCAAAGTTAACTGGAGATACAAACATCTCAAATTAAGGTTCAAAAGATATACGGGTATCAATACAAACATGAATTTTCTAAATGTTCTTAGTCGGCAGAAGAATATCACCAAAACCAATTCAAGAATCACCAAAGTTGCAAGAATAGACACAAGCTGTAGCTTGTGAGTCATTTACAGAAAGGAAAATTTAGATTAGACTGTCCCTACACTAGACTAAGTGACATCCCTACTTAACAAGTTCTTAACCTAAAAAGGTGTCAGCCGTGGTGACTTCCAAAGAAGATCACACACTTCCCTTAGTCTTCGTTATGAATCGAGGTTTCGCAGTCAACCTATCTGCCTACCCATCCGCTCTCTTAGGTTCCTCAGACCATCTGCCTTAACTCCACCCAGGGGTGCTGTCCCTAATACAAAATCACATTTACAATAGAAACGCCCCTTAGAGACGCCCCTCACGTGGTGTTGGTTCTGGTATGTTCCGTGCTGATACTCCTCTGAACCCTTCGTTAGAGTTGACCTTGCTTCCCAGGCTCCTCTCCGGCAGGACGGTGCCCCCCAGGAAATTCCTGAAGACTCCTCCAGGCCTGTGCCTGGTTCCCGAGACAAAAGTCTATTCATCACTCTCTTGATTAAAACCCCCTCGCACCTGCAAACAGACACTTGTACTGTGGGCCCCAAATTCCGGCCTCCACCGTATCTTCTAAGTCGTAAACCATCGAGCAGGCTCCACAGTTTGTGCCTAACATGACCTTTCTCTAACGAGCACATGCAGATCAAAAGGAAACGATTTTTGTCAATTCAGGCCTATTAGAATTACATGAAACGGGCCTATGCACTCTGCAAACCTTTAATTTCTTTGTCTAAACAGTATTCTATCTTATTACACACAATGAATATATAAACTTATATAAAACATTTTTCAGTTCTATGATCAATAATACTTTGAACTACAATAACATTAAAATCCATATTATGTGGAAATACATCAGCTTCTTGTATTCTCTGTGAACTGCCATGTGGCCTACACATCTCTACGTTTAGCAGAATTACATCTTCCCCTCCAACAGCCACATAACATAGGATTCCAACATCATTCTAACATTTCTACACAATTCTACATTAGCTTCTCACACAGATATATGCATTCTAATTTAATTAATCACTCTTATACATTTGCACTCTATAAATTCGACACTCCTACATAATGTTTACTAGACTAATACAACGTGCTTGTAAATATGGTGCACTTCTAGATTTTTCTTTGATTTGCGCTCTCTCACAATCAGCTTTGAAGGGAGTGATGACATCTGAAGTGACGTCTGAATCTTAAAAAATACTTATGTTTGTATTCCAGGTATTACCAAATTTGATTTAAGGAGATTGCGTTATCAGAGGTCATGTGCTCACAAATATTTGGTGCATATTAGAAATATATCATGCTGTTCACTCTTAGCTTAATGTTTAATGCCGATCTTTCGCCTATAATGCCTCTAAATTATGGAACGCACTTCCTCTTCACCTTAGAACTAACTCTAACTTGCTGAGCTTTCGAAAACAGCTCAAGACCTTTCTCTTTAATTGATTAGATCTCCGTTGATCTCTTTTTTGTGGGTACTGTTCTAGACTTAGCGCCTGGACGCCTCAGAGTAGCTGTAGCGCTTAACAAAACCCTTTTTCATTTCATTTCATTTTATATTTACTTTGATGCTCTTATAAATCAGCATAAGGGTAAGGGGGTGGAAACACCCTATATCTTAGAGGGTTATATATTCTCCCAATCAAGTACATGGCCACTAAATCAAGATGGTGATTATATAATTTCATTTTCGTTACTACACTCCAAACAGAAATGTCAAAACACCAGTAATCCTCTTCCACTGCTCTTTACAAGGTTTTAAATCCTAATCTGCATGTTTCATGCTGATGAAAATACATTTTCTGAAGGGAAATTGCTCCTCGGCACAATATGAGATCAAATCATGTGTTAGTAGAAGGAGCTGCCTCAAATCACGCATGCCATTGTTTTTTGCATTAGTCCAAGAGCGTGTCAATAAGAACAATACAGGAATTCTTTGGTAACATCTAAAAAAACAAATAGTAAACATTCTGGTATCATTGCTGGTCGCTAATTATTGCAATGCTTATATGCATTCTCCTCATTGCAAATATCAACGTTACATGATTGTTATTATTATTTGTATTAGTGGTAGAGGCAGTAGTACTATCAGTAGCTGTTGTATTCTTCTTGTTATTCTTCTCACTATTATAACTGTTCTTTTTCATTATTGCCACCATAAAATTGAAAAATATGAGGCTTTTGAATGGGTTGATGTTGAAGAAGATGGTTGGCATTTAAGAGGAAAGTAGTGTATTGGACCTGGATGGGTCCCTTGAAACCGCATGGAAAACTTGCTTGATTTGTAGTCTTGAAAGCTTAATGGAGCTGGGAGATGCTATAGTGAATTGCAGGAGTATGGTGTTCTCAGAATGGGTACAGGAACCATAGATAGGTTGTAGTCTAGGAGGCTGGATGGCACTGAGGGTAGCAGATGCTCAGGGTTCTCATAAATGGCTGGCCTGATTCACAAATGCAAACTTACACTTATTGTGTAAGTTTGCCCTTGCTGTAGTAACTTTACTACTTTTTGGTATTCACGGCCTACGGGCCAGATTCAGAAAGGTGATATATTTTTGTGTATGTATACACTATGAATAGTACTACTTTAGGTAAGCCCAAACTACAAGTGTAATTTAATTACAAGTAATTCTACTCTTAGTAAATTTACACTCATAGGGCCTGATGTACAAGGGAAACTTAAAATTTTGAGAAAGTCATGATTGTTTGCTATGCACAAAGGTACTTTATGAATAGTAATTTTATGACTGCATAGTCTCCGCACATGAAAAGATAGGAAAGACTTATCTTTTTATGTGCGGAATCCCCACAGTCATGCAGGCACTACTAGTGGGATTAGCAGTTATTAATTCGTGCTGGAGGTTGTTAAGGAGGTGTGTGTCCACTGTCAGTTTTAGGCAATGAGACTTATTTCTGATTATTACAATGTAAACCTGAGCAACAGATGGGAAGGCAGAAATGGGAAAAATGTAGTCAGAGAAAAGATAGGAACATTAAGAGGAAGAAAGCAGGGATAAAAGAGAGAGATAAAGAGACAGAAATGTAGGGTGCAGGAAGAAAGAGGCATGAGGTAGAATAAAGAGAAGCCATGTCATTCTTAACCTCATCTTTGGCAGTGTCAGGGCTGTTTGTCGGGGTGGCGGGGGGAGGGACCCATGGGTCGGCACAATGACAACCGACTACACAGAAAAAGAGAGAGCAGTGTCAGGATTGGCCTGAGCGCCCTTGATTTGTGCTCCCAGGCAGACTGGGTGCATGTGCCTGCTGTCTTTCGACAGAAAATGTTATGTCACAAAATGGTGCCTTCTCCTCTGTATAATGAAAACCCTACCACTGCGCCGTAAGTCACAATCTATTCCATGTTATGGTTTTTACTCTCTTGAATGCATAAAGTTATTAGGCCACTCACATCCAAGGTCTAGTTGCTGTCACCCTACACACTGGCATCACTAGTAGCCATTTTAAATGTGCACCTTATCACCTTCATGTTAGGTATGGTCAATTGTAATACATGCCTAGCTCGTGACACTCACCTTTATTTTTATCTTTTCTTCCCTCCTTGTTTTTTCCAATTTTGTAATTTGTGTAAAGTCTTAAAGGCAAAATGTCATTCAATTTGAGACAAACATAATATATCTCTCTGTCCTGATGATGATGCCAATTATCTAAGTCTAGGCATCGAAACGTCGTCAACAAATTAGCACCATATGTACAGAAATTGTGTAAAAAATGTATGCAATGGTGCTCTGAAACATAATTAAGTCTGCTCACTGAATTACAAGTACACAGACCGCCTTGTTCGTTTTTGCCAAAATACGTTTGTTTTGTCTTGTCCTCTGTGGGTTACTGGTTGTACCCACTGTGTAAAAAATCCATGTGCTATTGTTCATAATTTACTCTAATAAAATCCTGTCAGGCTGGACAAAGGACATACTTACTATTGAGTGTATGTCTATTATTCCCCAGATCCCTGAACTACTAGGGACCACTGTTCCTTGTAATACGTCTCCAACACAGCAACACAGCTTGGTCTGGAGATACCTTCACTGCGCATGACTGTTAGGCCGACCAGAGAAGGCCGGCCAAAGCATCATGCACAGTGAAGGCAGTGCACCTACACTCCTCCTCAGTGCCTGTCACCCCCCAGGCTCCGCCCCCCAGACTCAGCACACTGAAGAAAAATAAAGCGGGTTTAAAAGCCGTTTATTATGGTTTAATTTTCCAGGTATTTGGGAGAGTGCTGGCAGGGGGGCAATGCTCCTCCACCATAGCGGTGGAGTTATCACTGGTAGAGACCACATCTATAAGAAAAACATTGTGATGCTTAACTTTTTTGTTGTTTTTTTTACTTCATTTTTGGCACTGGTTTTCATAACCAAAAAGCTTGATGCAATTGTTCTTCTATCCCACTGCACACTTCTGTGAGTAGATAAATGATCCATGCTGTGGGGATCTTTAAGAGGACACAATCTGGCAGTCTTCGCCGCAAGCATCGGCACAGCTCAGCAGGTCCAAGTACAAGATCAAAAGGGGGGGGGGGAATTATGAATTAGAACCAGTTTCAAGCAAATCCAGAGGTGTCACATACCATGAACTGGTCATGACAAGAGGGGCGATTAACCGCTTTGCCGTGTGACCGCAGAAGATTACATTACTTACTCATTGACAAAGTGTCACGGGCAAAGTATCGGTTTGGCCTCAGGGGTTCATTTTTCTCGCAGGGAAGAAAGAGTTTTTGCACAAGTCTGGAATGCTGACAGAGCTAAAACACTTTTTTGAAACGTTGATTTACCACATTTCACATAAAAGAATAAATGCAGCTGTATCAATGAAGACATAAAACTTGATGGCTTTTGAAGTTTTCTGACACTGTGATTTATTTTACACCGGTGCAATAAAGACTGGTTACAAAATGGTAATATGTAAGCTATAGAACCAGCGGTACACGGAGAAATTTAATTGAACTGACAAAAAATATAAAATGTTGCCCGACGTTGCTTTACCTGCAAAAAAGAGGAGAAAGCAAAAGCTACTTAAGTGGTGCACAGTGGGGCAATAAATTCCAATTTGACACAAGTTAACCTGCTTCACTCCCCTAGTGTTTCCGTCTTTTGTTTTTCTGCAGTATAAATGTAATAATGTATGTCATCATTGTAGCCATGTTTTACATTGACTTTGTGTAGAATCTTAAATACAAAATAAAATAAAAAAATACATTCTGTCGTAAAGTACATTTACTATAAAATGCTGTCCCAAATCTGCACTTTGTTGCAGCCATAAATAGGATAGGTGTAATGTAATTTAAAGGTTTACAACATAGGCCCATGAGAACTTAATGCCTGCCAGAATTTTAGGATAACACCTTACTCTCTAAATTATTAATAATCCTAGTTTTTCTAGCTTTACTAGACCTATATTGGCCAACACTGATGTAAACTACTCAATGTGTGTGGCAAAGTGCTAATAAAAACTGCAGGTTAAGTGAATTCTGTGAGGAAGGGATTTTGGCGCAGGGCAGCGCAGAAGGAAACTTGCTGTGCTGCCTGGCATCAAAGTAAAAGGGCGGGAATGCGTTGTATCTATGAAATATGGCACATTGCTATCCTTTTCCCCTGCACTGCGCGCAATAGGCTGCAGGGTGTCTACTTTGTAAGGGTAGAAATGTTGTAGAGGTATTTTCCTCTTTTTATGTGTGTATCAATGAAGACACAAAGAAAGAGGAAAAAACGAGAAGAAATAGGAATATTTCTCCTCATCGCCCCGCCTTAATGCCACCTCTGGGTGGTGTTAGAATCTGATGCATTCACAGGTTTACGATTCCTCATAAATCTGTGTTGCATGGGAATACCCACAGTAACACCAGTGGACTGCCCCTTGTTTTTTTTTTTTTAGCAGAGTTTTATATAGCGCGAACTAGAACCAAACCGAATCAGTTATCAGAGCGCTTTACATAGCACCAGTTACGTTACATGAGGACACACTTTCATTTTAGGCACGGGGAGATTAAGTGATTTGCCCAGAATCACAGGGGTTTTTTTTTGGCGTCGTTACCGAGACTCGAACCAAGTTCCCCAGGTCCGAGGTCGAGCGCCTTAGCCGTTAGGCCAACCCCTCTCCCCTTCTACACAGTTTTCTATGTGAATGGGGCACATGTTTACAAGGCAATGAACAGCCATGCAATGTGGCTGTGCTTTGCCTTTTTAATAGTGCGACACTGTAATGTAAAAAAAATGACGCTCTGGCAGCAAAAAAGGGCCTCTAGGAGCCTCGTAAATGAGGCCCAGAGAATTTCCACTGCGCAGGTCAGGTTGTAATTCACTGTAGCAGTGTTGCAGTATAGAGGGAAGATGGAGGGCAGATGCCACTATTTTTATCTTGAATAGTGATACAATTTTTGTTTCACTATTTCACCACTTGCAGCCCTTTGTCCTCTCACTCCTATGTCCTACCCATGCTCAACAAAATAACTGCTCAGATTATACTTCAGTTGAGAAAATGTTACCCCTTACCCACGAGGGGGTAATATTTAAGCTTTTGCAAATGTGTTGTGCTATTACACAGTAGCTTCTGTGTTTGGTCATACTGTTTATTTATTTTATTTATTTATTTAGGGTTTTATAGAGCATGTACGTGATCTGTTAGGGTATCAGAGCGCTTTACAGAGAATACTAACTAAATTCAAAGATTAGGAGCAAACGATCATGAGTACACTTAAGGGAGAAAATACAAGCAGGAGCAAGGGAGGACTGCACAATATCAACCTCGGTCTAATAAAGTTATACAGAGGTACGAATTATGCCATAAACTAAACATTGTCTATGATACCAGGATTTCATTGGTTACATTTGCTAAGCCTAGTGCAGCTTAAAACGGGTAGGGCTATATAAATAGCAGTAAAGTGTCACTAAGCCGCTGATTCAGTAAATGCTCTGAGAGAGCTTATGGTAGGAATTTGCCCATTAGAAAAGTTTGATCACTGAAAGAATATCAACATTAAAAACGTTGAGCTACAAAAATATCGCAATAAAAACTATCGTTGTCCAGAATATTGTAGTCCTATCTCTATAATGGTAAGTACAAAAATATCAAAAATAACATATTGTAAAAAGTATTGTTTTTAAAAATATTGTTTTTTATTTTGAACTAATAATGTAAAATAAAGGAAATAATACATATAATTAAATAAAACATAGTAAAATGATTAGAAACATTCTAAAATTATAAGTAATAAATATAACTTAAAAATAAATTAAACATACATATATATAAAATATATATATATATTTGCCTAATATTATTGATAAATAATTATTTTAATACATTATAAATTGTTAGAAACATACTAAAAATCATAAATACATATGCATACATCAATAACATAAGAATAAAAATATAACATATATAATAAATTAAAATAATAAATATGTGTAATCTTTTTAAAATACATTTTACACTACATTCATTTAAACAGTAGAAAACATATTGGATAGCAGGGGGGATAAAATTACTATTCCCACTCCAGAAAGTGCAACTGTAGGGAAAGTGTTGGATAGCAGAGGTAATAAAATTACTATTCCCACTCCTACAAATGCAACAGTAGGGAAAGTGTTGGATAGTGAGGGTAAAAAAGTAATATTCCCACTCCAGTGAGTGCAAAAGTAGGGGAAATGTTGGATAGTTTAGGGGTACAAAATTACTATTCCCACTCCAGAGAATGCAACAGTAGGGAAAGTGTTGGATAGCGTAGGGGTAAAAATTACTATTCCCACTTCGGAGAGTGCAACAGTAGGGAAAGTGTTGAATAGCGTAGGGGTAAAAATTACTATTTCCACTCCAGAGAGTGCAACAGTAGGGAAAGTGTTGGATTGCGGAGGGGTATAAATTACTATTTCCACTCCAATGAGTGCAACAGTAGGAAAAGTGTTGGATTGCGAAGGGGTAAAATTTACTATTCCCACTCCAGTGAGGGCAACAGTAGGCAAAGTGTTGGATAGCGTAGGGGTAGAAAATTACTATTCCCACTCCAGTGAGTGCAACAGTAGGGAAAGTGTTGGATAGCGTAGGGGTAGAAAATTACTATTCCCACTCCAGAGAGTGCAACAGTAGGGAAAGTGTTGGATAGCGGAGGGATAAAATTATTAGTTCCAAAAAATAAAAAAAATTAAAAGAAAAAAGAAACAAAATAACATCTATAATTAAAAAATTGTAAATAACACAAAAATAGAAACGATATAAAAATACTAAATAAATACAAAAGATAGAAAAATAATTTAACGTTACAAAATGCTAAAAATTGACTATACACATAAATTTAAAAAGGTATAAAAATACCATTTTATAAACAAATAACTGTCTTTAAAATAAATTAATTATATTCAAAACAGTATTTATTAATGACATACAATAATATGGATGACGGTGCCTGCAAAGCACCGCCACCATGTTATGGCCCGGCGGAAAAGCGGTAGACGATCCTTCCGTCCACCGCGTAACCCCCTGCCATGCGAATGTGGCAGGGGTAAAAGGTCGTCTGGTGGGTTGATTTGGTGGGCGGATCGCCACCGCTGATAGGGCGGTGGCGATCCGCCCGCCATCTTAATAGACCCCTATATTTCTTACCTTACTGTCGATATTCTGTACCACAATATTCTTGCTGTCGATATTCTTGTACCTCGATATTTAATACTCGATATTATGGTGCTTCGGGAAAAAAAACGATATTCTGTCTGTTCACCAGAAAAGTCTTGGCTACCTTATTGAATCTTGGCAGAGATATTATTCTTCTGATGATTGGCAGCAACAAGATCCAGATTCTAGGTGTGGCCCTCGAGAAAGCTCTGGTGTAAATTTTCTTCTTCCGCAAGAAGGGAGATTTCAGCGTAAAATCCCCGGCACTCCGGGAGTGCCTGCCTCCTCGGATACCTCGAGTTTATGAGCCCGGTATGAAGATTACTTAGAGGGTAGTACTTTGTGTGCGATACAGTCCATTTTGAGTTGGATTCTGGCTTCGTTAGGAAGCCAATTTAGGACTTTGAGGTGCAGTGAGATGTGGTTGAATGTTTTCACGCCCTTTAATAGTCTTGTGATTGTGTTGAGGCAGGCTCTTAAGGGGAGCTGTTGAGATCTTGGGCAGACCAGAGAGGGTTGCCCATCCATATTCCATCCTGGAGATAACGAATGCCTGTACTACCATTTTGAGGTCAAACGTGTTGAGGAAATATTTTAGTGTTCTGAGGTAGCTCAGGGGAAACCTGCCGTTTTTGGCCAGTGTGTTGATGTGGACTTGTATGTTCAGGTAATTGTCAAGTGTGTTTCCCAGTGACTTGGCTGAGTCCACTATGATCGGGGTGATGTTGAGCATGGAGATCGATTTGGTCCATTCCAGTATGTTAGTGGACCTTTGGGAAGGGACATTAGCAAGAATTCAGTTTGTTGCGTATTAAGTTTGAACTGGTTGCTAGCTAGCCAATGCACAGTCATCTTTAGAGCCTTGTACATTATTTTGATCTCTTCTGTGGATGAAACTTTGATGTTGATCTGTGTGTCAACTGCATACATATGGAAAGAGCTGTTGGCGTTACGCACAATTTCAGTTAAAGATTCTAGATAGAGGTTAAAAAAAGTTGAGGAGAGCGTTGAGTCTTGCCGGACTCCGATCGTAATCGGGTAAGGAGAGGATAGATTTCGATTGACTAAGAATTTTTGAGAATGGTTCTGTAAGAAGGATTTAAACTATTTAAGAATGGTTCCCTCTAAACCCATTCTGTTTTCAAGCCACTCAAGTAACTTCTCACGTTTAAATGTATCAAATGTAGATGACAGGCCCAGAAGAATTAAGAGATGCCTTTTGTCCTGGTCTAGGGCTTGAAGGGCGTCAACCACTATATGGAGAATAGAAGTTTCAGTACTGTGATCTGGCCTAAAGCACGATTGGTAATAGTCTAGCAGATTGCATTTGACGATGTGATGGCTCAGTTGTTGTTGCACACATTTCTCGAGCACTTTGGCAAGTAGAGTAATATTAGATATGGGTCTGAAATTGTCCGGATCAGCTGTGTTCAATGCGTTTTAAAAAAAAAAATAGGGATGACTTGACCAGTTTTATGAGACTCAGGCATGGATCCTTACGTTAGGGAAACATTGATTATTGTGGTCCAGATAGGTAGGATAAATTGGTTGGTTACGGGTAGACAATTGGAGGGGATCAGGTCATTGAAGTGGTTGTTTTGTTTCATGGACGATAGAATTTTCGAGCTGTTGTGGTCATCATATAGAATCAAGGTGGTACAGTGGACTTCCTTTTCGGGTGCTTTCTGACAGGTATGTGTGGATACATTGATTTGTGCCGCCGATGGACGTGACTTGACGATAGCGGGGGAATTCAGCTCAATGCACAATGAGTTAATTTTGGCTGAGAAGAAAGAAGAGAACTCATCACAGGTTATTAGGGATTTTGTTGCTTCTTTAGAGGATTTGGCCAGTTTGTTTGATTGTTGTTTTACCATTTCAAAGTGTTTACACGGTCTGTTCTTAGCGTTCTCCAGTTCCAATCTATGAATTTATTATTTGATTTGAGGAAGCTTCTGTTGTATGCATTCCTGGTCTGTCTAAGAAGTTTTAGCTGGGGGACCGGGGTGTTGTTTCCTTTTTCGTTCCGTTAGTCGTAGATTTTGCCTTTCATTGTTTAGGGACCTATTAAACCAGGGATTTTTGGCAATAAACTGGACTCTTTTCAGTTTTAAAGGGGCTAGAAATCGATTATGACAGACATTGTTGCATTGTAATGCTCAGTAAGGTCGCTGACATTTGATAGCTTGGTGGGAGGGGGAAGATTCTTTACACAATGTGCTCCCAGTTTCTCGAGGTCTAGGCTTTTTGTGTCCCTAAGCCATATTCTCGGTTTCACTGTTTGCGCTGGTCTTTTCTTAAGTGACCCAGGGTGGTGTGGAGTGCAAAAAAACGATGGATTTAGGCCCAGATCCTTGTACTGGGGTGAATGTATGACATTGTTCTATATTCTGTCCATCAACTGTGTTTTTTGCAATTTTCACCCCGAGTGGGCTGGGTATGCTCAGACGTGAGTCCCAGGCTCTCCACATCACTGGAGTCAAGCTATCCAGGCTGATGAAGGCTGATAGCCAGAAACCGGTCCTTGGATGCTTGATTCCGGTCTGGGAAAGACATGGCTTGGTAGTTCGGACTGGACTATTCCCATGAGGCACAGGGTCAGAGCTGATTTGCATAAATCCAGTGTCTAACCCAGGGTGGTGTGGAGTGCAAAAAAAGATGGATTTAGGCCCAGATCCTTGTACCGGGGTGAATGTATGACGTTGTTCTACATTCTGTCCATCAACTGTGTTTTTTGCAATTTTCACCCCGAGTGGGCTGGGTATGCTCAGACGTGAGTCCCAGGCTCTCCACACCACTGGAGTCAAGCTATCCAGGCTGATGAAGGCTGATAGCCAGAAACCGGTCCTTGGATGCTTGATTCCGGTCTGGGAAAGACATGGCTTGGTAGTTCGGACTGGACTGTTCCCATGAGGCACAGCTTCAGAGCTGATTTGCATATAGCCAGTTTCTAACCCAGGGTTGCGTGGAGTGCAAAAAAATGATGGATTTAGGCCCAGATCCTTGTACTGGGGTGAATGTATGACATTGTTCTACATTCTGTCCATCAACTGTGTTTTTTGCAATTTTCACCCCGAGTGGGCTGGGTATGCTCAGACGTGAGTCCCAGGCTCTCCACACCACTGGAGTCAAGTTATCCAGGCTGATGAAGGCTGATAGCCAGAAACCGGTCATTGGATGCTTGATTCCGGTCTGGGAAAGACATGGTTGGTAGTTCGGACTGGACTGTTCCCATGAGGCACAGGGTCAGAGCTGATTTGCATATAGCCAGTGTCTAACCCAGGGTGGTGTGGAGTGCAAAAAGACGATGGATTTAGGCCCAGAACCTTGTACTGGGGTGAATGTATGAAATTGTTCTACATTCTGTCCATCAACTGAGTTTTTTGCAATTTTCACCCCGAGTGGGCTGGGTATGCTCAGACATGAGTCCCAGGCTCTCCACACCACTGGAGTCAAGCTATCCAGACTGATGAAGGCTGATAGCCAGAAACTGGTCCTTGGATGCTTGATTCCGGTCTGGGAAAGACATGGCTTGGTAGTTCGGACTGGACTCTTCCCATGAGGCACAGGGTCAGAGCTGATTTGTATATAGCCAGTGTCTAACCCAGGGTGGTGTGGAGTGCAAAAAAACGATGGATTTAGGCCCAGATCCTTGTACTGGGGTGAATGTATGACATTGTACTACATTCTGTCCATCAACTGTGTTTTTTGCACTTTTCTTAAGTGAGCCAAGTATTAGAAATGTAATAGCGTGGTGGTCTGACCAATTGCAAGGAACAATAGAGATAAGCTGGACCACCTTTTCCTTTGAGATATTCCAATCGAGTGTAGAGCCTTTTTTGTGAGTTGGCAGGGTGCAGGCTTGGATGAGTGTTTGGTCAGATAAGAAATCTTTAAAGATGTTGACCTGAATGTCATTAGGATCATTCCAATGAAGGATCAAGTCCCCAAGGAATATATCACTGGAGTGGGGGGAGACATTTGCCGTGATGATTTCCATGAGATGGTTGATGAATGGGTCATTCTTACCCGGAGGGTGGTAGGTGTGCAGTATACCCAATTGGTTAGAGTCTTTGCTTATGAAAATTGTGAGGTATTCACAGGAGTCAAGAGGATCTGAGTGAAGTTGGGTAATGGTGAGGTCAGAGCAGTAGATGCATCCATACCACCCCCTTTTTTAATTTGTCCATCTATCCTAATGATGTTGTAGTTTGGGGGAACCAAATAAATCCATGCAGGGTGATGATGTTTGATTGAGTCATGGTTCAGTTAAGATTACCACATCTACTGCTTGATTTAAGATGAGTTTGGCGATGTCAGAGGCATGCTTTACTACTGATCGGCAATTAAGTAGAATACCAGAGAGTGGTGACCCGTAGTTCCCCGGGGTTGAGTTGGGAATTGAGGTGGGTAGGGGTACTTGTTTTAAGTTGTGCTGTTGACCCCTCTGTTTCTGGATGAGGAGGCGGCATCTGCATTGCTTGTGATCATATGGATTTTGTTTTCATCTTTCTTGTCGGGGGACTGGAAGAGGCGTGTATTGACTCATAGGATAATAGGAGAGCAAGAGTTTCATCCTCTGATAAATAGTTAAGTTGAATGCGAGGGCGATATTGTCTACTTGCCAGCCAAAATGGTTGATTGTTTGGCTTGTTTAGAATGTCAAGTACTGATTTTTTTATGTGTATGTTACTAGAGAGAGAGTGATCGGTGAGGTGTAAGATGCTCTTCATTTCAAGAACAGCGTAATGGAGGCACTGAGATATGCTGATTGTTTGTTTCTTCAGAGATTCTAGGTCTGTTAGTGTAGACTGTGTTAGAGGCAATGGGTCCCGGAGATCAGGGCTTGGTTTGCTAATGCACTCGGTGCTCCCGGTGGGGGACTGGATATCGAATTCCCTGTGGTTGCTTTTCTGTACGTATAGGTTAGCACTGCAACTGTTTTACTCAGAGGGGTGCTGAAAGGCCTTTGGGGGGGTAAACGACGGTCTACGGCTGACCTGTATGAATGTGTGAGGAGGACGATAAGTGGGTGATGAGGTTGCAGGAGTTGGACTATTGAGAGGTTGAGAGAGCAGGATAGGTATAGCTTTATTATACTTGTGGGAAATGCTGCTCTGTGCATCGTGCTGCAAGGACAACACATTGGGGAGATAAGTGCCAGTCCTCTCTATGGAAGAGGGTGTTAAGGAGCTTAAGGAGGTAGCTTCTTTCTTGGTTTCTGTAAGCGGGCAGCCCTAACCCTGAGAGGTTAGTTTAGGGTCGGAATGGACACTGCTCCAATGAGTGTTAGATTGAGAGAGATGGCTCTGGAGGTGTTTTGAAGGGATGAAACAATGCACCTGCACTTTAAGTGTAGTGAAGTGGTCATCAATTTTTTTTAGATCCTTTTTTGCTGCTTGGATCAAGACGGTGCCATTTCTATAGATTGTTACTTTCAGGTCAGCTCTTTAGTTTTGCGGTGGGGCGATCAGTATTTTGCTTCCATACAGAATGTTTTAGTTTCAGGAATGTTTAATAGGTTTAAAATGGCTGTACGCCACTTTGTTATTTTCCTGGTGAAGAATATTAGGTTATTTACAATGATGCTCTTTTCCATGTTGAAGTGTGGGTCAGAGATCAGAGTCTCTGGGTGTCTTCTCAGAAGATTGTGTTTTAAAGTTTTTGAGGCAGTCTTTGATAGTTTGGGGGGTATATGATAGTGTAGGAGTTACATCCATCTGGTTTTAGGTATGAACCAGCCATAATGGTGAGAAAGAGAATGCAGGTTGTGCAGAGTAGAAGTTTCTGATCTTTGATCTGTGACAGGGCAGTCGAATTGCAGGGAAGGTTTAGTGGGTGCATTAATCAGAGAGTAAAAATATGGGGTAATGTGGCTGTGATTATGCATATTCGCTAAACCAGTGTTACAGCGAGGTCACTTCATTGTATGGAGGCAGCTCACAAGTCCAGAGGAGAAAGGAAAAAAAACACTTAAAAAACTTTAGGATCCAAGGTAGCAGGCTCACCTTTCGGTAGCAAGCCCTATTTTCTATGCAAAGGACGTTTCAAACTGGCTACTTCAATGTAGGGGTGACTGAAACTAAAAGTCCTATCTTTGTTTCAATAAGTGAACCCATTTCTAATTCTGGCTTTCCTAGAGAGGGCCAGAGACCACTCAAGAGAAGACCATTTTGAGTTGAAGGGAAACCAAGCACAAACAAAAGCATCACACTTGTTACAAAATGGAGGGCCGTGGAAAGAATGTAGAGACTCTGCATTTGCCGGCGGCAAAGAGCTCCTTCATGAGTGGTAGCCTGAAAGAGACAGGGTGACCATAACACAGCAGTTCCAAAATGTTGCAAGAGGCCTCGGAAAAAAAGGGGGGGGGGAGTAAGTGAGTCTCCAGGAGAGAGTCAGGCTCTGGAAATTGAAACTGAAAACCCCTGCAGGGGTCCGCGGGTCTCGTGGAGAAATTGAGGCTCTGGACCGTGACATCCCCGCGGGTAGTCCGCAGGTCTCAGGGGAGAAAGAGGCTCCGTAAACTGAAGACTATACAATGACAACCCTGAGACCTGGACATCAGGCGGTGGCCTGCGGAAGGGAGTACAGCCAGCCCCAGAGCTTCATCCGGTGAGGACTGGTGCGTGAGCCAATCACAGGTGGCTGGTCGAATCATACTGTTTGATATGTAAGTATATAATATATGTCGATGTTGTACTCAACAATATTTTTTAAACATGTCTGTGTAAACTGCTGGACCTTCACTAGGTAGAACAAGCATTTGCAATGCAATAGGTCTCGCAACATTCAAGTTTGAGTTATTGGCATTGTATATGACAATGTGTTGCATGAATTTTTTTGCAAACTCTGTATTGGCAGGTGTGGTTTGTGCCCGGTGAAAGCGTGGACTGACGAATGGTGGTGTTTGTGCCCGGTGAAAGCGTGCACTAACAACTTATGGTGTCTGTGCCCGGTGAAAGTGTGCACTGACGGCTGGTGGTGTGTGCCTGGTGAAAGGGTGCACTGGCGGCTGGTGGTGTTTGTGCCCGGTGAAAGCGTGCACTGACGGGTGGTGGTGTTTATGCCCGGTGAAAGCGTGTACTGATGATTTATGGTGTTTGTGCCTGTTGAAAGTGTGCACTGACGGCCGGTGATGTGTATGCCTGATGAAAGCGTGTACTGATGGCTAGTGGTATGTGTGTGCCTGTTGAAAGTGTGCACTGATGGCTAGTGGTGTGTGTGCATGGTGGAAAAGCACGCACTGACATGTTTAATAGTAAAGTGCGCCATACTGCGATTGCTACAATAGTCAATTGTGGATGTGTTAACAATTGATGCGTGCACTGATGGCTGGTTGTGTGTGTGCCTGTAGAAAATGTGCACTGATGGCTGCTGGTGTGTGTGCCTGGTGGAAGTGTGCACTGCCAGCTGGTGGCGTGTGTGCCTGGCGGAAGCGTGTACTGACGACTGGTGGTGTGTGTGCCTGGTGAAAGCGTACACTGACGGCTGATGGGGTGTGCCTGGTGAAAGTATGCACTGACGGTTGGTGGTGTGTGTGTGTGCCTGGTAAAAGCGTGCACTGACGTCTGGTGCTGTGTGTTTGTGGTGGAAGCGTGCATTGATCGCTGATGGTGTTTGTGCCCCGCAAAAGTGTGCACTGAAGGCTGATGGTGTGTGTGTCTGGAAGCGTGCACTGAAGGCTGTTGGTATGTTTGCCTGGTGGAAAAGTGTGCACTGACATTTGGCGGTAGGCGGATATGTAGACACAAACGTTAGCCAATTGAGTCTCGAGGTAGCAGGGATAGTAGGGACCCTCCCTGCCGCCTGCACTAGGTAAAGAAGAGGTGGAGCGCAGTCCATCGACGTAAGAAGGATCAAGTGCTCAATTAGCCCCTACAGCATTGCTCGTCGAGACCTTTAAAACGACCACTTTCAAAGTACATCTCAGTACAGTGCTATAAAGTGCCCTATTAACAGCAAAACTTCCACGAGTTAAAGAATTACACTTTTTGAACTCTGAAGAAACTTTGTCATATGTTAAGGAAGCTGTAAACCCCATGAGACCTAAAAATAGGAGGACAGCACATCCAGAGTAAAAAAACACAGGAAGTCTCCTGACGTTGTTGTGGAAAGAACATGTAAGTTTGCCTCTTACATGTTCAGCGGATGAGAGGACACAGAATGGACGACGTGCTGTGCAGAAACATTAAATAAGTGTTTATGTTTTGAAAAACAGCCGCTAACCAGAGTAGATTTTATAAAGCATTTCCACGGTTTCTGTTAATTCGCGGGCTGGCGATTCCGACATTACAATGACTCGAATATTCTGCAAATATATATTCCACGTGAAATATGCATATCCTATAAGGTACTAGCCCTGCACAAGGATTCCTAGGGGCGAGTAGAAATTGAATTCTAAATTTAAGTAAAGCTAGAGCAATTTATTTTTGATTAAACATAGGTATGCTTATCCATGAGCATTGCAGGTTAGCCAGGAATACTTTGCATGCTGGGCCTTGTAGTTTCTATTTACACAGAGTAACCAGGAACTGTAGGCGAGAGTGCTTGCTGTGCTCAACAGGTGTCTTCAAACGCCTGGCTAGATACAATATAACACGCCAGGAAAGAAGAGACGCAGTGGTGGTTTTCTGGTGTTACTACATCAAAAACACGTGACTCATGATTTCATTATCTTACTGGACCATGAAAACACCTGTTCAATAGGAGTACAGTGATCGTATGTAGCATGAAAACAGTAAAGGTAGTCTGCGGAGCATATTTCAGCAGGAGCAGGTTATGTTACACTTGTGATTAAAAGTTTCTTAATCCATGCAGGACTGGCTTTCTTTTGTTTTTAGACAGTCGGCTAACAATAGTGAAATATTTTACTAAGATGTATCGAAAAACAAGCATCTTTGGGACATTTCCCACGGTAAAGTGCCTGTTCACAGAAACACGCCTGTGTCTTTATCCCTTTGGTGTCAGGCATTCAGAAGCAGCCGGCTTACAACAAAAACACACTTGTCATTTTTGGGCGGGCTGATCTCTCACCTTATCCTTGGTTTTCAGGTACCTCTGGGCAGCTTGCTGCGTGAAGTCCCCCACCGTGAGCTGGCCATCCTTGCTGGGCACCACAATCAGCGTCCTCCCGAAGTCGACTGTCACCTTCATGGCTCCGTCAGGAGGAGAGGAGCCCGGGGATCATTAGGGAGGTCTTGGAGGGACTCTAGAGGGGGCTGTGGTCACAGTGGACGGAAAGTGCACCGGGATGAAGAGGCTGAGTACCGTGCGGGGGAGGGGGTGGACGCTACAGGTGAGAATGAGCAGGGGCATACAGTGCTCAGTTTCCTGAGTGCAGTGTGCAGCGGCTCAGTGCAGTGAAAGTGCAGCCAGGGGCAAAGGGCTATGTGATAGGGAAGGCACACACAGGACAACTTCCTCTGAAGTGTATGGGGCACTGGACAAGGAGGAAGGGGCTGAGTGCTGTGGGAGGCACGCATGGCACAGCTTCCTGTAAAGTAAATGGGACACTGCTCAGAAAGGGCGGGTCTATGTGGCTTGCATTGAGGGGAGCAGTCCTGACCCGTGAGAACTAACCCGGTGCTTGAGGGATGGGGCACTTTGGGGGTTGGGAGCCTTGTACCCCTGTCAGTTATTTTAATGAGCCCTTCATTGTCTCTAATTTCAGTTTCTACTTCTCTTATAGTAGTATCCCGATGTGTCCAGGCTGACCAATCAGATCGCTTGTTGTTGCCTATTCGCTCTTTCTGCTGAATCTGCTGAAGTTGGGAATGTGAATGAGAGAAGGGGGAGAAGCTGCTTGAGATTAGGAAGAATATGAAGCAAAGCGGTTTCAGAAGGAACAATGGTTTCAGAGTGTGCTTACTGTGGTGAAGTTAATTCGAGGGAAGGAGTGAATACGAAGGCAGGAAAGCCGCTAGAATCAGCGTCGGGCCACCACATTCGTTTCTGGTGCAAACCGATGTCTCAGGAGGAGTCTGAACTTCAGCATCAGAGAAAACGAAACCTATCGTGGGGCGGGACTTCCATCTTGTGAAGGCCGCGCCCACGGAGTGACTGGAGGAGCAGTGGTGACGCGGGGCTCCCATGCCAGAGGGAGAGCCCCGCGAAGGCTGCAAAAGTCCGGAGTGGCGGTAAGTGGGCCTTACTTGTAGGGGGGTGGTGGGGGTCTCGGTGCGCTCGTGTGTGTGTGTGTGCGATGGGAGCGGGGGGTCTCGGTGTGCTCGTGTGTGTGTGCGCACGCGTGTGTGTATGTGTGCGAGGGGGGAGTGTCTCTGTATGTGTGTGTGCATGCGTGCATGGGCGCTCGTGTGTGTGTCTCTGTGTGTGCGCATGCGTGTGTGTTGGAGCTTCCCAGGAGACAGGAGATGGCCACAGCGAGCGCGTTCGCATGCGCGTGGCCCACTCCGATCGCCATGCTCGTGGCCAGGTCCTGTCTCCTGGAAAGCTGCGTCAGTAACAATAGGCCTCTGGCGAGACCGTGCTTTCGCGCGGTTAACGCCACGAGACCTAAAAAATAAAGTAATTTTATAAACAAGATTTTGGGACGACGTTGGGTTTGCTATGGTGCACTAGGGATAGTACACAAAAAATCACACTTATGGACACTCCACCAACTACCGGGGCACCGTCCCACCCCGGATGAAACTGAGCTAATACAACAAAAAGAGCTGGGAGTGCAATATTTATGTCAGAAACAATTTAAGTATTTAATGAAAAACATATAAATCAATTAATGCGAAAATACAGTCAAAATTCTTCTTTTTCTTGTTTTTCCGCAGCCGACGCGTTTCGTCCTAGAGGCAGGACGTCATCAGGGCTGCAATAATAAACACACAATACAAATACATCATTATATGTATACAATATCACTCCATAGCCTTAGTAACCTGTGAAATGAAACAACATATCCACAGGTAACATATTCAATCCAATACAGCTCCTGGTGCCGAATGATACTGTCTGAACATTAATTAATATAACAGTTCTGCTGATAAGCGGGAATACATTCCTCAAATTTATACAATTGGTTCGATCCAGTGCAGATTTCTCAACATATTGTTGTTCCTGAATTTACACACTAACATGTTTAATCTACATCCTGTAATGAAGTGCTAGCAAACTGTTGTACAAGTGTTGAAAAATAATCATTCATGGATAGTAGACCGCTCACCTAGTATTTGTTGAAATGTGAATCTTCTTTTGTTATGGCTCCTAATTTTAAACCAGTGGTCTAGGTAACAGTTACTTCAAGAGGCCGATTCTTCATGTGCACTCTAGTAATATTGTCAAACTGAGGTGAGGCAGAAAAACGGAAAAACCAATGAGTAACCCAGTCAGTTTCTGAATATCCACCCAATTAACCTTCACTACTCAGGTTTTCTTATCATCCTGTACTGCCTCCATATGCCAAACCATGATAGTATCCATACCTTTTCAAACTCACCTTTGTCACAGCATATTGTGTCCAAAAGGAAAAAATCAGAAAAGCACTAAGTAGAAATTGGACCCTATTGAGAGGTGTCCCGGGTCTATCCACAATACTGGACGATAGACCCGCAATCACGTTCAAAAAATGCCCGACGATTAGGGATAAAGTTTCGACGAATTATATTCGTCCAACAAAGAAGCCAACGACAGATTGGTTATCCACCCAGCCTAGAGGCTTTTACACCTGTGGATCCTGTGTCATATGCTCGCATGGCATTAACAAAACAAAAACTTTCAGATTCAATGGATCCAAGCAATTTTACATTAATGATTTCATCAATTGCAACAGTGTAGGAATAATCTATGTTATCATCTGTAACTGCAACAAAGTATATATAGGCAGCACTAAAAGACCCTTGAAAATAAGAATGCAGGAGCATAGACGAGCAGTAATCAATCGTGACACTAGATCCCCACTCTACGTGCATATGGAAAAGGAACATGGTGCCAACTTGGGATTCAAATTCCATGGTATACAAAAGGTGCCGCAGCATGTTAGGGGGGGAAATTGGGAACTACGAATTCGCCAAACAGAGGCACGTTGGATAATCAAATGTCGCAGTATGACTCATGGCTTAAATATTGATTCCGAACTACACCATTTTTTGGCATAAGATCTTGAACAATTATTGTTTTCTTTATGGATTCTTCCTTATTAAGTGCAGATTTAATGTGTCCATTGTACACATCCTGAGATGTTGAGCAGGCAAACTGTTGGTCGCTTTACTTTGTATGGGATACCTTCTTATCGAGTGTATGCATATATAATCTATTACTAGACCTTTCAGTTGGTAATCTTTCCGAGATAATATGGAAACACTAAATTAACAAGCCCCTGTGCAACAATCATCAATATGAAGACACACTCACAAATTATTGACTATAATAAAAAAAAGGGGGATACACAAGCTTAGTAACAATAAGAAGGGGTAGAGGTCGCAACGGTAATTTTTGGTTATGAGTGGGCGGACGTACGGAGGTATTGGATAGTGACACTTTTCTGTTGATGAGTGTTGGCTAATGGGTTTTGGTGATTTGAAACGAACGTGTTATCAAATATATAAAGATGTAATCTCGTGCTAACAAGAGTAACATATAAGCATAGCAAGAATAAGAAGAGGTAGAGGTTGCTATGTTTGTTATAAGTGCGCTGGCACATGGTGTTAGTGGATAGATATATTTCTCTGCCGACGAGAATTCGGTAAATGGTTTTGGGATATTCAAAATGAATGTGTGAACAAATACATAAAGAAGTATGCTCGCACGAAATGGACAATGGTATACGTGTATATATAATGGAGCACGTGTAGACGGTTTTTGTATAACTGTAGATGAGCGCGCATATGCGCATTATTAGAGGTAATCACGTTGCAGAGATTACAGGAACTATCCAGGGAAAACCTCCGTTTAGGATATATCAAAAGTTTTTTGACATATGCGGACCTAACTGGAAACCTATGCCCATCTAATGCGCATGTCAGGAAATACTATGGGGAACCAATTGAGTTGATTGCGCATGACCGGATATACTATCGGGATAAGAACAGAGACAGCGATCCTACCTAGCATCAGCGTAGTGCGCAGGACATAACTAGAAACTTATGCCCACCCAATGCGCATGTCAGGAAATACTATGGTGAACTAATTGAGTTGATTGCGCATGACCGGATATACTATCGAGAAATGAACAGAGACAGCGATCCAAGATAGCGGACCTGAATGGGAACTCTCACTCATTAACAGGTGAACGGTATAATAATGCGCGCGCGATTTTTGAGAGTCCTGATTGGCTATAGGAATCTTTTTAACCAAGGGAGATCGGAGTAACCGCACTTCCGGGATTTATCGCACCCGGTTGGCGTGGTCACAGGCTTCACGAGGCGAGTTTATGAAGGTAAGCGAGATACTGAGGTAGTGAGGAATACAAGAAAGAACTTCCAGTATAAGATATGCCTAATTTATAGCATCTGTCCTTTTTTGTCATCAATATTTTTTAGAATAAGCAGTTGATGAATATATGGACATTGTGACGGCAGACTTAGAAGTTGTTTTCCCGCTTGGCTGCACCATATTGGGAAGCGGTGAGTGAATAGGGTAACACCCTGGGCTTACATCAAAGAGGATGAATATAGAATTCTAGATGATATTAGTGTGTTCTGGATGTTTTGTAGGTGCGGGAAGCTGTTGATGATTATATGGACATTGTGACGGCAGACTTAGAAGTTGTTTTCCCGCTGGGCAGCACTATATTGGAAAGCGGTGAGTGAATAGGGCAACACCCTGGGCTGACATCAAAGAGGATTAATATAGAATTCTAGATGATATTAGTGTGTTCTGGATGTTTTGTAGGTGCGAGAAGCCACGGGTGGATCGTTTTTAAGAGACTCTCGATTTAAAATATGGTTGAATCGATATAGAGAGAAGACGAAACGTTGAGTTTGAAAAGGTATGGATACTATCATGGTTTGGCATATGGAGGCAGTACAGGATGATAAGAAAACCTGAGTAGTGAAGGTTAATTGGGTGGATATTCAGAAACTGACTGGGTTACTCATTGGTTTTTCCGTTTTTCTGCCTCACCTCAGTTTGACAATATTACTAGAGTGCACATGAAGAATCGGCCTCTTGAAGTAACTGTTACCTAGACCACTGGTTTAAAATTAGGAGCCATAACAAAAGAAGATTCACATTTCAACAAATACTAGGTGAGCGGTCTACTATCCATGAATGATTATTTTTCAACACTTGTACAACAGTTTGCTAGCACTTCATTACAGGATGTAGATTAAACATGTTAGTGTGTAAATTCAGGAACAACAATATGTTGAGAAATCTGCACTGGATCGAACCAATTGTATAAATTTGAGGAATGTATTCCCGCTTATCAGCAGAACTGTTATATTAATTAATGTTCAGACAGTATCATTCGGCACCAGGAGCTGTATTGGATTGAATATGTTACCTGTGGATATGTTGTTTCATTTCACAGGTTACTAAGGCTATGGAGTGATATTGTATACATATAATGATGTATTTGTATTGTGTGTTTATTATTGCAGCCCTGATGACGTCCTGCCTCTAGGACGAAACGCGTCGGCTGCGGAAAAACAAGAAAAAGAAGAATTTTGACTGTATTTTCGCATTAATTGATTTATATGTTTTTCATTAAATACTTAAATTGTTTCTGACATAAATATTGCACTCCCAGCTCTTTTTGTTGTATTAAAAAATAAAGTACTTTAGAATTTCATTGCTTTTACCCTAGTGAAATGAGCACACTTACTCCACCCTGGACCTATGGAGTGAGGAAAACGCATTTAGAGCAAATTCTCTTTTTTGATTTGCCACTATAGAAAATATTAGTATGGATGTTTAAATGAAATTATATGTTGGAAGGTTCGGCGCTGAGTTGATTTCAAATGAGCTTTAACATGGGCCAGCAACAAAAATGCATGAAGTATTCTACTGAGAATGAAGCCAAATTCCAAATATGCCTGTGCTTTGTCTGCAGCTGAATGGAGGAACTAACCATATATTTATGGGAAATATTAGTTATCAGTCTTTGTCCGTCCCCAGTCCCTGGCCCTGTCTGAGCTATAAACATTATGTCACATGGTAAGCCCATGAACTCACCCTTGATAAAATGTCATTATTGATAAATACATGGGCGTGAGTGAAATTGATAGTCAGCCTACAGCAGTGTACTGATGATTGATGGTCAATCTCATAAGACATTACTCATTTGTTTTATTATCCAAATGTATTTGTAATTCATTTCATCCATCTTCTAAAAAGAAATGATCACGTTGAACTTGTCAGGACTGAACTTTTGAACCTTTGCTTGAAAGGGTTCCTCTGAGGTTAGCCCTGGCAAATACACTGGGAAAATGTGCAAGGTGCCAAAGTAGACTTTAAAAAATTCGATTTGTAGAAATTGCTGATTAATTCATAGATTGCTTACAAATAGTTCCCAGCCCATTGCTTAATAACAAGCTGCTGTACACTGCCAGCTGTGCAATGCTTACAAGTGACATCGTTCAAGCGCAGAAAATGTTTTTGCAGCAGTATGTTCCAAACATATTGTTGAAAATCTGTTGTTTTCATTAAGAGGTCTGTCAGGTGAGTGCACACCACTCTTTCTAGCAATGTATGTTCCTAATTGATTGTAAACTGCAGTGTTATTGCAATGCCCGATAGAAAGATAATTAATTTTGCTAAAAAGAAAAACATACTTTTATAACAAATACAAGAGCCTGAATTCTTTTGATTGTTAATGTAAAAGGCACAACAAAAGTGTTCAGCATTTTAGGACCCAGATATGGTTGCTTAGGGTTTATTCAAGGGCAAGTCTTAAAAGTGAGCTAAGGCGTTTATCGGAAAATAGCATAACATCGAGGGGTCCTATTCACTAAGGTACTAAAGATATGAGTGTGCAGTCTCAGCACTCGTGGCTGGCTCCACCACTCTGGGCAGAAGCGCTGCACTTGGGGAGGTATCTCTGCACTGAGAACTTTAGTGCGGCGATTCCAACCCGAGTGCGGACGCTTCTCGTTGAGTGCAAAGACTCCGCACTAGTACCTTTACTACACGTAAGTACCTTCATGAATCGGGCCCTGGATGTTCAACTACTTCCCACTTACAAAGGACAGCTGTGGCTCCTACTAAGTGAGATAGTGTAAACATAACATTTATTATCTGGGACTAGCTTTACAATCACTTTGCGTCGGTTTACATTACTTTTTTCACACGAACCAGACGTAAAGTGTTGGGGTGAGATTACAAACCAACACAAATTGCGATTTTGTAACCCAAAGTAAAGCAAAGCTGTTCAATGCTCTTTCTCATGTTGCTACGTGTCAAGGGGCATTCAATGGGTGATGCACAGGTGTCCTCTGACACCACCCTTTGGATTTGATGCAAATCCCTATCTACAAAGTACAAAGTAATTTAGAAAGGGATTTGTGCCAAAATCCTTTACCTCTCAAGGACGACCTAACAAGGAAAATGTTTTCATTTCTCCAAATTTTTTTCCCACTTTGAATAAATGCTGCATTGTACATCCCACATTCAAGTGCATAACACCTTAAAACTGTTTTTTTCACATGAATGCAAGTCTTCCAGCACAAAACCTATGCTTCGTGCAACAGATATACCTTTGCACTATGGGGCCGGGGTGCCTGCCTTGCTGCATGGCCAAAAGCGTACAAGCACAGGAAGAGAGCAGAAGAGAACCACATCTTAGTAGATATAGAGATGTTCTGGTTGCTCCCTTTCACACACTGCAGTGCAGCCACTTTACCTGCTGCACTGTGTTGTGTGACATCTACATATAGGCCATGGTCTTTAGTATATTACCTGAAATATTGAGAGAGATATGGGGATGCGATTCTGATGAACCCCAGACACATGCTGTAGTGTCTACAGTTCTGTGCGTGGACAATGGCAAGATGGTGAAATCACAATTGTACCAGGCAATGCTGAACATGACTGTAGTCAGGTTAGAGTAACCACATGAGGTCATCGCTGAACACCAGAGGCAAGGACTATCTCAGATTGAGTGGAGTTCGGTTGTGGGGTATCCACAGATAGAGTCAAGAAACACCAGGCTTAAATCATGCTGCACATTCCTGACACTTAGATGTTTATATAGGACACTGTCAACTGTGGTGGACATTCCCTGAAATGTAGAGCTGATGATGTTGACCTCTAGCATATGATGTGGACGTACCTAGTAATACACCATTTCAAGTCATTGAATAAATCATACATGTCACAGTGAAAGACATTTCAACAGGAACTGATGGCTAGACGAAAGAAAAAGAATTGGAACACAGGTACACTGATTTAGCTCTGTTACAATGACAGAGGGCAGATGTATCCCCATTACCATACAATAGAATACCAACTGTGGGTTTTCACAGATGAGTAATAGGGACCTCTAAAACGCACTGAAAAGGATTATGGTAGGCCTCCTTGACCCATAAGGGAATACAACAAAATGGCCATAAGCAGAGCTGTCATAGTTCTGCAGAAACTCTACAGTCATTCATACAATCAAACAAGATCTCCTTACCCAGTTAATTCCTTCATAATTTCAGGTACCCTCAGTATTGGTAACCTGGGGGATACAGTAGATATAAGGTGAAATGGTGTGCCACTGATAATGAGGGCTGACAAATGTTGTGAAAGAAAAAGTTAATCTAATTGGTCTAGGTGAATGCCATAAATAGGCTTATGATTATTAAAATGTATAATTTCTGTAAAACAGTAGCACAAAAACTGATATCTCACTTTGCCATCTCCATGTTTTCTGACACCAGCCCGTATTCTCTACTATGGGCTTTATCAAGCCACAGTTCAGATTATCAAGAAGGAGCACAGTAGCATTCAAATTCCGTAACAAATGGACCCCCTGCTCATAAGGCAGAATAAAGGTGCTCAATATAATCCTGGTCCAAGAGCCTGCCACTTACATCTCATTCCACCACTTTTGAGGATTCTGAATCCCATTTAGTATCAAAGAAAGCAGGCAGCAACCACAAATAGCCTCCTTTCACAGTGCCAATCCGTCAAAAGTTGAAAGCACCTACTATTGAACAGCTGAGACAGAACTCTTCTCACCCCCTAATACAAAGACTGGAAGCTTATTGTGCCTTAAATACTGAGAAGTAGCTGCTAAGAAGCTATGGAAATTAACAACCAGGCCCCCTTCCTTTAGGTAGAGAACATCAATACCAATGTAAAAGACACTGAGGACTTTCATTTGCATGCTGGTGGGCAAAGCAATGTTCTGGATTCAGACAGATAGCTAATAGCGCATAATTTCATTATTTGTTGTCCCAGAGAAATATGTTTTATACGGCCATATAAAGGAATTATTGTAGGATGTATCTACATTAGCTATGAATTAAAGAACTAGTAATACTTATACATATTACGTATGTCTTTAAGACTGACCTCCCCCAGGACTGGGAACAGAATCCAAGTGGCAGAGGCTCTGGTCTTTCTAACATGTCTCAATCCAAAGTTACTATTTAATGTACTTTAAATATTAAGTCCATTAAGTGAAAAACGCTTTACATTAGGCACTTTGCTCAGGAATGGTGCGATGCCTTTCAGTACGCAATTTACTTACAGTAATTCTGATTAGGTTTTATCGTTCAAAGAGGTACCTGCTTGCTGATGCCTGGCTTAATAGGACAACAGACTTCCTCGCTCAGCCCTCACCTGTGCCCATTCATGGTAGGACACAGCATGCACATGTACTGAGAGTGCCTTACTCCAGCTGTCCACTGCAGCTAACTTTTACATTTGGACACTGGAGTTTGCAGCTCTTATGGATAAGAAACACATCCCTTGCAATAACATTGTACAAGTATATATAAAGGAAACATGTAGCCAGAAAATAGCTAGCATGAAAGGTTGCAAAAGTCCAGAATTCTAAAGAGTCAACACATTTTATGCTGGTGTTTAATATTTCCTTTTTGAGCCATGGCACATAACACATTTAAATTGGATACAGCCTCTCACTTTCATTTCAAATTGAGTCAGTGTCAAGCTTCTTTCAACTGAGGAGTATAGAGAGCATTTTCCTATTTTTGCCCAATGAAAAGTAAGAGCCTATGCCAAAACTGACAATTTCCATTCTTTAGTGATGGTAATGCCCTATATCAGCATAAGACCGCCTTTTTTATCTGGCTGCTCAAATTGATCCTCAGTGTGGCGGCTCCTGTCCAGAATTCTTTAGCACTAGTACACATCACAAATGATTAATATCCTCACAAAGGAACAGACAGTTTTCTACAAAGTCTTAGATTTGGAAGTATGGAAAAACAAGCAAAACGTCCCTAGATGTTGGGGATATACCCTAAGGCGTAAGATGACCCAGCCCGGGGGACTTGGGGGATATCTACGCTTTAAGAGACAAAATTATATTTCTTAAGTCAACATACAGTAACTCAATAGAGGCCAACAGTCAGTGTAGGAACCCTGTGTACAATTTACAACATTAGTTAAAAAACTATAATCTTCACCATTGTTAAAAATCAACAGTTTATTATTTAAAAAATGTATACAATCTTACAATCCATTCAGAGAAATTTATACATTCAAATACACATTTAAAAAAAAAACAAAAGTCGACGCGGCGTTTCGGTGTCTTGTATCGATGGTAACACCTTCTTCAGGACGGGTTTTTTAAAAAAAAATCTCTCACATATTTTGAGGGATTCGGGGCATATGGAATATCTTGAGGAAGCAGTGTTTTTTCAATCATTTATCTGCATCTCATGGACTTTTCTTCATTGGATGGAATCTGGCAATACTTATTCCACCTGGATATTAAAATTCATATATGTGGTCAGTGCTGTATCAGGGGTGACCACCGTGTGTCTTTTCCACTTTACAACATGATTTCTTTTTAGGATAGTGTGGATTGATTTCCAGCTTGTCTTTTGTAGATAGAGGCTTTCATATATATTTCATTCCATTCTACCGGCTCGCGTCCTATTCCTCCAATAATTTAGGAATAACGCTTCCGTGTGAATTACGGCCTCCCTGTCACCTGGTCCTGATACAGCTTCCTCATGAGCGTTATTCCTAAATTATTGGAGGAATAGGACGCGAGCCGGTAGAATGGAATGAAATATATATGAAAGCCTCTATCTACAAAAGACAAGCTGGAAATCAATCCACACTATCCTAAAAAGAAATCATGTTGTAAAGTGGAAAAGACACACGGTGGTCACCCCTGATACAGCACTGACCACATATATGAATTTTAATATCCAGGTGGAATAAGTATTGCCAGATTCCATCCAATGAAGAAAAGTCCATGAGAGGCAGATTAATGATTGAAAAAACACTGCTTCCTCAAGATATCCCATATGCCCCGAATCCCTCAAAATATTTGAGAGATTTTTTTTTAAAAAACCCGTCCTGAAGAAGGTGTTACCATCGATACAAGACACCGAAACGCCGCGTCGACTTTTGGTTTTAAAAAAAATGTGTATTTGAATGTATACATTTCTTTGAATGGATTGTAAGATTGTATACATTTTTTAAATAATAAACTGTTGATTTTTAACACTGGTGAAGATTATAGTTTTTTAACTAATGTTGTAAATTGTACACAGGGTTCCTACACTGACTGTTGGCCTCTATTGAGTTACTGTATGTTGACTTAAGAAATATAATTTTGTCTCTTAAAGCGTAGATATCCCCCAAGTCCCCCGGGCTGGGTCATCTTACGCCTTAGGGTATATCCCCAACATCTAGGGACGTTTTGCTTGTTTTTCCATACTTGTTAACCCGGTCCCTTATTGGTTCTTAGGGTACCTCCCTCCTTGTGTTGTGTTTAGATTTGGAAGTACACACCAGACTCCATCAGACTAGTCATTCATTGTCATAATCAAATCATGTGGTTTCTGTTGAATATGGGCTCCCATTTATATGAAATAAGAGAGATTGAGATGATTTTCACTAGCATGCCCCTGTTTAGAGTTCATGTTGTCAGTAACACATTTGCATGACAATATTTCGGTTTTAGAAAGCTCATGTGCAAGTGACTGCTCCACAATCATCCTACCTCAATATCGTTGTATAATTAAGCTGTGATTGTTGACACTGCCTCTGGGAAAGAACATTATTTCAATCCCCTTAATAATTTCAACAGATCTTCCATTTGGTAGTGGATGTTTAAGTACTGCTTTTTCTAAATAAAAATGAAGCCATTCCAGAAACCTTGTATGAAACTTGAAAGAATGATAGGCTGGGTCATCCAACCAGAACTGAAATCAGCA